>NC_044008.1:24778275-25403275 GCF_900496995.4 Aquila chrysaetos chrysaetos | reverse complement strand
CATAAGTAAATGTGAACACATTTATATGCACATACACACACACGTACAAACACGTGTGTATGCATACTCTTACTCTACATCTTCATCTTCTTCAGGAAAGCATTTAAAATACATCCAGCACACACATTTGGAGAATAAAAAATGTGCTGAAAACTAGTGTGCCACATAAACTGTTCAGTAAGAGTAAAAGGATTAAAAGCTTCATATTGCGTTTATGAAATCAAATCTTTGTGTCTCTGCTCTGTGCATCCCATATCGTAAGATAATGAATAGTTCCATAGCAACAAAAGTCTACCACTAAACCACTACCTTGATTTCAATTCTTGAACAGAACACAAAACCCAGAAATACCAGCCCTAAACTTGAGATAAGAGCAATGATTTAAATAGGCTAGTTCAGAGTATCTCTTTAATCAGAAAATTAAAGTGTTTATCGTTTTGTCATTGAAAAGAAGGACATTGGAATGAATCAAATAAGGCTGCCTTTGGGTTCACAAATTAAATATGTTTACACAATTATAAAGTCTTTGAGCCACCTCAGCAATTTTTAGTGATTGGGGTATTGCTTTAACATTCATGTAGAATTCAAATTACTAATGGCTCTGACACTATTCAGGAATACAAGAAAGGGTCCGCCTATTAGGGAGATCAAGATGGAGAACAGCAGCATGTATTAACTGACTTAAAAGCAAATGGTTTTGCTACTAAAAGAGATTCTAATAAACCATCAAAATCAAGGCACAGGATACAACTGCATTTGTTAGTGGCCAATAACAAACTAAGGAAAATTCTCATTCAAAGTGATTACAGAACCATTTTCTCTCTCTCAAATATTAGAAACCAAACCACATTTCCAAAGAATTAAATAACAAACTCCCCGTTCCTTTTCACAAGAGTATGCTGTTCTGATGTGAGGTCTTACAGTTTACATATTAGCTTCCATATGCATGAAAACCAACTACATGCTTTCCTCACAGCAATGTTCCTGGAGACTTCAAAAGGTAAGACACTGAAAGCAAAGGTATATGATAAACACATAGTTCAATACTTCATATGAGATCCTTGAAGCATTTGGCCATGTCCTATCTGCTCTTTTTCCTAAAACACCCACGTATGTATTATAGTTAGTCTTTCCTCCAGATACACTTGAAAATGCTTAAGTAAATTAGTATTTCAAGTATAGTTATACTATTACCTTGGGATCCAAGGGGCCCAATTCTCAGTTATAGTTATATCCTTTTAACGACTTTGCAATGTAGTGGGCTTCTAAAACCCTTCAAATGTGTATAAACAGCCCCTCTGAGAGTAACCTTTGTCTAAGAAGTTTCTTCTTCAGGTACAATAGTGGCATAGGGCTCCAGAGCATCCCTTTTCCCGGAGCCCTGTGCCAGGAGACGGAGCAGGAGGTGGTAGGTGGCACAGGAGCGTGCCAGGAGCATATTCGGCATTCAGTGATCTAGAACTCTGCTCTGGTTTCCAGGCCTCATGCAGAGTGCCTTCTAAATTTACAGCATCCTTAACAATCGCTGAGAAAGAAAAAAAAGCAGGAGTCAAACCTTATGGTGACAAAAGTATCAGTGATACTTTATTCACAATTCAGACCTTTCACTATGTGCCTGAGGGGATGAAAACATGGCAACAACACGCTAGAGTTTGTCATGCCTTCCCAGCTATTGTCCAGAGCAGAGCATAAAATAGTATTTTGGTCTAAATCTGACGGAATATTATAATGCTCCAGGAGACTACTTTGCCAGAGATGCCAAACCATTAAGAGAATTTTTTTATAAATACATACATGTGTGTGTGTGCATGCATGTATGTATATACAGAGAGACCATCTTCTGAATTTAATTAAAATAATACAATCTACCAATTTTGCTTTCAGTAGTTGACCACAGAATCATAGAATCATTTAGGTTGGAAAAGACCCTTAAGATCATCAAGTCCAACCATTACAAATACATTATACTTTATATGTGACAACTGGTGGCACAAGTGATCTCCCTGAATATAACAGAAACGACATATTTTGGTGTAATAAGAGTTCAGGAATTAAAAAAAAAAAAATTAGAAGTGACCAAAGTGAAGGGTTTTTCCAATATTTCACTTAACAAAAGAGTTCAAAGATTTTGATCATTCAGTTCAAACTGAAGAATCTTGGTTCAGCAAACAGGAAACTTCTTTTATTTTGAATTATTATTAACATTCCAAAATAAAATTACTTCAGTTTATAAAGAAAAGTTTTTAAAATACTAAATATCTAAATGTTTGTTTTTAAAACATTTGGGATAGCCACGGAAAAACTCAGTAAAAATAACACAAAGTCCTGAGTTATTTAGGTTAATCCAGATGTTCTGATATTGAAAAAGAAGCCTCCAGAGGGCGGGAAATGTATTTTTTAAGTGGCACAGGTCTCTGAAACCCGTGACTATTCTTTCTGTTGAGCTGAAGTTTATCCCGTGCAATTCCTCCCTAACATAAAGCCGAGGGATTTGCTGGACATTCAGCGAACAAGCAGCTTGGGCAGTGTGAAGCGTTACCTATCTCCAAGTGCCGTTACGCTCTGCCAGTTCCAGTGTGAAAGTAGGGTACTTCCAGAACAGAGGGGAAACACTAAAGGGCTTCTTGGACCGCTGCAAGGGGACTTGCCAGAGCGAGTTTCCCTCCTGTCAGGTGATCCTGCATTAAAAAAAAAAAAAAAAGTGTTTGCCATGAGAAATTAAGAAATGCAAAGGAATCTGACTTTTAGTCCCTGCACATTGGAACAAATTCAGCACATAGCATTGACTGCTGGCTGGCTCCGCGGAGGAGGGACCACTGTGCTCTGGAACGGGGATCTGGCAATAGGCAACGTTCCTGCTGGGAGAACACTGCCACATCGACAGCAGCGAAATCACAAAACCGGAGAGGAGCAGTCTTTAATGACAGCCGTAAATGCGATTTGTAAAAAAACAAGACTTTTTTGCTGTGTGTAAGACGGGAGGACGTTAGTTCCTAAAACGTGTGAACAGGTGGGATTTCTCGCCAATTTTAGACCAGGTTATAATGTGTACGATGGGGAAAACCTTTCCACTGCAACAATTTAAAGTGCTGGTATATCTAATGAAATCCGTGCACTGCCACTTTGCCAGCTCTTCTCAGCAATACAGAATATGTCCACTTGATGGCACCAAATTTTTTTTTTTTTTAAACCTCCACTCAATTCTCTAACAAAAGAGACGCTGAATTCCGAGGAGATAATCAGGAGAAAAACATACTTTTTTCTGAGCACATTTCTTTTCTTAAAAATCTGAAGTTGTTTATAAGGAACACAGTGAATTTGTGACAGTGGCTTTGTCTCTTCTATTTGACCATGACCATGTAGTCATTCGAACTGCCTATTTTTTTTCCCACTGCTTAGAGAGTATCTCCTTTCAGTGAAGTAAAGGTTGTGTTATCATGTTGTTATGAGAGTCAGCTCCTGAATGTGGATGAATCATGCATTTTAAGATAAATTTGGTTCTATCCCCATCCTTGGAACTCATCATGCATTTGCTTGTTTTAAAAATGAAAGGCACCCACACAGATCATAGCAAAATAACAGGCAATTTTTTAAGGGCTGAGTATCAGTTTTGATTCTTACCCTAAATTACCTGTTGCTTATTAGTAGTAATTACTGACTAGTAATTCTCCAATAGCCTTAACTATTTTAAAAACAACTTTTAAACCTTGCTTGTCTGTTCCATTTAGGCATTAAAAGTGTAAACAAGCAAAACTGTAGTTTAAATAGTTGTCCAGTTCTTGGCGATTTCCCAAGCTTTAGACAATGGTCAGCATCATGTACAATGTACCAGATAATAATAGATTACGTACTGGATAATACTAGATTACAGTAAACATCCATTTACTGTTTCTCATCTCCTCTTTCAACAATAAGCTGGGTGAGGCAGGGCCGAGTCCCGGGTCTGTGCAGTACCTGCATGGGGGAGGGAGGATGACCCGGTTCATGACTAAGCCTCCCAGATACTACAGTCACACAAATGATGTCCAGAACCATCTGTTGAGGTTCTACAACTGCAAACTAGCATTTTAGCCATGTATAATGAGATCTGTCATGCTTCTGTCCGCAAAGCAGAGAATGCAGTGCAGCGTTGGGAATTGGGGTACCAGTTAAGGGCTTTCAAGGCAAAAGGTAATACCAGAAGTTTTCTGCCACAGACTGTATTTTTGTCTGGGCATTGTAGGAGTAGGCTCTGCAATGCATGCTCTGTACAGACGTTGTGCATATGTGCAGTAGACAAGCTCTTCGGATGTGCTGTATTTATTGTGCAGGTGCAAATCAAGTACTTAGTATGTGCAAAGCAGGGCTAACACTTCCCAGGAACGTCACGTTTGCTGTGTGTCCGTGACAGAGCTTCTCTGTGCGTGCACATGCACCGTCACTTAGATGTTCCGATATGCAGCAAGATTGGAGCTACTGTCACTGCTGTGACCAGGCTGCTAGATGTCCCAAGGTCTCACTCAACTTACAGGAAAAAGGACTTCTTTGGAAAAGCCTAGGTACGGGTTGCTTTCATCCACAATCACCCTCCCTTTCTGCCACACGCTGTCTTTTCCTGCCCTCGAGGTCCAAACTTCCCAGTTGAGGCCTGAATCCACCTCTAAAGGACTCCTCTGCTCCATAAGTTTTAAAGGGTTGTCCAATGAAACCTGTTTGTCTACCTCCAGTTCACAGATCTGTGATCAGACTGATTTCCTATCTTCTTCTGAAGTATCTTTCGACATCTTAATTTCCACAGGGTTACTGTCTCTCCTGTGAGAAAGTAAGCCACTTGCCCAGTCCTGGTTCCCATCAGGAAGATTTCCACACAATGGCTCTATTTGAGACCTACTCTTGAGGTCCAACCCCTCCCTTTAAGGATGTGAACATTTCAAGTAGCTGGGGTTCTTGGACCAGGAACTGCACCCAGTCACTGAGATCAGTGTCTCTCATGGCCTGGCTTCCCTCCTTTCCTCTTTAGAAGAACAGCATGGAAGAAAGCCCAGTTCTACAAATACGTAAGGACAGCACTACACATTGAAATTCAGTTATTGTTTTAAACAAGTCATCTTTTATCATTTCTGTCTAATAACATCACTCGTTGCAACTAACTATAAAAAAAAAGCTTTTCGTTTGACTTTACGCTCTTCTGTCATTTCTTCTCTGCACATTGCTGTCATTCAATTATTACATGACATTTATGGTGTTTCATTTTCTGTTAGAAGCTGGAAAAAATTGGTGAGGAAATCCAAGAGCCTGTGAAAAGAGCATGAGCCTGCTTTCTGGCTCTGGAAAGTACAAGAGCAATCATTACTAGCCAGAGCTTTATTAGAGATGAAAAACAGCAGCTCGGAGCAATATTTGTCTTTTCCTCACACAGGAAGAAATCTCGTGGTACCATAGCATCTTCCCAAGCCACTTCAGCTATCTAGAGTCCAGCCCAAAGCTGCTTCTCCGGGAGCAGAGGTCCTGCCAAGGCACATCAGCCCCAGCACACGCTCCACTGCTGCTGTTCTGCTGAACTATGTGGGTTTTAATTAACAGATGTACTTCCCCCAGGACAGAGGTCTGACAGCCAAACTCATTTTTCATGGGCAAGTTAATCTCACTTAAACCTTTAATTTTCCCTATTTAATAGAGGCTGGTCATATTAGCCTTAATTCACAATTAAACCAGAAGTTACTAATGCCACACAAAAAAAAAAAACCAAAACAAACACCTCTTTTAATTACTCTTTCCCCTCCCAGATTCCAACAACTACTTTTGCCTGAGTAGTATCCTGACAACATACCCCTGATTTAGCTCTCATGTTTTAGCAATCATTTACTGCCGTTCCACACAAATTCTGCATCCTCTCATTTTTATTACTGAAAATTATTTTAAATTAGAAATAGAGTCATGGAGCAAAGAGAAAAGATGAATGCCAATGCCAAACAATTCTGCAAGCATCCTACTTTTGCCTCTTTTTTTCTGTCACATGGGCTTTCTGTTTCGTTATGGTTGACGTTATGTTGTTAGGAAATTACTGTCTCTGTACTTAGATTCTGTATGATTCTGGCTGTAAGATCCCGCTGTGCTCACTTTCTGTTTAAGGGTATTTCTGACATGGTTTAGTAACAACACTCAAGTCTAGGTGCCAGACGCTAGTTGGCAGAGACATGAGGTCCAGGCTGTTTTGCATCTGTATTAATTATAGTGGAGGAGCCCAAGCATGACCCAGGACACCCACACGTTTTATCTACCTTTCCTGTGTGGGAAGCCAGCTGACCCTCTCCAAGGCAGGTGTGGAAGATGCCCAACACGTGGGCAGTAGGGATAAGCTGGGACTTAGGGCTCCAATAAGAGTTTAAGCCCTGAGGTAACATAACAGGGTGAGCCAGGGTACAGGAATACATATTCAAATTGCTGTTTATTCACAGGCCTTTCAGTGTAGCCACCTACAGTTCTCCATTGCCATAAGCAGTCTCACAAAGATAGTATAGTATCAGCAGAAAAAAAAATTAACTGGCCATGGCGTTGTGCAGACTAATGCCAGAAATGTGTTCTGCAAGGGCTTTAGAAAACAGAAGCCGCTGAAGAGAGCTGAACTAAGTGGAAGGAGTTAATGGTGTTAATCTGTGCAGCACCTGAAGCAGCTAAGTGGTCTGCAATCCAGGAAGCTGCTAATTTCCGAATAGTATTGGGCAAAAAGACAGAGATATCAGCAGAGCAAGGGTCTCAGGTGGCAAGCTTACTGAAGCAGAGGGAAAAAAATCAGATAGATTGTTTATGCCATTTAAGTCTTATTGTTTTGTCAAAAAAAAGACCCTTCATACAAAGAAATGTTATCCATGAGAGGAATAAGGAACCCACAGAGGCAGCTAGTGAGTGGGTAACCTGGTTACACCTACTAATACAAGATAGCTATTTCACTGGTAAAGGTGACATCATGATGATAAAGATCACAAGAGGTTGACACTCAAAAGAAATACAAAAGAAATCACTAACATAGGACAATTTCACATTAGAAAAAAACATTAGAGAGCCAGAACAAGCTACTCAGAAGAGCAGAAATATTCCCGAGCACCAGTGACATACATATTCTAAATCAGAAAGGTAGTACCAGCAAATAATAACACACACACAAAATGCAGCAGTATGGCACCAGACAGTCCAGCTTAGAAACAGAAGCATGTAGCAAAGGCAAAGATGTTACAGGTTTTTAGCAGATGTGGATTATATCATACAGGAAAGAAATGTGTGTCATTAGGGAAGCTATGTGCCAAGTGACACAAAGCAAAGCATTTTACATTAGCATCCCGCACAGACAAACAGAACAAACAGCGCATACAGGGCACAAAACTGAAGAACATCTCCAAAAAAAGTAATGTAGCAGCAGTGAAACTATCTTCCTTTTGGCTACTAGACAAACTAGGAACTGCACTGTAGTAAAGCATATGCAAATATCTAAACAGATCCAGAAAAAAAGACGACATTTAAAAATGGATGTTGAAATGCAAATAAACTGCGTCTCTTGAGAAAGAAGGTAGATAAAGTTTAGCCGATACCATGAGACTATTATCTTTTGGGAAGTATGATTAACAGGACATACAATGTAGAAGGCACAGAAGGAAAATACTAAGACCACCACCAAAGCAAGGAAATGCATCAGTCTAGTTTTCCATGCAGGAGGACATCCCTGCGAACGGAGCACATCAAGGCTGATACATCTGCTAAAACTGGTAAAGGACATCTCACAGCTGAGGAAATGAAAAAAAGAATGTTGAAAACAGAGGGTATTGTTGTTATTAAGAAGAATAATTAGTCACGGCATTTCTGAATGCCATCTATTTTCTGAAGAATGCATAGTATGTGGGTGGAATTAGGTAACTGGTACATGTGGCCGTGTGCCTACCAGAAAGGCACAGGAAGGTGTTATTCAGCCAGCTTAGCACTGGGTACTTACAACTATAGACATGTGCTTACAACTATAGACATATACCCCAAGCTGATTATCACTACTCCTTCTATACTCAATGAAAAAAAAAAAAAAGAAAAGAAAAAAGCACATCTAAAGCACAGTTCATGCAACCAGTTTTAGAGGAGATGGATCATGCTCTAGAAATGCTTGTTTCTCTCCGGTGACTCTAAGGGGAGTCTGGGCAGGTAGATCATTGGTAGACAACTAGACTGTGAACAGCATCTATTAGGGAAGATTAATGTCAGACAAAGCACCAAAATAAATGCTTTCCAATGATTCTCTGTATCTGTTGGACAGAATTCCTGAAAAAAAATGCATGTATTTTGAAGTCTTGCTTGTAACACTTGTTTAATTTTAATATTTCTAGGTCATTTTCCCTTGCTGTGAGCCATTTGACCCAGGACAATAAGTTAAGAGAGGCTCACCACTTTTTATAGAATCAGTGACACTACCGGAAAGTGGAGACAATGTGAGTATAGAAAAATATATACAACAACCTAAATGCTGCTTCAGGCCTGTGTCACCACACCAGACAGCACCAAAAACATGGTTCCACGTCTGAGGGGACCATATCATTGAAGAAGCTCTGGCATCTTCTTAAAGCTTCTTAAAGTTTTCAGTCCAGCGCTCCCTTCAGCACCCCTCAGAAAATGAGAGAGCGGACTGCTGGCTTGGACATGCTGTACATGCCCAGCACAGGATTTTTTTCCTGTAGATGTGCAATTAATCCAGCCCTTCCATGGAAACACCACCTGAATTGCACGAGCACAAGCATGCACAATAGCTGCCTCTGTATTAGTAAATAAGACACGCACTGGACTGGTTTGCAGGCACTTAACCTAGTTGGCACAAAACCAACCTGTATCTATATTATTCAACTTTCTTACTCTCCAAAAATAGAGTGGCTACATCCAGCCTGCCCAGTGGGAATGGTCTCTGGCCAATACTAATCCCTTAACCGTGCCTGGGAATTCTTTTGGCTGGCCCACACTAAACCACGCTAATGACTGGACTAACTAGTTTGATAGTACGGACAACTGAGATTCAGTCCCCAAGAGGGTTCCCTGGCTCTATTTAATCCCCTATTTTGGAATTAGCCAATACAACCACTCGCATGGTTGTGTGGCAGGACTTGTACTGGGTTTTCCTTTTGCTAAAGCAGCGACTATGTCTCCATGACAGTGTTATTTATGAGCAGTTTCCATTCTGATGCTGCATTGAATAAGAGGACTTCATGCAAGCCAAGTCCTCAAGTGGAGGGGTCTCTGACGGAACCAGGGATTCAGGCTAGGATGGTAAGACACTGGTACTGCTCTCTACAGGAATTCATAAAGCCCCAGACACAAAATGAGTACACAGTTAGAAGTTTGAATGAGTATACATAAAGTATTTTTTTTCTCTGTGTGTGAGGGGGAGAGAGGGGTGGGGAGAAAGAATTAACTACTTAGGCAAAGGGAAATTATGGGAAAAACAAGTTTCTCATCTTGGGTTTTCCCAAAAACCTCCCACTGAATTTCCACTGTTTGCTTTCAATTACCAGCACAGAAAACAATTGCTTAAATCTCTGCCCTTCACAGCTGAATCATCAAGCAAAGATTTAGTTCAATTGGATTTCAGAGAGATGACAGGATCTGTCAGTGACTTTAACAATGAAGATTTTCTCCTATGTCTGGTTTTACATGCCAAGTTTCTTTGTGCTTAGCTACAGTATTAGACATGATCAGTGTAATTCCAGTGCAAAAGCCTAACTCAGACTGTTTTTTCAGAGCGCGGAGGGATCTGTTATGTATTGCAGAGTTTTATAGCCAGAACAGGTGCTCTAGTCACCCACCTCATCATCATGAGGAGCAGGCTCCTCTTAATTAAAAGAGTGTATCATTCAAGGATATCTTGTTATGACCCACTTTTGTCTTTAATATGGACAAATATAAAATGATGGCATTAGTGGTCAGACTGGGATTTAAAAAAAAACCCATAGTTTCAAATTCCATCTGTCTTCCTTGACAACAGGTTCCTTCACTGGTGTGATGAAGGTTCAGGACAGAAGGAGCCAATAACAAAATACCTTCTCAACTCATGGACACTGAACCCTTGCATCTTGCCTTATGGCAAAGACCAGGAAAATCTCCTGGCTTGGGAAAACAAAGAAACAAAGCAAATAGGCGTGATACTCCCTCACAAGGATCCCATGAGAGCTCAGTCTTGACTGTGCTCACCAAAAAAGCCCAAATACCGAGGGATCTATCCTCAGAAAGCTCAAAGAAGACCTGAGTTAGAACCCTAAGACATCAAATCACATTTGAAACCTACACCCTTTTACTGGATAATAGCCTATACAATGTATCACAAGAAAATTAGCAATCCCTTTACAGTGCTATTAGTGTTAACAGCTAATGAACTATAAAAGTAACAGACAGTTGTTTGGGGTTTGGTTTTGGTTGGGGGTTTTTTTTTCTGATTGATTCATTTAAATTTAACCTTAATTTGTTTAGATATCACTGAGAAGCTGCTACCTTATTCTGAGCTACAACTGTTGCAATTAGCAGCAGTATCCCACTGTGAGTATAAGGCTGATTGCATGGTATACATCTGCAGCGGAATGACACTGCCCAGATATCTATTGAAGAGAACAGACTACTAACTCCAAAAATGCAGGATTATCTATAAATATTTATTCAGCAGCACATTTTGAAATGGACTATAGCATGGTAACATTTTGTGGGTGGAAAATATTGTGTGCCTTACGTATTATACCCACCATAGTTGATGGCCAAACATTTTTACAGATATAATCAGAATCCTTAGATTTTTGGGATGATACACTTCCATCTTGCTCTCTTTCTATCTTCAGAATGTTTATATTTGGATTTTAACATAACACCTTCACAAAGCAATTAGATACAAATGTCCTGGTTTCGGCTGGGATAGAGTTAATTAAACCACGACACCGAAGTGGATAATATTTCAGCATATTCATATTATCATGTCTCAAATACCCATGTCTCACCCTGGTCCTACTGGAGCCGGTGGCAAAATCTAAGTTCTAAGAAGCTTCTGTCTAAGCTCTTAATAAAAATAAGTTATTTTACTAAAAATCACACGGCACTTTTCATTGTTAGATAAACCTTGAGAAGTGGATTAAAAAATTTGTATCTCAATTTTAAAGATGTTCTGCTGCTCATATTGAAGAATTCATTTTTACAGGAAAACAGAATACTATGGTATATCACCAGATTTTTAAAAACAGTACAAATTAAAACTCTAAGATACTTGAGAAGATCCAGATCAGTTAGGATATGGTGCTCCTGACAGCTAGGAAAGCCCCATGGAAATGGAAAATTATTAGTTACAAACTAAGGTACCATAAACCATATTTACTTTTTTAGATTCCTGATACCATAATTGCCTAACAAAAATGGTCTTATCTGCCCCGTTGGACTCAAAGGAGAGAGGTTTTTTCCATTCACTTTAATAGGATTTAAATTCCACTCTCAGAAAAAAAAAACCAAACCCCCAAAACACAAGAACACCTCACCCAAACTCCAGAGCCCCTCGGTGTGATCAGAACGGTACAATTTTACATGAGCTCTTCCATATCGCAGCCTGGCCGGAGCCCCAGCGCTCGAGACGAAGGGTCTCCAAACCGCAGTTCTGCATTGCGATGGGCCACACGCCCCGCAGGCGCGGCTGCCACGCTGAGGAGATGTCACACGACTTGCAATGAGTTCGTGCTGGCGCGTGGGCTGCTGGTTAATTCAGGTTCCCCGTGGGGGGAAGAGGCAAGAAGGCAGGAGCGTGTCCAATCGTCGCCACCAGCTCGTCGAGGTCTCAGCTGCACGTCTGATCCAGCCCCAGCAGTCTCGAGACCACCGTGAGACTCCGCCTGGCCCCTCCTCTCCTCTTGGCTTCCCAGGCATGAGGTATGGGTACGATGGCTCTCAGGCATTTGAAGAGGTTGATAGGTATCCAAGCGTCAAGAAGGATGGCTGCACTTGTTGCAAATGTTTCACAGATAAAGCAAGAAGCATTCCCTTTTATGTGACCTCATACAATGCAGAGTGTTATATGTGAGTGGGAAATACGGGGAGGTTTATATAGTCTTTTGCTTATGCTAGCCTTCACTAGGTAGCTGCACTCATTCGCCAGTGATATTTTCAAATGCTATTTTTGTTGGAAAGGTACAGATATGCAAAAGAAATCCCCCTCCAAGGAAAAGCCTTTTTTTCAAAAGCAAATGAAGGACAGGTTTCCTGATTATTCCAAAGAGTTGCAAAGTTTTAACAATTCAATAAATTCAAATTAACTTTGAGATATTTCTTAGAGACAGGAGGAGTCTCTTCTGAATTTAATTTTTCTTCACTGAAGAATCCAGAACCTTTCTGTTCCCTCAGCTGTGATAACTACTAGAAGCAGCAACTGCTTTGACATCACCTGCAGCAGTTAGAGCCAATCTGCCCGGGCACTTTGCTAGGCAGTGAAGTCTTCATGGTTGAATACTGACACAACCATGGGCTCCAGAAAGAGTCCTTCCAGCTTGCATCGACGGAAGCCCAAGGTTTCTTAAAATCTACCAGGTGCAAATAAGAGTTACAGTTGATAACGAAACCTAACAATTGTCAGCATTCAGCTCATCCAGCATGAAAAAGTCCTTAATCTGCACAACACAAGATGGACCATTCCCAAATCAAGTGGAAAGTTGGAAACAAGCAAGCCAAGCAGTATCTTACGTGAGAGCATTTTTCATCTCTCTTCTTTAAACTGAGACACTGCGTAGCCAGGCACGCAAGACACAGAGCAGCCAGTGATTACAGCACGCACTCGTGAGGCAGCAGGACTGGGATTTCATCCCTGCTTCCAAGGCTGCTTGAGAACAGCACGTGCGCTCCAGGGCACCCAGCTGGAACAGCAGCTCTGTCCCCTCCGAAAGCCCTAACCCGGGAGGGCAGGGGAAGGACTCCTTTTTGCTTACTGTCCTGATGGCCCCGGCAGTGTTTTCATGTCGGATGCAAAGCAAACTAGGAGGCTGGGAGAGTGCTTTCACTCAGCGTACTCCATGGCCTGAGGACTGGGAAGGTCTCAGCCCAGCAAAGCAGGGTACAGCCACCCATCCTCCGGCTATGTGGATAAGCAACTTCACCACCAAATCATTATGCAAAAAAGTGGTCACCAGCACCATTTGCTGGGATTTCCTCTTGTCGTCCCAGAAGATGTAACAGAAAAGAGGGACGCTTCAGTAACTGGATTGCCTCAGGAGGCTGCTAGAAGAACTGCAAACTATCTGCAGTGAAGGCAGTACCTAACACAGAAGGGACTGAATCGCTTTTTCATGCTGCTAGAGGCACCTATGTCTCTCCATTGACAGTGTAGAAAACACAGACATTTATGTTCGTTTGCTTCCTGTTAAGGTGCCCAAAATTTTGGTGTAAGCATTGCCCAAGGTAGACAGGCTGGTTTGACTCATGCCTTGAACGAGTTTGTTCTGAATTGAACTTTGCTAAAAAGAAAACAAAAATCAGAAAAATAAATGATTCATAACCTAATTGCTCCATGTCCTGTTTGGCAACCACTCGATTAAAAAAAGGGGGGAGAGGGTAACTATATCTAAACCTCAGATAAGACTGTGGGACACTTTACAAGTTGGTGCTTCGCACTCCTTAAGAAATGAAAAGAAAACAGGCTCAGAGCTCTGTAAAAGAAGCAGACGGCTCGTACAAAGAGCGTGACCAACACAACTGGCTGGGAAAGCAAGAATGCCGGTTAGCGAATAATCTCATAATTCCATAATTTATCTTCATTGTGCACTAGGGTGAAACCAAGATCTTTCAAAAGCATTGCAACACCACCCTGAGTAACCAACAGTCCTTTTCTGACATTCACAGAATGAAAACTTAATTCCCAGAATCTGGAATAGCAAACAGCCTGGGGACTGGGGAATGCTCCTGAGACACCTGACATCCACATTGAAATGATTTCTATCTGCTTATGAGTTGCTTAAGCATAGTAAGATAATTTTTAATTAATCCACATTTGAAAAGGCGGTTCTTTTGCAAAATACTGGTACTGAACACCTGCAATTGGGCCAATCACATGCTGCAGATCTGGGACCCAAGTCCTATCTCCAGCTCTCTGATCCTACGACTGTTTGTCATTTATGCGAAGAGAAGCAGTCCGAGAAAAGCAGGAAAGACTAAAATAGACACGCTGACTCTATAGCACGGGACAGACACTACTGAAGTGCTTGGAAATACGTGAAGCAGAAGGGGCGTTTCAATGTGAGTGTGACCTTCTCAGGCAACAACCCAACCCAGCAGAATCTTCCTTACCCTTAAGCTGGTTATCTCTGGTTTCGAGTAAATTCCTCCCAATACAACAAGTTTTTATACTAATGTTCTATCAAAATCTACTTGTAAACTTCTACAGAGAGTTATAAATGCTGATTTGTCAAAGACATTTCTACAAAAAGATTCAGAAAAAAAATCTTATAAAGTAGCACCCTCTGTAATTAGTCTAGAGACAGATGTAAGTTAAATGTAGTAAATGCAACTCAGCTGTGATGTACTCCTTTGCTTGCATAAAGTAAAGTAGCTCTTTGCCCGCTGTGAATTCCACTGCAAGTCAGTCTGGTGTGCAATAACATTCAGCATCAGGGAGGATTTAGAACAATTTCTGACTGCTTTCTCAAGAAATACGAATTTTGCATTGCTGAGGACTCAGCTGCCCATCTTGTGGCAGATCCATTTTGGGGTAACTCAGTCTCTGCTGTAGTTGTAATCCTTACGTAATTTAATATTTTCAAAAAAAAAAAATGTAACTGTACACTGCATTTCTAAAGGTATGTGAGAAGAACATACCTAGAGAACCAGCACACTTCACAAGAACAGAAGAGACACTGTTTGTAGGGAAGGGTGTCTCTGCTTCTTAGGACTAGCAAATCAAAACACTCCATGACTTTATTATGTGAAATCATAATAATTACGGGTTGTCCACAAAAGTAATTATGAATTTGTTTTGGTCTTTACCTAACTGTTCTAGCCATTTCTACTGTAGCTCTTCAGACTGGATGTTCCCATAAATTGACAAATGTCATCTAAATTTATTTCTCTGTACCTCTTGCACTTCCCAGGTTCATGGGATGCAAAAGCATCACTGGACATAAGCAAGCATTGGCCCTCAGCTTTTAGTATTCAGTTAAAGTAGCCCACAGTGGTTTTTAAGATATGTTCTTATTTATGATGTGTAGATTAATGTATCTGCTGGCAAACGTAAAAGAAAAAAAGATTATGTGATTCCTGCATTCCTCATAAACTTTTTTGATTATTTATTTTAAGAGCCAACTTATTGTTCCTTTAAAATACATTAGGGTAAAAAATAAGGTTGCCATTTCTTTTTTTATTTCCTGGCAAACACAGGAAAAGAAGCAATCAGTCAAAGCCTTTTCTAGTTAAAGCTAAACGATTATTTTTCTGAACATATTGCAGTTCAGATTTTAACTTCTTCAGCAAGATTACTTTTACAAATACTTCCTTGCTCAGAAAAAAATACTCATCTGAATGTATTTATCGTCCAAGGGTTTTTCATTATTGTTATTGAGAAAGAAAGAGTTAGGCAAGGTTTTTATGTGGAGGTATAAACTCTTCAGATGTTCCATGGTGATACCAAGAGGTTAACAGGTGTTTTAGAAATATTTTGAAAAGGTTTATTTTATGTCATCAGTTGTATTTAATCCCTCTAAGCTAAAGTACCATGAATCAAGGTTTCTCTTACATGCTGTGTCAGTCTGCAATTGAATCTTACAGTCCCATCCCTGAAAATAAACGTTTAACCTACTTGTGCAGTTGCAGATAAACTGCTCATGCTTACATTTGCAAAGTGTCATGTTCATTTTCCATCCAAAATAAAACTTACCATGTATTAATTTTTCATAAAATTAATCAGAAAAACAGCTTCTCTATGTGTTTGAATCTATTGGTAACTGAAGGTGATTTCTTAGAAATCACGTAATAATTGTAGTGAAATATTAGCGATTTCAAAGGCAGAAAGGGAGGAGGTTTTGTACTTCCACAGGCATAGTTATTGGATTTAATACTGTGCCTAATCAAATACGCAAGGAGTCAATTACAACAGAGTGACTGAGCAGTGGAGCCATTAAATAACTTCCACAAAAGCTTGAAAGGAGGCTTGAAAGGAGGACCAAAGATAGATGCTGCTTATACTTCATAATACCACCAGCGGTTTTAAAACGAGAAATTTTGTGTTGTTTCAAGAGCCACAGATTGCTGAAGCAAAATGACAACTTTCCGCAAAGCCACGGGACTAACGGTGAGTCCGACCAGCTGTTGCAGGGGGTCGCAGGGTGCTGGGCAGCCCCTAAGCGGTCACCCAAAAGTAATCCAGCCTCGGACTGGGAGGAGAAGGGGGACCCAGCATGGAGCGGGGCTGGAGCTCTTATGGGAGCTAAAACTACCACTGCTTTTACGGGAGAGGTGGGAGCTCCTACGGAATTGTTACTGCTGCGGTTGCCGGCAGGGTACAACACAGCTCTCCCTCTGTAAGGATGGTACCTGAGCAAACCAGTAGCCAAATAGCCAGTGGGTGGAAAGATTTACATACCTACAAAGTTATAATTATTTCATATTAGCATGTCAAAACGCCAGGCGCAAAGTAGGTCCCTGGTTTTTTTACCAAGCTCCAAAGAACAAAATGGTGATTGTCCCATTCTAAGTATGGCACATGAGGTGCAGAGTAGGAGCTTTCCAATTTCTAGTTTTCAAGCACTGTCCAATCAAACTGTTCTGGCACTAAGCTGTGACTGACATGCCTTCATTTGAGCTGGCTCCAGATGAATTTGTGACACTTTGTTTAGTCCCTCTATTTTCACCACTGTGGTAATATAGAAGAAAGAAGAAAAAAAAAAAAAAAAGGAAAATTAAAACCAAAATGCTTAGTTTACATTTTGACATGCAAAGATTTTTCTTTTAAAAACAACAACAACAACCCCAAACAAACAAAAAACCAAACACAAACAAAAAAAACCACCACCAAAGGTCATTACTATTATATTTGTCTCTGCCCACAACCACCACCTTTTTTTTATTGTTTTGTTAGGGAGTATCTGATCACCAATAAAGCAGTAGCAGAGCAAAACCACTACCATTTCAGCTTCAGAAAGAACCTGCTATCTGACTCTCTGAGAGGATCCTGCTGTTCCTGTATTTTATTTCTACAGTAATACATGGCAGCTTTGGTAATTCTGGTAGCTCTTTCAGATCCATGCCCTTTTCAGCACTGACACATGTTAACATAACTGTAGCATCTGACAAGCACAGAAGAAATTCAGTCCCATCTGAGAAATCCTGGGCAGGGGTGGGGGGGTAGAGGGCAACATCTCCTCCTTTACATGTGCTCTCTCTTTTCTCCGGAGTCCCATAGGCACCAGACTTGTCTCCCTTTTCTTCAGCACTAAAGTGAAGCTGTTGTGATTGATGGGGGGTGGGCTACAGTGTCGTCAGGATGCTAATGCTCAACTCTGCAGTTCTGTTTTAGCAGATCCAGACACACCAACACCCTTCTCGTCCCAGCATCCACGAGGGACTGGTAGAATGAGGCTGACCAGTTGTCATACAGGATATGGATAATATGGCAATGATGCTGACTGGCAAGCAGGAGCCAGAACATATAACCTTTCCTTTAGATACAGATGACTCCATTTCTCCTATCAAAATTATTCACAATAAAAAAAAAAAAAACCAACAAACAAAAGATAAAAAGTATTAATCTTGTTTGTGGTAAGGAGAGCTGTTAACAGCTCTAAGCTTTGGATGTACATGAAGCTATAGCTTTTGTCTCTCATGGTGATTTCACCAGCTTTGAATTGCCTCTGACCATTAACTAGAAATTCACTTAACCTGAGATTAATCTTGAAAGACAGGAAATGAAAGGTAATGCCACACAGGCCTTCCGAGACATGTATTAATCCCAGCCTTTGACACAAACATGGTTTTATATAGCGAAATAACAAATGAGCTATCCTCATCTCCCTGTGAAGTCCCACGTCTGTAGTGTTTACCTCAAGAAATCTAGGAAGGAGAAACACTTATCCATGCCCATCACTGACTTTCTCTGCTTCACCTTGGAATAAAACTAGAGTGCCTAATTTCCACTCCATTTCAAAACGTGGTCACTCCTGCACGCGAGTTCTTTAGCAAAATAGCATTTTTCAGGAGGACACAGAAGAACCCAGATTATGGAGCGACTTCAGACCTTTTACAGGAGGGAAGTCAAAATACCGATTACTGTTTATAAACCTGTAAATGGTCTACGGTCAAGCAACGTCGGAAATTCTGTCTCCCTCCCTAACTATAAAAAAAGAATAAATTAACTGCCGCTGCTCAGGGAAGCCTGAGCCCTCATTTCTCCCAGCACTTAGAAAACAGTCTGGAGAAACAAGGTAGAGCAAAGAATTGCCAGGCATCTGTGTAACCAGAGCACGGAGTCTTCTTCTGTGGTGACTTCAGGCCTCATGCAGGTGTTTGATGCGAGACTGATGTTACACGCTTGTCACAGGGAGGCCAGATTAGATTCTCCTTTCATTTCATCATACAGTTACATTCATATCCTTCCGTCATAATACGAAATACTTTTGTGACTGTTACGGTATACTTGCAGTGCTTGAATAGTTTTGAACCGTTTAAAAGAGTTATAAAAAGATACTTAGCACCTTGCCAAGACAGCTGCAGTATCTTACGCTGTCACACTTGCTGAGCAATAAGAAAAGTAATTTGGACTTCTGCTTCGATTCATTTCACTCAAGCAGAGGGTCACAGAAATGGCACACCCACATAATTTCAGTGGCACCTTCGGGACAGCTTACCTTGCATTACACGCTGCAGAAGTTTGCCTTTGGGGAGGAAGGAAAGAAGAGGAACTAGTGATGCACGGCCGTCACCTGTCTGGGGAAGAATTTATCCCCGTGGCAGCCCGAACGACCCTCTCCTGGCCCCGGGAGCCGGGCAGAGCTGGAGAGAAGCGACCACTGGGACGGATCCTCAGGGGACGCCCAGCCTCTCCTCTCTGCCCCTTCCCAGCCCGCCTCCCAGTTTACCCGGGGTCACTTCAGCTGGTCACCCACCTCCCGCTGCCCCCGCAAACCAGCGGAGACCCGCTCCGCGGCGGGGGGGGGGCCCGCCCGCTGCACACGCGAGGCGTGCCCGTGGGCTGCACTGAAGTGTCCCCCCCGCCCCAAATCACCGGCCAGGCTCCGGGCTGGCTTTTCCCCGGGAGCCGGGAGGTGCCCCCGGTTCCCCCCGGCTGAGCCCTGCCGGGGTCTGCCTGAGCTGCGGGTCCGACCTGTTGCTTGGCTTTTCAGAAGCAGCGTCGTCCGTCCGGAGGATTACTTGGGCAATCCGGGACGTGCGAAAGGAGAAAGGCTCGCTTCTTCCCCTCCCAGCCGCTTTCCGAGCCGCACGGCGAGACAAGTGCCGCCGGCCGGAGCCCGAACCCCCGGGGGGGGGACGGGCGGGAGCGCCGCTGCCAAGGGAGCTCCCTCTCCGGGGTGTACCGCTTTAGGCACGGTTCGAACCATCGCGTCTCGCCCCTTCCCACCCAGCCAAAACCCAGGGAGGGCTCCAGGTGCCGCAAAACCTCGGTAAGAGCAGGGATGCCCGGCGCGGGGACCGCATCCCCCGTTTGGGAGGGCTCCGCTCCGGAGCGGTCCCCAAGACGTGACCGCCAGGTCCCCCGAGAGCCGGGAAAAAAGCCCCCCCCCCCCCCGCCCCCTCCGGCGCCGCCGTCCCCGGAGAGAATCACCGTGTCGTCCCCCCCCCCCGCCCGGAAAGGACCCCCGAGCCCGAGGGCAGCGGGAGGTGAGAGGGTACCTCTGCTCTTCGCGGGGGGAACAGCACCCGTTTTTTTGTGCCGGTTTCAGTTACCTCCCCCCGGGAGCGCTCACAAACCCCGCCGGCCCCTCCCGCCGCTCCTCAGGCGCCCACCGACGGGCGGGCTCGGCTTGGCAGAGTCTGCTGAGCAGCTAATAACATAACAACCCGGCTTTGATCAATCCGAACTAATTACCCCTCTTAATTAAAGTCTTTAGCGGTTGTTTCAGTGTTTTGGCAGGGAAGCGGGAGAGGTTTGCCCTCAGCCAGCACCAGCGCCGCGCTCCCCGCCCGGCCGAGCCGCGGCCGCCGCAGTCACTCGTGTTCAAATATTTATTTCCACCAGGTCAACGAATTCTTTTTTTCTTTTTTTTTTTTTTCCACGTGCAAGAATCAAACCGAAATTCAAATCCGTACATAGCGAACCAGCTCTGTCCATAGAGATACGATATTCAGAGGGGGAGAGGGAGAGGAGGAAACCAAGAAGGGGGGAAGATAACCAGCAGGCAGCGGAGGCAGGGCGGGATCAACACAATGGAAATATATATATATATACATCGAAATAATTAAAGTGGTGCAGCGTTCCCGGCTCGGGTAATACAGATCCCAAATAAATACAGCAGAAATTGGCTTGGCGCTTTTTCTCGTTTTTAAAACCATCTCTCCACCTGAGATGCAACGACAACAACAACAAAAAAAAATAGAGTCTTTAAAAAACAAACAAACCAAAAAAAATAAATTTTTTTAAAAAAAAAGAAGAAGAAGAGAGAGGAAACAATCAGTCCCGTAAACCGTAGTGGCGATATAGAGCATAACACACAAAACCGCTTAACAGGTGCATGCAAAGAGGCGGGCGGGCGGCGGCGGGGGCTCCCACCGGCGGAGCGGCGCTCCCCGCTGGCGGCCCCCCCCCTCCCTCACGGCTGGAGCGGCGGCGGGCCCTGCAGCAGCGGCCCGGGGGGGGGGCGGCTGGTCGGGCCCCCCCAGCTCGGCGGGGGGCCGGGGCAGTCCCAGGGCGCTGTCGTGCAGCTTGCGGACGTGTTTCTTGAGGTCAAAGTTCCTGCAGAAGCCTTTGCCGCAGGTGGGGCAGGTGAAGGGCTTCTTGTCGTTGTGGGTGTGCATGTGGAAGGTCAGGTTGTACACCTGGTGGAAAGCCTTGTTGCAGATATTGCACTTGAACTGCTTCTCCCCGCTGTGAGTCAGCTTGTGGTTTTTGTAATTGCCTGGGAAGGAGACAAGAAGGGCGAAGGGACGTGGGGCTGAGAACTGGACGATGCGAAGGGGAGAAGAGGGAAAAAAAAAAAAAAATATTCCCCAAACCCCGTCCCATCCCCAGCGCTCGGCTTCAGCCGAAAACGACCGCCGATGGCTTGGCAAACACCCGCCTTCTCCCCGTCCTCCCCGCGGCTCTTCCTTTGAAGGGAGTTACCGAACACACCGAAAGCGCATCAATCGCAGAAACGGAACCCCTGGCTTTAGCCTTCCCAGCGACACGGGGAGGAAAACTAACCAAACTCCTGCAGCCGGAGGGAAGAAAGGCGGCGAGGCCGCTCGCCGAACTGCGCTGGAAGCTGCGCGCTGCAGTGCGCGGAAAACGGGCGCTGCCCGCGGAAGGGCTGCCCCCCGCGCTCCCCCCGACACGAAAGCCCTGCCCCGCTCCGCCGGCCGGGCCGTAGGAAATGTGTCGGGGCCGGCGATGCTTAGAATTAACCTAAATCTCTCATAACAGAAATTAAACCCAAAATCAACTCTCCCCTCCCCGTCGCAAATTGTCCCGAGGCTCGACCTCGCTTAGGGGGGCCCCGGGCAAGGGACGGGGCGCTGGGGACTGGTACCTTTCTGGTGAAATCCTTTGCCACAAAATTCACAGACAAAAGGTTTGTAGCCGGCGTGTATTCGCGTGTGTGTGTTCAGGGTCGAGCTCCGGTTAAAGGCTTTGCCGCACTGGTTGCACTTGTGTGGCTTTTCCTGGAAGGAAACACGGCTTGTTGGGTGGTTTGCAGGGTTCGTGTGCTGGTTTGCAGGGTTCGTGTGCGGGTTCGCGGGGTTCGTGTGTTAGCTGACGGCTCGCCAGTGCGGGGCACCCCCCGGAACCCCACCGCGCTTGGGGCAAACGAAATCCCCCGACGGCTCCGGCTGAGCCCCCCCGCCCCGCCCCGCGCCGCTGCCGGACAACGCCGGGCTCCCCAAAAACCGTGAGCGGAGGGGTCTCGGGGCGGGAAGGAGGGAGGGAGGGAGGGAAGGAAGGAAGGAGGGAGGGATGGATGGATGGATGGATGGAGGCTCACCTGGGTGTGGATGATCTTGTGCCGGCAGAGCGTGCTCGCCTGCCTGAAGCCCTTCCCGCAAACTTTGCAAACAAAGGGTCTGGCTCCCGTGTGCACCGGCATATGGCGAGTTAAGTTATAATGTGCATTAAATACCTTGAGAGTGAAATCAGACAAAAAAAAAGAAAAAATGAATAAAATCGCGATTAGAAGGCGAGAGCGCCGAGGGGAAGCCGTCGTTTAAAAAAGCAAGCAAGCAAGCAAACCACCGACAAGCCGGCGGAGAGGCGGAGGGGGGTAGGAGGCTGGGGAAGCAGGGGGAAGGGAGGCGGGCCGCGGCTCTACTTGCCTTTCCACAAACTTCACACGTGAAAACTTTGGGCTTGCTGCTCGGGGAGCCGCGGCTGAACTCCGAGGTCTTGTAGGCGATTTTTTCCGAGAGGATCTGAGCGCTTTCTTTCATGTAATGCTGCAGCTGAGCCTGCGACAAGTCCTTGAAGGCTACCCCCGCCGGGTACTTGTCCGCGGCCGGCAGCACCAGCTTGTTCCGCTCCGCCAGGTAAGCCTTGGGCTGCGGGTGCAAGGGAGAGCTGAGGAAATAAGAAGCCACCGGGTGGATGTTGACACTGGCGGACGGGTGACAGGGGCTGTCGCCTCGGTTGAAATAGCACAGGGCTCCCATGGCGTGGAAGGAGGAGTGATTGACCACTCGGGGTCTTACCAGTTTGTACTGCTGCAAGGGCAGGGCATCGCGGGGGAAATCGCCTTTCAAGCTCAGGGCACAGTTCAAGAGATCGCCGCAGCTAAAGGAGGGCGAGGAAGAGGAGTCTAAGTGAGCCTTCCTGGGTTCCGCTCCGGCCACCGCCGCTTTGGGCAGGGGGTCGTACGCCACCGGGACAAAGGGGATCATGCAGGGGATGGAGGAGTTGAGGTGCAGCGGGTGCTTGGGGTCGCCTTTGGCCACGGAGCCGTGGAGGAGCTGCGGGACGGGGATGGAGCGCGGCTCCGGCGTCCGCGCCATGATGCGCTCAATGGAGAAGGCGAGGGGCTTGGGCGTGCTGATCATGTTGCTCCTGGCAGACAGGCTTTCTCTGGCCGGAGGAGTCGCTAGGATTTTGGTCGCCGTGTGGTGGCCACTATTGTCCATGGCTGGATTGCATTTGTTCGCCCGGTTTGAGCCGCTTTGGTAGACGCCTCTTTTTTTTTTTTTTTTTTTTTTTCTCCTCTCCTCTCCTCTCCTCTCCCCTCTCTCTCTCTTTCACTCTCTCTGCCCCTTTTCTTGTCACTGATCTGCAAGGAGGGAGACCAGCATCGCCGCCGCCACCATCACCACAGCCTCCGCCGGCGGAACCAGCCTTCTCAGTCCAGTGGACTCATGCCAGCCCATCACAGTTTACTTTGGCGCACCAATGACTCGGGACAATCGCTACTTACTGCTATCAATAGAAAGTGTTGTGTCAATAACGCAGCCGAGATCTCGCCAATCGTTAACTTCCAAGAGGAGAAGGTAAACTAGATAATTGCTCAATTCGTTTCCAACAGTCAACAGGAAAAGTTTTTTCCCCCCCAGTAAGCGGCCACTTTTCATTGGCGCCCGCGCCTCCCCCGCCCCGGGAAGGAGGCGTCTCTTCGCTCCTTCTCGCCTCTCTCCCCTCTGCCTCCCTCCCCCCCCCCCTTTTTTTATTATTATTATTTGCAATCTGCTTAACCGGGCTTTAGAGGCCAAGCAAATCCGAGATCAATTTTCTTGTTTGGCTTTAAGTGACATCATCTAAAATCATTGTCCCAGCGCTAAATAGGGATGCGAAACCCAATTCAAGGGCAAGCGCCGGGGTATTTGTCAAACGAGGTGCTGCAGAAGAAGCGGCTGGAGGGGAAGCGGTTTGTTTCCTTGCCACTTCCCAGCCCGAGCTCTCTTTGTGCGTGGGTGTGTGGGTGCGTGTGTCTGAGGCGGGGGGGAGACGGCTGCTCTGCTCCTGGGACTGCTCCTGGCCTGCTCACCGCTTTAAAGAACGGGGTCAGGTGCAGGCGAGCTTTTGGAGAACGCGGTAAACACACGAGCGGGGAACTTGCGACGAGCAGACGGCGAGAGCAACGCATGGGGATGCAGGAACCACCCGGGCCAAAGCCAGCGAGTGCTTGTGAGCAAAAGGATGACTCAAAACCTGGGGCTGGGGAAGAGAAGGAAAAAGGAGGTAGGAAGAGGGGGTGCCTTTTACATCTGAAGCACTTTTTAGAGAGAGAGAGATGTCTAAAGTAACCTGCATATACACTAGGTGTGACTTCTCTGTCCTTCAATAAAACATGCACCACACAAATACCGAAAGCTCAGGATCGGTATCGATACAAGAAGAAATATACAGCACACACGCTGCTTATAGGTATATATTCTCCTAAACAGATGTGCTCCCCGTGTATTTAAGCGAAGCTTGGCGGCCCTGTCCGGAGGGCTAGCTCCAGCGCCCCGCGTGTTTGCACTTACAGCGGGGCGGGGGTCGGGGAGAGGAGAGGGACAGCGGTGGGTAAGGGGCCTTCTGTATTCGCCCCCTGCCCCAGCGCCCGGCGGTTCGGGGGCAGAGCAAAGCTCCCGCTCCTCCCGCCGGCCTGGGGCTCACTTGGCTGGCGACTGAGGGGCCGGTACCGAAATCCCCGGGAGCAGCCAAGGGTCCCTCCGTCCCCTCCCGGGAGCGGGTGGCAGGCGGGGCACCGTGGGGCAGAGCCCGGCCGCTTCCCCCCGCGGAGGGCTGCTCGGGTCCCAGCTGGGGAGCCTGCAAAAGGCTCTGTCTCCCGCCCCGGCCCAGGACAACCGACTTGTGGGGAAGCGAGAGCAGGGAGGAAGGGCTGGGGGCCCGGGGAGGGAGGGATGGAGGGAGGGATGGAGGGAGGCATCCTTGCCCTCGGCGCCGTGACCGGCCCGATGCCGCCCCGGGTCACCGCGGCCCCGTGGGAGGAGGACGAGGCAGCGGCTGTCGCACGACGGTACCTCCGCAGCCGGGAGCTGCCGGGCGAGCACCGGGCATCTGCGGGGGACGGAGGAAGAGCTGCCCCGCCGCCCCCGGGGACGGGCGTCCGGGGGCCCCGGGCATCCCCCCGCTGCCGAGGACGCTCCCCGCACGCCCGGCCACCTCCGTGCCCGCCCCGTCCCCCCCGGTGTCCTGGAGCGCGGGCAGGCGACGGGAGCCGGGGCTGAGCCCGGGGGCGGGCCTGGACGGACACGGCCATGCCGACAAGCGCCGGGCGGAGGGGGGGACCCGAGCCCTGCCCTGCGGGGTCCCCGGCCGCCGTGCTCCGCTCCAGCCCCAGCCCCGCTCCCTGCTTTCCCTCGGCCGGGCTGGGGGGGGCGGGCAGGTGCCGCCCCCCCCCCCCCCGGCAGCTGGGTCTCGGCGTTAAGACGGTAATTGCTGCCCCGGATCGGGTTGCCGCAGCCGCCCGCCTCTTACCTGCCGCTTCCCGCACCGGCACCGCCAGCCCCGGCTCGGCCGGTGTCACCGACCCGCGGGGGGGGGCGGCCGGAGCCGTGTCCCCCCAGGGCCGTGCGGGGCAGCTGCTCCGGGCTGCCCGCTTCTCCGGGGTGTCGGTGTCTCTCGCTTATTTTGTGTCTGCCAGAGGAGAGTGTCCTCCTTCAGAGCAATTTACGTTTAATTCAATCTAGGCAAATTTCCTCTTGATTGGTGCTGAAGAAGGGAATTATTGTTGAGTGGGTTTTAGAGGCTTCAAATCCCATATACTTAATATGTTAACAGCTTGCTCTTAACTGGTCTTTTTGGGATTGACTTTTTGACATGTGTTTGAAAGTAAAATATGTAGTGTCATTTGAGCAGGGTAAATATCCCAAAGCAGCAATTACAGCCCTGCCATTACAATTACCCTGGCCTCCTCAATGCTGAGATACACTCTTGGAGAAGCGGGAGCTTTATTATTCGTTACTTCTTTACGGTTATGCCTCGCTTTCTTGCCGTACCGCCCACGAAAACTTAAGTTCGTGCCTAATTATTAAATAGCGATCTAAAAGCCATATTTTTAATTTTTATTTTTAATTTTTGTTTTTGGGGAAGTCATTGTGTTCCGTCTCAGAGACGGAGCCTTGCTAGTGCCGGAGTCGCCCGCGATATAGATAGACTTTACTAAAATCCATGTTGATATATTATTTTTTAGTCCTGTCCCGACCTTTGCCTTGTGCTCGGACCGCATCTTTTTAGCGATATTACATATCTGCCGAGCTGCAAACAGCCTGCAATGGTGCTGGTGCAGGGAGTTGTTTGTTTGTTTTTTTGGGTTTTTTTGGTTTGTTTTTTTTTTTTTTTTTTTTTTTTTCTCTGAGGCAGAGATATTTACAGGCTCTGAGGGTGGCAAAAAGTAACCTCTCGGCCGGTTTCTTTTTGCGGGGGGGGCACGGCGGGCTGCAGGCTGGGCCAGCCTCCCCGGGCCCGGGCCGCTCTCCAGGCTGGCGGCACGTACCGAGTCCCGGCAGAAGGGGCCGACGGGGGAAGGAGCGGGCCCGCCGGGCTCCCAGAGTTACAAACCGTCGGAGGAATTAAGGGCAAAAGTTTTGCCTCGAGTTGATTTCGTGTTCTGCCCGGGAAAGCTGCTGTTCTCTTTTTCCCCGTAATCGGTTTTGTGTTTCATTCGCTCCTAAGCTATGTTCTTGATATTGCTCACTTGCATTATGATCATAACGTATCTCTACATGCACTCAAAAATCCGACTCACCGGCGAATTCATCTCGTCGTCAGGATTACTCCAATCCGATCCCAGAGGCGATTAGAGGGAGGTAAAATACCGCCTAGAGCCTAATCTTTAATTTCTTCCTCCTTAATAAAATGAATAATTCCATTGCGTTTTTAAGTAAAAAATGAATTGAAAAGGATAATAACTCCGCTAACCTTCTGTTGCGCGTATTAATCTTTTCCTGGAAGTGTTTTCCCGCAGCCCTCCCGCCCGAGCAGGCGGCACCCCGCAGCCAGCTCCCTCCGTGGGCTCCGAGCCCGCTCCCCGCGCCTTCCCGGGGAAGGGGACCCCCGGCCGGCCGGTGGTCTGGGCGAGCTTCGGGTGGGGGCACTGGGGAGCTTACGGAAAATACCGGCGGACCCGACGGCGCCCGGTCCGAGCCCGACTGCTGTTGTTACCGTTGTAATAGTCATCGTTAAGAGCGATTCGCCGCATCGCCCCCGGCTTGGTAAAACTCGGAATTAGCCCCGGCTGCTGGGCTCGCTGTTCATGCCCGCTCAGGGCTTGTTGCTTACTTACTGTCTTTTGAAGGGAAGTCAAAATATAAACGGGGGAAAGAGTTAAAGGGGAGGTGGGGGGGGGGCGACCAGACCCCGGGATTACCAGGATGCTGGGCCGGCTGCGGTCCCCGGTTACCAGCCGGCGTTGGGGGAGATCCAGCGCAGCCGTCCCCTTCGGTGGGAACCTGCCGCTGCCGCTGCCCGCCCGGCTGCTGGGGCGGGGGGGGGACACGGGGGGGACACGGAGGGGACACGGGGCTCCCCGGCCCCGGCGAGGGGAGGGGAGGGCGGCAGCAGGGCCCGGGAGCCCCGGGCACAGCCCCGGGCTCTGCTCCTTCTGGAGCGCGGGCAAAGGCGCTTGGGCTTTGGCGGGTTGTCTTAAGTTGTAACACTTCGGCGTTTTCTCCACCGACGTTTTCTCCGGGGGATATATATATATATATATGTGTGTGTGTGTGTGTGTGTGTGTGTATATACCTTCTGAGACTATGCCTAGCCTCCCCATCCAGTGAGTGCGTGTTGGCATCCCTCTGTATCAGTTTCCCCGCGAGGAAAATAATAAAGTCTTGCTATTTTTAACCAAATCCATCACAAAAGAAAAGCAGTTGACGCTGACCCGCCAAACACAAGTGTTCCCGGAGGTAAAACAAAGTTTGACTGTACAGTACGTCTCGTACAGACCCCTCTAGACCGAAAACCAAACGGGTGCAAATTAAGCCTTTTCACGTATAAAGCCTGTAATCACATATAATCGAAATTACAAGTGACCCTCTAAAGCAGCGCTCCCGGCCCTCCCGTAATTCATGCAAGAGAGTTGTCTAAGTGTGCCAGCTACGAACGTGAACTGCAGCAATCACGTCTAATCTAATCAGTCCGCCTGTGAGGGGACCCAGCGGTGTCATCAACTCCAAAGGGCCCTTGGTGGAAGTGGCTGGGAGAGGCCAGCGGCAGCTGGAGCCATGAATGACACTTTCTCATTTGTTCCTTTCCCAGTTCGACAAATGTTTAGCCCCGTTGCTGCTAAATGAACGCCTCGCGCTCTTTGGCTCTGGGAAGCTATTTATTTTTAAGATTCCTGAATAGGATCAGGAGCAATTAACTTATTTTTGTTTCTGTTTTCTCCCAGTGGATTGGGAGCTAACCTGGAGCAAAGCGAAGAGCTGGCCGGCTGCGCGGGCGCCTGTGCGCTGCATTCCCGGCCCCGGAGTACGCGGCGGGGAGAAGGTGTCCGTCCTCCGCGGACGGGCTGCCAGGGACGGAGCCGGGACAAAACCCCGCTCTCCGGAGGCGGGCTGCCGTTCGGTGTGCCGCTGCCGAGAGAGAGGGAGGGAGAAGCCAAGCGAAAAAGAGGAAAATAATAAGAACAAAAGCAGGAGCCGTGCCCCGTCGCGGCCGCTGCTGGACGGCGCCCGGAGAGGGCTCCCCGCCGCCCCCGGCTGCTCGCCCGGCACCCCTACCCGGGCACGGACACGGGGGGACAACTGAGTAGCCCTCGGGACACGCGGACGCACACACGACGGTATTCCCCCTACGGCCAGCAACTTAAAATGGTTGGGGGTTTGTTTGTTTGTTTGTTTCGTTGGGGGTTTGTTGTTGTTTGGTTTGTTTCATGGTTTTGTGGGTTTTTTGGTTTTTTTTTTTGTTTTTGTTTTGTTTTGTTTGGTTTTTTTTTTTTTTTCAGTCGCTATTCGAACAAAACGCGCCTGTGCCGCTGGGGGCCCGGCCGGGGCGGGGGGTCCCCCTCTGCACAGAGGACTCTCCTCTTGCTGCCTTGCGGCTCCCGCCGCCTGCTGCGCGCTCGTTTGCTGCCAGTCAAACGTTTGATCCGAAACCCCTTCGGAAGATGCGTAACGGGTACTCTCTGCGCTCACCGGCAACCCACCCCGCAGCCCGACACCCCCTCCCCGACACCTCACGCTCATTGCCACGTCCCTCGCGGAGCCGCACTTGCTGCCCACGCAGAGGTGCCCCGGCCGCCCTCCGCGGGGTGTGGGGGGGGGAGAGCTCTTTGGTCCCGGGCATCCCCCTGCCCCGACGGCGGGCGAGCATTAACCGGGACCCCTCCTGCCCCCTCGCTTAGGGGCCGCGGTGGGCCGGGAGAGCCGCTGGCTGCCTGGCGCGGAGACGTCCAGCGAGAGGGCGCGCACCTCCGGGAGCGCGCTGAGGTTTTAAACGCGTGAACGGAGGCGCGAAGGCGGACCCCGCCGCCAGGCCAGCGGGGTCGTGCCGCGGCTGCTGGCGGCCGCCGACTCCGAAGCTGTCACGCAGATACTCGCTGGCCTTCTCAACCTTGGCGCCGGTTCACGGTTCCACAAATCTAGTTACTAAGAAAATACGTGAATTAATAAGAAATGGAATGACCTTTGGAGCGCTGTCATTTCTGTACCTGCCTTCCCGTGATGTCTGCTGCGCTGCCTTTCTAATAATAACAACTTATCACATACTTTGTGTCCGAGTTAATTTCTCTGAAATCACAAACACCTCCTAACTTCTTCGTGGTTACATCATCTTGGGTTTTCTTTACTGTTTCCTCACTCTTCTCGCTCTCACTGACAGACATGTCTTGCAAGTACCGCACGCAGATGAAATTGTATAGCAAAGTGCTCGACATATGGGGTGTACATGTATCATGCTTCATGAAATTTGAGTAATTCAGACCCACTTCAAGCCACAAAAATTCGTAGGTGGTGGTGTTTTTTTTTTTTTTTTTTTTAATTATGTCAGGACATAGAAAGGGTTGACTGCTCCCTAAGGGACAGGGAGCTGGGGGGACCCCCCCGGCTGGCAGAGCAGGGCCCCACCAGCCAGGGCTGGTCCCACCACACCCAGCCAGGGAGCCGGGCAGGGGGGGCAACTCAGAGTCCAGATTCCTGACACGTTTGTGATGATCGGGAAGGTCTGAAGTCAATCCATGGGTCGGGGTCTGGATCAACAGGGCCCATAAGCAAGCACAGGTGGGGCTGTAGCTGAGTGAGAAACCAGCACTCCTGCTCCATCGCTGGGGCAGAGACCGGCAGCCCTGCGCTGAGCTGAGCTGAGGTGGAGTCCCTGGGCAGAGGCCGTGGGTGGGGGTCCCAGGTGATGCCCGTCAAGACCATGATGGCCTATGAGTCCTCTTGAGGCCCTGACAGGTGAAATTACTATAACTTACTCTGTAACTGTCCAAGTCAATAGGGAGAGTGGTTTGCCTTACCAGGACACCCTTCTCAGTGTGAGGACAACTTGGGACAGAGGACAAGCCCATAGGGGAGGCGAGTGTAAATCAGTATGTTTCTCACAGGGCTTTTGGCTAGCAGGGCTGGGCAGACAGGTTACTGTCAGGTCAGTCTCCGCTGAAGGAGGGTTGGACCCATCACCTCCTGGGCTGCGCTGGTGACAGCCACTTCTGTCCCAGTGCTTCTAGTTCCCACTCCAGGTCCCCACACAGTTAGTGACTTGCTAGGGACAGTGTCTGGTTTTGATATCGCTTCCTACCCGCGTGTCATCTCAGAACCTTGAAAATCTCCTAATGCCTTCTTCTCAGGAGAGCCCTGCATGGAGCTGGCATTCCCCTGCGCCGGGAAGCTCACCAGGCACCGCAGGGCCACCGCGGTGACACCTGCCTTCACCTGCTTACGACAGGTTCCTCTGCAGGGTCTCAGGTGGGTAAAGATGGTGGGGAGAGAGCAAGCAGGGGGATTCTTGCAGAGACAAAGCTCCCTCTGGGCCTGACCAGCACTGATCCCTCTGCTCCATTGGGTTTGGGAGCTGGGCGTTGTTACATCGGGCAGCCTGGCTTCCTCCGTACCCTGCTGCCTGCCACAGCCAGCCTGGGCTGAGGCTGCAGCTCCTGGCCCGGCAGGCCACCCCTTACCGAGCCTGGGTTTCAGCCAGAGCCCCACCTGGCCCTTCAAACGCCATCAACTTCCATGCCGGCACGGCTAGGATGAGGGATGGGAAAGGGATGTGTAATTCTTCCACTGCTATCAAAACCTAAACCAGCAAACCCATCTGGGAGCCTGGGAATGGTGGAAAACGGTGCTCCCCCCAGCCCAGCAGAGCTGATAACACCATCGCCAAGCGACGGAGGGGAGCGGGCTGTGTGTGCCCTGCCTGCCCCTCTGGCTGCCTCCCGCCCTGCTGCTCCCCGAAACCTTGCGCGCTGTGCTGCAGCGGCACGCATCCCGGGGCGGAGGGTGCCCGCGCCGTTGCCCTCGCGGCCTCCCGGGGCACCTCCGGGAAAGCACTCGGTCTGGGCATGAAGAGCCGAGAAGAATGGTCTTCCTCACCAGCTCCCGTTTCTTCCTTTTTCGCTGAACTCGCCTCAACTCGTGTGCGGATGAGGAGGCTGGCTTGCCACAGGAAAAATTGCCGGGCTGGGTTTCTCCCTAGACAGCTAGGAAGAAGTGTAACTTGCCCTTCCCTGCTTGGTCGAGCTTCCAAGTGTGCTGAAAAACACTTCCCTTGCAGCTCTCGTTCTCAGTTCCTGCAGCACCCGTGTGCTTGCGACAGACCCCTGAAATCCTGCAGTCCGTTCTTGCAGGGTAACTTCACGCCAGCCTCGTAAATCCTCAGCAGTCCATCAGCAGAGCCCTTAAAGTATAACGCTATGGCTCAACAAGGACCTCAGCAACCTTCCTTACTTCTTTGGGTATCATCTGTGTTTTTTCCAATTTTTTGTCTACACAAACCCAGGAATTAGTTGTGTTCCTGGGGTGGGGGGAGGTTGTGGGGGAAGCTGCATTTTTCGTAAGTTGTGTGAGTTTTGACTGATGAAAATTTGAATTCTTCCCAGCTCATATTGAGGGCATAGAAAAACAGGCAGTGGGCACTGTCTGTTCATCTGCTATTGAGGGTTTTTTGTTTGCTTTTTGTCTTTATCAAGGCATCCTGTCCTTGGATATTTGTTTCCTATATGTATCTGCTCTCTAAAATAAATGTGACTGCTACAAATCACTATATAAACTAAGTACAATAATCTTTCAAAAAAACTTGTTCTTGTGAGGAATCACACAACAGTTCAAATGGTTTGAAATATTGAAAACATCTTTTAATTGTAGAATTCTATACAAACTTGGGTAGATACAGAAGTGGTCACGACAAAATGTGTTCTTATTGCCTGAAATTTTTCACAGAAATAGAAACATTGATGGCAAGCTTACTGACATCCAACATGATGAGATATCTTTAAACTTGCAAAATGAATAGACACAACAACACTCCTAAGTAGTTTGTATGTTTGACTGTCCTTGAAGTCCTACTACTTATATACGAACCTCAAAATACAAAGAACCAAGATTAAAACTTTGAATGCACATCACATAATAATGTAAAATTAAGCACAAAAAAGGGTAAACAAAGTGTAATCCTGAAAATACACTATTTTTTTACCTAGGGCACTGACTTATTCCAAGAATGATTTCCTGTATAGTTGTGTTTTAAGTGAGGCACACATTTTGTTTTCTGCACAGGACATCAATATCTGATGGAGATACAAGAACGAATGGCAACAAACAAAAGGGAAAGAAAGGTTATCACAAGTGGAACTCAAACTCCATGCCAGTGTTCTTGCAGCCCTAAGCAAAGCTATACATTAAAATATGCTACAACCATTGTTCTCAAAAAGTCCTTGGCACTTTTCCTCTGATAGTCTTACTTTCATTTTTTTAAAAAAAATGGAGCAAATTACCTTTCTGCACCTATATCATAAGGCAAAACTATAAATGCAACTACAAGGACAAGTTACAAGAAAAACCCCAAGCCAAAGATAACCCCCACCCTCAGATCATCACCCCCAAGCTCCAAATGCTTGGTGAAATAATATCACCCTTCCTCCTCATCACTGTCTTTCATCGTAATGCCCTGAAGTCCTCCCGCATCCGTGACTGAGACGGTGGCCTCCTCTACGGTCAGACGGCTGTGAACGGTATCGTAGGTTTTACTGTTCAGCGTCCCCTCCAGCACGCCTTGCAATCTGAAGTCTCGGTAGGTTTTCTGCGGCAAAAATAAAACATCCTGAACTGGACTCGAGCGAGACTGAGCAGTCTTCTGCTATACACTGGCCATTTCTAGCATGCCAGTGGAACAGCTTCGTTCCTCCTGCAATTAGGGACCTATCATCTAGAGTTTGCTGAAGATTTTGCAGCCTTAGCTTCTGGGCTGCATGAGATTTCTATAAACTCTAGAGAGTCTACAAGCCACACTTTGATGGTCACTCCTTTAGAAGATTGTGTTTGGTAATACATTTCTATAACTGTATGCTGATTTCTCAGTAACCTCCATTTGTCTCATTTATTCGGTAAGAAACCAGCAATGTCTTTCTCTAACTGCATATTGAAATGTGAATTTGGCTACAACTAGCTCTGTCATTTCACAGAAAATGTACATGTCCGACTCCTTCCCCATAATATGATTTTATTTACATTTATCTTTACCTTTATATGCCAAATGTGGAAAAATAAATTTTAGATTATGATCTATATTCTATAATGTAAATGTTTCTCAGGTGACTACTTCAGTCAGTTAATTTACATTCTAAGTCACGTACATTTTGACTCACATCTACATCTTTTTTTTTTTTTCCACTTGAGGAAGTTTTGTTTCCCTGGTATCCAGCCTTTCTATCAACCAGCAATAGGAGTTTCTTCTTTGGCTTTCTATCAAGTAAGAATTCTGAGTGGAATTGTTTTATTCATTGATGCTGTGTTCAAGTGAGCGCATGGAAGATCATGTACTCTGTCTTCCTTATTTTTAAGCTGTAACACATTTCAAATAATCTTTCCCAAAGTTAGTCTAAAAAGCTTAAGAAGGACAACTTGATGTAGCTAGTTTCTTATTTTGTGTATACTGTTACTATGAGTTCCCAATGTTTATGGAGGAGAATATGGGAAAAAGAAAATGGAAGATAATTAAGGGCTAGCAGGCTCACTCCTCTGCCGGAGGAGACCGTGCACAACCCTTAGAGAAAGAAAAAAGAGCTGATCTTGTTTCACTCAATACTTCAGACAACTGCAAAAGACACCTCTCAAAATGGGTAACATTCAATGGGAGAATTTTTTTTGCCACTATGATGATTATTTAAACCTTGTTTGAATCACTGCAACCGAGATTTATTTGACTTTCATAGGTCAACTTCAGAGTCAATGGATGCAGCTTATGTTTTGCTCACACACTCCTGCGAGTACCCTGCCTGGTCTTTTTCAAGTGTCACCGTTGCATTCCCTTTTTATAACACTGCGCATTCAATTTCCTTTTATGCTGTTAACAGGTCCTACAGCAATTTCTTTCAGTTTTACATTGTATTCCTTCCATTCTCAGAACAGCACTCTGGGGTTCAGTCATTGCTCTTCTCTTGACATACTTTTGCAGGACAACAATGTTCACTTCCAAGCTTAATTTTTCATTTCTTCCTAACTTTCCTCTTGGTCCTTGACCCTTCTTTAGTCACATCCCTCTGCACGTGTCTCAGACATCTAATGATACCTTTATGCCATCATAAAGCTTTAATGGGAACAAACGTTTCTTCTTCTGGTCATTCTTAACGCCGCCACTACCTTTGCTGCATCCGAACATGAAAGAATCGTCTATTTCTTACTCATCCCATGTCCCTTAAAAATGACCTCCTACTTCTTTTTTGGAATAGTTTCAAGAGGTCACAGGGGCAACACAGCCTCCCAGTTTTTCCAAAAGCAAACAGAGAAGCGCCTTCATTCGCTCTAGAGTTTGGAGGAACCGTGCCTCCCCCAGCTGTGCTGCAGCAGTGAAAGCTTCTTACGGTACTCTGCTTGAGCCACTGTTCCTTACTGCCCAGCAGCCTCCTGTTCACTGAGTTCCTGTTCTACCAGTTCCATCTTCTTCACCCACCAAATCACAGCTGGACAAGATTTTCTGTCTTCCAGTACACTGACCAGAACTTCTGTGACTGACATCACCTTCTTCCATCTTCTGTATCCACAGAAGGCGCCATGGAATAACACACTTGGAATTTATGCACAAAGCAAACCAGCAAAACAGAAAGGCTCTCGCCATAACCGGTGTGTTCCCATCCCCACCGGGAGCCTCCTGCTTTTGAGCAAGGCTAGTCGGCGTGCCAGGCTGCAGAGGGAAGGCTGGCTGACGGTGCTGCTCATTCACCTGAACTTCAGTTTTGTAACAGCCTCTTCTTTTAACCTCCCAGGTGATATTTAACTGGCATAATTTAGCCTGCCATTCATAGATCTCACTGGGCGCAGGTTTTAGATCCTGTACCACTTTTTTTTTTTTTTTCCCCCAGAAGATGATAACTACCTTCACTTGAGAAGAGCTTTAAACCTTTCACAAGAGCAATCCATTTCAACAACAAATAGCAAACTGCTTTTGCCATTTTGGCACATAACATACTGAAGAGCCAAATCCTGTTCCCAGAGAAATCAGTTAAGGTCGGAAACAGCAAAGCTAAGCTAGGGTGGTTCAGGGAGCCATGATGCCATCATTATTATGACTGTTTCCTTGCACCTCTCTCTCTTGGTTTTTTTTTCCTTTTAGCTAGTGAATCCTGCAAGTTGCAGTTGCAATTCTGGTGTCCATGAGTTAAAATGCTGCTACTTTACAGTCTTGCATGAACTTCATGAGAAAATATTTTGAAGAAATCAAGGTCACCATTGACAACAAGTGCTTCTTATTCCACATTTATACAAATAACAAGAATGTTCAGAGTTAAACAAGATGGAATTAAAAGGAAAAAATCTGAAATGGCTTTCTGCCTTTTGCCTAAGGGTACTAACTAAGATCTGAAAGGGATTTAGGAGGAAACTTTCTTTTATGGTAGGTTAACCCATAATTGCCTGTTGCAAGGTATTTTACACTTCGCTCGGAAGCATTTGACATTGGCCAGTGTAAATGACTGAGGGCTGGACTGGAGGGATTGGTATTTCTATTGATACTTATCCCAAAGTATGGAAGGTTAGAAAATGTTATCTAATACATTGAATATTGTTTTCCAATTGAACCTAGTAATCACATGTGCATAAAAGAGAAAATAGTTACTTTTTAGGGAAGTGGGAAAAATGGAGAAAGAACGCTATTTGGATAACTACGGTAAACCAAAAAAGATCAGTAATATGACAAACAACAATTTATTAGGAATACCATACAGCATTGCTGTACAGCTAGCAGTAATCTGTTAAAATTCCTTGGAATAATCTTAATTGTCACTGAATCCAGAATGGATGACAATTACTAGTGCACATATCATTAACATTAGAGGTTTTAATATATTGTTGTTCTTCCGAAATTTGCCAGAACTGTGAAAAAAACCCAACCCAACCTAAAACTACATGTGTTTGCAACTTTATTCCACATTTTTTAACTTTTAGGGTGATCTATACTTAACCAAGTTAATACTTCATCACTTTTCTCTCTTTACTATTCAGTCTAACACAAACACATTTTATTTACCTTCACTATCTTGATGAGAGTCTTCAGCTGGTAGATGTGAAGCTGAAGGTCTAATCTATCAGCCAACCACATGCATATGACTTTCATGGAGCTGCTATACCATTGCTGAAAAGAAGGATAAAAAACCAAAACCACCAAACAACCCTGCAGTATTCATTTAACAGATTTGGTAATGAGAGGTAATGAAACACTTTGAAATGATCACAGATCAGCACTTGAAGTCAACAATGATATAATTTCCTGTTAAGAGAATTGCATGGGTCAGTAGGAAATCAAATAATTTGACCTAGTCTGTTCTTTACATGAATTAGCAACTGCCATTTTATCTTTCAGTTACAATGTTTTCAAGCAAAATAGCGTTATGCACTTCGCTATCTGTCAGTAAGAATGGATATTAAATACCCAATTATGTGAGAGAATTGACAGCTAGAACAGCAAGGGAAAAAACACAGGTAGGGTATCTTGAGACAGATTTTGCAATACATAGATTTTCCAATCCAAAGAGGAAAACAGCATCAAACATAGAATATCGAATCTGTCTTGCTTTCTTCTTTTAAATCACTTCTTTATTAAGTAAAAAAAATCAGAAATCCATGGAAACTGTATTTAAGGACGATCAAAACACCACTCCACCCCTCCCAAAACAAACACGTTAAGGTTGTATTTTACGTTAATTACTAATTACAATTACAGCGTACCTTATTTGCTTTTTATGTCTTAGGCATGAGTATGTTTTCACTCAAAGCTTCACAAATGGATGGGGTTAGAATAAGCTCTCTGCTGTTGTTTATATTACGTAAAAAAATGCTCAGATCCAAATAGCTAATATAATAGTTCTTTCGCATTAACTGGATTAAAAGAGATTTTACTAAATATAGTTGTAGCAGTCTACCCCCCCACCCTGTAAAATACCAACCAGATGTCATTTAGTCAAACTGTAAAAAGGAAGGGATTTTTTTTCATTTTAGCAGTGAGAGATTAAAAGAGTTTGTGTTGTAGCTCTGTTTCTAGTCTCCTTCCCCACAGGGAAGAGGCTTAAATTCTTTTCTAATGTAATTTCCTGTGTCTTTGCAAAATACACAGATATGCAAAGAGAGGAAACACTGTGCATATTTTACAATGCAGCATGTTAGGCAAGGTATACACCGTGAAGTAATTCAAAGGAAGGCTCTAACTTGTCTCATTAGCCACCTCTAGATTAACAAATAAAATAAAATATATATGGAAAAAGTGAAGACAAATTACTGGCTACTAGGTGTAATGAAAGACAGAAATAGAAGTCCTTCATACAAATTTAAGATCTCTGGAAAAAGCTTTAAAGACATGCAATAAATATATGTAAATACTTCTTCCTTACAGGAAACAGTCTCATCTCATTGTAACTATCAGTTTTAAGAGAAGTTTGAAATAAGATTTTCATATAAGAATGGCTTCCATTTATTCTGTTTAATGTGTCAAAATGTATTTTAATTATAAATCATTGGAAATAAATTACTTTTACATTTTTTAGAGTTTTTCCTATTAATTTACTATTCTACAGAAGTGAACAACCAACCACACAAAATGCAGATAGCTGCACATTTCATAAAAGTAGTCTGATTTAGTCAATAAAATGTGGGACTGACTGGGTATCCATAAAATACTGGTTTTTTAATCACTGAATGACATTCTTATACTATTTACATTATTTCACCCCAAACATGCATGCTGGTTTTGACTTCCTTTATAAGTACCTGTAAAATACTTCTAATGTGACAGAGTTGTTACTAAGTGGCAGCTGTAAACTATATGACAGGTGTTGTATGTATACAGATGTCTAGAAGATAAAATACAGCTAGGCTTATTCACTTGGGGAACTCCATTGATCTAATAAACATAAAAATTAATATGCCAAGCATTCTACCCAGAATATCCATTGTTATTTGCAGTAAGATGAGCCCTATTATCACTCAGACTCTACAGTTGTTAATCTTTAACATAATCGTGGTAGAGAGAATGATTTTAGTAGCTGTTTTCTCAAAACTGATATTCTTCCATTAAAAAAAAATCCAGTAACACATCCATGATGTATTTGGTTTGTATCAAGTAGAAAGCAGAAGGGGCTCAAACTTGCTCACACAAACAAACTACAGGCAGGCTTGAAAATTCTGTGATCCGTTTCCCCATGCGACACCACTGAATGGTGCCAGATCACCGAGAATAGACCCAGTCCCAGTTTTCTGGCAAAACATGTGTTTTAAAGCCCAGCGAGATAACTTAATTAAGATGGATGCAGTAAAAATTAGACTCTCCATACATTATCTGTGATGTGCTTACATGCGCTGAAACAAAGCTAAGAATTTGGGGGGAATTAATTTTGCTACTCAAATTTGTGAATGAAAACAATATAATATGTTTTCCTGACTAGTTTTGATATGTTAAACTCTCAGTAGAAATGTTTAATTTGGTGATTGTGAAATGATACTATGGTACTTGCTCCTCTGTCAACATACCTTGTTCAGAAAAAACACGGCTGCTATTGTATTAGAAAAAGATGTATTCTTATTTTGAATTGTCACAGTATTTTTAATAAAAATCACATCCAGTACATTTTTAGAGTCCTCCTAGAGGTACCTGTGGATAGGATTCCTGTTCACTATTGGCCTTATACCCACTAGTTTTCAGCAGTTAGTATAGGCTGAAGCTGCATAAACATAAATCTGCTGGGCTTCATAAGAAGAAAAGTATTTCCCCATCGCTTCTTTTGGAGCCTGTTAAAATGCACAGCACTGCAAATGCCTCTCAGGGGCGGAATCCAAGGCCATGCATTTTGACAACCATAAGCGTGTTATAGAGGCAGGGATGTATCTGCTGTGACTTACGGGAATCTACGGCAAACTCAAAAGCATCAGCGATTAGATAATGGTCCTGAGATTACACAGCTTTTAAGTAATAATATTTAAAAAAAAATCCTTCTAACTTGTTCTAAGAAAAAGTCACTTTCCCGCTAGTAACAGTAGCGCTGAAAGGACAATGCGACTCTTGCAGATGTCAATTATATGGTATTGGTGCCATATTCTTTGCTGTCATCTATGCAAGAACGAAGCAGTAAGTATTATATGTTTTTTTCACATCAGCACGTACCAGCAGCCAACCACTTTAACAAAAATACGTTTGCCTCCCTGTTTCCCCCCCTCCCCCTTCTTCTTATTCACAGCTCATCCAGCTCCTGTAAGGGCATGCATTACTCCGTTTTCCTGAGATACCTCTTTTAAAGTAAAAAATAAGAGAAAAGGAAAGGCTAGGGTTGACTCTGTGAGACCCCTGTATTTATTCACACTTATTGTGCATGACTGTAGACTGGTAAATCATATTAGCAGCCCGTCTCCCCATCAAGCTGCTACTTGCTTTCCAGCCCTGGGAAGGTTCAACAAATCAACAGGAGCACGGAAAACAGAACATCAGTCTAATCTAGTGTTTAAGGTGAAGTTTTCAAACCCAATCTAAGAAGATCTTTAGAGCAAGCAACAAGCTGAAGGGCTCAGAAGGTGGTATTGACAATGAAAGAGTGTTGAAATATTGAGAAGCGCAGCACTTGTGCATTTTTAATAACAAGAGGGTCAACAAGGACACAGCTCCCTCAGTGCCAATAGTTGCCACACCAGGGCTATAAACGCTCTCAGTTCATCAGATTTCTTAAACAGTTCATCAGCTTTCTTAAACACCCTAAACCCCCTCAGCGGACCTTTAGTCTTAAATTAACAAACCAAAGCAATGAAAGAGGGTGCAGCTTGAATGGCCAGCATTGATCCCCAACGGGGCTCGGCGCGGCTACAGGCACTGAAAAACTCGCTCCATTGTCGGGAGGAATTGACAAACCTCCTCGCCTAAATAGTCCAGCTGAGGCAGGCTGGAGGCACGCAGCTGTAAAGGGCTCCCCTTGCCCCGCTCCCAGCGCTCACAATGCGCCAGGCATGAGCTCTTTGTCAGGCCCAGACTCTGCAATTTTCTAACAAGGATTAAAGTTGTTTCTCGGCAGGCCCAGTGAAAAGCGATTTAGCAACATACCGTGCTTTCTTCAGGCAAGTTAAAGAGAAGTAGTTAAGGAATTTCATTATTCTGTTGACCGGTGGAAATACAAAACAAATATATTAAATATTCACCATCTTTCTGGGTGCCTGAGCTATAACATTCGCAGAACGGTTCAATTAAATATAACACTTACCGGCTGAAAGCAAGCACTTCAGATTTATTTCTGAAGTTTTATAAAAAGGTGCAGCTGTTTGCCACCTGGAAGGAGGCTCAATACATACTAATACACAATGCTTTAGTCCTTCTAGGGCTGGTATCCCTAATGCCTGAGACACAAGACCCCGTCGAGCTTCTGTATCTTGCCCGCTCTTGGGCACTGTCAAAATGCCTTTTCTGCTGAATATGGCAGAGGGAACAGCTTTTCTAGGAACCGCGTGTTATCTTCCTCCCAAAGCCTTTATCGCACTATTGATCAGGGATCGAGTCGCTCAGAAGACAACGGGATGTTTTTACTTCCTCCAGCTCTACCTCTCCTACCAGGAACAACAACAAAAAGTATGCTTCTCACTGAAGAGATTGTACATCAAAGGCAGCGTAAGCTAAAATGCGTAAGAAATGCTACGAGCATGTTAAATATTAAGTGCTAAACTGCCTAGTTTTTATTAAAAGGAAACGCTATTACATTGTTCCAGGATTTTGGTAGCTAGCATTAGTAGTGTGCCATGGAACTTTCAGGACATTTAAAAAAACATTAAACGACAAAAGAATAAATAAGTTCTTCCTTAAAAATGCAAACAGCACAAGTTAGAAAAAGGTTTCTGATTTAAGTTTCATAATTTGTTTCCCTCTTTGTAAAATACGACTAATCATACTGACCTCCGTTGTTGAATGTTAACGATAATGAGGGAACTAAGTGTTACTTGTAGTGCCTTTGAAAATACTCTGAGGTTTAGAAATTATAGGTGTATTTTCAAGTTTAGGAGAAGACATCATCTACCTAAATGAGGATTTTTACCTGAGCAGAGAAGAGTTCATAGACTCTTCTGAAGGCTGGAAAGCCTTGGTAACTCTTAAAAAAACCCCACCTGAGGAAGGATTTCTCAACGTGTGAGCCACCACGATATATCAGGTCACCTGCATCTTGTAAATACACACAGGAACACCAAAGTAAGAAATCAAGTCAGAAGATGTAATTAACATTCAAAATATTTTTATATTTTTTTCAGAAATGAAAAGTATTTAGTTGCACACTAAAAGCAACAATGAAGTAACTTTGCATAAGATGCTTATCCTTCTCCCTCAGGTTTAGGTAGCCTTTTGATTAAGAAAGCCTGAGAAACCTTTGAAGGCTGAGGCAACTGTAGGTAGACATAGACAAAAAAAAAAAGCGTGTATCAGCATCTAGAAATTTGGTTTGTACCCTCTTCGTGCCCTATCAATTCTGATTCCTGACACAGGCAATTTATGAACTGGTCAAAATACCCATTTCTTCTGCTGGAGGGAGACCAGAACTTGTTGACTAGTGATGTAGTGCCTTCCCACCACTCCCTGCTGTATCTTCACTCCCCTGGGAGGAACAAATTACGTCCCCAGTGACTTTTCTTTTCTAGATGCACTAGTCATAGATGTGAACTAGTCTGTGAGGCACTTCCAGTTACATTTCCAATGAGAATAACTGTGCCAGTGACCAGGAAAATGAAGGAACAGAAGCTGGGGAAGCCTCAGAGAAGGGAAAGCTCTCATGCAAGAGCTTTCCCATCCCACTATCAGCTCCATGTAGCTTCATGGTGACAGCCACTGCCCTTCTGTGACAGGTCGTCCAACCCCACAAGAATGTGGTTTCTCATTATACATAGCCTCATAGTGCCACAACACAAAATGCTGAGCTAGGTTTGATTCTGAGCACTCAGAATTTTCTCACCAAAATTCAGAATTTTGCCTTTGTGGGAAGCCCATGCAAAGGCGGTATTTTGTGTGTCTCAATGTTACTGTTCTGAATCAACAGAGAACTTTATGTTATTGAGATGTGCTTCTACGTTAGAGACAATAAGATTCAGCTGGCATAAGTGGTCATTTAGCTGGCCTCTGACTGTAGAAATAAAGATTACACCATCTCTAGATACAATAAAATTTTCAAGTACGCTTGTAGCCTGGATATTCTTACAGCTACCCTAATGCTTCTGGCTGTTTGTTTTTTGGCAAGATAGTAATCTTTCTGTTTAGAACATCAAAGAAGTTTACATAATTTCTCTGAAAAATGAAAAAAAAAAAATCCCCCTTTTGATTCAAAGCACTGCTATGATGAGGAAAAAAATTTAAGCAGCATAAATTTCATAGCCAAACGAATATAGAGGGAAACAGCTGACACTACAACTGTGCCGAGAGTTGGAATTGTATCTCCACTTCATGGGCACTGATCAAGCTCTACTTACCGACATGTTCACTTCCTGTATATTTATTGTATCAGGACACATTACTTTTATTGTTATTTACAACGTATAAAATACAATCAATACAAATATAAAACTGAAAGGATGTTTTAACATACTTCAGCTTTCATCCAATAATAGTATACATCCATGAATATGCAGACATCGGACCTGGAAAGTTTGGGGGCTTAATTTGAATTTTCTTCAATGTTCACAAAGTTCAAGGAGAATAGTATCGGTTTTGGGGGTCACCATGCCGCCACCATTTTTTTCCTTTTGCATTTTTTTTCCCCCTAGAAATTTTCATTTAAAAAACTGAAAGAAATGAAGATTAAACTAAGCACAAGTGGAAAAATCCATGGCATTAGCCTTGTTGGCATCGTGGGGTTAGTGGACAGTACAAATGAAGCCTTCCCCCTACACCTAAAATCAGATGTTTAAAAGCCCTTCATCTGGAAAATGCAAATTATTAAATCAATATTAAGTGTCATATGAAAAAACTGTATTTATTTACCTCTGCTCTCCATTTTGCTTCAGTTCCTTCCCCCATTTTCATTCAAGGACCTGTCCAAAAGCCCCCCTATTGCTGTATCACTCATTTCTGCTATAATGCTCCCAAGCCCTGTGCTCCCTCACACGATCCTGCTTTGCACAGAGCCCCAGACACACACCTCTTCCACCCCACCAGTGTCTTAACGCTTCTGAAACTCGGCATCACTTACCAAGGCATCTTTCTGGAAATGTCTAAGGCTTTTATTCAGCTTCCATGTTCTGATTCCTCCTCTAGGCCTGAAATGCTAAGCCAAGTTTTGAACTTTGGCTTGGGAATGTGCAAAAATGTTCACAGCCTAAATTACAGCTACGTGTACCAGGAAAGGAAAAGTGAGAAAGAAACCACATACTATCGTCTGCTTCAACACTCATACTTCTTGTGACAAAGCGATCAGGACCAAGATTTCTTTAGCTTGGTCATTTCAAATTACAAACTCTGTTTGGGTACAAACTGCATCTTTCTTCCCCCCCCCCCCCCCCCCCCCCCTTTTTTTTTTTCCTTTCTTTTTATATGCACGTGATTGCAGCAGATTTATTAACTCGCCTCTTGCACCCTTGCTTGGCCAGGGAAGAAAGGTTTTCTTCCTTCCAGTGGGACTCTTCCTTTGGTTTCCTTCTGCCTTTTTTGTGCCATTACTCCAATGAACCTCTCAGGGAGCTCAAAAACCATTTTGTTTTTCTTAAGAATGACTAATTGATGAAACAAACACTTTAGTCTCTAGTCAGTCTCTTCCCTGCCTATTTGAATGAAGGATTCCCACTGTCACTCCGAAAGCAATTGGGAGAAAAGGGAAAGGAGCTCAACAGAAAGGAGAACCCAAACCCTGACAGAAAGACCCCGTTCAGCAGGACTTATGACAAGAAACAAGTGAACAGTTGCTGGATAAGATATTCTGGCGATACAAGGAAAGAAATTAGGCAGGCTAGTTTTCAGAATCAGTCATGAGAAAAAAAGAGAGAACGGAGCTCACTTAAAAGCATCTTGAGCATCTTTGAAACTTCTAGGGAAAAAGGATATTGTTCTGAAATAACAAACAACATCTAACATATGAAAAGCTTATCTTTTAGGAGGAAAGTCAATTTTTCATATTTTAGGCTTATAATTAGAAGCTGGCTAGTTGCTATGGAACTGCTGTCAATTCACAAATAAATATGCATTTTTAATACAAAATATACAGTACTCATCTCTCCCTGCATTGTATATTGGTTGCTAAACAGCAATTTACAATATTTATGCTACTTTATAATGCCTGTGACCTTCGCTGTTTTCTAGCTTCTTCACATATGGTAGATGTGCTTGGAAACTGGAAGTTTGCAAAATTAGACATGCATAACTTCCTTCCGTACCTGGACATATGTAGTGTTGCTGTTCTGATTTTAAACACTAGGTACCAACACAACGCTCATGACTGCGAAAGACTAACAGCACAAACAGTTTCCCTACTTCACCCTGGATATGCAGTGCATCTGTGAACAGTACTTCCATAGGTTATTCTGATGCTAAAACTCTGGAGCAAACACTGTCAGTCTTGCTATAGTGTCTGTTGTGTTGCAACTTGGGTATACCCACAAACAGCCTCCAAGGCACAGAACGAGGAACACCACTTCAGTGACCTTGAAATGAAAGCCAGCTTGGATCCTCAAAATAAACAAATGAACATAATGCAAAATGACCAAGTTGTTACTCGTTATAGCACTAGCCTCTTGCTATCAGGCTCTAGTTTTAAAAACCCTACGAATGCGCTTAGCTGCACAAATGCTAAGCAGTCTTCCTAAGTGCACGCGTAACCTGAGTAAGGTGCAGGTTCCCTCTGCCAGTAAGGTATGTAACTGGGACACCTACTTCTGCTTTTGCCCAGTCATCCGGGACTCCTCGGGGAGTCCCTGGAGTGACGCATCACCAAAAGGACCACAGGAAGAGACCTCCTGTGAGCTGCAGCTCTCCCTTAAGGTGGGTATATTCTTCGTCTCTGTACCATGTACCAAAAGTGAGGTGGACCGAAGTTGGGCCAAAGTCTGGGTTGTAGCTTTTACACCCACGTTAGTAGTTCTTGTCCTAGAGTCTTCTATTTAGACTGCCTGCTCCATGTGGGATGAGGTCAAGTACATATTTTAATTAAAGTATTTAAAACAACCTGGGTTCCTCTGGGTGAGTATTTACAGGCAGCTCATTTCTTTCCACCTCAGCAGTCTGGACTCATCATCCGTTTACCCTGCATGGTATTGTAGTGGCATATGACAGGGCTGGATGCAGCTGTGAAGTTGATCGGGAGTTGTACGGTGGTGGAGCGGCTCCTCTCCTACACCGCATCGATTGGGCACCACACTGAGCAGCGCTAATGTGGTACAGAGAGAGGTCCAGCCTCCCGCCTCCCTCTTGCTTCTCTCCTCCCCTCATCTCTTTGGAGAAAGTGTCCTTGGATTGGGCAGGTGCCTGGTTTGCTCCTTTCCATCTCTGACCCTACTGCCTGTGTGCACTCTTTCAGCTATGCAGATTTTACAGCTGTGTTGCTTTTTTTTTTGAGCTGATTTTTCTGTTCACTATATGTACTGTTTTTCTTGCACACTGTAAACACTTTTAGTACAGTGTAAGTACTAAGGATAGTCAATGCCATGTAAATTAAGAAAATACATGATGAAACACTTTAAAATTATTTAAAGGAAATCATCTCTATATAATTCAACACTTTTGCCCATTTACATCAGCACTAAAGCTTCAGTTCCCCGTGATCAAACAGGTTAAGAAGCTCTTTCCACTGATGAATCACCGACTTTGTCAGAGCACTCTGCAGCATCCTCGCCTGGTACTATTTTGATTTACAACACAGCAACCTCTTTCTGTTACTCCAGATTCATTATAGTAAAACTAGATTATACTTACGCTTTCTGGCACTATTTTTCTTGTAATATGATCAATGATGTGGCTCTGTGTCTATGTGTGAACACTGACGCAGAGTTTTGCTTGATTTTCCTTTTTAAAGTAAGCTTGACCCAAATGAAATACAAGTATAAATATCAAACCCACAAGTAAGGTTTGAGAAGCCACAAGGTTCTCCTGCTGTTTATACGTGTGTGAATTACAGTACATCAGGAAATCAATATTCCCTAGATGGTGCTTGTGCCTGGCACTTCATGGTGAACAAACATTAGGTAAGACAATATAAATGGTACAATCCTTATTGATTTCTCTTGACTGTGTAGAATGTGAAAGCTGCAGCCACATTTAACACTTACTGACAGACTCATCTAAGTTTCAGTGCTATTTTATATTTTTATAGTTGTCCATGCTCAATTGATTCCATTAAGTTGCTAGACACATTTCAAGCCATCTAGATAAGAAAAAAAAAAAAAAACGCAGTGCCTGGAATGAGATGCTGCTACTTTGTGCCTAGCAGGATAAAAAGGTTAAAGGACTAAATTGTGCCTAGATGTTGGAAAGAGTTCTCTTTTATTTGATAGAATTGTTATTGTTTTTAGTGAATGGGTACTGTGAGTGATGGATAGATGCATTTAACTAAGTTAAATAAATGAACGAACAGCATAGACCAGAAACATCTATGGGGAAACTGTAGTGGAAGCTCCCAATGTTATAGCCCCTCCCCAAACAAACAAGAAAAAACACTCATAGTTCCACGCCTGACTGATAAAATGCCCTCAGCAAAAAAGTCAGATGGGCTTTAAAATCCTGAGTTTGGGATTTTTTCCCATCTTTTTTTTCCTCTCTGACTCATGATGCACAGCAATTTATACATCCCCCCCCCCCCCGCAAAAGTGAGTTTCTCACACAAGTCAGGGAAATTAGGGGGTAAGACAGCATAAGAAATTCTGAGTATCAGGATATGAGATTTAGTGCCGTGAAAAATAACTCTCTATTTCCCTTTTATACCCAAAAAGCTCTTTTAGAAAGATATCAGAATATCTACTTCATCGTTTCTTACTCCCCCGCTGGGAAGATTTAAATAATATGATTGAATTAGTGTGAAAAACGTGTCAGACATCCATTCCGTGAATACCAAATGCAGACTGGACTATGGGATACATAATGTCTTCAGAAAACCCTATCTATATCTATTTGGGCTGTTTGGTACCCAACAAGATGGACACTCAGAAATTAAAAATGGCATAAAAAATGAAGAAGTGGGAAAATGTATCATATCAGAAACATATCAAAACCAGCCACTGTGTTATGGTTTCCTCTAGAGAAAACTCTCTCAGCTACAGTGTAAAACAGCTTACAAGTGGTGAATGTTCTGATCCTGAAGCAGCCAACTCTGAAGCACATGCTTTGCTTTAAGTGTGTTGTGGTCCTATTATTTCAACAGTACTGAGCTTTGCTAGATTCATAGCAGCATAATCAGCACCCTCCAAGAGTGGGCACTCCTTTCTCAGCATATTCCATTTTAAAAAAAAAAAATCGAAGAAAACTTACATACTATATGAAATCAGACAGAGGTTACATTTTTCAGCTTTCAAATGAACTGTTCTTCTTTTACAGAGATATCTATCTCCAAAAATGAGGTGAATCTACTTGAAAACATCAGGAATAATTTCATGAACTCAGAAAAGTCTTTGAACAGTAAATTTGCAAGATGTTGCTTCCATCTTGCAGAAGAGTTTCACATATGTGAGCATGTTAATATAATTCACTTTTTCAGTCCACATTTGGTGACACTGCCTACAGTTTTCTCTGAAATTCTTTCTTTCACCAAAAAAGACACGACAAACTGCTTTAAAATTACAAGAATGTCTTTAGATCAAGAGAAAACTGCAGAGTGGTTCTCATATCAAGAGCTTTCTATTTTAGCCTATAAAATATTAGACATAATTAAAGGTGAGTTAAGACTTTGGTGAAAATCTAAAGAGCATCAGCAAATCTGAGTACTGCTCAGCTTTTCAATTGCTTTTCTACTTCTCAGTTCTTTTAAATGGTTTTCTATGGCAGGAACATTTTTCTTAATTAGTCACAGCTAATTAGTGTTCTGGCATAGACAAGTAATCAGAAATGTCAGAGCTGCAAGGCTACATCTCCCTAATCCTTTGATAATAATTTAGCCTCCTGGGAGGGCCTCAAGCTGCGGTAAGTAGTGGCTGACAATAAGGCAAAATTAGGTGGGCAGCAGACCATTAGGATAGAAAAATAAAAAGCACTACCAAATCCTGCTGAGCACCATCAGGCAACTAACTACACTGCCAGATGAGGTGCCTGTTTAAGCCTGTGTTGTTAATTAGCTGATTCTACCAGACCTGCCACATATGTCCAGGTGCATCATGCAAAGATGTGTATTTCTGGGTTTGCGCCAAAGGACAATTTTGCACTGTGATCAAATTTCAAGAATCTGAGAAAGAAGCCCACATATTTCTTGAAGATTATTCTGAGTTATCAAAGAAATAAGAAGATCAACAAGCTACAATCCATTTTTGTGGAGTCTCTTTTAAGTAATTAGGCACGGTCCTCTCATGTTTCTCAGAGGTTAATACAAACACAGCTTTTGATTCAAACGTGGCCTTTAACCAGTCCTACCTAGTCTCAACTTGCTGAAGTTGCCTTGGCATATAATCTAGATCAAAAAGTAGACCTTTTGTCAAATCACACACTTGCAAATAATTACATAACAATGAAAGTGAAGATTACGTATTAAAATTAACATGACAGGAAGCAATTTGAGAATGAGAAAAAAATCACAATTGACGTTTTCTAGAAAAATGTTGTTGAATACTTAATACTACGGTAATGGTGCTTTTGAGGTAGACACGGACAGCACGAGGAGTTGGCACTACGGAAAACTCACATCTAAAATAAGTGTTCCTCTCAGCTGTGTAACACCAGCTGAAGACTAACTCACTTGCCAGGGAGAAGCATTTGCACATTTTTAACACATTTTTTGTAAAAGGTCAGAAAACTTATAGAAAAGATGCAACTGAATAAAGCATTTGCTAAAAATGTACTTGCAGATATGATGGCAAACAGAAATTAATCAGACGAGTACTTCGTATCTCCATTTAGGCATGGAATGAAGTACGTGAGACAGTAATCTTTGGAGAATAATTACTACCTCAAATAACCTCAAGTACATCATTGAACTTAAATTGTCCATCCGTGCTACTAATGGAAAAGGAAAGTAATGGTTGTGATATGGGAACACTACTAGCATTTAATTAACATTCCAGACAAAATATAAGCATTTTTTAGACAGAAAAAGAATATCACGTTACATCTGAACTTTTGAAATAGGAAAGCCAAAAGCAGCTACGTAAATCTGGACTGCTTAAGCATTTATACTACACATAAAGACGTTCAGTCTTTCTGCACTCCAAAGAAAGTTGTAGGAGTTGCCCACCTCTTACACTGCTTGTTGAATTGTTACCCTGCACGAGGCCATAACTCCAAGGACATTCTCCGACATGAGCAGTCCCCGTGAAGTTAACAGGACTACTCAGTCACACCACACCAGTTTAACACCCAGAAGAAATGGGCAATCAGGGCCAAAGTCAACACCTGCTAACAGGTACCCTCTTGTACAAGATAACCAAGGGACCTGTTTGCCAATGCCGACCTTTCCAGGATGTGCACTCTGACTATTTTACGTGTTTATGGTACACTTGTGCAAAGGTTTCCCAGAAATTAAAGTCTAAAAAAATTGGAAAGCCCTTAAGTTGTATTAACAGCTAACCACTGGTGTGTTAAAACTGCTCCCTTAAACCATTCTTTATTTCTCAAAGCAGCAATCAATTACTGCATAGAGATTTCATTGCATATATAGTCTTAATAAAACTGTAATCACACATCTGTTTATACTATAAGTTTTTCACAACAGACCCAGCACAAATATAACCTATAAGATAATGCTCTTAATGGCAAATAAACCAAGAAGGGTTATGAAGAAAAAATGTTTGAAATGAATTTTTTCTGTGTTTAGACAAGAATATCCATACTTCACGTGCAATTAAGAGGTACAAGAAAGTGAGAATCTACCCAAGTGGCACTTAGGAACTATACAGAAAGTAAGTATTGCATTGATGTTTTAAACAGTGTTTTATGCAAAATGACTTCTCTCTTTTAAGCTGGTTTGTTAACAAAATCCAATTTTGTTTTAAAGGAAACAGATTTATAAGTCTAATGTAATTTAAAGTGCTCAGGAATTCAGGACTTGTTAGTCCCATCTTAAAAATTCTGGTAGAAACATGAATCTAAGTCTAGTCAGTGATGATAACCTGGCATGTTTATGGGCACAGCACTGCATTTACAAAGGTTAATGGTAAAACTCCCATTGATTTTGATAGTGTAGAACTAGACTCCACAGGAATTTCATAGTTGGATATTTTTTACATCTGTTAATTTTGTGATCAGATACACAGGACTGTTCTTTGATAGGCTGCACAAATGTTCTTACGTCATCCATCAAGCAGATTATCTTTATAAATAAGAGGGGTCTTAGTAATAACTACTAGTATTTTAGATTTATTCTAGGTTTGTGTAATTCTATTCTAAATACTTCATTTTCCCATTCACCAACTGCTACTTTTACAGCCTTTTCTGAAAATAAGTATATTTCAAACACTGGTTTAAAAAAAAAAAAAGAAATTAAAGTACAACTTTGTTTCTAAAACATTTCACTAAACTTTATTTAAAAAAATGAGTTATTGGTTTAAGTGATTAAACTTTAAAAAAGTTTCCGTGGGTGATGATTTTAATCATAATTAAAAATTGTAATCGTTAAACAAACACTGTACTGCCTGTCTTCATGATTTAGTTGTTATACACTGAATCTACCTGAGTCACTGCAGCATTAAAGGTAGAAAAGTTTGCTTTGTCTGAGTTTGTTAGAGAAACCTGGCCCAGCGTAAGTTCATTGTCTTAGTTTAGTTCAGCGGAGCATGGGATTGGAAGGAATCACATCGATCATTCATCGAATTAAGCCTTTGGGAATCATGAACATGGAGCAGACATTTAACCCAGAGGTACTGCAGACCATCCATGTGTACAACACATCACAAAACCTTTCTAGTGCTCTTTAAGATCTGTGGTGTTAAAACCAAACAAGCAAGCAAACCCCCCTGCACAACTCTAAGCTGCTACAGCATGAGAGGGGGAGATAAACGTCCTGAGTTCCTGTGACAGGAAGGAATTTGACAGGTAAAATTCCCAGCTGATCTTAGGAAGAAGACCATCTCCCAGACCACAAAGGAAGACAAAAAGTCCTAAGTATCTCTGACAAACTGACCAAGCAAAAACTCTTTGTGATGCCAAATTTGGTGATTAATTTTGAGAACAAGAAGATGGCACACTGACCTGGGAGAGACCAGTGCTACCAGGAGCACCAAGCCATATTGTTCTGTATGCTGTCTATACCGCTTCTGGAGGAGGTAAGAATGAAATGCAACCAGAAGCCAAGTTTTTCAGAGGAAAGGAAGGAAAAAAATAACCACCTTGGTTCTGCTGCCTGATCAGCAGAAGTATTGAAGCATAGGATTTAAATGGTTTAAAAATGGTGCAGAAAAAACTAGCAGCCCTGTCTTTTTTCAAAGTCCCCTGGAGATTTGAGCCTCTCATATGTAAGGATTAGTATCACAAGCTTAAATTCCATTCTCCTGATTTTCATATTTTGTATAGCATGGCAGTGCTTTTTGAGGCTTATCAAACACCACCATAAAACAATTTTTTATCTTCTGTCGTTCGAGACTTCTCAGGTAGATAGAAAATCTTCCAACTTCTAGCCTTAACATATTGTGACCTATGGGCAGACACTTGTACTTCTATCAATACTATTCTTAAATGTAAATGATCTTCTTTGTTATGTACATTAGCTCATATGATAGCTATACCATTCTCTTGGTCACTGTAATAACTATTACTATATAGCAGCCCTGAATCAAGTCAATGAAATCTGTGCATAAATAGTTTGTAATTATACATTTTTGGGGATTAAAATAGCATCCAAGGCCTGAGCTTGTCTATATTTATAACTAACACCTCTAGCACACAGAACAATCTCTTTTTATTTGGTTAATCTGGATGAGGTGTTTCCCTGGCTGAAGCACAGACATGCACTTTTCCTATTTCGCTTGGCTGATGATTTCTTATCTGATACAAATACAATGTACTTTAAGGGGAAATCAACTGTGATCTACAACTGTAGCCAGTCGAACTGCTAGAAGTATATTTACATAAAAATCTGAATATATTTTATTCTTTCTATTGAAATATAACTTGATAGAATTGAATTTATAAACAGTACCTAGGTTTTGTTATATCACTAATTTTAAAAACCCTTCCAAAAATCACAGGCAAAATCTTGCTCGCTCATACTGTTCTAAATCGGAATTAATCTCAGGAAAGGTGAGTTAACACAGTGAGAAGCCTTTGTTTCAAATTTCTGCACGCTATGAGCTTATGTATTTGTTAATGCATTTATCTGAACCTGTCCAATTGGTTATATCTCCTAGTGTGATGTTATGTAGAAATGTGATACCACCATATGTAAAGAAAGATAAAGATAGAAATAGATATTTGATACACAGAATACTTATCACGTACACCTTTTTTCTTTCCTTACAGCTACAAGCATTGGCCATGACAGCATACAACGCGTACTACTGAGTAAAAGAGGACAGGAATGGTTTTGCGTCTCAAAGGCAAGTGCTACATCGTGACTTGCATCCATACGGGAGATGTTTTCTTGTGCTGAAAAGCGTGATTGCCGAAATGAAACTTGGAAGCGGTCCTTGACTCATGCTAACCCAATTGTACGGAGGCCCTGTCCTTGGTTTAGTGCTCGTTGGCCCAACCCAAAATCACACCAGGAACCATGCTGATCACTTAATGGTATGGATGGTCACTTGCTAGTTCTCAGGCCTGTGCCCAGGCCCTGGCCAGTTTACTGCTACGGTCATAGCCTAAAGCTTGGTCCAATCCCACTACATCAACAAAGTCAATGTGGTCTCTCCAGCGAGAGTTAAGACTTGGCCTTAGGCACATAATTTTAACATTCAGAAAATTACAACATAAGCAAAAATAACCCCAAAGAAAAACAAAAAATAGAAACTTGAAAATGAAACATATGCTTGCAGATTCAGTGCAAAAGCAAACTGAAGCAGAAGTTGCTAATATGGTTTTAGTGCTTTGTGAAGGTGCCAGCTGGATGGATGATAATTTTTCTACCCCTGCAGGGCATCAAAGCTTTTATAAAATCATTCTTTTCACACATATTAGCACTTAGCTTATTAAAACAGATGATACTTTTTTCTGTAAAGCTGCTTGGGAGTGTCTGGAAATATAAAATCTGAGAGAGAAGTCTCATTTTGACCACCCAGTCTAACAAACAACAAACACTGACATGACATACCATGGCTGAGAGTCTATGTTATGGGACCTTCTGTGACTGCCACAACTGTAGTGTCACAGTAAAGGCTGTGAATTGCTGTTATGAAAACATTTGCTGTAACTTGCATAATTAAATGAAACTGCCAGCAAAGCTTTCTAAAATACTTAGGAGATGACACACAAATAAATACATTTCAAAGTCTGTATTATGTTCCAGAATTTGTTTTGTAATAAATTGCATTGCATTGCACAGTGCCAGAGATGACTTCTTTCCCTGTTCAAACTCCTACATAATTATAAGTGACTGACATCATTGTCATGTAAATTGATCCAAGTTTACAATAAAATAACTTTTATTTTAGACATATTGTACATGTGTAGCACTTTGAATTTATACAGAAGGCACAATTTCAGCTGCCTACAGCTTCTCCTTCAGACAAATCAGAAAGGGACATACTAGACATAAATTAGTGGTCAGAACTTGAATGAGCAGAAATATGCCCAAGAGTTGCTAGCGGCCTTATAGGAGAGCCTTGTATGAGGAAAATTTTGGTAGAGTAGGTGATCATTTCTAAAAAAAGAGGAGGAATCAGGGCAAAGGAATGAGTGGAGGGAGGCTGCAGAAGCCAGTATCGAAGCTGAGGGAAATTATTGTGAAGATATAGGCTGGCTAGCAATGTGTGGGCCTCGAGTATGAGGACAAGGGTTGCTCTGAACTTGCAGAAGCAGGATTAGAATTTTGTAAATGAGTTCAACAATTCAGTAAGCATTTGGTCAACTTTAAGAAATTTTAAGTCTTAAAACAAAATTCTAAGAGTCATTCCATGAAAGCACCAGTAAAACCCATAGATGTACCTGGCGTTCTGTGTACAAGCAGGCGGTGATATGTACAAGTTCTTTGTTTAGGGAAATTAGGTCTGCAATGGAGTCCACAAACCACACCAATCCAATTCCCTCCTTTACACGTTCAAAATCAAAAGATGGAATAAAATTGGACTACTCACAGTGGAAAAATGACTATTTCAAATAATTTTCTACCAATTTTATTTATGCCTTCTAGTGCTTAAAAGTTTCATGCAGGAAATGTTTAAAGAAAGACCACCTTGACAGCTGAAGATGGTAAATAAGAAGTAAAATAAAAAATGATCAACAGGGAAGAACATCTGAACATCTTGTATCATTAAAATGCAGCTTATCCCTTCTGATGTAGCAGTGATAGCAGGAAGCTTTGCAAGGGTAGTTACTTACATCAAACAACTTCTCTATGTACATTTCCTCATTGACCTTTTCTCGAAGTATATCCTGGTTTTGCCGAACAAACATAATGTAGGTGTCTGCTAGATCCATCCCTGGTTTCTGTGGAGACATAAAGTAAGGGGAGAAAGTAGTGGGAAGGGAAAGAGGTAGACCACTCAACAATTGAGACTTATAAGAAGTTATACTTAAACATAATGAAAACTGAGATTATGATACAACGTTCACACATGTATAAACTGTATTTACTAAATCTGCTACGAATTCTGGGTGAGCCACGAAGTTCAGGAGGGTTCACTATTAATAAAGTTCTCAGTGTTATAATTTATGGATGCTTTGAGTCATAAATCTACATTGCCATATGTAATGGAATGCAGTCTTGGCTCTGGTAACACCAATGGCAAACTTGGACATTTTCCCCTTTTTTGTTAGTGAGGCTCTCATAGCTACCTCACCCTCAAGGTCAAGATCCTGCTATCACATTCAGAAAATGGTTAAAAAAAGCATTTGGTTCCTTTTTCATTGCCTCAGATTTGTTGCGATTTGCTTCCAATGTACAGCTGAACTTTGTGTTTGAGGTTAGCTTCTACTAATTTCAATTCAAACCAAGTTCAAGCACTTCTTTGAGAGCAACAGCACAGAAAGGTTGGTGTGAGAGTAGACCTGTACCCCTATTTTTCTGAAACTTGTTGCACTGGCACAATCAGCTCGGAGGATGACTAGGGAAGGACCAAGGGCTGAAACGTTTCTCTTCTTGTGCTGATCTGTGTTCTGTATGAATAGCACAGTAGGTGTAATTTTCACACCATGCTCTGGAACACGGGACAGGCTAGGATATGTCGTGTGTGTGTGATGCTGTGTCAGGTCAGCCAGAGTGGTGGCTGAAACTGCTCTCTCCTGCCCATCTGGGACTTCTGGACCTCTGTAGCCACAAAATATTGTTCCACACTAGTCCCTAACAGCCTGGAACATCCCCTTTCCTGGCAGTGTATGCAGGGCTGGCCAGGAGTTCACCTTTCTCTAACAGGAACCAAGAAGGAACATAAGCACTTTGCAAAGTCTTCTGTGCATGCTCCCAAATAATAGTTTTTAAACACCATGGCATGCAAAAGAAGGCTAAGTTTTATAATACTTTACAGTAAGTCTTAGCACAAAGCTATTTAGAAAGGGTTCAGATTTGGCTAAGACTGACTCTGTACAGAATAATTAACACCTCTAGGGAAGGAGGATGAAAACAGCTATACCCAGTCCCTGAATTCCCAGGCATAAGTCATCTCTGTTTCTCAGAAACTGTTATTGCCTGAAAACAGCATATGTACAAAGCTGTCAGAGTAAAATATTTAGCATATTTTAAAGGCATGTAAGCATAAAAATGCTCATACAGTTGAAATATTTGCATATAATTTTATATCAAGGCTTTGTTTCTAGTCTACAAGTGGATAACTTTTAATTTTTCTCATTCCTTATTATCTTGTATGTAATATATTATAATGTATACGAACAGGTCTGAACACAGGAGGGAAGGAAAGGTGCAACATGCCCAAACTAATACCTGTCCAGAAACTGCCATTAATATAATAGGATGAGAGCATTCTCCCCTCAAAACTGCAGTAAGTGAAACCTCCTGGATCATAAGCTTCATCTCTTTTTTCCTGAATCTACCATGGACACATATAGGAATATGATCCAAAACAAGCAGATTTTCATTTATACATGTGCACCAATGGCAGTTTCATTTCTTAAAAGTAACAGTTAAATGTGTAATGATGGCCTAGTTTAACACTCCTAGCATCTCCAAAACTCACATGGAAAAACTGAAATGTCTCCTGCACATTTGGTTTGGTCATTCCAGAAGCAATGAAAGCTCATTTTAAAAACTTAGCACTTACATACATGCCTACGTGAAACTCTTAAAAGGAAAGCAGGACTATTTATATTTACATCTGAGTTACACACCTTGATCCCAAGCATAGAAATAAAAATGTAAGATTACAATAGATAAAAGAGTTTTCTGTTGGAAAACCTGGCTCATGGAAATCAATAGATTTCCTTCATAAAAATGTACCTTCATTAAAATGTGACAGAAATGTTTTTAAATTAAACTAAATCACAAAGTGAAGGAGATTTAAAACAGAAAGCTCCATATCTTACCTTAGTGTACTCATTTGTGATGGTACAAAAGAATAAAACCAGTGTTGAAACCTTATGTACTTTCTAAAACCTGACAGGCAATTTATAGGAATTGGACTAGTTTTAACTTGGAGGGATAATGGGAAAATATTTTGAAATCTCCAGGGGTGGGTGAAGGAGATAATCTAACAAATGAAAGGCTGATTATAGTTCTTGGAGATATATATTAAAATGCATATATGAATCTTCCATTGAATGCTAAAACCTAATGGTTCTCCAATTCACACAATTTTTTATTTTACTAAGTTCAATAGAAAATGTTCATCTTGCAGACAGCCAAAGCTAGGAAAATAACATTTCCCATCAGCATTAACTCTCCCCTTATCTTTGAGACGTTTACCTAGTCTTGAAGCTGTGACATATGGGAATTTCACACCTAGTGAATATATTTTCATGTAGCTTGTGGCACAGGAGTGTAATCATTAAAAGAATATACACAAGTAAGAGTAACTGCAACAGCTGGTGACATTTACCAATTAGAATTACAGTTCTTTAAAACACTTCATCCTTCTTTAATGTGTGCAGGATAATTATCTTCGAAATCGCTGTGGAAAAAAATTAATTTTCCTTTTAAACAGTGTCTGCCCACAGTAGAAATATGTCTGGGTAAGGAAGATTATCAATACTCCAACTGTATGACTCCCTGTTTTAAAACCTCACCAACATCATTGCAAGTTAACCATCTTTGCTCATGGTGGGCAAAACACACATGAAACATTGAATGAACGAACAGTTTATCAAATACTTCATTATCTCTCCATATTGCATGCATTGAATTTATTTATTTTCTCTACACATGTGAAAGAAAAGAAAGCTATTACAAGCATCAAAACAGGCTTAGTGCTATATATTTAATGTTTTAACTTTTTTTAATAGGGATTATGTATTAGATGGGAACCTCTGATTACATGATCCTCTATTGCTCTATTTTGGATTATTAAACTTCAGAAAAAAACCCCAGGTTAATGTAGAATTAAAAAAACAAACAACAATTAGGCAACTGGATGTACCTTAAAAGACAAACAAATAGAAACTGAGATATATTTTAAGTAACTGTCACAGGGGGCATTTTGTTACTAATATTGGACAGACTTAAGCAACTCAGTCTCCACTTCTATACCCAATATAAAAAATTCTGCTCCTCTGAATCTCTGGCAGAACATCTGCTGAAGTTAATGGGAGAGAGTTATTTACACATCTTTGGGAGAAGAATTTAACCTGGTATATTTATCTGGGTAAGTGTGAAAAAAGGTATTCTGTCTGAAAACTTCCCCAAGAAAAAAAATGTTTTTTTATGATAGATAAAAAGTTATTGTACGTTTGTTTTATTCAGAACAGCAGACAAGATGTTTTGCCTATCTGAAAATGAAAGAGAACCAAACAAAGAGATGAATGGAGAAACTGGAAACACAAAGACATCAAATAAAACACCAGGAAATGAAGAGTTGTAAATAGGGTTACTTTGTCGCTGGTTACACAAGTAACTGAATACACTGGCGAGTGAATGAGTTTAAACAAGGGTGTAGGCTTCAGCACATTCTTTTTTAGGGTTAATCACTAGTTAACCTGGCAAGATGAACATGCTGTTTGGGGGGGGGGGGGGGGAAATCCTTGTTAATTATACACTGCAAGTGCTCTTACTTCCTGCTGCTGCACCTAATCCCACAGGTGCAGGTTGTCTCTTTTACTATTCACTGGTAGGTGGGTCCAGATCGACAGGCATTTTCTCATAGCAACAAATTCAGATAAAGAAGGAACAGCTTAACTTTCTCCCTTTAAACAGGAAAACACTATCATAGTGTCTATTTAACAAGGAGGCAAACTTTAAAATACATTCTTCCAGTTTCCAAGCTGATGCAAAAGCTGCATTATGATTGACACACATCGCTCCCACTCACAAAATTTCCCCAAGGCACCTAGTCAAAAGTAATGCTGCATTGCCTTGATTTCCAGGCGTTCATATATTTTGCTGCTGAAAGGTTGCAACAAGCTTAATACTGCCACTAATATTAGGCTTTTCCTACAGGAGAGATACACCTAAGTTTCTGCACAGCTTTTTGCAATGCAACAGTTTCTCACAAATCTCAATAAAAAACATGTACATTTGTAAATACTTGAGTTATGTTTATTCTCACTTTGGCATTTGTCACAGAACATTTCTTAGCATCAGAGAATGTTAAACAAACTTGTATTTTTGATAGTACCATGAAAAAAAATCTAGTTTTACTGAGTTACTATCTTGTCAAAGCATTAATGTTTCAAAGATGAGAACAGATGTTAGAGACTAACTATATAATAATAAACTTCATCCCATTTTGTATTTGCTCTCCTCTCTACCCCCTTCCCCTCCCCTGCATCCTGGAGGGAGACGTTTTAACTACAGCATGGATGTAACAATGAAATGAAAAGGAGTGATGAGCTGGAGGGGGCTATTGTGAGAAACACAGGAGCTCCTTATTCAGTGTCTACCACCAAATGAAAGAGCATGATGGAAAATTTCACTGCCTGAAATTTCTCCTCTAAATACTGCAAGGCTCATCACTTGGGCTTTGGAATGACAGCATTAAAATATCCTTAACATATTTTTGGAATAGAAACTACTTGTACTCATGACAAGATGCTCGCTCCCCTCATTTCTTACAAATCAAAATACATAAGCCAGGCAGGAAGATGTATGATGTGTATAATCAGTCTATTATAAAGGTAAAATTTTATTCTCATGGTTATGAAAAATAATATTTTGCTTAAATGAAAAAATACAATGCATTTTCCCTGCCTGTAATACATCTTCTTGTAGAAGAAAAAGCAACCTTGCCAAAGGCTAAATGTATTTTGAGAACTGTCATGCAGAACTTAAGCTGTGATTCTGCAAGCATTTACATAAACACTTTTTCATATGTTTAGTTTCATTGCATTCACAGGGCAACACAGGCGTGCAAGTGTCTGCACCAGGACCTTGATTCTGTAGTGCAAAAGGTCTTCAAAACGCTACAGTTCCTATGACAAAATCAGGTATAAAATATGCTTTTCCCCCCAAAATGAACTATGTTCTACTATGTTATTTTAACTTTCCTACTGATCAGCAGCCATCCTTCTGATCTCCATTTAAGGGGTATCTCAAAAGTACTGCCGGCTTAAAACAGATGATGCAGGGCTTTCCCTCCAGTTCTGCAATAGCTTGTTTTTATGGATCTGAAAACAGACGGGCCAGTTCTCAGGTTTGGATATACAGAGGAGGAAGAGGAGGAGGAAGGCAGGAGAAGCCCTGGGCATGAGGATAATGACTGTTCTGTGCTCTTTATTTTTAAACAGAGGTCTCCAAGTATATCCTGCTTAAAAATGAATGGCACAGTATGGCCACACCTGAATAAACACTGATTTCCCGGAAGAAGTTGTCTGCTTCTTAAAACCAGCTAAACGAGGCCACGCAGTACAAGTACGATATTTGGAAATGGAGGTATCTGGAAGGTCCCAATGTGCCTCTGCCTAGTAGGAGGCAGAGTTCCTACTTTGGCCTCTACGGGACCCCATAAGTCAAATGCTGGCACATGTGTGAGGCCCCTTTTCATACCTTTGATCCTCGCATAAAGGCAACAGCGGAGTGAGAGGCCTGGCATTGTGTGAGCTGCGCACTGCTGTCAGCCCTGGGTCCTTCAAATGGCCTCTCTGCACTTGGTATGACAGGTGGCCTACATGAAGTGAGAGAGGATTAGGTTCCTTCTGTGCCCTCTAAATGACTGGCATAGATTACTGGCTCCTACAAAGGGATTTAAACATACCTTTCTGAACCAAAAGCGGTATATACATATGCATGTAACTGGATGCTCAATTTGTATGAGTAATTGCTCTGGTTATATTTGTAAATGAGGCAAACGTGTGTAGAAATGACCAGCTAGAGACACAATCGTTTGTGTGCAAAACTGACTTACAGGATGAGAAACTGAACACAATGAAATTATCTACATGATCGAGGAATAATAATAATTTGAGATTAACAGTATACACTTTTTGCCCTCCATTCTACTGCTTTCTTTCCCTATCCTCATTAATTAACTTGCTTTGTGAACAGAATATTAAAAAAAAAAAAGAAAAAAATTAGACAGGTTGTACTTCTACATCTCCTAAGGATTGCTTGGTCTTTAAGAGAAACTAACAGAGTTATAGCACATCTGGGTGAGTTGTTTTAAAAAAAAAGAGTAACCTAAATCAGCTCCTGCATTCCCTAACATCAAAATATAGCATTAACAAGAGAACAAACTGCATCCTTCATGCACTACTTATATTTGTAATGTTTGTGTTATTTTCCTCCGAACATTTGGTTTCTTTCACTTGCACAGCAGCCACAATTTCTATCACTTCAGAGCCTGGTGTACTGTGACAATTACCAACAAAAAGAGCATAATAGCAACTAGATTTTTTCATTATTGTTTTTAGGAAATTGCAAGCCATCATTGTTGTTACTCTTCTTAGTCTGGGTTATTCTGCGCTGTTCCTCGTATTTCTGTTGGTGTTTCAATTACCAAAACATACACAGTGACCATACAGCCCTATATGCAATGGCTGGGGAAAGCAATGAGAGCTCCTTGTGACTGCGTACATCCCACTTCCTAAAGGGCATTCTGAAAAATGGAGGCTTATGTTGAATGTTTTCTTAAACAGGTCAAAAAAAAAAATTAAACTCTTTTTTTGGATGGAGTTATTCATAATTCTCTGGCAAGATTAATGAATGGATGGGTAGATAGCAACATTTTTACAAACACATCTGCCAAATGAACTGCAAGTCTGTGTCTCGTTCCTCAAAATGACCAAGAGTCACCCAAGAATGTCCTCCTCCTTTTTGAATCCTTTAATGTCTATTTTTATTTACCTTTTAACTTTTTTATCCCCTTTACCTCTCACCCTCTAAAACATTTTTCTCAGTACTACCTTCATTTTCTTCTAACACCTCTTTTGCCTAGTTAATTTCTTCTTATTTCACTACTAACCAGTGTATTCTCCCCTCTTTGCCAAATATCGAGCCTGGTAATCAAAGACGAAAAACTCTGTTGAATTCACACACTCAAAAAAACCCAAAGGCCTTTTGCCCCCTGCCAACCTCCTTCTCCCCCAGACCCACCAAGTGATCAACAGCCCTGTTTCAGGGACCCCAAGGCCAGCACTAAGGTGACCCAGTGAGATCCCTGACTGGAGGTGGGGCACAGGGGCAGAATGCAGTCAGCTAACAAAGTGCAATTCTGCACATATTTGCACCTGCATCAAAAGGAAGGGCCTACTGCGGTCACCTTTAAGTCACTTCCATATTTGCAGCTATATGGTAAGGAGGGATGAGAAGAGATTTTAAGCCGTATCAGTTCAAAATACAGCCACACAAGGCATTTAATTAGCTTCAGTGCAGGATTGCTAGGTTAGCATCACACGACCAAGAGCTGGGCGTAAATTCCTTACCCTGTGCCGCCCCTCTCTCCACTTCTCACTTCAGTTGTGAGGCCAGGAGATGACCTTGTAATGTGATGATGACTTACAGCCTCCTTTTGCAGTTGGAATTTGTAACTTCCACAACTGGTGATTTTAGACCCTATTCAGACTGGACACTCGCTGTCAGTTTTGTGACACCAACGGCTCTTCTTGGCCTCAACTGCATCTTCACAACAAGGGGAAGAATGTGAAGAAGCAAACCCAAACCCCAGCCTATCAAACTCCTTCAACCCAGGAAAAATGTCCTCCAGAATTTGGAAGAGGTTTGTTTGGTCAGATCCACACCTGTAGATTACAACTGTGGTATTATAGTCCAGTTCACATCTTGGCCTGTGGGAAAGCTGTGTGGGATAGCTGAAAAGTGAAGGGGCTGTAAAAATGCAAGGATCCTGATAGCCTGAATATCACCTAGTTGTCTCTTCAGGCCAAGCAACACCGTTAAGTGATGTGAGAAAGGCGACGGGGCTCCAGCAACCACCTCCGCGCTCTGCCATCGCTCTCTCCGGAGCAGTGCATTCCTGTGTGACCTGACTTGCAATATTCCCCTGAGCTTGTGGCAAAGGTATTTTTTGGTCTCATCTTTATCGTGAACTTCAATGTCAAAGTATCCAGGCCAATAGTATAAGATTTTGACATCTCCTTCTCATAGATATTCTATGTAATTTGGAGAGTTTTTCATGTTACCTGAAAGAAGTCACTGAATTTCTAGTTTGTTCAGTAATTTTTTGTTTAGGCTTTTGAGTCTTAAGTGCCTCACCAAGGACCTTTTGGGGCAGCTCCACAGCACAACATATTAACAAGATGTATTCTAAATTAACTGGATTTGATATGATGTCATTCCTTTGAATTCAAGACTGGGCCTGCTTTTTTTACTTTTTTATAAAACACAAGAGCATTTATACAATTCAACAAAAAGTCCACATGTAACCAAATAAGAAAAAAATTCTGAAAATATCATCCAAACAGAAATGTTACAGTTTGTTATCTTATGAATAAAGCAAATATAAAGATAGTAAATAAATTCCCAAAACAAGAGATTTTTCCTTTTATTTAGTATGCATGGATTTAAAAAAAAATAATTCATTTAAGCTTGCAAGTACTATTTTTAAGTATAGAACTGCTGAAAAGATTTCTGGCACGATACAGTCTAGCATATCCAGCTTTCTTCTATATTTGTAATTTTATTTCTTGTAAAGTCATTAACATAATAATTTTAGTCATTTTTTTGCTATGCTTGGAAAATAAGATTGTTTTAGAATCACATTAAAAAGGGATGAGAACACAGACTTGTGAGAGAACAAAGGATATGTATTGACAGTGATAATGACAATATTTGATAACTTCTTCCTTGCTTTTTTAAGGAAAAGATATTCTACTATGATATTCTAATAAAAATATTCTAATAGCTGAATTTTGCTTTTATGTATGAAAGAGCTCCAACAGCTACCCTTTTTAGTTTTTATTTATACCACACAAAAATTGCATAAGCAATGGTAAATCAGATAGAGATTTAGCAAGCAAGCAAGGGATTAAATAAGCAAGATGGGATCCTGAAGTAAAAAAAATCAATAAATAATGGATATTCAAGTATGATGCTTTGACTTGTCGCTTATCCTGTACGTTTGAACAGTTTACCCAAATGATGGAAAGACCCCTACAAGAGAGTATCTAAGTTACCATCCTCACTCTTCCACAACTGAAAAAGTGCATTGAGAATAACCTTTCTAAGCTTCGCTTTGAGAGTTACTCGTTGCTTGAGGGAAATGAAATGCTCTCTGAGGGTTGTACTGGCTGTTTAAATACTCTGTGTAAAACTATAATGAATCTCTGTAGGAAACCAAAATGTCAACAATAAAAAATGTGAGCTGACAAACCCCCTGTTTTCTGAATTATTATGAACACTGGAAAAAATAAATTAAAAAGGTTGTACTTACGGGAACATCAACATATTTTGCAGCTGCTTTCACCTTTAGAAAATTAAAACAACACACAGTAAGCGCTTATTACTACAGATTGTGCACAATTTCACAGTTATGTACAGAAAGAAGAACAGAACCATTGTGAATCCAAACACTTACAGTGAATGAAACTAATGATGAGAAGAAAGTGCCTTCATCGTATCTTGACAATTTAGACAGCACACCTTCTAACACCGAAACAACCTGAAGGAAAAGCACAGAGAAAAATCTAAATGCACAATAAGAAAAGTAAATATTTGGCATGAAAATATGAGTTTTTCTTCCTCAGATTTTCATTGTTCAGCAGGGCAATGCAATCTGTAAATTTGACCACCTTCTCCACCTTACAAAGTGCTGAAATCAAGGACAACATTCCTTTTCCAGCTTCACCTATCGATCGAACTGATGGAAATTGTTGAACCACTGCAGAAATAGAAACCCAACCCCAAAATTCTCCTGAGGTGGGCCTGCTACCCCACACCACTTTGCTGCCTCTAGAACGCATGGTTAAAGATAGGAGTGTGTGTATCCAGCATGTATTTTGGGTAGAAAACACAGGTTATTTTCTAGGACCAGAGTTTCTAAGATCAGAGCTTCAAGGATGATGGAGCACAATTGTTAAAGGTGGTGATCTCAATATCATGTTTTGCTTATCTTTGCTACTGAATAGAAACCCAGCTCTGACTTCAGCCAGCAGTGTAAGAGCACTAGCGTTTTCTGTCAACAGCATGTGCTGTTGAACTGCTACTACATGGCTAAGAAGGGGCAAGAAAATGTATACCCCGAATCGCTGGTATGGTGTGGTTCCTCTCCCTGATACCTTCCCCTGCGATCCTCTGAGCAGCTTGACTCTTCAGCAACTGGCATGAAAAGGTGTTTTTGCTGAAATTTATTTCTGACCAAAAAACATCTTATTAATTGCATTAATTATAGCCTTAAACTCCCCCAAATGAGCCTTAAGGCAAACAAGTCCCCTTCTCGTGTCCCTCTGTGATGTTATGTTGCTCAAGTACTTTCATGGTGTATAACATAAAATATCTGTCAGCCGTTGTATTCGTGCGCGTTTATTTTACACATATGAATTGCTTTCCAGTTTTATATAAAGATTGTTTTAGAAGTCATCCCTTGCTCTCAACACAGTCATTCCCACAACCATGAGTATCATTTTATGAGTGTGAGGACAGAACGAAATTCCATCTGGCATGCTGTTAATGGGCACTGTAACAGTGTCACAACAGTGTCACCTCCAGAGGAACTGAGATCATCACTTTACAATAAGCCCTGCTCTTAACAGTTCAAGGAGCAGGAGCAAGTGCAAACCTACATTTGTCATTTATCAATCTAACCTGTCATATTTACAGTGATTAATTAAGACACCAGTACATAGGTGCCGATCAAGGAATAAAACCACATCACGAGAGAGAGTGGCAGTTGTTTCTGCACCCCATGCATGGTATAATTACAGTCCCTTTATTAGACCAAACACCAGCTTTCTGCTTTGCCGTTGCATGCCTGTGAGAAGCTGCTGTTCATACTTTAACTCATTTTATCTGACTGGCAAGGATTCTTTCTGCAGAAGGGTGTTCAATCTTATTCTGCGAAGATCCGCTATGGAAGGGGCTGATCTCACAAACAACATGGTGTCCACAGTGCCAGCAAATGGTTCCAATACAAGTGGGACACAAAAGAACAGAGGAAAACATTGCAGTGTCAGGGATGTCCATTTAAATGAAAGGCTTAGTTATGAAGCTGGAAACTTGTTTTCTGAGATCTCAGTGTACGGACACGTGAAGCTCTAGGAGCATTTCTGTGTATACCTTACATGCTCTGAATTGGTTACTGAGACACACTGTGCTTTGTTGCAGTGTTTTGTGCTATTCCTGTGATTTGTTAAATGCTTTAGCTTGGTAAGTCTTGCATACAAAATGCATGGTATAGTCTTTACCAAGTCTCACTGAAGTGAAAGTACTCTTCATTTTCATAGATGACTTGCAGCTAAAAACAATGATTGAAACCCTTATTCCTCTGGAGCACAAAGGAAATAATACAGAGGCAAAGGCTAAAAAATCATGAAAATATATTAGATGAAAAAAATGAACACACATGGATATCACGCACATTGATGTGCATTTTTCCTGGCCAAAACCAAGAGTGAAACATCACCCTTCCTCTGTACCCTCAGAGGCTTTCTGCCTTGAAACAGAAGCAACCAGGATGTCACTGGCATTTCACATCTCAAGTGAGGAGAGACTGGTTAAGCTTCTAATGATTAGCCAATGACACAGAATATTTGCCTCCTGTTCCGAGATTTCAACCTCTGGTAATAGTATACGTGATAACTAAGAATGCAAATCCCTCTGTATTAATAGCAGCTGTCTCTAGAATTTCTTGTACATATATCCAGGAGAAATATGACTATTTTCTTCCTTCTTCTATAATCTCAGATATTAAAAAAAATAATGAAAAGGTTTAACGTTAAATAGCATGATTTGCTCTGATTAAATTCCCCTTTCTTCCTCTTCCTCTTCAATAACACTAAAACCATAAATGGACAGGTTAGTTCGGAGTGATGACAGGTGGCATGTAAAACTCGAAACTGTCGAGTTGAACCACTTGTAGTGATGTTTACATCAAACCTTCACTTTAGAGAAAAAATGGTGTGGTTTCTACGTATTTATCAGCAAGCAGACACATTTTGCTTAAAATTCTATGATTCTACAAAGCCTTCCTCTTCAACTCCTCTGCAAGCATGGGGTGGGGGGTGTCAATCCAAAAGGAGATCCTGCTTCCCCCACCTCCTGCCAGCAAGCTGTGACAAGTGAAAACGCAGGCACGATGAAAATATGACCAGAGTCTTATTTTTTGTCACTAACTCACAAATAGTAAATGTATGGCTTATTTCTCTTACTTTGAAAATCAGATATTTCTGGGTAGTTTGCAATGCACAGATAACAAAACTTCTTACAAAATCTTTCTCTTCTGCCATTATTTGCTGTGTCCTTCAAACTGTTAGGGACTGAAAGCTTTTCTTTTACTTTAAGCACTTAAGACTTCTACTGGAGTAGAGGTGCTACAGTAACACAAAACATTTTAAAATTTTTTTTCACTTATTCTCCAAGTCCCTATATCATGTCAAAAGAAATATTTTTTTAAAATATAAAACCCTACAAAGTCAATTTCAAGAAATAACAACTTATAAAATATTTTTAAACTAAATGGTTTGTGGAACAAAATGTCATTAAAATTTTATACCGATACTCTGGATTGTTGTCCATCTCTAAATACAAAATTTAAATACTACTTAGTGATAGGAAGAAAGTTTTCTTGTGAAAAATTAAACAAAACATAAAACATGCTATTACTTAAGATAATATTGACATAATCAAGTCCTACCAGTTCTACTAGCTGCTAGCAGTTCTTATCTATAACAGAAACACAGAAGAGAAACTTATCTGATTAGCAGGTTGCACAGAAATTGTTTACCTAATGGGTTATAAAATTTAATTTTGTAAATTCAATATTATTTGCATGACTATTATTTACAAATCATGTTGCTGTCCCCCCAATCTCACTGTGTAAAGAAAAACTGTGATGTTTAAAGACATTGCAGAAGTTCAATAATTAGAGATGTATTTTCTGCTTTATTATAAATTAAAAACTAAATAGCTTTACCTTTGAAACAAGAAGTGAAATAATTTCTTTAACAGTTTCTTCAATCAAGTCATCTATTTTTGAATGGTATTGTTGCTGTATTTCAAAAGATAAAGAAGCATTAGCATGTATATGAACACACACTTTTGTCATAAGTCATAAATGGTACAAAGCTGATAACCCTGCCAGATCAGATTTACTTAAAATTATCATTTTGAACATCAGAAGAACAAACCCTTGAAAACGATCTACCCAATCAACACTTTCTTACATTCTGTGTTGAAAATTTTCCCATGTACACTGTTGAGTTAAGCAGCTAATGGGGTTATTATTTAGATGAATTGAGTTCTTATTCTTATTCAGGCGAAGGAATGTGAAGGATACTTTTTGTCTTCTCCTATATAATTAAGGTGGCCATGTATTTTTTTTCTAAAGGGTTGGTTTAGCTGGAGAAGCAAAAAGACTAGAATAAGATTTAATTAATAGAGCATTTCATGTCTGACAACTCTCATTCATAAGTTATTTTAAATGTCCTCTAGAAATAAAATGAGCTCCAATTGTTCATCCTAAAAGAGCCTTTCTGTTAGCACAGTGAGCTGCAGTTTATACAAATCTTACAATATGCTCAAGCAAGGGCAAAATTAAAATTTCATCAACAAAGCAGAATAGATGGTAACAAATTAATAGGCCATAAAAGGCATAATAAAACAGACTTCATTCTCCATAGCCTTTTTCTTTTGCTTTTTCATAAAGAAGGTGCCTTTAAGTAAATACTTTTAAAATAAATCTGAAAGACTTTTTAGATAATACCACAGAGCTCCCTCCCGAAATTAACAGGAGCTAGGGATCCCATTCTGTCAAGGAGGCACATCAATTTAAACAGTAATTCTTCCTTTAGAAACATTTATCTGACAGCAAAGATTGTCCCCAATAGCCACTTCACAGAAAATGTGACTTGTAAAGACTAACCCTATCTTCATAGTTCAAGGCTACTTGGAACAGCTAACAGCATAATGCTCGGAGTAAAAGTACTGAGGTCAGTATAAACATTAGCCTAACTTAGCAGCTGCCAGCTGAATAGTTTTCAGAGTTGTATGGTTTTAAAGGATATTTTTCATCTGTCTCAGAGTTGCCATAAAAATCAAAACATTAAATTTGATCTGCTTAATATATTTAGGAATGATTTTCTAAACAGTGCATCTGCCAAACTTGCATTTAAATTAAGAGAGAATAAAACTCCTAATGCATTTGCCCACACATATGTATCTGTCCCAGGTACCAACACCATGCATACTGATTTTTGGTTTTAATTTCTTTTATAGTTTAAAACCACTTGGAAAATGTGAATATATGTCTCAGACAAACATCAGCAGACATCTCAGAAGAGTGAAAGAATGTATTAGAAATATGTCAAAGAACTTTCCATAGTTCCAGATTTATTTTATTCTAATCATATTAATGTCTTGACCAAAGTAATATTCTCTTGATCTGCTAAGGACTTAAATCACCCCAAACTGTCTGACGTCTGTTGCTTAAACAGTCTTTGGAAGGCAATGGTGTCTTACTCTCTGCAAACAATAAATGATTATTCTCCCACAGATGCTTGTCAAAACTATACATATTTCTATGATCCGTGAAAAATCACAGTTGTCCCTCCCATAAAGTGTCTGCAACTTTATCTCTACAGCACACTACATTAATGGATCTATGTATATTTTAAGATCAGTTCCTACATTTTTTCTTTTTTTCTTCCACCCCCCCCCCCCCAGGCAAATATAATTTTGTAGGAACGGAATATAATCAGTAACTTCACTGTGTGAGCAAGAAAAACAAGGACTAAATCAAATTATTCAAAAATCACAACAAGCTTTCAAAATCATGACATGTATTTAGAAATATTTTTTGAATTTTTTTAAATCTGAATTTAATTTCCCTGTTTTCAAGATTTATTTTGCAAACTATGACATCATAAATTTTTCAACCCACTCCTCCCCAATGCCAACTTCCACTAAAACAGCCATACCCGACAAAACAAAACTTCAGATCCTCGTGGAATATTATTTGACTCCAGGAGATAGGCTTTAAGAAGATGGCAAATGTTATAGAATTCATGATAAAATTGTATGAGCTGACAAGGCTGTATGCATGATCCTGAAATCAGCACCTGTAGGACTGCAGCTTTTCTATTTCTGCCAAGCTTGCTCAGTGAGAGCAGAGAAATCCTCACCCTTTTCCCAAACACATTTATGGATAGCTGTGCCTTTACATTCCTCTGCTGGCTGATGTGATCCCAATCCACATGGAGTCTGAACCTAGACAAGTCAGCTCCCACAGCTAAATTATTTGAATACAAATTGTAGAGTCTTTCAGCATCATCCCAAAGCCCCCAAAGGGCACTCTGCCTTTCCAGCTGCCATAGAGTAACTCCCAGTAAAATATGAAATACAGCTGCAGCTGTAGGAGGTACATGGAAGAAAACTATGCTTAGTGGCAAAGCGTGTCATGGGATGTAACCAAAACAGGACTGTCTTTTGAGGACAATATGGCTGGTCTTCCAAATGTGGCTCTCTGCTCCTAGTAGCATTTGGAAGGAGACAAAGTATTTTAGAGCCTTTTGACAGTTGTGTTTTTGGAGAACAGAGTTTGTTCCAAAATCCTGTGGTGACCAGCTGACAACTGTAACTTGCTCATTTCTACAATATATTAAATTTTCTTTTCCATTCTACCTCATTATGTCCCAATATTGGAGCTGGCTTTTTTAATTACTTTTTTTTTTATAAGATATTCAAGCTAGCTTTCCTTTGTTTGTTTTAAGGTTGGATGGCTGTGAAAATAAATTGCACATGATCATCTGAACAGAAACAGCTACTGCCAACATATAACATTACAATATTACCTACATATTTGTCTCTGCATTTTTACTATCAAATCGGCTATAATCCTCTACTACTTATGCAGTCAAATGAGTCTCCTCCTTGAATTCTATGAATCAAAATAGCTTCAGAAACAAAGTTTATCAAATTAAAGCCCACTTTCCCCTAAATTTTTCTACATATATACATAGCACGGGCTGTGGCACACTCCACTGAAATGGCACATCAGTCGTTATTCCCCAAATTGAAAAGTACGTCTCTCTTCTTTTATAAGCATGATAGGGTACTGGGAATGCAGGCTGGAATTCTGAAACAACTAAAATAGCTTCTATACATATTCCTCCATGAAACACTCAACAGTATAGATCAATGGCATTTACTCTGTTCATGCTACCCAATTACACAAAACAACAAATAAGGTGCAATACAGATCTAAGGTCCTGCTTGGATCTAACGATCTGTCAACCTAAGTGGCCCCAGAAAAATTTTTTATTTGATTCGTGCCTCCAGCAATATTTCCTGTGTGATTCTTACCTATCATACTCAAAAAGGTAAATGTTGCCAGAATATGGCAGCATCTAGGTGATAAAGTTATAACTTAATAGGTTTTAAACTATTTATCACAAATAACAAAGGCCAAAAAATCTCTGGATTGAAAGTTGTGTGACAACAAAGGTTTCCCTTACTGCTGCTATTCATTTCACTTGGCATCCATGGACTGCAAAGGAGTAGCACCTGTTGGCTTCTGGTTCAGGAAAGAAGGAAGTGGGACACTGCTCACCATACAACTACCCAAGATTTCATTCACGGAAACTAAGAAGCCACGCTGGCAGCTGTTTGAGAAATAGCAGCAACCAGTACGTTACCTGGCTGTCTTGCTGTAGCCTTCCCCTGTACTCCATGCATTGCCACTCTGGTTGTTGATGAAGCAGGCTGCAGGCACCAACAGTTAGTCTGAGATAAGGCGATTCTCCCCCGGACCTGCTTCTCAAACCCTCCTAAGGCAACGGCCAGCCAGTGCAGAAGGCATCCAGCCAGCTGAGCTCTCTTTAAACACAATGTACTTCACGCCTGTAACCAAATCATGCTGTGCTTCTCTTAAGCTTTAAGACGGTATCCAGAAGGTAAGGAGCAGGGGGAGCCCTCATGAATAGCAGACTTAGTGACTATGAGAGTGGACTTAAATGGAAGACCTTTGGGAGAATGGTGAGCAGTGCATGAAGTAATGTGGGAAAACCCGGGGATTCAATCAAATTTAAACTCTGAACTCAAGGTGCTATGATTGCTAAGAATGACCAGAATGCCCTAATTACATGATAAGTAAGAATTCCCTCCTGACAACTCAGGATAAAAACTCAGGATAAAAACTTCCACATCTGACTCTACTTGAACAAGATATACAGCTGCTTATAGCTTCATGTAGGGAATGAAAAGAGCATGTTGTATTCAAGGAGATGTTTGAGTCTAACCGTGTAATTAAGTAACACCTTCCATCACTTGCAGAAGAAGTTCTAGAAACTGTCAGGTAGATATTCAGTGTTGAGTCTTAGATGAATGAGCAGCCCTTTTAAAAAAATTTAACTCAGGCCTTATGGAATGCTTTTCTTGACTGGCATAAAGGACCATGTTTGAGACTAAAATGAAAATGAAAGCACAAGGGAAAGAAAGGTAATACGGAAAAGGTTTCAAGACCAAGAGGCTAAGTGGGAGTAATTTGAAATGCCAGAGCTCCTATAGAGGAGTCAGAGATGCAACTGTTCATGTTATGAGATGCTCTCCTGCCTGCTTTGACAGATGGGCAGATTCCAGAAGCTTCTCACCTAACAAATCTTGAAGCATTTCAAACTATGATATCAGCTACAAGCAACTGAAAGGCCAATTTTTTTCTTAATCTTTAAAAAGAGCCTTGGGAATGGAAGAAACTGATAGACAATAGTTCAAAGTTTATGAGAAAGAAGGAAGTTTCTACATTATCTGATAATTTCTGATATGTGAAAAATCTGAGGTTCCTTTGGTTTATTAGATGAATTGGGATGAAGATTAACTTGGGGGCTTTGAAAGAAGTATGTATTTCATCACAGGTATGCTATAATGTCAAACTCTTGCATTGAAAAGAAGCACTGGAAGCACGTGGGGTCATGGTCAGACCTAGTAGGGAACAAAAGGCTGTATATCTGTTTTGGTGTTGTGAAGAGTGTATGATGGAGCTTAAAAATTTAGAGAATGGGAAGATTTCAGAAGAGAATCTAGTGAGGGTCTGTAGTCCAAAAGGTAACTGTGAATGCTCAGCTTTGGCTTTGAGGGCGACTGGCTGACAATGCAGGACAGTAAGTAAAAGATGAAATGGCAGCATCAGCTTAAGGCACAGAGTTGCTAGTTGTGGTTTACTTCTGATGAGCCTGAAACAAGTTGTTTGTTGCTCTTTTGCCTCACTAAGAGGTGAAAGAGTCCATAACTTTGTGACCTGGTAAGACAGGACCCTGGGTCTGAAAAGCGGAAGAGTGAAGAATTCATCTGGAACCACCTTAAGAGGATGAACAAGAAAAGAAGAATTGAGAAGCTGATGATCAGTCTGTAGCAAGGTTAGGCTGTAAAGGAATTCTGAGGGCTAGGCTAACAAATTAACAAGAACAGCAGTATTACCAGTTAAAATAAAAAGTGGCTGTTAATAACCAAAGAAAAAATATAGGTTAAAAACCAATGAAAAGACACTTACCCATTGACTAGCAAACTGGTTCACGTCGTGGAAAACCAAAAGGAAAAATAAAGATGACAGGGTAGAACAGGAAAATGATGAATGTCTCATTGAATTGGGGGAAAAAAAAAAAAGACAATTACATTGAATATGCTAACTTAAAAAGATGAATCAATAAAATGAAGAGCACAGTACAGAAATGGAAAAATCAACAGAAACAATATGACCAAATAATGTAAACGTGAAACTGCCCAAAGCAGACATACTTTTTTGTTGCCAAATTCTGACAAATGTTTTTACCCTCTCTCCAAAACAAAATCAAACAAAATTACACTGCTAATGCATTAGCACAGCAAGAAGTTTTAATTTTATGCTGGCGATCTCAGCAGTTTACGTAGTATGTGCTTTTTCACTTCACAGATTATTCCTGCTAAGAGTGACAACACGGGAAGGACAGTAGTCAGTGAAGTCTAAATATCCTTCAAAAGCACATCAGTGCTCCATTGTGGAGTATCTACAGTCCTGGCAGTAGGCTACTGACAAAACGGTCCCTGTCCTTGGAGACCAAATAAAAAATCCCATTAAATTACCCGATTATTTCTTTCCTCTATTTTCAGCATGTATACAGGCATGAATGCTGGGCATATGAGCCATTTAAAAACAAACCTTACTCGTTTAAAACCTGGTTGCAAAGGACAATGTTTTGGCTCTATTTTACTATTACAAAAGAGTCCTGAAGTGGGCTGTTTCTCTGCTGCAACCCAAGATAAATTCCTGGAGGGGCTGTGAGTCAAGAAATCCTCTGAATGTTCAACAGACTCACAGGTCAAAGCAAATAAATTACAGAAGCACTCTGTGTCTTCTTTGGTGGAAGATGAGGGGCTGTGTCTTGCATGATGCTTCTAGGGAGCAGTCTATGCACGTTCCTGTACAAACAGAGCTACGTGACACATTTCAGCTAGTTTGAAATTAATCTACTTAAGGACTGTCTGCCGTGTGAGATGTTTCAGATGAACCGAACATAGGAATTAAACATACAAAATTCCACTTACCTCTTGCCCCCCATCCAGTATGCAGAGTTTAGCTGTCTGTTTTTTGGCATCAACTAAGACATTAAACATTGTACACAGAGAAGAAGGGATACGCAAGTCCGTTGATTTGTTTGTCTTTTGTAGCTTGAGTTCAAATGCAATTCTTGTTCTGTTTATTAAAACACAATTCATAATATGAGTCTCTCTGATACTTTTGAACAACCAGTGTACAAATGTATAAACCCTACTAAACATGCTGGCTTAACAATGTACATGCACGTGAGGACATCTTAGAAATAAAAATCTGTAAGTGCAGAAAATCCACCCATTCAATAAACAATTGCATTGATGGTAATCTCAAGGTTCTGCACTGCTTCAGCTAATGCAGTTGAATAATAAAAGTATTCCACTAGATAACAATATGCTTCCCTGTATGGTGACTAGGAACAATTTAAAGCAATGAAAATACCCCACATTTTCCAGCTCTTCTATGTTAAAATGCGGTTTATCATACCAAATGCTTGCTTCTAAGAAATATAATTAAAAAATCCTCTTCTGGCTTTAATAGAAAAGAGAATTTTATTGAAAAAAAGAAGTTTATTATTAAGCAAATATTAATATTGAAAAGTGAGATGTATCAGGAAATAGATAATACAAAAACCCTATTTTCTTCTCACGCCAGTGTAAATAAGGAGTAATGTCACTGAAATAAATTATAATCGTTCAGAATACATAAATATAAAAGTAATGTTTTATTTCCACACTTATTTTTAAATGTGGGTACCAGAAACTGACACAACAGTTTAAGAAGATGGAAACAGAAGCATCCTATTTCTATTTTAGAAAGTCTTATAGATCATATTTGTATCACACTAAAAGTTATAATAGAATAGTTCCATCATTCTTTTCTGAGTTGCTACCATCTAAAACAGTCCATCCGATGGATATATAATTTACTTACTTTATTACCTGACGTATGGTATCTTTGACCACACTAAAACATACTTAGTGTGTTAACACTAGTACGTTATGTATTAACTCTAAAATATTAATACATTTTATGTATTGACACTAGGATCATTCTGTAATATTAATTAAACCTTCATTTATTGCCATCAGAATGTTCTTATTCTCTACAAAAGCAAGCAGCAAAGATGTCAGGATTGGCATCTCAGACCAAAAACCAATCCATAAGGAATTATTTTTGTAATGCCTCTGTGTTAATAATTCTGTTCTCAGCTTCTGGTTGTGATCCTGGCATTGAACCATTTTTAACCTATTTTGTGTGTGCCATTAAAATTCACACAGTCAAATCTGTATGCTGCAAAGTTTTAGATAATGACAACATGTGGCATTAGATTTATTGCCCAGCAGAAATCCAAGTATTTATATTTACACAATTGCCTTTCCCACATTAATCTGTAATAATCTTCAAAAAAGATGTAAGATCAAATTGAAAAGATTCATTCTTCACTAAATTATTTTAACTTGTACTAATTATATACATGTTTGTATTAGTCCTGTTGATAAGAGTCCCAGTGTAAAGATTTTTTTCATTTTTTTTCCAGGCTCGAAATCAATATAATCAATATATTACTGCATCTCAATGCTACTCCTTTTATGGTTTTTAAGACTAAGATTACACTGATAGTCTTCCAGTCCTTTGAGATTTCACCATTTTTCTAAGATTTGTTAGATATTTGTAGCTGACTGAGCTTCTACACCAAATTCTTTAGAACAGATGGATGTAAGCTTACATGACTTCAATTTTAGTATATATTGTCTCATATCTTCCTTTGCTACAGAGCTTAAACTTTTATTGCATTCACTGTATCACCCCCCCTTCCAAAATCAAATAGAAATGTTTGTGAAATGCTTCTGCCCTTTTTACCATGATTTCCTCACTGTAGCTCTAGCAACAGGCTCACATACTAAGCCTGAGGTTCTCCTTGTTCCTACTACATTTAACAGAAAATAATAAAATACTAGGTTATCAGATTTAACTTAGTGGATGTTACAGCTTATCTGTTTCTTTAGCCTTCCTTATCAATGTCATATATTTTCTGATTGAAACTATTAAATTGTCTACAAACTTTCTTTATTTTTTCCCCAGTCTTCTATTTATTTTTTTTTAAATCAGTATTTTCATGTGTCCGGACTGAGCTTTCTCTGTATGTGGGATCATGGCTTCAGAAGCACCTAATAGGAGATCCCTGTAAATTTTCTAGACATACAGATATTTCTTCTAAACTCAGTGGTATGTACTGAAAGCTATGGCAGAGATCTTTTTAGATAACCTATGCTTAATTTAGAAGAATATACCCATAACTATAAGATACAGCTCAAGAAAAAACACCACTATGTCTTCTATAATTTCCAGAAGCTTAGCAATACAAAACTTAGTTTCAGCTGGATAACTTACAGATAGCCTTCTTTTGTTTATTGTATAAATGCAGAAATGCTGTATACTCTTTATTTTGTAATATATTTCTTAGAGACAGTACTCTAAAATAATGACAAATTAAGTAGTATTATTAACTGAACATAAAGAATAATACAGTATTGAGAAGGGAAATGTACAAAAAGAAAAAGGATTTCTTCTAGCAGAATTCTGAGATTTGTTAATATTTGCCACATACATGGAATAGAAAAGAGATCTGGTTTATTTAGTTCCAAGGGTCTATTCACAACATATGCAGAAATTGTCCTTGGTATTTCCTAGACGTTGCCAAATTGCTGATTGCCAGATGCTGGGAAATACACACAAGTCATGATCTCTTTACAGTTGCCCTGATTCCTGTGACAGGATTCTGGTACAGATGTACCTCTGCAAGCCAGTATGGCTGTTCCTATGTTAATTTTCAAATCTTTCCCAATTTTTAATTGATCATTTCAACTGTACCTTTTAACGCAGGCTTCTATCATGTCAGTGGCCATGAGTTTAAGTCTCTGCTCTAAATGGTGGGCAAATTCTGGTTCTGGCCAGTGAAGATCAAAAACAAACATCTGCAGAGCATCCAGTTTCCAGAAAAGGTCTTCTGATGTAGCTGAGCCATTGCTATAAGAAACAAAACAAAACAAAGTCCCCAAGAAACAGAAGATAAATGTATGGGTGTCTATCCCAGTTGCCATAGAATTATCTAGAGTAATAAGATTTCCTTATCACACCATCTTCCCGCTTCACTTCACTGTATCTCATAGCGCAGTTGCTCTTATTCCAAGAACGTGAAAACGGTCATGGAAAATTTAAAATAATTCCCATTAGGGTGAAAAAAGTAAAGTTTTCTCATCTGTTAGCTGAGAAATATGACAGGCCAGGGAGGTAGATGGGATGCTGGGGAACATGGAAAATGAAGTAGCTCAAATTTCAGATCAAGACAGGAAAAATAAAGGATACTGGTATTATTAATTAGCAAGGACCTTTTCAAAACAGTGACAACTTTGCACATATGTTTTCTTGCCTTCATAACTCTGGTAATAAGCCTACCAAAGAAATGAGGATGCTAGTAGTAATATTGTAAAAGAGATACCCAGACAAATAGTCCCTTGATAAATGCTCATTAATTCTAACTGAGGGAATAACATCAGATCCTGGTGGAAAAAAAGAGAACAGAAACTATTTAAAGAAATTTGTGCACAAACAAAACAGGGGACTAATATGGCTCTATGTCATCTCAGATTGTCCACGTAATTTTAAAGTTCTTCTTCCACCCTGAACCGACTGCTAGATTTAAAGACATTTGCTTGTGATAAGATATAACAATTTCAGGATAATTTTAGCAGTAGCTACAGTTACACTTCCACGGTCATCGTGAATTAACTACATTTTCATGTTGTATTGCAATGCCTAGGTTATTGTTTAAGGACAGTTATACTATGCAGCATGGCATACCAGGATGTTAGTGACACAAGCAACCAAAACTCAGCCTGACAGTCCCAATTCAGATGCAAATAGTTCAGTATGTCACCACTGCCATTTTCTTTCTTCTGCCTCGTGACAAAAGAACATAATTATCAAAGTGTTAAGTGACCCCAGCTCTCATGGAAGGAGTCAGTGAGTGCCGAGTGTGCTCAGGACAGAGCAGGGTCAGATTAAAAAACAAACGAAAAAAATAGAAAGGACGTCTAATAGCTGACCACCTAGAGCACCCCTCAGACAGCAGCACCACCACCGGTTCGCTCCAGGTTAGCCAAGACATTGGGTGGTGAAGCGAAGTGAAGCGAAGCACAGCTCACGTTCCGGGCTCTGAAGAGGCAGCACGGATGCAGCAGGAGCACTGCTTTGGTCTCACAGCACCCCATCACCTTCCAGGCCCACCCAACTGCCCTCTTGCCCTGCTGCTTAAGGGTACCACGACTTCGGAGCCATCGCTGTCTTCTGCAATGCTGTGTCGGTGCCGAAGGGGCTGCCGGGCCAGGCGAAGGGGCCAGCCAGCAAGGGCTGGGCAGTGGGTGACACTGGGAGCTGGGGCACCCGCCTAGGGAAAAGGCTGGCTCTGAGCGACCGACCCCACTTCGGCTTTGGTTTTAAATCGTGCAAGTTTTGGTATCTTCACTATGCATAGCAGGATATTCCACGGCTTTAGACAGGCTTTTTTGACATCATGCATATCTTCCCCACTTATTTTAAACAGTAACTGTTAATTTCACATTGTACGTGCTCCTGAAAGAAAACAGCAGAAACAGGGAAAAGGCCCACGGGACTGCTAAGGTTACAACTTGCACAGGGACGTTACCTGTTAAGGTTGGACCTGAATAGGGAGCACTTTTAGACACCGCTAAGTTTAATTAAGAAATAGAAATAACAAACCACCAAAACTTCTCAGAAAGTTTATAATCCTGTTAGACTGTTTAAGTTATATGATAAGCACATATTGAAGATTTCATTACACCTGCTGTGTACACTGGCAGTGAGTGAAGTTGTAAATGCTATGTTATACACATTATTTGATTCAAAAGTGACTAAGTCAATTTTTGAGATGACTGGGATGAAAGAACAAGACAAATTATATAGGGACAGAAACAGGGACAATCTCAGTATATATATTACAGTTGATAAAAACACATATTTTCTAGAAAACAAACCATACTTTCTCAAGAAAGAGAACTACCATTTTTCATCATCAGATCATACAATGTAACCATTTTTTATTCTTCCATAGTTTTTTCTTTTTTGCCTAATGGAATTCCAAATGAAATTCTTCAGGACTCGGGAGGACTAATGTGCTCTCAATAACATCAATGTATTCTTATGCACGTTCACTCCCTGGTAGCCACTTAATTTGGTTTCATTAGACTACCGAATAAAGTTTCACAATTATAATAAATGCAATAATAGACACAGGTTCATGAAACACTAATTCATTCTGTGAGAAATGCTAATTCATTCATTCTCTTTTCATATAATTTTGAGCTCCCATTCTTCATTTTTTTATTCATCATTGTCCAATGGCATTTGAATTTGACTAACGTATTATACTAATAAGATGGGGAAGGAAAATAAAGTGCTACAACAGAAACTATTTCTTAGTAGTTCCACATCCAGACACAAACACCTAATTTGTTTGTTAAATGCTGCAGAAAATTGTGATTTCAATCACCTTGTTACTGCTATTTGTACCAGATACTTGTTTTATTTGCATTTTAGGATTTTTCCTGGCCCTTATTCAGTAAAAGCACTAGAAACAGTATTAATTGTCAGCACATACCTCAATACCCTGAAGTGGTTGTATGGTCTATAGATTCGCTTTCCCTACTAGGAGCTGGTTATGTCACTTCAGGGTTTAATACTCCATAAAGTGTAATATGAAGAAGAGCCAAACTCAGTTTTTACCTCCTCCTGGCAGCAGGACAAAGTCCTGCATTTGAATCAAATCACCAAAGCGTTTGAATCTACATCCATAATTCCAGAACCATTTTTTTTTTTTTTTGTGAAGGAACAGGAGACATTCTTGGCTATTGAAAAGTTTTTATCTGAACATCTATGGTAAAGCTACTTCAAACTAATTAATGGAATAATATTACTGTACCAGGAAACTGAACTGGTATTCTTTCTTTAAAAACTATATTCAGTACAGTTATCTATATTTTTAAAATTAAGCACAAACTCCACTGTTTTGCTGGTCAAAACTTCAGCTTTCAGCACTAGTTCTTTGTGCAAAAGGTACTATCTAGTTGTCCACTCTTTTTAATCAGGTCACAGCAGTAAGAGAAGGTTTCCAATGATTAAAAGAGGCAAATATTATGCCCATCCTATTTTTTTTTTTTTTTAATGGCAATTTAACTTCATATTTGGTCGCACTTTGACTGGGAGAGTGGACCAGGTATCTCCAGAGGGCCATTTTAACCTAAATTATTTTATGGCTTTATGCCTTGCATCATACTGAACACAGCAAAGAAAGGTCCAAGACACAATGTTTCTCCACGACCCTGCAGAATATTAAACTTGGGAGCTGCACACAGCCTCCTAAGTAATTCACTTATCCACTGACAGCTGAGAGAGGCAGCTTCCCACTAGGCTTGCCAGCTACCTAAGCAGTAGCAATTAGTCAGACAGTCCACTAATAAAGCACACTGGCTGCAAATCAGCACACACACGACTCCAGAGTAGATGTAGAATATATCATTTCTTGCCTAGATGTGAAACTCCATAGGGTAGCTTGGGATATGAAAATAAGGAGAAATATTAAATATCTAAGGACATGCTCAATCAACCACAAGATTCAAAAGCAGCTGGCTTCCATTTTTGTAGAATTTACCAAGGGCAATGATGGTGATTTTATAAATTACTGCAATTACTTTTTTTTTTAAGGTTATTACTGAGTTACTACCCATTAGTGTTTAGGACTATTTACAAAACAGGGTACCAGCTCTGTCCTTTGTGAGCCCTCAGCTTGTAAGCTCCAGCTCTACTTCCTTTATGCTGCCTCAAGACGTATATTCAGGGCACAGAAAGTCAACTGAGAGTTTCTTCAACAGAAAAGGATTTTCAATAATTACAGAGTGAATGGCACTTAGCCCCATCTCTGTATTTTCCACCAGCAGATGAGTGGGAAGGATGGAGCAGAACTTTGGCAGGTATATAGCTTGTGTACGGTCCCTCACAGATATTAGGGACAGAGTTACCTCATGGTTCCTCTTACTTAGTTCACGAGTGAGGCAACCTGAGGATCAAGCAAGCAAAACAAGTTTCTCGAGTCTTCTTTCTTCCTGTATGTTAGTATTTCTGGAAGAAAAGAAATTTGGCCCACAATATACATTCATCTTCCAGAACGCTCAATAGGAACTAGCTATATTCAGAATTCCTTATTCCACAGAAAGTAGATCAGCTAAATGTCACTCTTCCATCAGTCCTATGGCTATACTTTTCAAAAACCCATCCTTAAAACTGCAGACCATGGCCTCCTACCACTTTACTGGAGGCCAGCACTACAACAGGAACGTATGCAGCACTACAGATGCAACTCCCCCAAACAGCGCTGAAACACGGCCTCCTGACTTATTCAGCATGCACAAACACACAGAGAGGTCCAGCAGGAGAGCTCAGACACATCCAGATCAGATCCCTTCATATCACAACCAGAGCACTGTGACTGCTCCAGCCGGTCCCTCTCGTCACTCGTTATAGCTGAGCCATAGCAGGAAGAATATAGCTGACACATTTCCTTTGATGTTGCCTGTTCTGGCTGGAAGATGAGACAGGACTATTCTCCTGCAAGCATGTATCTTATTCCATGTTTCCCCAGCCTTGAGTTTTGCTGAACCTGATGTTCTAGACCAGCACCAGATAGCAACACACAACCTCAGGTCTGTTTCTACAATATTTTTGGTCAGTGAATCTATGTCATGTCTGCACTGAAAATAATATATAAATTAAACCATAAACAATTAAAATCACCCACAAATCTAACTGAAAGGCCAGGTCCAGAAGAGGCAGAGAAATTAAATTTAAACTATGAAATGGAAGAAAAATGCAATTTAAAGTAGTACATGTGAATTAAGTAAGCCCCCCCCCCGCCCCTTCATTCTGGCTGATTAGAAGCTTTTACAGAATATTCAAACTTTTTTGCTCTTTAAGGATGTTGTCTTCAGCCAAATGGAACAGTAATCCACAGTGCTCTGCAGGTCTAGCCAAGGTGTCCTCTGAGTTGTCCTCTCCTGAGACCAATCAAGAAAAACATACTACTCCTAACACTTTCCCCTTTTCATATCTCCCTTTCCAATGCCCAATAATAAAAGGTTAAGCCAAAACAACTGAAAATGAGGTAATGATCTTCTTAAGTGTTGTTATAAGCAGCATACATTTACTGCTCCAAAACATGTGATCAAGAAAAAAAAAGCATCAGTTAATTAAAAACCATAAATAATCTTCTCTAGTAACGTTAAAAAGAATTGCAGCAACTTTTAAGAGGGGAAAATCTGTTTTCATCTGTAAAGCACACAAAGAAACACCTAACTGTGAACATATTTCCACTTCTTTCTCTTCAGCAAAAGTTCTTAGGTAGGCACATAACAGCTCTGTTGAATATGAATGGACTTAGACCTGAACATAAGAGCATGAACATGAACATTAGTAAAGTTTGGAGAATATGAAATCTCTTCCTATTGCAGACAAAATAGACACAGGACTTGGCATTCTTGGTAAACATTTAACTATAACTTAGCTGGCTCACAGACTGCTTTTTCTCATTTTTTTGCCTGTAGATTCTTCATTGTGTAATTCAAATTGATAATGATTAATTGGCCAAAATCATCACTTTCAAAGAGAAAAAGAGAAGTCCAGCACAACTTAGTGATATACGTAGTCATCTTCTTGCTAAAGCATCAGCTGTGTGGCCAGGAGGAGGGAGCACAGTGGACTGGGAGAGAAAGACTTGTCAGTGGAGAGAAGGAGCCACCTGCGATGACTGACAAAGCAGGGCCTGGGCTCCTGGTTTAGGTGCCTCTGGTGACTCTATGTACGATGCAGTATGTCGCTCTAGTCCACTTAAGGTGGGTGTTCATCACACCAAAAGGGAAAACTGACAGGTAGCACTGGGTTTTGCTTAACAGGTATTGGAGCCTAGGTATTTGGTTACTCCCATTGGACAATTTAACTAGAAAGAGGAAGTTTTATTCTTCCTGAAAAGGACAGGATGGGAGAAGTGGGGGAAATAAAACGCTCCTCCTTTCTTTCATGTAATAGTGAAAGTAAACCATTTCCTCTGACAGAAGCTGAGACACCGTAACCAGCAGGAAAAAGGAAACTCATTAGCTTGGGAGGAGGAATAACTGGCTTGCAGTGCCTTCATTTTTCTTTTTTGATCCAAATACAACACATGGCCATTCTGAGAAGTTACTTGGCTCTTCAGTAAGACATAGATAGGCTGATTCTTAAAATACTACCTGAATTCCACAGTATTACAAAGGTAACTTAATACTACCTGCAATCTTGAATGTTAATTTATACGCATTTTATAAAAGACAACTTCAAAGCTCTACATTTAGGGAAAAAAAAGCACAAAGAGGTGCCTACAACGGAACCAGCACCTTGGCAGACCCCTTCTCGAATGTGTGAGGTGGCTGAAAGGGGGATGAGGACCTTACAATGATGACACCGCTAGCCCCCACTTCTCCTGAGAAGCAGCAGAGCGACAGCTACTGCTGGCAAGTGCTTACAGCACACAGGAACCTCAGTGTTCACCAAATCCTTTGAAAACCTCACTGATTAGTTTAGGAAGTTATGCATACTTTGCCACACACACCATGAACCTTAATACCAGAAGATGAGCAAGGGGGATGAGCCGATGTCTGAATTTCACTATATTTGCACATTTTTTGACAATACAATCTAGGAATTTATTGCTACACCAAAACCTTCATTTAGGAAAGATCTACCACTGTAATCCTCCAACCAGAATCCATATTTATTATATATTAATTATAAATTCAATATTCAAAATACATGAATTTAAATACATACAAGTGATTTTTACTGGATGGGGTTGCTAGAATACAGACTGTAAGAAGACCACATCTAAGATTATAACAACTCTTAACTGAAAGCTATTTTTTTAAAAAAACCTAACCCTCAAAAGCATGGGAATATCACAAAGGAATTTGAGTAGCAGAAGACCAATTAGTTTGTATTCAAAGCTGAAATGACTTGCATAAGCACATCAGGAGAAACGCAGCATTATTATAGTAAACACAAAAGCTACCAAAGCCAAGGATTAAGAGGAGTTTTGTCAACTTTTAGGGGAATTAGCAGCAGAATAACAATCATAATATTCAACAGAGAAGTGCCAGAAGTCTGGCAGAGCACACGCTATCAATACCCTTTTTACAAGGAGTCACATGGAAAAGATGAGGGGTGATGGGTACAAGTTACTCCTGGGGAGATTCCGACTGGACATAAAAGGAAAATTTTTTCCAAATGAGAACAATCAGCCATTGGAATGATCTCCTCAGGGAGGCCCCTCACTACAGGAAAGACATTGAGGTGCTGGAGCGTGTCCAGAGAAGGGCAACCAAGTTGGTGAGGGGCCTGGAGCACAAGTCTTATGAGGAGCGGCTGAGGGAACTGGGGCTGTTCAGTCTAGGAAAGAGGAGGCTGAGGGGAGACCTTATCGCTCTCTACAACTACCTGAAAGGAGGCTGTAGTGAGGTGGGTGCTGGTCTCTGTCAGGTGGCTGGAGATAGGACAAGAGGAAATGGCCTCAAGTTGAGGCAAGGGAGATTTAAGTTAGATATTAGGAAAAATTTTTTTACCAAGAGGGTTGTCAAACATTGGAACAGGCTGCCCAGGGAAGTGGTTGAGTCACCATCCCTGGAGGCATTCAACAAGCGAGTGGACGGGGTACTTCAGGACATGGTTTAGTGGGCATGGTTGACGGTTGGACTCGATGATCTTGAAGGTCTTTTCCAACCTAAATGATTCTATGATTCTAAGTGGTGGATTCCCCAACATTGGACACTTTTAAGATTCAGCTGGACAGGGTGCTGGGCCATCTCGTCCAGACCACGCTTTTGCCAAGAAAGGTTGGACCAGATGATCTCTTCCAACCTGGTATTGTATGATTCTATGAACTTTTGCAGTAATGGATCTGAGTGCTTGTTAGGAGTGTTTAACTCCATCATAAAACTTGAAAAGACAATAGTTGGCTAGAAATCATATTATCAAGCTTTGCATCTTGAACGTGTGTTTTTTGAAGTCTTTCACATTCATCCTTCCCTAACACAAGTTTAGCTAAAATAAGGTTCTTCTTGAGCCTTTCTCTATTGTATGTGAATGTGTCCTCACACAGAAATCTGGCCTGTAACTATGGTAATATTCCCACAGAACAGGGCACATCTGCTCTATTTTTTTTTATTACTATTTTAAGAAAAGACTACCAAAGTGTTGGTGAGAAATCAAGAAGAAATACATATTTTTTCAAACCGACAAAGAAATGGATGTACTTCTATTCTGGGTACTTATTAACCTTTTACTATTTTCCTGTAACATGGATATTTAATCTAATGACAATATTTGCAGTCAATGATTTTCAGAACCAATATACAATGAGTTAATCAAACCCATGCAAAAATATGATGGGTTGCCTCACTTTACAAAACCACAATCTAAAATCAATTACCCAAAAGGTTCTCGACTGCTTATTAATTCAGAAGAGGCATTAGGTTGTTTAGGGTAATAAACACCATTCATACTATGACAGACCTTTGCCAAGTTGATTTTTTAAGTTATCAGGTTTAAGACTGCTACATTTTAATGCACTAGAAAGCGCAACTCACTAACAGTCCATGCTTGGCTCACTCTCAAGAAACAATAATTTCCAACTAAGGGATCATAAACACCATGCAATCCAAATACAGCTGCACAGAACACTAGCAAGGCCATGCAGAGCTGACATACAGTCAGAAGGTTATTGAAGAATACACACGTGGAGTCATACAAAGAAGTCATCCAGGTTGGTGTAGTAAAGCTAGGTATTTGTGGAAGATTAAGAGGCAAACTTGGAACTTTTGGAAGAGCTACATTAGGAAGACTGTTGGTGATGCTCCTGTGAAGAAATAAACAATGTAGGAATACAATAAAATATAGAATATTTAGAGGACAATGGGGGAGAACACCTGATTAGACAGAAAGCTATAGGCAGGTGCTTTGTTCAAAGCTTGTAGAAAGCACTTACTTCACAGGTTGCCATGACTCTTGTTCAAGACCTCTGTGAATGGACTGGGCAATTGATGATTCCATGAGATCGATGTAGCGGATGACCATGGGAACAAAAATTTCTTGCAGGTGCTTGTGAAACTTTCCATTGCACAAAAACGCTTTAAAAACAAACAAAACACAAATAAAAACTGTCAGGCCTTTCCCTACTTTATTTTGCTATAGGAAAAAGTATCTCTTAAAATGTTTTAGTACCCAAAAGCATTTTAAGAACAAGATCCAGCTTGTGTAGGAAATACAGTTCATAAAAGATAAATTAAGTGCTCCATGAGGACACTGCAGTACATCTTAAACTGTCACTGTAACGAAAACTAGGCACATACTGAAGTTCTTTGTTAAACAAGAACACTTTTGCATCTTCTTAAAATTAGTAATATACTTTGCTGAATCTAAGCCTCAGCAATTCTGTTTGATACTTGGACACCAACACAGAACAAAAAACAAACCAAACAAATAGTATTTGAATGTCATTCAATTATTTTTATTCCCCTTACGCTAAGAAGAACAAAGGTTACAGTAAAACATTCCAGCCTCACTAGGCTATGTGCAAAAATTATGGAGGTATACAGCATTTCCTCCAGATTCCTTAATGGAAAAAGGCAACATGTGACGTATGAGTGTTTGGGGGAATAAGAACAGTTTACCCATCTGCTCTGTGTCCTTAGGAGCTGGCAGAGTCCTGAATCACTGCCTATAGCTACACAGGACATTCAATGAGCTGTTGAATAGAAAACATGTCCTGATATACCTATGCATGTCCCCATATAAAAATGTCAAAGGCCAGAGCTTACCACCACAATCCTGGCTTTTCCCATCCTGACATGTGCACAAGCCTCATCAAGAACCCCACAAAAAGAACCTCCCAGCCAGTCTGTGTTCATGTGAAACAGCCTCAGCAGCCAAGTTTGCCTGTCCTCTGCCCTCTCAACTGTCTTGCAAAATTTTAAAGGCTGCTAACTCTAGATTTCCCTTCTGGAAGTTTGCTAATTCTCTGGTGTGATTATCTCCAACTTTACAGCAATTGTATTTTTGTAACTATTTAAAGGAACTCCTGAAAACTAGTTGCCTAAAGCGCTTAGGAAAGCTGACATACAACACACCTAGAGGCATTCTCTTGCTTTTCGAAAGAAATTGAGTTGACTGGTGATCATATTATAAGCATGAATCATATTACTCAAGAAAAGTAAAGTAGCTATAAGCAGTAGAAAAGTACCTGCTTCACGGATGGGATTTACTGCATGAAACACTGTATACACAATGCAAACTGAAGATGCTTAAAACCTGAAAATTAGTTTGCCACCACCACTGGCTGTCCCTGTATTCCTTGAAATATTCTCTTAGCAAATTCTAACTCTTAGCACACTAATGTCCTGCCCCACCAAGTGAGTATATCAGTTTCGTGTTTTGAATGTGTCTGTGTTCACCAATTAATCCAGCACTATTATTAGGACCTACAAGAATATTCCCATGTGTACATGGAAAACATACAGGCAAGCTGAGATACAGAGAGGAATTTTTATGATTTTGGTAGCCCTTCTTTTCTCCCACCCGTATTCTGTTTTAAATTCTCTTGTGGGTTTCTCTTCCCACCTATTCCTGCATCCAGGCTTCTCATTTGATTTGGATGGTTACCACAACCACATTTTGAGGAGATCTCCTCCTCTTCCTAAGAAAAAAAGGCTGGATCATAGGGCTCAAAACCCCAGAAACCACCTCATAAAATCACAGTCCCTTTTGGTCCACTACTGGTACAACTCCACATATAACATAAAAATAATTCCTGTAACTTCCAGAAACTCCTCTGCCTTCCATTCCTGATTGATGTCCACCACAAACTGAACCTGGGAGAGATGGAGACTATGGGGAAAATGTGTCATCAAGTTTCAGTTCCCTATTGCTACTCGTATTGCAAGGAAGTCCCTTTAATGCTGAATGTCTGGACACATTTTTTTTTTCCTTGAACACAATGATCTGAAAGCAAGGACTATTTTCTTGAAAACATCCTTGTAGAGTAATGGGAAATTATGTATCAATCACTTTTAACCAAGGAGACAATACTAATATGATCAGCTCTCTCTGGTTTTGTTCATCTGCCTCTCACTAAGAACTTTGAAACTGCTAGCTAATTTCAACCATATTACACACAGGGGTGGAGATATCAGATATATGGAGTTTCATGGAAACAGGCAACTATGTAGCAGGCAGAGATTATTAGGGTTTCCACTGAGAAAAAGGCAGCAGCATAGGCTCATCTCTTATTAAACACTTGAGAATCCACCCTTGAGAGCACCTATGAGTCCATTACAAACATGCTCCCTTATTTACACTGCTCATAGAACTACTTGTTAACTAGCTAGTTCTGGCATAATTATTTGTATATCAGGCACTCAAAACAGTGTTATTTTTTCTATATTTATATATCTGAAAACTGCAGCATCTGTGACCATCAATAATAGCAACTGAGAAGGATTTGGATATTAACACAAAGGTTTCACAGTAAACAGCTGATGAACATTACCTTTGAGAAGCAAAAGGTGACTGGTATCAAGATATATATTAGGCTGATTTTTCAAGGCAACTTTGAGCTTAAGAACAACAACAAGAATACAACTGTGTCAATTAAGTCAATATTGCTGCTTTATAGTGAATCAGTGCAGGACTGACATTAATCAGGCAATCACAGTTACTTGAAGGGATGAGCTTGTAGCTTATTGTTTTCTGAGCACACTGCAGAAATGCTCTGCTACAAGCCCTACTCTGGGAATTACAGTAATAAAGCCTCATGGGCAGGAGGGTGACTCTCGTTATTGCGAAGCCAGAATGAAATCTAAAGAAGTCACAGGCAATAAATGATGTTCAACTTAAAAAGCTGAATAATTTTCCTAACATCCTGACACCAGTCTTTGCAGGGAAGTGAAACTTTCCAAAATGATGCCAAGACTCTTAATATGACTGCACCTCCACAGAGATCCCTCTGTCCGTGGGCACACACATGAGAGCACTGTCTTGGATCAACAACTCAGTGAGCATTCTGTTTTCCCAGGGCTGAGAACATGGCAGCTCTGATTTACCCATCTAGAGACCTCTGTCAAGGATTACTGCAGGGCAGGGAAAGAACTCGGAGCACAGGGGTAAGTGATATAGCTGAGTATCATCCGCAGGCTCATGGCACTCTACCCTGTGATTAGAATTGATCTTGCCAAAAGGTACCACCTGTGCATCAAAGCAGATGGGAAACAAGAGATCCTTGAGGAAATGCCACACTTCAAATCCCTCAACTACCACTTGTCTTCAAAGCTATGTAGCTTAATTCTCCATTGTCTTGTCAATATAGACACCCCACACTCTCTTCATCATGAGCCATCTCATATTCACACAAACAACAAAATGAAAGCCTATGCCAGGGCAAGCTAATGCATAGACAATATTAATGGAAAACGGATTACTGGAACAGAAACAGATCCCCAGATGAAAAAGTCTTGAAATACTCAAGTTGAAGATGAACGTTACTCTATTTTTACATATTAGGTAGCTGAAATATATTAAAATGACAAGAAAAGACCAGAGATGAAAAGGACAGTCTAATAGTGCAGCACTGGAACGAGGTTTCTCCTCTACTAGGAGGAGTACTAGTAGTACTGTGCTTGTGTACAACAGAAGCTGTGGGGCTTGTTTTGTTTTTACTTATAAAGGCACAGCTTACGAGTTATGCTGGAATCAGTGTGTTACGCTGTCCTCAAGAGCTTCTGCAGAATCAAAGGAAAGGAAGAATAACACAGGTTAACACGAGTCTCTTTTCCACTGACAAAATTAGCACTCTGTCAGACAATCTGTAATTACCCTGCTCTCCATAGGATTCTTGGGAAGGTAACACTTGGATTTTCTGGCATATTTTTAAATTCAAAATAAAACCAGTAAATTTCAAGAAGAAAATTTCCTTGGGGCTCCATATTCTATTCGTAGCAGTTGAAAATAACCCAATAACCTGTAAAAAGAAAGTTTATATTTCCATTCATTTCCTGTTTATATCACATTCCGCCTCCACAGAGCATTTATTAATCAGTTACTTAAATTGTGGTGAAAATTGCAAGTGTTTCAGCTTATATACAAACTGTTGTGTATTTTACATAGAAAGCATACTTTAAAAGTGAATTTTAGAGATCTACTAAGCGGAAGCAAGCTGAAAATTTATTTCATCTTTACAAGACAGAGTGACATGAACAGCTTATTGCACAATTTTCTTGTGCCTAAAACTGCCATTCAGTCAAAAAGGTTATCGGATATTCTGGTAAACAATAATGCAGCTTGAGTTAGCTCTCAGTATCAGTAACCAAAACATGTAGCTCTTACCTGAAAGCAGGTTAGGATTTCAAAGCAGCTCCTAATACCACTGAGCAAAAATTTTAAGTCCCTGAGCTAAGAAAAGATTCCCACTACAATTAATGAGAAGTATAAGGTTTGATGAGAGGTTATCGGTGTGGGTATAAAGTTTGCACCGATTACCTTAAATCCAAATTGTTTTCTATTTCCACCTTGCAGTTTAAGATAGGGGCTATGATGTTATACATGAATTCTAGTACAAAAGCGGTACACAGGCTGTAACAAAGCAGGAAGGTGATGCTGTCTTTGGTGGTGTTTGCCACTCTGCTACTAGTAACAGCAATAGTGGAAAAAACATATTGGAGGATTCCTGTTTGAAATCACTAGCCATGATAATGGCAATGGCTTTCAAGAGGCTGACACTCAACACGCTGGTTTTTCTAAATCAGCTTCATCAGACTGTCTAGAGGTGTACCATGGCTGAGTTAGAGCAGGTACACAGACATTTCACTGAGTAATACTGGATGGAAAATGAAGATTATGAGTTAACTTTATAACACTCCTAGTTTTGACTGATTCATGTCAATGTAGTAATGCAATAATGCTGAACAACAACAGCACAGTACATAGTGTCAGTAAGTGACACTTGGAAAGAAAACTTGGCAAGGAAAGGAGCAGAATATTGAATATACAATTGAAAAACATCTAAAATAAGCCAAATATATAGACACTTCATGTAACTAGGCATATGCCACTAAAAGATACCTCTGACACCATCTTAAATGAAGAGGAATTAATACATGTCTGTCTTGAGGCACTAAAACCTGATTAATCTGAATAATTAAACAACTACAGAAAGTAAATTGCCCTCCAGAGCACGCTCCTTCATAACATAATTTATAGGCTCCATGGACAAAAAGTAACATAGTCATTACAGAAAATAAGACACAATCCTGGGACAACCATGTCCTCCTTCCCTCTACGAATATCCAATTCTGGAAAAATACTACTGTTATCATAGAGAGATATTGGATACTGTTATCACTGTAAAATCTGCAAAGCTTCACAGAGTCAGGCATAATTGTATATGAGCAATACAAACTTTGGAGATCATTAAAATGTATGCTGTAAAAGCAGCTACAATATTTTTTTCAAACCTTTAAATTTTGAAAAATCACAACAAATTTGTCTACAATCTATTACTCACCTCCACAGTAAATGTAATTTTTTAAATCAGTTTTTGTTACTTGTTAGGTCTTGTCAGAAAAGCTGAAATATTTTATAGGATAGGAAGATCATACTCATCCATCCCCTGTTTTAAGTAGTTCTTCAGTTAGACTTAACAGGAAAGCAATCACCAATGACTCACTGATGAACTCTTAATTGTGGAATTCAACATCTTAATGGCTTGAATCATGTACAATGTTTTGTATACTATGTAAAATAACACATTTGATATTATTTGAATAGCAAAGACTATGCATTTTCATTATCTCAGTGTCTTTCTAATATTATATTTTAGTGACATAGTTATAAAATAGTCTTACATATAAGTTTTCTTTAATGCTGTAAATGTTAGATTGTTTCTTTATTGTTAGGAGTTTGCTCATGTCAGGTTTACGTGAAAACTGACTCCTGCATCGAAGATTTAGAGCTCATTTAAAGCTCTTGAGATAGAATAACACGCAGGTGTCAGTCCTCCAAATTTCACTGAAGATTAACCTAATATGCAATATGGTGACCTAACAGTTCTTCGTTTGAAAGAAATCTGAAAAGTAATCTCTGATATAGCCAGAGAGTGAGAATAACCCAGTGGGATTTCCACCTCTTCATTTCCTAATGAGTTTTTTGATAATGAGAGGTGACTTTGCCAGTCACCGTGGGCTCTATTATGGCTAATTTACTCTACTTCACTCTCCTTGTTAATTATTAACACTAGCCTTTTTATCCTCATGAGACCACATTCCAGTTTTCCCTTTTTAGATTTTTTTTCTAAATCTATCTTTATGAAGGTGATAGTTTTCAGGAAAAGGTTTTCACTTAGGGTAAAGCCAGAATTATTTATTTCATTTTGGAAGACTGTAAAATTGATTATATAAGCATGGGGAGCTCTTTCTAATGGCTTTAATGCACTTGCAAGGTGAAAAGGCTGTTAATTAAAGAATAAGCACTGAGGTATGTTCCACTTGGGAATCAGTTCTTGGTAGCATGGTCACTTGCCACTTGCTAACATATCCACCGATTAAAAGGTGACTAATTTCCATGGTTGCTTTCCAATAATTCTGGGGAAAAAAAGTGTATAATTTTCCAGATGGCTTTCACTTGCCAGAAACTGTCATTTACTATATCTATTACCATTAGGGAATTACTGAAATTGGTATACAGGTGTGACAATTCATACAGCAGCCATTTTGTATCCTTTAGTTAAGGTTTTACAATCTTTCTAATAATTGCTTTGACATGAAAGTTTTCATAAAATGTCTTTCCTAAGGCTGTTTTAATCATTTAGCATTATTATCCATTTAATCTTTTAAGGAAAGAAAAATTAGTAGCCTACCAGCAACCTCTTTGCATGTGAGGACAACCCTTGTTTGTTTCTATCACTTCTCTCAGGTTGGAACCAAAGCATAAAGGAACACAAATGACAACAACAATGTAGTTAAAACTGGTGCCACAAATCCTTCTTGTACGACTACTGTAAAATACCTCCACAGCTTTCAGGGACCAAATAATTGTTTTAAGTGCACATAACATCACAACTAGAGATGTACTTCCTAAACTGAAAATGTAAGATGGTAGGAAAGACACCTGAATATCGGCTTCAGATTTTTAAGATGATCAGACACCTGCTTAAAGTAATGCAGAATCCAACTTGCAGGAGTCTAACTCTTATGAGATCTGCACCAAGATCAAACAACTCCTACACCCTTCTGAGCAGCCTTCTAAATTCAGTTTAAATTACCACCAGTATGGCAATTTTAATACGCTTCTGTAGTTTCAGTTTGTCCAACAACGGATCCAGATGAAACATTCATGAGTATCTTAAAAACAAACTAAGGGAAACACTAACAGATACATTTTCTTTCACTAGGATAATATTTGAAAAAAAGAAATCATCAGGAACATGGCATTTCATGTATTGCTAAATGTCAGGGTATGGAATAATTCGTGAAAAGAGACCTCTAAGACTGGATGTTAATGCTTTTTCGCTCTGTCCTAGACCACATCCAATGTGGTGCAGTAACAGTGACTTTCAACAATGCTGTTTAAGATTCAGCTTTAGTTTAGTGGCCCTGTCCATTTGCCCTTTTCCCGCCATGAAGTTCATCATCCATTGTGTTACAGTGAATTGTACATTTGCTAGTTGCTCCATTTCATGATATGGTGCTGTGGCCAGCAGGTACTATACTGAGATGACCTATATATTTCAATAAACACTTGGCAGCTAAGGTTAACAAGAATACAATGATAAATAATATAAGTTGCAATATGTGTAACCTTGGAGAAAAGCTCTTGAATACTATTTTCCATTCTTTCCGTCAAGCAGTTTCCATACATGGAGCTAAAATTCTTAAAAGCTATTGAACTTCCACAGAAATGAAATGAATTTTCCAGGAAGAGTTAAAAATTATTTATTGTATTTATAATAAAAAAATAAAATTTTGGAATAACTTGAATAATTCAATAAAAATAGCATTTGGATCTCCAAAATAATTTAAAAAAAGTAGGTAATTTTCTCATATTTTTAAAATAGAGTATGAGTAAACATATAAAACATGGCACATATATATATATTTTCTTTATGATGCCTTAAAATGTTAGGTGCAATTCAATGTTTTTAAATTAACACTTAATCCATTTTCTCTGGTTTCATTGGTAATTTCCTTAATTCCATTACTAAAATCACTTTCATACAAAACATGCCTAGGGCATCACTTAACTACTATAAAAAAAAACCCCTCTCTTCAAAGACAAATAAAAGCAAGATCATATGGTTATCTCAAATTTTGGTCTCCAAATCAAATAATAATACAACAATACACCAAGTGAAAATAACCCTCTGATTTGTTGTGTGTATCTTACTCTATTCATGCTAAGCCTACAATTCCTTTAGAGTCTGAAAGTAGTTTACATGAAGGATTAGAAGGAAATATTAACTACAATTTTATTTAAACAGTATAGATTAAATATGAAATATCAAATACATATTATGCTGCTTGTACATCACTGATTTAAAACTGAGCAATTTGTGAATACTGAATGGTTCAGGGACTGCCAGAGTAAGGACTGAAATGGTGCAAGGATAGAGAGAAACTGTTCAACTTCCAAGAAATGGAGCACCAGGATATATATCATAATCACAGGCACTGTCACTTTTATTTTGAGAATTATATTACTTAGAAACACATTTCTACGGTGTGGGCACATTGAAAAATCTTATGCACACAATAAGTAAAAACCTTAAGATCTTACTGTCATTTCTGAGGGCGTTATTCAGCAGCTGGAAAAGTGGGAAGCTGTCCCAGGAGTCCTGTGGCTGTGCCTCGAGTGCTGAATCCATATCAACAGAATACAGAGACAGAAACTTCTCTGCATGCTCAGCCAATAATTCTGGCCACCAAGCGAACGCCTGCAAACATGACAAAATAGAATTACTAAACACGAGTCATAAAGCAAAGAGAGATGTGTTATATCTATGGCAAAATACATATGGATATGTCACTTCATGTCCTATCTCATCTGGGGAGGACGAACAGGCCAAGTGAAGAATGTGAAAACGTTTTATAAAACCTTGCATCAAAACTTTAAGAAATCAGATAGATTATGCTGGGAAAGATGATATGAACAAAAATGTAACACAAAAAATCAAAAAAGGAGTATAAATCCCTACAACTCTTTTTGCCAGGGAGAAAAGAAAAGAATGAAGGCCTCATCCTTGAAAAATTACTGTATATGCTTCTTTTGATTTCATTCAATTCTAAGGCTGTAAGTAATCAGATTAATTAATTTTTCAAATAAATTCTTGTGAATATGTTTTGGACTCATTTGTTAATCAGAAGGGATGATTTTAGTGTGAAATTTTATTCCTTGAAGTCTAAGGATTTTTTTAATAGATACAGAGTGCTTTTTAATTCCTATATTTGCCTTAAAGATGTCAGCTTCTCCTGAGGAAGGCATCCAGTTTTGCTTCCACAAATGCTATAAATACATATTTAGAAATTCACTAATGTCTATATTAATCTTTAGTAACTTAACATGTTGGAATACACAGTTTTCTTTGGTAAAAATTTAGATTCTTAGGTAATCCTAGCTTAAAAGAAGAGAAGAAATCTGTGAAAAATAGTGTGTCAGGAAGTAAAGCCAGCTCCACATTAAAGACTGCTTCACATGTAACTCTTGTACCTTCTTACTGTCACTTAAATCTAGGCTTTGAAAGGTCAGTATTGAAGCTGAGTATAGGATCAGAGGGAGCTGTACGATCCTGGAGTTAAACATGAAGGTGAAGCAAGCTTACGAAATAGGATGAATATCACATACTGCTGAGAGTGTTTTGCTCAGAGTTCACAAAAATATCTGACAGTGAGAAACTCCTACACATACTAGGTAAGAAAATGTCTTTGCTTTCAAACTTGGGCCCCTCATTTTGAATATCTCTATTCGAATATTTTTGAGTCACCTGCATGGGACATATGTAGCTTGATCTATGCAAGTGCTGAGTTCCCAGAACTTCAAATAAAGTCATAGAAATCATCACTTGCATTTCTGAAACGCAGGTCCTAGGTAATGCAGAATTACGCACTCAGGCCTGAAAGGCATCAAATAACAGACAACTTCTGAAAAGTGGTCTACAAATATGTTTTTGCAGCCTGACTTTCTGATGACTGCCTGTAATTCTTTTTGACATGGGGGAAATAGAGAAAAGATGAATTGGCAAGAGGTTTTAAAGACATGCTGAGCATCCTCTGCTATTACTGAAAAGTATTTTGTGTGTTGCAGTGTCAGGATTGAAGGATGCCGATTGGCACCATAGTGAAAAGTACAGATGAGGTTTCAAAAATTTTGGCAAGAGTTTGAAATGGAGTCTTGTTCCTCAAACTGGAAGAAATTTCTCATTAGTAAATCCTGTTTAAATGGGAGCTCATTAAAGTAACAGACTGCTTACCCTAGAAAATAGCTAAATGCAAAGAAATAAAGAAAGATGAAAAGAAATGTGTGCAGGCATTGGTGGGTGTCCCTTTTAGGCAAGCAAAACTCTTTTCAGAAAATATTGCCAAAAACTCAAAACAAAGCAGAACCAAAACAAGAAAACCGGCACATTTTCTTTCCATCTTCTTCCCTTTTGCAAATGAAACTTTGAACCCAGACAGAAATTCTTCTGACCCTCTCAAGAACTACCCATCGTTGCTTAGGCAGCAAGGAAGAAGAACAGAAAAATATCTCCTACAGCTAGGATAGTTGTTCAGTCATTATGGATAGATAATTTGAAAACAGGCTAAAGGCAATTAGCAATCGGTGACACACATTCTAAGAGAACAAACACACTGACCGGATTAAAGGAAGACTGAAGTTCTTAGACTCTAGAAAGACACACAAATATCACAATACAACACCAGAAATCATCAGAACAATTTATGCTACACATTCAATGCACAGTTCCATGCTATAAACAGTGAAAAATAATGCTTAGTTCATCAGGAATCACATACCTCTCTTCCCTTTGGCAATCCCAGAAATTTGGAAGGGTTATGAATTAAAAAAAAATAAAATCTAGTGTTAAAAAATGTGATACACTATTTTAGAGATTACTGATCCTTTTCGTCAACTGCACGATCAAACACTGAACATTTACTTAACGTTATGATGTGAAGTCACCATATTTAATCTTCAGTTTTGAGTAGGGAATGTATCATTTTGTTCTCAGATATATTTTAATATTAAAATTCTGCATGCTCTATAAATTTCAGCAAAAGTGAACATTTATTACATGAATGAAGGGGAAAATAATCTTAAAATTATCTTTATTCTTTTCAAGCAGTCTTACATTAGATTGCAAACTTGCTGAATTGATTTTTCTGAAGGCACATGCAACATATTTACCCTTCTGAAAAATACCACATCTCTGACTGCAAGTAAGTAGTACGAAAAGTAATCTTTGAACAGAGATGTTTAATCATACATGTATCATTTGATCTGTTTCTTCTGCGTTCTTTTCCACAGAAATTTAATATTCCTGCAGTAATGCAGGTCCTCAGAAGACGAAGACAACAATGTATATGTTTTATTAAGTAATCATTACGGAGTAACACAGTGGCAACAATAGTGTAGAACAGGACCTCCAGGGAATTCATTTCAAATCATTGAAACAGCTGTTTCTTCAGTATAAGATAAAACATCTATAACAAGTTCACACATGACAGATGTAAGCTAAAAACTAGATTCCATAGTGTGACATAAAACCAGATGTTTTGAATGATCATATTTATAACTGTATATACTAAATCATGTTTATCCCTTTGCATATTTTCCCCAAAAATATTTATTGAGTTTTCTGAGAACATTTCTAAAACAACTTCCTGAACCTTAGAAAACTGTATTTATTAATTAAATGTTAATAATATATACAATTGCGTATACCTGGTCAAGCTTATTTTTGTAATTCCTTGATATAAAAGGTGCTATAATTCTGAATATTCTAAATGTTATGGTTTCTGTATCATGAAGCAAAAGACTTGAGAGTAAGAAACATGAAATTGTTCTATTTTATTTTTTCTACCTTATAATGCCATTTTAAAAAGTGCAAGTTTAAAAGCAGTACTTTTCCAATCAACAGAAGAGCAATGTGAATGTGATTATTATACCCATCATCATTTTTACGTTAAAATCAAGATCTATACAGCATGATGAAAACTAGCATTCAGTTATATTTTCTTTTTATTTTGAATGAGAGGTGAAGAGTTGGTGAATTTAGAGTTGGAAGGAACAACTGTATAAGGCTATGAATGTTTTCCATACCATTTCACCACCTCCAGCACAAAGATGCTTTCTCTATTTTATGCTCTTTAATTTTCATTTCTAAACCTACAGTTCATTCAAGCGAATTGAAGTAGAGTTTTATTTCACTTCACTTTTCATAAGCTTCAAGTCTCTTATTCCTCTGTAAATGTGAACTGCCTTAAACATATGTCAGAAAGTAAAGCTAAAATGTTTCTTGACAGAATTACTTCGCATCAGGGGAGAAAAAATCTAGGAACAAACCATTTTCTACAGCAAATGCAGTTATGACCTCACCTCTGAATGATGTTCTTCATTTTGCTGCAATACTTCGATACAGAGTTCTGCAAGGTGAAGAACCTCTTCCAGTTTTCTAGCAGGTGTTGCCTGGTTCATGGTTTCTATATGAATATAAAATGCAAACCGAAATTGCTTTAGTTGCAAGTAAGATTCAACAGTAAGAGAAAATTATGTCAGAAAGGAATGGGAATGGTGCAAAGTTACAGTTTTCTGAAGTATAAGCAATTTCACATGTTAAGGACAATCATTTAATACAAGTAAATGCAGCTGAATGTCCAGATCGCTAGAAAGAGAAAATATTTAATTCACAAAAGAATCACTGATCATTATAAACATTATCTGATTTAATATGCGAGAACTAACAGGTGCATCTATGTATTAGATGCTCAACTTCTGCAACAAGCAAGTTCTAATTCTCTTCAAGGTCAGATATACAAAGACAGCAGACAGTAGAGACCTTTTTTGTTATTGTACCATCAGTACAATGCCATTCTCGCTAGATGACTCATTGCCATCATCAGCAAGATTCATGCATTTTGCAGCAGTCATAAATTCCAAATGTTTCATCTAAATAAGACACTACATTTTAGGCATATTTAAAAATAAGAAAAGTACAAAACACAATACTTATTCAAATAACTGATTTTCTACCTGCTGTTCAGCAATAAGGGTGAATCTACATTCTTTTCAGTACCCTAGTGAAAAGTAGCACTATAAAATAAAGATGTGACAACAGAATTGACACAAGCCTACTAAAAACTCCACATAAAAGAAAACAAGGACAAATGCAAAAGCTACAAATGACAGGAGGATCACATTCTACAGAGTAGACTTCAAAAAAGAAAGGAAACAACAAAGGTAAACAAATGTAACTAAAATTCTTACAGGGCAAATAAACTCAGTTTTCAATTAAAAAAACCTCATAGGACTAGATCGCAGGAAGAGTCATGGGAGATAAGGGAAGAGACCAATTGAAATTTTTTACAATCATAGTTTAATCAGTGAAAGTAATTTGTCCAACTACATAATTTGTATCATTAGGAATAACTTCAGTATTAGCTATCTGGGCTTGTTTACTTAGCAAAGCTCTTGTCCCTAAGTGTAAACCATGGGATGGAAATGATATCGTACAATATAATCATATATATAGTATGGTCACATTAACCACGTTTGCAGAGGAGTTATGAAGCTGATAACACAAGGTGAGTGAGGGTCTCAGGAATCCTATTTTCTCATTTTCTGTGCATGTTCATGGATCACATGAATAGCAAATCACATGAAAACATATCTTCATAAGCAGGAAATTCTGCTGACATTTCTTTCCCACTTTATGCATTCATCATGACATAGAACATTAGCAGATTAATTAAAAAACTTACATAATCTCCTTGGTGTCAGTAAGAATATCAAACTGCATGCACTAAATATTTTTAACACTTAACATTTCTGGCAAGTCAAAACAACTTTTCAGACATCTTAAGGGCAGGTGACCTTGTCCAGTTCTGCAGCACTAACACACTGATGCATAGTACCTTGATGAAATACATAGCTTTAATGCAATTTCTGAAGAAGCATTGGATTAGAGCCTCCAGCAAACATCTACTTAAAGGTGACTACAAAACCATGTTGTTTTCATGCAAAAAACAAAGCAGGCATATTATTTACTGAAGCAACTAAAAAAAAATTTTCAAATCTTATTAAAACAGACCACATAAGCAGACATGTTGAAATAATATGATTTCCAAAACCACAATCAAATTTAAGAAAGAGTTATTGTATGAACATGGACCAAGCACAAAACACACATCAGGGCACAAAACACACATCAGGACACAAAACTACATTCACAGTGTCAAGATCATGGTTATTAATACTGTACTGAATTTCCAAATTTGATACTGCAGAACAAATATAAGAATATAACCACAACTATATTAATGTATCATGTCAAGTAAGATTAGAAAGGATAGGTCCAGCCCCTGTTATTCAGGTTACAGTATAAAGACTACTGTTGGATTCAGACTTAAACAGTGGTTTCTACGCTTATCCTAGACTGAAACTGCTGTTTCCTCTAGTGGTTCTCCCCTCCCCGAACACACAGCAAATATTATTCATACAGCTGATATATCACTATCAGTATCACTGATGTTAAGGAGTCTTAGAAAGAAACCAGTGAAATTAATACAGAGTTTGACTGGCACATCTGATTACAGCATACTCATTATTACAAATTCAGCCTGATCTTCATAGACCTTACCACTAACCAAGTAAACAAAATAATTGCATTCATAATTGCATTAATTCCTAACGAAACTAAACAAGCTGTAAACTATTCAACAATTATGTCCTAGAAGGGCTCCTCTAAATTAGTAAGAAAGTAATTCTAATAATTATATTGAATCTGATGTTGCATTTTTGCATTGGAGTAAGTTCACTTATTCCCACCTGGAATAAGCTCAAGACAGCCTAAAAGTGGCTATTGAACAGATATCATTATCAGTAGGGAGAGCAGAAGAAAGAGCATAGATCTACTAACTAACTGTGAGATTATCCCAAACCACCACTGTGACGAGATCATGACGAAGAGAAACACAGTCTCAGGAAGTATTAATTCCGTTGAGCAAGGCAGTGAGGAAATGCAGTCCTGGTCATTTCTGTTGAAGTGATGAATTTTGATCAGAAATGGCATTGAAAGGATAAGAATTCTGAATTTCAATCCGAAACGGTACTGAATGGAGAGTCTGGGGTTTTTTTTGTATGTTTGTTTGTTTGAAAGGCATACTAAGCCTAATAAAATGAAGGATGAAAGAGGGGATCAGAAGTGTTCCCACACAGGCAATGTAGGAAGACAGTGTTCCCACAGTGGGAACACTTGGGAAGGAGAAGGCCTACTTATGTTCAGGGATGATGCTGGCATAAAAACACATCAGTCACGATAAATTACCGAAGCCAGAAATTGCAAGGATTTCAGTCATTATGGGATCAATATTCAGGAATAGTTTTTTTAGTAGGACTAGTGTTTTTAGGAGGAAAAAGAGGATGAAAACTGTAAATTTCCTTTTGAGGGGAGTATGGCAAGTTTCTGAATGACATTTCATGGCAGGAATGACTAAAAATGTGCGACAGATTAGTCTCAATGAATTCCAGTTTCAAGTTTGCATGAAATTCCCCACACTTTACTATTTTCTAGTTTACTCTGAAACTATTAATTACTTGGTAAAAACATGCAAATACTCAGATTAGTCTCAATGAATTCCAGTTTCAAGTTTGCATGAAATTCCCCACACTTTACTATTTTCTAGTTTACTCTGAAACTATTAATTACTTGGTAAAAACATGCAAATTACTCTTGATGCTTCATACAGCTTTTGACAATATTTTAAAAATCGTTATTTTCCTAGAAGATTTATTGATAAGAAAAGGTGGCAGAGAATTCCACTCACTCTGCATCCTTGGGCAAATCTCTCTAGTTTTGTTGTTGTTTACTTATTCACAGAATAAATCAATACGTGGAATTTCATTTGGATGATATATGCTTCCCCACATTTTGCTTAAGCTTCGTCTAAAGCTTCCTTTTTCCTCTGTAAGTTACCACATAAGCTAGTCTTTCTTCTCTGTAACTAAGGACCTTTCACTTTCCAAAATCTAGTGAGTATGTGTTATGAATAACCACCATTTACATGGGTGTATAAACAAGGGGCGACAAAGTAATCTGAGAGAAAGAGAACTAAATATTAGCTTTTTTTTACCAAACAAGTAATATATTTGAAATATAAGTACCAATAAACTGTTATCTGGAAGTTTTAGAACCTCCAAAACATCTGAGCAAAATACTGTGCTTGTCTTTATAAGCGTAAAAAAATTACAGGAATGGAAATCAGTGCTGTCAGTTTTCATTATATTCACGATGTCTTTCTCCCCACAATTACTAAAGGTTGTTAAGATGTGTTTACACTGCTCAAACTAACAAGTTGCAGCAGGAGTCGAGTCAGTAAATATGCTGCTTGACATCTTTTAGAAAATAAACAGAAAAAGCCATCAATCATCTGTTTTCAGCTTCAAATTCTGCCAAAATGAAAAAGCAAGCCAGGCTTTGCAAACAACGGATGCTTTCTCAAGTACGCATTATCAGTGAGTCACATAGGTACCAAGAAAATATGGTTAAATGAGCTAAGTTAACTGATTAAAACGCTACTGAAATGACAAGGTGACTGCTTCATGGAGCCTAGGGCCACAAGGGACTGTCAGATGATCCAGTCTGACCTCCTGTGTCACACAGGTCAGAGAACTTCTCCCCATTCCTCCTTTCTTGAGCCCATCAGGATGTCTAAGACCTAACAACAGTATGTCTAAAACCTAACTTAAGCTTGCTTTCCAGAAGGGAGTTTAGCCTTGAAGACGAATGTACAATCCACCAATTTCTTCTTCTCCCCAGCATGTAAGCTGTTAAACATGTGTGTTAAGTTTCTCATTGGCATTTGCTGAGCAGAGGCACCTGCGGATTAACGAGGCGATTCTCCTCCTCGGCTATGAGTACAGTGCAGCTAGGAGGTACCTCTCTCTGGGCTGCCAGTCTCTCTGCTGTGGCACAGCAAATATCCCTTACTGTTTTTCCCTGTCCAGTATTTCATCCTTCCTCCTTTTCTTCAAACAAGCATATCCAGACCAAGACACTCAGGAGATCCAACCTGTCTCCAGGCCAGAGGGTCTCCCACACACCAGTGGCAGGGATATTGGAAAAAAGGCAAGTATGCTCAGAGACCCCGAGTTCACAGCACCGGTGGGCTTACAGGTACCTTCACACCCAGACAGCTAGATGGGGCTGGAGATTTCTGTGGTCATGTTGCAGTTTAGGATTCGGTCCAGCTCATTTTATGCCAAACTGCAACAGAACATCCGGTTTGCATTTTGACCTTTCATGTAAGATAACTGGCGTTTGTTTTAATTTTCATTGGCACTGTTGCTCTCGTTGCTGGCAGCAGTCAGTTGTTGTGCTACTTAACGTTAATGCTACCACCATTAAAGCTGGGAGAAAGTGCAAGATGTCTACTGATGGACGTGTCTGATCATCAGCTAATTTGTTTCTACGCATGTGCCAGAATTAGACCCACAGGAGGGCAGATAATGAGATGACTGCTGGCTGTCAAGTTCCTTCTGGGATGTGCTGCACACGCAGCAGTGCGCAAGTTTGGGAGTTTCTAAAGGAATACTACCTGTTTGGATATTGTGCAGAAGGACCTAAATCTTACGTGCTTCTTTCCAAATCCAATTGCAGTACATGGAGCCTAGATGAGCTACCCTTTACTCTATACCAGCTCTCTTGCCAAGGAATCTGACTGATTCACTCCAAACAGGAGCCTGAGAGTGAACTCATACTGATGCAGAGCGGATGACAGGGAAGCCCTGCAGTAAAGCAGGCCATAATATAATTTGATAATACAGATACATCATAATTTGAGCTGTATGGAGCCAAGTCTGCTCCAGTAGGGCCCATTAATTCGGACTTCTTGATAAGTGAAACCAGCAAGATTGCTTCTAGACTTGTATCAAAAGCAGTACAAACATCAATAAACTGGAGCTAATATATGTTACTAGACCTCAACTGACTCTGCAGAGTTAATCTGCAACTGGGATAATCCACCCACAGAAAATCTCAATGAAAAAGTAAGGAGTGGACATCTGGGAGGACATCCTATATTCTTCTGATTAAAAAAAAATTCTAGCCTTATATAAATAATGGAATTTAGCTTCAATTATGAGTTGAAACAAGTCTTTCCATGATTGCTTTCTAACAATTCAATAGGATTTTAAATTCTAGGGACAAAAAAAAATTTAAAATTAATTACCATTATCACTTACGTACAGAGAGATTATGAGATTTGTAGAAAGCTAGAGTTCACATCTCCTAGTCTATAATCTATCACTTTATAAAGTGGGTCACACTAGAATGTTTTCATTTTAAAAAATTTATCATAGTATTGAATGGAATTACCTTTGTGGGATAATCACAGGTTGTTTTTTGTTTTTTCTTGGGAATCTTGGCTCATGGAAAAAAACTGAAACAACAAATCTGACAAGGTAAAAGCAGAACAAAAAAGGCAGAGGTGAAAAGAAATATCAGTTTTTCATTGCTGATCAAAGGCACTTTATATATGATTCTTTGTATTCTGGTTTTGGCAACACAGATACAAGCAGTTGGTATTTTCTTCCTTTTCCTCACTTCTAATTTCTCTTCAAAAGGGGAAAGAACTAATGTTCTCAGCATTTTCTGTTCCTGTGGAATAAAACTCAGAGGTAACAAGCATGGCAAATTGAAGGGCTCTGTGAATGAAGAGACCTGAAAAACTGACATACTAGACTGAGAGAAAACTGGCACTTGAAAGTGCAGATGTAATAGTAAGTGTTTTTAAAAAAATCTAACAATTTTAGGAGTCTAAATTTTAGGGAGTTACTGAAAGATGACAACAACAAATCTAATGCTGGCAGCTAAGGGAGGAGGGAAAAGTGATTTTGACAAGTTTAAAACAAATTTTGAAGACATGACTAATCGAGGACATAAAATTAACAGAAAACAGAATAAAATGTAAGAGATTTGCAAAGGTAGGTTGCACTAGACTTGTGCAGTAGCTTTTCTTGATAGGATATTTTCTTATAAAAGAAATTCAGTAGATCTCATCTATTCTGACTTTAATAAAGCATTTGATACTGCGCCTCATGGGAAAACTACCAGTTAAGCTGAAGAAAATGAGGATTAAAAAAGAAACTATATGTGTTGGATAAAGAAGCTGCCTCAAGAGAAAGGCAATAGGTAGCATTGAGAAAGCGCAAAGAAAGGTTTCTTGAGGAATTCCTTAAAGATCCATCTTAGGGCTAAGCTTCCTTAATATTTTCACTGATGACTTCAGAATAAATATTAGGAGTGCACCGATAACACTGTTGTAAAACACTGGCAGTAGACAGCAGGGTCAAAATGCAGTAACAAGAATTGGATAATTCCAAAGAATGGGAGAGAGCAACAAAATTTAATACTTTAAGAAGAAGGGCAATACATTTTGACACATGAACAGCAATAAACATTTGCTATAAACTGGGAACTTCTCAGCTGGAAATGTTTAAAGCTCTAAAGACTGGGCTGAATTAACTTTGCACAGAATGGCTGTGTGCCACAAGCATGATATAGACATCAAAAGACGAGTGTTCCTTGAATATATTAGATTAAGCATTTCTGGCATAATAGTACTACTAGTACTGTGCAAGACATCTCATGGGGATGACTTTGCACAGTTCTTGTCACCAATGTTCAAGAAGGTGGAATTCAAACTTTAATAGAGAAAGGCTCCTAAGATGATAAAAATGAAGAGCAGGAGGCTAAAACTCTGAGACAAAGTGATGAAAGCCTAGGTTGCATGAGTATAAAACAACTGTCTAAAAATGCATCACAGGGCAAGGAGGAATTGGAGATGATGAAATGCTAATGAAGGAGGGAACTATTCCTCCTTCATTAGGGATATAGGACAAGGTTTGCATGCTACAAACTAGGAACTAATTTGACTGTAAGGTGATTCCTACACCTATAGAGCAAACAGGACTTGCAATGGCCTTCACATGGGTGAAGGAGGGAGCGGAAAAGGGGAAAAGCAGTGACAAAGACCAACTCAAGCCAGCTCTTAAGAGAGGATGTGGGTAAGTTTACAAAGGAGTATCAGGACGTGGACCTAACAATCCAAGGGTTCTTTTCTAGACCTCTGCTCCAAAATTGAAATCAGGGATATTTGCCCATATCCTCTTCTTTCCTTGTAGTTGCACAACAGAGACCAAGAAGGTGCTATGCCGCTGTGCAACTCATTCGGTTTTGTTTGTTCAGTGAAATGAACATGCATGGAGAGCTTTAATCAAGTCCTCTCCAGGTACAATGACTCTCTCCACTTGCCTTCTCGATTTCAATAATGTTTGTAGTGTTCTTCTTTTTAAGTCAGACAGATCCTTCTGAGCCTTGAGGGTATTTACATACTACCCTTCCTTTAGAAACTTGTATGTAATGAGTATGTTAACGATCAATGTCCTTTAAAAACCAGCAAACTGTTGAGTTGCTCCTGACCTTCTATTGTATGGAGTTACCAGTTATTCAGCCTTTGGCAGTCTGTCTGATAGAAAGAAATATTGGGATGACAGTATTTGTCTGATTTGTCTTTGACCAATTGCACACTACACAGTAACTATTTGCTCTGATTTTAATTGAATTTGTTGTCATTCCTTTTATTAAAACTGATTGGCAGAAGGAGCCCAGTATATCCAGTTACTACAGACTTTTAAAAATAATGAGTTAAAAGACAACGACCTAATAATTCAAATCTTTTCAATCTGTCTACTGCCTCGGAAATGAGTATCTACGGACAATGACAGATACTGCCCTGTTTGTTTCACAGCCATTTACCACTTTAATCCCTAACGCAGTCCCTTTATTTCTCCACAGCAAGGTAATGCCCTTGTGCTGAAAAATATATTTACATGTAAATTTCTATCACTTCTCTTAGGCAATGATAGCAGCACTAGCAGAGTCCATTACTCCTCAGCCATTCAGATGTCAAACAAATTTAAATGGGGAAACCCATTCATTTCTAAGAAGGAATAAATAAAGTATTTTATTACTCTCTGTGTGTGTTAAAGGATGTGTATAAAATATAAGCAAAAAATATGAATACTGTATAAGGAAGGCCATCTTTTTTTAAAGGAGAGAAAACAGGTGAGGGAGGCATGCAAAATTCTATAAGCTGTTCACTGGAAGCTATACAAAATGCATCTGAAGAATGCTACTTGTCCAGTTATGTTGAACATTATCTATAGGTAGATTTAACTCAAGTTAAATACTGAATAAGATAGGAAAATATGCCATACACAAAATGATCTAAAAAGTACTTTCAGGTAGCAAAGTCTCAAAGACAGCATGTACTAAATGAAAATGGTTTATACTTAAAAAGAGATTTTCACATATTGATGCTGTGATCGTCTCCTTGACAAATTATAAACCCTTCCTGCAAACTACAAGGGCATTATATGTGAGTTCTTAGACACAGTTCAAAATTATAATAGTAGGTTTGCTGCTGTTCTCCTCATAATGGCAATTATACTGACTGAACAGATTAACTACTCTATGAGAATTTCAGCTTTACATGTCGTAAGGAATGACATGCTGAACCCTGTATAATTGTCATTGCAAATGTAATTTTTATTGAAAAAAGGTGTTCTATATTCATAATGGTACAATGACATGGGAATGTTAAATAAAATGTCATCGTGACTGCAAACAAATCCTGTTGATGCAAGTGCTGCTTATATCACTGTGTCTGCCATTAAGAAAGTAACCACCATCTTCTGGGAAAGCATTCAGAGTCTTTTTCAATTGAGACTGTGAAAATGAGAGCACTTGGGGAACAGACCCGGGAACCTGGCAACCACACTGCTGAAAAAGGATTCTTGCAATAAAAAGAATTTGCATGTTCTCCTCTGTATTACCTAACAAGGACACTCCTGCAATTCAAGATTCTCTATACAGTATCTAGTGCACAAGTTAAAGGGTAAATAACAGTTATTGAGAAATAGTTTTTCCTTATTTTCCATGACAATACAATATATGGTATTAGGGTTAAGCATATTGTACATCAAGTTCATGACGAAATCTGTAGCAGTTTAGGTAGCGACACCAAGAGGAGCAGGATTTGGCCCTGTTAGCCAGGGTAAAGTATAATTTTATTGGTATTCCTTTCAGCTGCTTCACCTTTTGCATCAGAGAAATGGATTCAGTCGGACACTAAATTCTGGTGGGACACAGCCCATTTACTCCTTTCAATAAAATTAAATTTTTTTGAGTTGTCTGATTCATTTTCAGTTGCATTTTTAGTCAGAAGCAGAATTTAATTAAGCAATTAAATTATCAACACAGCCCATAAACCTCTAGCTTCACCTAACTCACACAGTGAACTTCCATTTACTCACTGTATGTGATGGCTTTCCTCTCATCCATTCTCTAATATAGTTATTTGCCAGGTCACTTAAGGGACAGCTTTACTATCCTATCTTAAGAACATGGCAATAGTTTCTTTCAAAGCATGCATAAACGTAATGTAAAATGACTGAAATCAGGTACGGTCTGTGGTTTTTTTTTTCCCTGTGCTTGTAACTGTATGTCATCTGTGCTTAACGGTGTGTATTTCTGACATAATGAGCCTGAGAAAAAATAAGAATAGTGAGGGTGTGGCACAAGGAAGATTTGTACTTGAGATGATACATATTATATAAAAGTGTATAGCTGAGGTTTTAGAGTGCAAAGGTCAAAGGACACAAACTCTAAAATTAGTTTTCTCATTTCACAAATTAACATCAACATTTTTCTAAATTCTTTATTTGAAGAGATATTTTCTTCAATACCTACAGGTGTAAAAATACTAAATGGACTATTTGTGCTCTCTAGGTTTAGGTATCTTACCTAGTAGGAAAACTGTCTTAGGGTGCATTTGTATTTGATGGCATGAGATAGATCCTTTCACAGAGAAGTTGTTGAAGGAGTCTCCAAGTGCTCTTAATCACCTCCTTAACAAACCTCTCCCTGTTGATCAGAGGGGGTCAGGAGATTACCTTATCAACGTGAGCTCGTATCAACTCATCCTAATAGGCTGTGGTGTGAATACCCACACCACCAGCGCATCATCTGCTCTCTTTTTTAACAACTCCAAATAGAGCTCTTCTATTTCCAGGGCATTTAAAGATTTCAAATGAAAACCAGTAGAAGTTTTGGGAACCAATGGAATTTTTTAAATCTTCAGTTATGAACATAGACTTTAAAAAAAGTAGTTTTTATAATTTGCTAGTATTTTTGCTTGTTTACTGGCTAAAGAAGCTGTTCCTCCTAAAATGGACCATCTTTCTCCCTTCAAGCCCCTCACTGGCAAGGAGCTCCACTTTCAACTATTTTCACACAACCTTTATAGCCCTCACCCCGGTATGTCATTCCAGATGGAAAATTATTTCATCCTGAGAATACTACCAACTCAATGCCCCTTCCCATAACTGTGGTTGATATTATTTGTGGAAATCCCACAAAGCATCATGATCAGGCTTCCATTAGGTCTGTGTGTACATCTTCATAAAAGGTAAGACGAAGTAGTGCGTGCATCTATTTCATAGTATATATATGCACAGTCTCTCATACTTTTATGCAGCCAATACTACTCAGCCACAAATACTACTTCAGCTATGCTCTTTTTATGATCACTCTGTTAAATATTGGGATATAAGCACTCAAAAAACCTCTCTGCGCTGTTGGAGAATATAGACCATATCAGCTTCATGAACTTAGGAACACGAAGAACCACCATCCTCCTAACCTTCAGCTGTAACTAGAAAAATAAACATATCATTAAACAAACCTGTATCAGAGAAATGTAAGACCAGCTTTACAAAATTAATTCTGCTATCAAGACCCCCATCAATAAATCCAGCAGTCCCATTAAGAAACAGATACCCTTTTTGCTGATGACTATGAAATCACATTTTTCTAAATACACAAACTGATTTTGAATTTAATAGCCCAACTTTTCTGCATGACTTAGTTACACCTCTTTCACAGAAACTACAATTGCATCATATTCCAAAATACAGAATTATCTAAATTGCTAATAAATATGCACATCATAGTTAAGTATCAGTGTAAATGAAGAATGGATGGACTATACTATATCAAAATTAATTTTAATGTTTACACATGTTCTGGTCAATATCTTGGTATTGTTGAAATCAACAAAAATAATAAAACAACAGACACTATAACTGTAATACATGCAGACATGCACACAAATAGTAATCACCTGAGTCCTTTTCCGCTGTTGCTAAATATAAAAAAAAGAGAAGAAAAACATCATTACAGAAATATAACTATTTTAATTTCATTAGAGAAGAATAAATACCACATAAGAAGTTAAAATCTTCTAAAATCTTGAGTACAGCAGTGAGAGTCCTGACAGTCAGGTCACACAAGTGATGGGTTTTGTCAGCTGAGGGAGAAATGATGTACGTTTTTAGGTAGTATATTTATATTTACTAGTCCTATATAGTCTATATTTCAGGCTCACTGGCTGAGTTTGCATCCATATTGTGCCTGGGAATTTAGAAACATAAATAATAGTAAAAGAATATAAGAAAGTAAGAATATAAGAATATTATTTTTGTTAGAAGCTTCTTTGCATCTCTACTTTTTAGCTAGTTACTATTGGTCTATAGCTGATATTATCATGCAACAGTTGCATTTTGACTGATTGATATGACATTGTTCACTGAAGAAATATTCAAAGAATTGGACAAAAATCCCCCAAATCTATGACAGCTACATTTGAGGACATGAGTAATGTTATAAAGATAATGACTATATGCTTTCTATATGCAATGTGAGGAGTAAGCAATTAATGCAAACACTAACATGAATTACTTTCAAGAGAAGAACATAATTTCAGTGCATGGATACAATAATGCTCCCCAAAACCTAAAGAAGCAGAATGGAACCTATTGGTGAAAACCATTACATTTATATTAGTAAAAATGTAGGATATTTGTAATGACCAGACTATAGAAAGAAACCAATACAGGTCTCATTGCTATGATGCTGGAGCCCTTCACTTTCAAATAGTATGCTACTTTATTCTCAGAAAAGTAGTCAACCTATTTCTCATTGAGGTACTAGACTTATATATACAATTATCTATTGTGCTTTGGGTTTACAATTACATGAGTGTAAAACTACTTACAGAAATCTAGTTGTGTTTCAACCAAAAGACAACAAATCAAAAAATAAATTTGCAAGTCAAAATATGCCATGGGATGGACAGCAGTTTTATTTGCTGTTCCAGCTTACTGCAGTGTTAACAGTGTGCCTATTTTAAAGTGCAAAACTTGCTACTTGCAGTGGAACTGCCACAATTGTCTAGGATACAGTTAAAAATCTTGGGCAAAGATGTGTTTACATCACTGTAAAAAACTTTTCCAATCCAATTTAGTGTGAGTTTTGTCATCTTTTAAAAATGTTTCTATTTTTATACCCATTATTTCAACAGGTTTGCTGAAAGACTGAAATACTTAACATTAAAAAATCCCCTTCATGAATACAGAAAGATAAAAACTAAAGAAAACATTTATTTCTGCTTTTTCATTTTCCAGAATAGATTTAATATTCATCCTTCTTTCTTTAACACAACATGATATCATAATTAATTATGATAAACTGGTTACTAAGATGGTTTCATGTTGTTACTCCCATGATATAATACTGGTTGCTATAGTGATGAGATGGGTTTTTTGTTAATCACTTGTGAGATTGGTTAACTCATGTTTTTCAGAGAATTTGAGCAGAAATGGAAAAAGGAAAAAAAGTTGGGTTTATAATATTGCTAAACATGAGGCTTCTTCATTTTGCTGCTATGATAACTATTTCTTCTAGCGTATTGCTAGAAATACATGCTATAAAAAAACATAATATGCATAAATTTTGGATTTCTTTAAAGCAGAATTCATCTTTCATATATTTTCCTGTTAATTGACTCTACCTCCAAAAATCCTGTTATATAGATGTGCACACACTGTCTTCTATTCCTGAATATATCTATACAGGTATATCTCAAGGTTTCTGCGCTTTATGGAGAATAACAGATGTGTCTTGACAAGGCATTTGACTATTATGACTTTTTGTTCTGTATAAGGTTTACAAATAGTAAAATGACATTGTGTACCCTAGCCATTTTTTTTGAGCAAAATCTTAGTCAATTTCATGATATCTTCCTAGAATATACCTAAATTCCAGAAAACCTTCTGATTACCATCAAATCTAGTATTTTGTCCCATTAATTCATTCAGAAAATCAGGATGTAATTAAGGTTTTAATCATCAGATTATTATTATACATCTGACAATACAACAGCAAAAATAAATAACATCTATCTGTCTGCCTTAAAGTACATCAGAAAAGCATCTATACCCGGAGTTTTCAAGTTTCAAGGTACTGTCACTGCTGTTAAGGAAAGAATTTCCTGTCAGTAGTTTAATTACTAGAAATAGTTAGAGAAATAAAAAATAACCCATAAACAACCTTTTAGATTTACGGAGAACTCAAAAGTAAGAACAAAGGGCAACTTAAATTAGGAAGTCCTAGTCTTCCATTCAAACAGGGTCCCAGGAGGCATATTAAAGCACTGAATAGGAAAAAGCTCCATAGTACACCAGCTGAGATTTTAATGAGACATTTCCCCTTGCTGTGGAAGGGGTTTGTTCTGGAAAGGGAAAAGGCTGCTCATAGAATATTCAGTTAATAGGCATTGTTGGCTTTTACAGCCACTTTGGCAGTTGATTGCTGTACTAACCTTCTATTTTGGCATATTCTGTAAGTCGAGTGTAATTGATCAAGGCAGCCTTCTCCAGACATTTTCTAACCACTTTCTTCACCTCTTCTGCTGGTATGGGAGTGGCAATATCTTTCATTAAAACCTGTGCCAGAGACAATTATACCGCTTGGTTATAGTCATTACCCAAAACCCAAGGGAAAAGGATAAAAGTATCCTAAAGGTACTACAGAACTGATAATGATTAAAGGCAGAAATCAAAAAGGAACTATTTCAGCTGGTGGAACTAGATATTTGTCTTTGAAGTTTTCTGTTCAACCCTGGTTTGACTGCCTATATGGTATTTATATACAATACCCCTACTGTCTGGCATCTTGCTGCATGCCAGTCAGTCTTTGTTTGGGTGACGCTAAGACCAGTATAACAAGAGCATTCTGTGGATGGGCTCAATCATGGTGCTCACTAAACATGTGGATGTGGAGATTTGCTTGGTTCTCACCTGTGGAAAAGCTTCCACCATTGCATAACCATTGACTCTTCAACAGTGTAAAGGAGAAACTGAACACCACCATCAGAGCTAGCTAATACCGACTTGCTTTTCCTCCTTCATAAAGTTATTCAAATTCAACACGTCCTTGCTGTGAAAAACAGTCATCTATAGTAGGCAGGGAAAACATTGAACTTCTGGTGGGATATTTTATTACGGACAACTGAAGAACAGATCATATAAAGCCTTTCAAAACCTGCCAGTTTTTAAAGCCTATTCATTTTTAAAATATAGGACTTTGATAAAATGAATCACCTGTTACAAGTGAGGTAAACTGAGAATATATACCTCTTTATATGAATGCAACATTATATACTCTGGATTACTATAAAAAATGGAATAAATAGTGTTAATAATTCACTTGCATTTTTACTTTAATTCTATACTCCATTAACTTTCAACAGGTAGGTGTAAACAAAACTCAATATGTTTTTACCACATTTTAATGTAAAGAATAAAATTCCAGATAACTCACAACCATTTAAAAATGCTTCTCCAACAGATCTCCAGACAAACTACACCCTTATAAAACATATCTAACAATTACTGTTAAAGAGAGGGAGCAAGAGATATGGTCTGGGAAAGAATATGGTAGAAAAGAAACAGGTTCAGCAACAGAAAAGCTATTAAGAAGACATTGTTGCAAAGCAGACTTCTTCCATTACTTGCACACACATATGACATACCTACTTTTGTTAACTTGTTCTTTTTTAATGAGTAACTTTTGGGTTATCAACAAGTGAAAATACAGTCTTCAAAACCTTTTATTCTGCATCTGATTTTTTTCAAAATTTTCAGAGACAGGTAAAATAAATTGTTTCTAACCCAGTCTGCATCGACAAGTATAGGAATGCACATTTATTCCCAGTCAAGACCGACAATGGTGTTGCTTGAGCACCAGATAGAGTACCATTGCCATTTGTAACAGCAGGAAGAGTGAGAGGAAATCGCTGTTTCATGTAACACAAAAGAATCTACACAGCACTACAGTCGCTGAGGTTATAAGTGAAAGGAAACATATATATCCAGATTTTCTATGTATTTTTTAACATGGCAGAGTTTTTCTAAGACAGAATCTCTTATCTATGGAATGTTCTGCAGTGCAGAACAACTGACACTCCTCAAGGCCAGACCTCTCAGATTTTGGCAAAGCTACACAGACTGGGATCTAAGCTTTTTTTTTTTTAATTCATCCTTTTAATACCTTCATCAGGCTCCTGCTGACACAATTCCTCTGGAATCTCTGCAGGAGTTTAAAGTTCTCTTTCCTCAGAGATGACTGAGATGCATTTACCATTATGAGGTCTTCTCCCTTCCAGTCAATACAAGAGGATTTGCTGGGCAGGAGTTTATATTTATAGCTGCCCGTATTAGTTTTGCTGCATATAGCTTTTTCTTCTTAAATTGACTCAGATTATGCATTTATGGAAGATTATTTGGATTACATAGAAGCTTTTTAATGTAACATATCAGTATAGACAACATCATCAGCATAGAAGCCATAAAACACAGGAAAGGGGGGCTGTAGACTAGACTTGTACTACTTTAGAAGTAATGCTGGGTAATCAAATTATAAAGAAATAAAGAGTCACTACAGTGGCTTGAAGTGAAAGTCTAATAAATAAGTCCTACAGAAAACAGCTGTTTGCCTCTGTGGAAGACAATGAGAAAAAACCTCCCAGTGAACAATTAAAACCAGTAGTAAAATACCTGAGAAGACATGAATCTGCTTTCAGCAGCCTGAAGGTGAAAGAAAAATGCAGGCTTAGTACTCAAGCAGAATTTAAAATATGTTCTCAAACTTACCCTTTCAAGTAATGAAAGTGTGGCTTTTAAAGCTCCTTCAGGACGTCCAAAAGGAAAACAGTATCTTAAAAAAAAAAAAAAAAGAGGAAGAGAAAATTATCAGAATTATAACTAAGTTAAGAATTTATTTTGAGATGTAACTGTACACAACTTGCATTACTGTGAAGTATATTTAATGGTCTCCGATGAGCTAAACTGTCCATCTTCTTGGAAAGAGATACTATTTCTCATGTAGTCATGACAGCTACTGGAGCTGTGAAGTAGCACTCTGTATATTATATCTTGTTTTAATATCGGGATTAAGATAAGGGTAAAATGTCAGATATTTAAGTTTCTAGAGAAGTATGGGAATAAAAATGCCTGCAGATATTCCATATTTTTTCCTATTATATTATAAATAGCTTGGAAAAGCATTTAATGTTATCTTAAAATTTATCAGCTACAACTTAAACCATACCCACTTCTGTCTTGATACTTCTAAAATTATGTAAATTAAAAAGTAAACCCATTGATAGCTTTGTTTTTCATTTTTGTCTACTGAATGATCCAATATATCAGGTCAATGAGACTACAAAGCTCAGGCAACTGTAACCTTTCTTAATCCTGTCTGTAAAATCTTGCTGGGATATCCCCAATTGGGAAAAGGATTTTTTACTTTGATGAGATTATTTTTTTCTTATTATTACTCACTGAGCATGGTAGCCTCATATTCTAATGTTTTCCAATAGTAAAATCTTTTCTAATGATAAAAGGATTCAGACCGGTGAATTTTGTATATACATTTTGTTCAGCCAAAATAAAGCCCTGTAAATGAGGTCAAAAAAGGATTTCCTGCAGCAAGACTTCCAGTATTTGCCTTGCCTCATTTTGTTTCTTTCTTACTGTAGTGCTATCAATTTTTGAGGACAGGTTAACAAATTAGCAAAGCAGATTTAATGACCCTTAGGCGTTAAGTCACCTTAAAACAGAACACATCTTTAGCTGTTTTGTCTCCTCTCCCTTTGCAGTGTATTTCCACAATCCTTGACTTGTCTTTCCCACTGTTTATTCCTATCAATCTCTAACGGTAGTTTTTGAATAAATGTCACTCAATTATACTTAATATTTCAAATCAAAGACTTCCTTCCATGTATGTTCTGCAATGTAAATAACGTAAGAAGCTTCCAAAACCCAATCAGTTTTAAGTTCATGATGCAGGCAGAAGTCCCACAGTAGAACAGGGGTTACTCAGTTTATTGCAGAGACAATATGTATGCATACAACATGGGCAGCAAGCTTATGTGTGCAGTTGGTGGAAGGAGCTTCTCACAGAGGACAGTTGTTCTCTTGAGATAAGCAGCTTAAAGAAAAGGAAATGTTCACAGTAGGGGCCTAAAGGGACACTCTGAGCAGTCCTGCTTCCAGTGTTACAGCCTCTATGCTGCTGAGGAGGCAGGGAGCAGCATTTTGCTGGCAAGGAGAAATTCAATCTCTTGGATAAAACCCCCATGGCCCATTCCACACTGTTTGGCTGTGGCCAGGATGCTCCCAGAGCTGAGGGGATCTTTAAGGATAGGGAGACATAGATGGTGACAGTAGTAAACTCAATTATTAGACAACTGGGTCTGTGACATCCAAGAGGACCAAGCAGTAGGTTAGTTGATACGTACAAAGGTAGTGGATATCAGGAGATGTTTATATAAGTTACCTAGCGGACAACAGAGGAGTAGCACCCATGGTCTACATTAGTACCAGCAACATACAGAAGTGTAGGAGGAACACTCCAGAGATAAAATTCACACAGCCAGGCAAGAGGTTAAAGTCCCAGACCCTCACAGCAGCTTTCTCTGAAATATTGGCTCTTCCACATTTGATGCCTGAGAGGCAGGCAGAGATCTGAAGCCTCAGTGGGTACGTAAGATGGCAGAGAGGAAAGGTTTAAGTACCTTAAGAACTGGGAAATACTTTGGATGAGAGCCACCAGCGCAGGATAAGCTGACTGCATCTTAATCATAATGGAGGCAGGCTGATAGCAATGAAAATTAAAATTAAAAAAGGCCATAGGGGAGTATTCAAACTGGAAGCTGCAGGTTAGCTGACAGGCGTGTGAGAGCATCTTTTTCAGATGGGTGTGACCTAGTGACCTAGGTGGACATAGCAAATATTCAGTGCATCTCTGAAAAGACAGGAAGAGAAATACACTCTTCTGTTAAACTGTCCACAATGACAGCTGACCAGTGCATGCAATGCTAAGCAACAGAGCAAGGGCAAAGCTTAGACAAGTTCCGACATATTAAAAAAAAAGTGCTGGTGATCCTTTAAAGTCTGTATCACTGACCCCTTAATAAGGATGATGAGAGTGATCAGGAAACGTTAAGTGAGATTAGAGGAGCTGCAAATTGATGACAAATGGTAAGAGATTTCAACTATACACGTGTACACTCGATCAATGTCTCATTAGGATGAGATATAATGATAATATTTTGGGACACAGTTTCGAATTGCTTCCTTGGACAGCTAATTTAGGACCCACATTCTGGATTTGGTCTCAAATGTGAACAGGACATAGTTTGAGAGGTGTGCAGAGCAGGAGAGGTGCTCTGTAGTAGTGATCATACAACAATAAAATTTAGTAATGTAGCAAAAGAGAACAGGCCAAAAAAATTCAGTACACGTACGTTCAGTTAATTCAATTTCAGGAACGGGACCTATGAAGAAACGAAGAAATTGAAAAACAAAAGGCAGAACCTTAAAGGATCAATCAAAAAAAGCAAGAAACCTACAAGGAGCCTGAGGAAAATTAAAAAAGTAGGAGCCCAAGTCAAACGCATGCCACAATAAAAAGTGGTCAAAAAAACCCAAACAAAAAACCCTGTATGTGACTCCATGAGGAAGATAAAGAGGTTATTGTAGAGAATCTGGCATTTAAAAACTGTAAAACCTATCCGAACAAGGAGGACATGAAAGTCTCTCAAATATTCTAGAGCACATGTGAACAGCACGGATACTCAAACTGACAGTAGAAAGAACAGCTGAAGCAGGAAGCCAGCCTGGTAGATGGTGGGACTGCCCAGTGACAAGGACTGCAAGGCATTCAGGGACAGTAAGGCCAAAGCAGAGAAACTCAGTGCATGCTTTGCATCAATCTTTACTGCAGAATCTATTTTTAAAAACGTTGAGCATTTCAGTTATCACAACAGTTTTGATGGATTGAAATAAGGAGTGGTTTAAATACCATGTTTTCTTAAGAAAGCAATCTCACAGCCAAGGTTATTCTTTGTTAATTAATGATACAGGTGAACCTTTTACATTACCTGAGTCAAGGTTTTCTTTAAAAGTCTAATGCCAATTTTTTATCAGGATGTCCTGTATCGTGACTCTATATGCTTTATAAATTCAGATTCCAGGGCAGTATTGATTCTTCCTTCTACCAGTGTTATGGCAGTATCCTCATTTAAATCCAGACATTCCACCTAATTTTTTTTTATTTCTAACATTTGTTCAGAGAAAGATATAATAATTGCTCTTCACCTGGCAGAGCACTGTTTGCCTATCTTGATTAAATAGGGTTTTAAGGCAAACCTTAAAGTCCTCTGAAGGATGGAGACATTCATCTTTGAATGACACATTTAATTGCTCTCAAGGAGGAGTTCCTAACATTGTTTGAATTCCCTCAAAACCCACCAAGACTGAGGCAGAAATATCCTATGGTCACTGATACAGCCAAAGTTCATCAACGTACTCTAGTGTGCACGTACGCAGACGTGATGGGTTTACCTTTATTTGTTCCAATTCAAATAATTATTTAGACATTATTATACATTTTATAATTAATTTTATGCATGTGAAGGCCTGAAGGTCAACAGAATTATTCTCAAGATGCCCAGCCTCTCTTCTTGTTCCCCCATCTCCCTCCTCTCTCTGTACACATTCAGAAGGCTTCTGCTGCTTCAATATTTTTTGGGTCACAGCTACTCTCACTGACCTAACCATTGTGTATGAGTAAAAGTACTTATATTCATTGGAAATTACAGCCATTGTGTTTCCACCACAAACTTGACAGGATATGGTCATAAGTATGCCAATCACAGGCCAGAGGTCTTCTCCCAGCTCCAATACTCCTTCATTATTTTTTTTGTAGCAAGCATGAGAAGATTGTCAGAGAAATAAGATTTCCTTCCACCTGCAGATGATGTTCTTTGTCAGTACTCTCCTCCTGCCTTTCCAAGACCTGGGTAGGAAGCACTCTGTCCTATGCTGTTCTGTATTGCTTCTCTGGTAAGAGCTATTTAATCCCATGGAAGACAGGAAACAGGAAATGTGTCAGGGAAGAATGTTTAAAGGAAATAAAGGAAGGAAGCATTTTTTTCCCAAAAGGAATACCTTCCAAGGAGAATCCTAGCTCTCTTTAGTTTTAATACAGAGATGAAGTCCCAAGTGAAGACTGCTATGTCCTCTATGCTCAAAAAATCCCCAACCACCTAGTTATCAACACGACAGATACCAGTGAATGCTAGACATTTACCTCATCAAACCAGCGGGGCATCCAACAAACTTATAGCCAACCTTGCCAAACAAAAGAAAGCTGTTTCACACAGCACTATTTAAACTGTGGAACTGGTTGTCGTAAGGTGATACAGAGACAAAAAAAATCTATAAATACATTCTAAAAAAGGATTAGATTAACAGAATAATGGCAGATAGGTTGGCTTAGTGTGATAAACTAGCAGATTTGGTGGTCTACATGCCATTTTTATGCTAAGCTTCATAAACCATCAATTGCTAGAAAATAGAAGGAAATACCACCCCAAGTTTGCTCTGTTTCTTGTACTCCTTCCCTAAACATCTTCTGCTGGTACTGACAGACAAACTATATTTATTGAGTATGATGGACCTTAGCTGATTTAGGAAAGGTAAGTATATCATGAAATCAAGAAAATGACATTAGACATCTAGAAAAGTTTTAGCTGCCTTCTATCAAAGATGTTCTCTACTCATACGATTTTCTGATCATTACTAATCCAGAAATTGCTATGGCTCAGTCATTTTCATTCAGACAATTTTCTTAGTTAGCATTATAGAAAGCTTAAAGTTTAAAAGCATCAACAAAAATCAGGCCTATATTCTTGCACAATCTTTTCTACCATAGAAAAATACAACTCACATGATACACAAATAAAATTTAAGCACAATCACTTTTGTAAATAAATCATTCCACATTTCATAAATTTAAAATTTCTTTGCAGGTAGACTATTTTATTTTCACTCCAATTGTTCAAGACCAAAATTGAACACCATGAGAAAATTCTTCCAGAAAAAACTTAGTATTCATTGAATAAATTATACACTCACCTGAAGTGGCTTATTTGGTTTTCTAAAAGGGAGGAAAGTCTGTCCTTAATTTCCTCAAACCTTTCTTTCTCTTCAACAGATACTGTTCCAATTCCATCTGGCCTGTAATATTAAATATTTAATAATTGTTGATAGCTCTTCATGCTGATTCCTCTTTAAACAGTGATCTTTATTTTTTTTATTTTTAAAGTGTTCAGTTAACGTGTGCTAACTCTCCTTTCCCCTTTCCCACTGCCTTGAAGTATAAATAACTTGTGAATATAAAGAACAGACTGCAACTAGACAAACAATTAAACTTTTGAGGTGAACTTTTAAATTCAGGTCCTAAGTTTCTACCTGATCCCAATATGAACACAAGGTAGCATGTGTTTCTCCCAAATAATTCCCAAAGATATGTAATATCCTTTATCAAGAAAATTAGTACTATTGGCACAGTAGAGGGGCCTACACAGACCTTGTTGAATTTAAACTCCTTGAATCTTCCAGATATTTTCCCAGACGCACAATATATCTGAAAGTGATTTTAAAATAAAGGTGGGAAGCAAACTACAGTGAGAAAAGCCAGAGCAGGCAACATCTAGGAACTCTCCTGCTTAGAGTGAGCATAGATTTTTTTGATCCCTTATCCCATACTGACAAACAGCAGCATGTAAACAAGACTTCCATATAAATATAGCATAAAGGATGCAACAAAGAAATAGTCTTTAAAAAACAAAATCACTGGCATTTTTTAAACATAAATTTTTAAGTCCCAATAATTAATAATAAGCCTTGCATTAAGTATGTTAAGCACACACTTAGTCCAAAGTCTTAGCCTAAAGGTGTTATTAATGTATTTATATTAATGACAAAATTGAAGAAATCTAAATACATATTTCCCAAATGGTATTTTTGCCATGCAGTCACAACTTCTCCACATACAGCATGCTTTAAAAAGAACTATCTGAAAACTTCCTGTTACTCTCTTAACTTCCAGCTCCAGGGTAACAACAGCTACTGCTTCCCACCTGAGTTTATGACCCTGACACCAAGTGCAAATCTGCCCTGTAGCTCCTCCAGAGCCTCCAAAACTGTATCTCAATGTTTGTAGAACTGAGGAAATTGTAGTAAAATGGCATGAAGAAGGACAACGTTCTATGAATGTTCTAAGAATCATTCTAGGATTCTATGAACATGTTTTTGCTAAATTGTTACTTTAACTTTCTGCACTATACTTAAATCTAGGAGGGATAAGTTGCTACCTGATCATGACATAAACAATTCTCTCACCCTTTAAATCACTTATATTTGTGATCTGTCAAGTCACGGTGGAAAGAATGCCTGAACTCCTTAAATTATTGTGAAGACAACAATAAAAATCAGATATGGTGGAGGTATGAGTAACCAGGCACATCAATATACTATTGTATAAATTTGATGTGAAAGAGCAAATAACTTATCTTCTTTCTTTTGATGGATGCCAGGATACTTTACCTCAGCCTTCTGACAGATGGAACAGGCTCAAATTTAAGTAAATTGCACTGTCTGATTTCATTGTCAGGAGAGATCGTGCTCTGGAGTGATAAAGCAAATACTTCTGTCATATTAAACCTCGCTGAGGCATGTCATATATATGACAGAAAAGACCTGGGGGTCCAGATAACAGTAAGTGAAAAAGGTGAGCCAGTAGGATGTCATATCTGTCAACCTGAACTAAGGCTAGGATCACCACGTACCGGGGACCTGTCACTTCACTGAGTTTGTTGTCATAAAGAACCTCACTGACAACACCTAAAATTTTCAGAACCGTTAAATATATTTTCAGTGGATGTTTGCATAGAAGCAGATGTCCCAGAAGAAAAAGAAAGAGAACACAAAAAGGTGTTAGAAAAATGTACCATCTATAGTACTGAAAAACTTGTGTCTTGAACACATGCTTTTAGAAAACAACACAAACTCTGAATCATTATTTTGTTTCTTCCTGTTAGCCTTACTGCAACAAGCAGAATATAAAAATGCATTTTCGCAACAAAGTTCTGAGACACATGTTGTGCTGGTGATCATTTTTTGCTACTCTTGGGAATATCTATCTACTACTGAGAAAAAAGAAACCACAGAAAAAGAATCTGACTCTGAGAGGAGCTGAGAGAGAAAAAATAGATAAATAGTTTCAAAATTTCCACTCCTTTTGTCTTCTAGATATTTTTCTTTAATTGCTTTAAAGACAGAATAAAATAAAATAGCACTGTTTTGAGCCGGTTTATTTTTATTTATAAGTTACTGTGCCTGCCAAGAAAATCAGACTCAAGCAGTCATTTGGTTTTCAAAGGTTTAGGTGATCCATAAAATGCACCTTTCCTACTATCCCAAATGTTATGGATAGTGGTTTGGACTTGATTTTTTCAATTCAAAACCAGTATTCAGCTTTCTTATTGCATCCTGGGACCTCTCTTCCAAGAACTCAGCCAAGAAAAGTGATTGACTGTCTTAAGAATAGTTTTCATTTTAACATTGTCTTCTCTAAGAAGGTAAAGGGAGAGTGATTTTTCCTTTCCTCCACATTCTTTTCCTCCTTAATCTTCACAACTGCTTTTGGGATTAGAGAACTAGGTGCAACAGTGAACACTCAAAACCTGAGTCTCTCTCTCACTTATATTAGTTCTCCATTTTGTCAGAACTCTGTCAATTGGATTTGGATTGGCCTGTCTTGTCTGCTTAGATCACAGTCTAACTGGCACAGACGTAATGTTGTCTCTGGTCACATCTCAAATTGTTTAATTCACTCAGACTTAAAGATCGAAAGAGATTTGAAATAAATACCTCATGAACTAGAGCTAGTAAATTCAAGTGGGAAGTAGCTGTTCGACCATAACACACTTAAATAATGACACCAAAAACAGAGGTTGACCACAATTTTTAAAGAAACCTTTACTGTGACAATCTTGAAAGATTGCTGTCCTGATGGCAGTTACTCTAGGGAAGCTGATTGATTAGGTGGTGTGTTTAGGTTTTCCTCTGGGAATAGACTGTTTTTCCTCACTTGATATAATCCTTTAAGGCTTGGAGTACCCTCTAGAAATATTTTGCTGTCTAGAGGTCCTAAAACCTGTAATAATTTGCAGAGGTCACTTGATGCATTATGGGATTAAGATTCTTGTGAATAGCTATGGCAGGTGAGATAAAAATGGTACTCCAGTTCCAATGGGAATTAGATACGATGGACACTGGGTTGACTGTAGATTGTTTCCAGCCTTCAACTTTGGAAACAGCTTCTCCTAGTGGCTTCTCAGAGAGTGAATTGTTATCTCAAGCAAGACTGCTTTGTTGAGAGAGCCTTGTGAAATACTAACTGAACATGACTGACTTTGCTTTTTTCCTCTGGAACATTGTTGGTACTGGTGCTTTTGGCATATTTGCATATTTTAAAAATATTTAAAGTCTCTTCAGTGAGCTTTCCTCATTAAAAACATAGACCATCACCTTGGTCTGTCACGAAGAGAAAAGAGTATGAAGAGAGGAATGCACAGATTGATATTCTAACATGTACAAACACACACACACATAGATGAGAACGGAAAGGCTGACCAAAAGAATCTGCCAGAGAAAGATGAGAAATTATGATGAAAAACAAAATACAAGAAAAATACTTCAGCTAAGGTCTTACTTCAAGACATTTATATAATAAACTACATTTCAAGGGCACGGGAAAAACAAAACCAAAACTTAAATGTCATCTTGGCTCCTAGAAACAAATTGTTTTAGAAGACTTCAGTGCTTTCTAAGAGCTCTTGTTTTTGAATTCAGCAGGACGCACAATAAAATGGAAGAACAGCGACAATTTTCAAATTAGCAAGATAAAAGTTTGACTTTTTGTTTCTTAGTAAACTGAAAATTAAATTGTTTAGAATTTTGATATAGAGGTTTTATTATCTATTTATAGGACTTTAATATCCAAAGACTTTAATATGCAAATTTTTCTTTAAAACACAGTTGCATTAATTAAGGCTTTTGCACAGTCCATGGTTTATGTTAGACAAATCTAAGAAAAAACAATGATTTACATTATCAGCTTAGAAGCAGGCAGAGCAGACGTCTTTTTATTAACAGAAAATGAAGCGAGCAAATTATCACGTGGCATTTAAACACAGCTTTAACCAGCAGGCACTTGAAGAGCTAGCATTTTGTTGTTTATATTAACCATTCTTCAAACATTCTGACAAAAAAAATGGCACAATAGAGCCTTCTGTTGTACGCATTTTTCAGGCTGATCCCACATCTGCTTACAGGTCATACCCTCTTTTTCACTAGTGAACGAAAAAGACCAATTCTGAAGGCCACTAAAACAGATTAAGATGATAAATCAGGTTAATTTTAATGATCTTTTACGCAGTTATATTTTAGGTGGGATTCATTAATCCCCTTCTACTGAAAAGCTAAGCATGTACTAATATATGATCATTCTACCCAAAGTATAAGGGTATGTATTGGCATTAATCAGTTGAAATTAATGACAAAACAATGTATAATGTTTAGGAAAGGTGAGAGTATGTAATAGCATTAGCTGTTCTTTCATTGCCTAAGATGGCAAGTATTACCTTAACTATGCAGAACTCTGTTCTAATATTTCTTAATAATGTGTGAATTGTGATTAATTTTCTATTGATAATTTCTCTGAGGCTTTTCAGAAGCAGATTTGTTTTGGCATGTTGAAAAATGTGCCTCTGTTAATATTATAGTGAGGACACATTTTATTATAACATTATTATAGTCACTAGCACTTTCCAACACAGGGCAGTATCCTTCCTTAAACAAAAGGTGAGGTCAACATGGCTTCACTTGGTACTTGCAACAGGGTAAGGAACCTTGCTTCTAGCTTTGAACTCAGGAAAACCCTACTGATAACTTTCTTGTGGCTATTTACAACAGTAATATATAGGAAGTTCTGTCACTAATGGAACAGCATTAACTAAAAAGAACCCCCAAACTTAACTATTTAGAGAGGCCTCACATCAGAGGCTTGGGGGTATGATGCTCGTAAGCGAACCACTTAAAAAGGAGAATACAGATTAAATTAAAGAAGGTTTACCTTCCTCTGTGCTCCATATACCTTGGAGATGCTTAGCTTCCAAAAATGAAAGACGAACCGGATGATGCAAGATGCTTGGCACAGGGCAGTACGTAAAACTGAAAGACCTAGCGAAAAAGTTCTATTCTCAGCATTGCCAAACGAGCCTCAGAAAAGGGGAAGATTACATTCACCTGAAGAAAAGTGATATAAATATCCAAGGATCAACTAGTTTTTCTAGTTTTGAGAGAACACTGTTTCTCATCTAGAAGCACAAACTCACATAGCATATCAATCCTAAAAGGTATATTTTCTCATTCCAGTATTCTGGGGAGATGGTGACTGGTAACAAATGACTTCTGAATAAAAAAATGCTTTCAGGTATGAGAACTCCACTCTCACCATTTCCATTATAGAGGACTGATAGAAAAATAAGACAAACTACAAAACCAAAAGACTCTTGTTAAGTCTCTAGATGCTGTATCAAACATGACAGAGAATTTATATAAGATGCTGGTAGAATGATGGAATGCAACTTCTGATGTAACACACTTCCCTAAAGATCCACACTATAAGGGATCTCAGGCTCCTTCCTCCAGCTGTTGGACAGCCTTGGAACAGATCTAAGATTAAAGCAGAAGGCCCAATTGCCGATAAAAATCAGGGAAAGAAGACCTTGCACCTGCTATCATTACAAGACAGACAGAATGTGTGGGGTTGAGAGTGAATAAGAAGCACAGCAGAAAGAGGAAGCATGTTCAACTGCTTAAAACTGAAAGGTTCCACAAAATCCTGCTAGCAATGGTTTCTTGGGGAAACCATCTAAGAAGTCTATATGCTATTCAAATATTTTTATATATAAAATTATACATATAAAAACGTAACACTTCTGGGAAGAGATCAACTGGACAAAACCTTTCATGTCAGATGGTGACCATGTGCAGAGAAATGGTGAAACTACTGACTTAAGTTCTGGAATTTTAGATTAAATCTTATTAGACATTGTTTATGGAAGATACAAAATGGAAGGAGAAACCAGCAAGATACAGACAACCTTACTTTAATGCTAGAGTTAATTTAGTCAGAAGAGAAGGAAATATCTATTCAGAAGCTCCACAAAAAAATGATTAGAAGAGACAGAGCACTGTAATGATATTATTTTCCTTATTTTTACAAAGTTCCTTGTCCCAGATTTGAAAGGGATGATTTCTCTGAACATTCTTTTATCACTTGACACAAAGTGTAAAATTGCAATAAATGGTTCTTATCACAAAACATTGAAAAATGAAAAGAAATATATGAATGCATAGCACCCTCTGAAGTTTCCATAGTTTCATTTCTCTTATGTGTTCATTTACTCCACTTTAATATATTTCTTCCAAGCATAACAGGAGCAAGAAGCCTATCAGAGAGTCTACAGTGCCAAATGATGGCAAGGATCTAAAAAGAGCTCTCAGAGAGGGCAAGGCTATTGCAGAGATACGAAATGAATTCTTTGTGCTGGTGTTTATTATGAAGGAAATTAAGAAGACTCCTATGCTGGAACCTTTCTTTGTTCACAGAAAAAAATCTTTATCTTCAGCACAGAATCTGTCCAAAATTAAAGCAACTAAGAAAAAGCTTACGGAATAAATTAGAGAAATGGACAGCAGTAAGTAGCCAGGGCCAGAACTGAATTACCTATGGTTGTGTGAAAGTTCTCACCAAGAACCGCCTTCCTCCTGAGGAATGGGAGGTGAAGAATGTGAGATCAATTTAAAAGTCAGAAGTCTCCAGGGGAGGTGGTAGGGGCAACTACAGGCCAGTAAGCTTTACACACATCCCAGAAAATTAGAATGAACTATAATATAAGGATATTTAAGGATAAAATTAAAGAAAATGGGTAAATATTATCTATTGTGAAGAAGTCTGTAGGGCTCTGAAGCCATAAGGCAGAGAAATCTTACCTTCTGATCTTCTTGAAGTGCTCTAAAGGGATCAAAAACAGGTGGATGAGTGTGATGTGACTGATATGAGGTACCTGGATTTCTAAAAATCTTTTGTCAGAGTCCCTAACCAAAGGCTTTTAAGGCAATTAAACAGCCGCTGAGTAAGAGTGAAAGTCCTTACATTTACAGTGAAAAAAGAGAGAGTAGGAATAAAGGGCGAGTACCTGCATTGAAGGTAAGTTATGAGTAGAGTTGTCAGCAGGGATCTATACTGAGACCTGTGTTATTTTACAGTATTCATAAATGACCTGGCAAACAGCTAAGAACTGAGGTGATAGCAAATGCAATTGTAATGATAGTTATGTGGCACAGTGTAGAATTCCAGAAGGACCTTATGAAATCAAGTAGCAATAAAATAGCAATGATCAAGGTAGATAAATGAAGGAGAAATCAGTTGCTATTCAGGACAAAGATCTCGGTGTTATGATGGATAATTCCATGAAACCGTCTCTGTTCAGTAGCAGTCAAAGCAGCAAATCAACACTTGGAATTACCAGAAAAGGTTAATGAATTAGCAGAAAACATCCATCCAGGGTAATCAATGGGTTCACCCACGCTTCTTGAATCTTAAATAGTAAAAAGACAACAGAGAAGGATTTCTTTTTTTGTCTCTCCTCTATCCCTTCCAATAGCAACAGAGAATGAAATGAGATGTGTAGGAATCAAGTTCAAAGCAAGAGATCTTCAAGCAAGAGGAGGCTGAGTTCTGGAACTTGCTGCCAAGGGTGTTGAGGGTGCAAAGGGCTTACACAGGTTCAGGGGTGCGATGGACAAGTACCTGAAACAGATACTCACTCCAGGTTACCAAACAGGCATATTCTGAGCTGCAAAGAGTTGGAGACTGAAAGAGCACTAAGAGGAAATATCGCATATGCTTGCCCTTCTCTTACTCCAAGCAGGTCAATGCTGGAGACAGATGACTGGCTTTGAAGAACCCTGACTCTATGACTGTTCTTCTATGTAAACACACATGCGCTGAAGATTTCAAAATGAAGGCAGAAAGAAACTATTTCTCTTTGGTTATGAACTGATTTTTGTAGCATTAGTTTCACCTTCACTTCTCATATATGAACTTCCAATAAATCAGCTGTCTTTCTGAATAGAAAAAGGTATAACCAGGGAATATGCTTGAATTTTGAATTTTTCAATTCAGTCTGTAACTCAGCAGGTGGAAAGAAGTCACTTTGCACTTCATGTGATACCCACCAGCATCCATTTCAGACAAGAGGGACTGAATAGAAGTCACAGCATGAAAAGTAGACAAAAGTGAATATGATGGGGAAGAAAACAATAGCTCCTACCTGGACTGTTTAGACTGAAATGTCAGCATTCAGGAATATCCTATAGTTCTTTGTTCTGCCCATTTCACTTTCACCAGAGATACACAAGTGTATGCGTAACTGCAGTGCGAAAAGTTTGCTTGTGAACTAACGACTTTGATGGGGACCATATAGTGGAACATTTCAGAAGAAAAACATTATGAAAAGGAGCCAAAGGAGAAGCTTTTGTAAAGTTACATAGCACCAGAAGCACAGCCAATGAAAGCTGATTTTATTTACTGGAGGAAAAGGAATCAGTTGATTCAGAAACAAGGATGTGTTTTTGTTTAAACAATCAGCAAGGCTATTCTTTTACTGAAAGATTTTGCTTTTTGGCTATTTAGGAAGAGAATATCTTAAGAATGTCATCCACAAAAGCAGAAATACATTTCCTACATAAGCAGTTTGTTAGGCCAGTCGTAATGCTCTTCCAAACAGGAAAGGAAAGGCATGAATGAGGCTTTAATTCCTCAGTCTAGGACTCAGCATATTGTGTTCGATCCTGCATAAACATTTCTGTTCCCAAACCAACAACATTGGCATAAGAGACACACTAAGTACCAGCACACTTGGTAACTCTGTCAGAACTTGTTACCTACATCTTCATCTCAGGAAAGAAAACAGTTGGGGACTGTTCTCTGGTCCTGAGACCAGGTGGCAAGGTCTGCTGAAAACAGCCTACACCAGAGCTCAGTTCAGGTCTCCTCTGTGCTCCACAATGTCCCTGAAGCTCTAGGACAACAATTTACTTTTATGTGTTTATTCCAGGTGTTTTGATGTACAACCATGGCTATAGTGTTACAGCCTGCAAGAGCATTACAGCCTGCAGCATGAAACAGAGTTCATATTTCAAGTCCTAGGGGTGCAGCAAAAGAGCACAGGGGATACTCGAGGGTTCAAAATCTGCTGGAAGAGTTCTGGAGACATATGAAGGGTGGAAAGAGCCAAAGCTGATTCAGCCTTGTTCGTGGTGTTTACTGGGAGCACTATTCAGTACGTGCAATGCCACAGCCATGCCTGGGATCTTAAAGGGTGTCTATGACTAATGGACAGTTGGGTCCATTGTATTAGACTGGTTCCTCACCAGTTTTATTTAGCAAATTAGCTGTAGTCATTGGTGTGCTCAGCATATGTCCTGGTATGGCCCCAGTATATTTTGTAGATTTGCTCTGACTTGTGCTTGAGTTTCTCCTCACCAGACTATCAGAAATGAAAGCAAGTGACACCTTTATCTGATCATTTGACTGATGTCACTAGTTTGCCTGCTACTCTAAAATTCATGCCTAAAAGAAATTGATAATTTGAACTACAGATACGGCTGCATTTCTACATGCTCCTCCACCACCTGACTTCAAGATCATTTTTGATGATCTTTCTCAGGCTAGTGGAAGGTCTAAGATCCCTCTGTGAAGCAGAGGTGAAATATAAATTGAATACATCATGCCCAGAGTATAAAGCTCTTTGTCTTTGTTCTGCGGTCTTTCTAATTCTCAGCCTGACTTATAAAACTAAGATGTATAACGCCAGGGATCAGCCTAGAACTTTGGCCTGTTGTGCATTGTCTGTGAAATTCTTTTTTCCCTTTTACTATTTCTTAGTGCTGCAGCAGATGAATGAGTGGATGTATTATGTGTATCTGTCATCCTCAGTGAGTGTGTCTGTTTCTGTCCTTGACTTACTTTTCTTCTTTCTTCATGTTTCTTTTTTCTTCCTTTTTACAATATCTCAGTTCTAGTCAGACCCTCTCTGTTCAACACTTCTTTTATTCCTAAAACACTCATGCTATTCAGAGAATATCTGTACAGAAGGAATAGACAGAATACAAACAGAGTGCTTACCACTGTGTAAATGATGTGCTCCCTGAGATATTTTCATGCACTGCATGCACTGTTGTCCTTCACTTAAATTATGAAATAAAAAGGAATGTATCTACCTTTCTTTTGAATTCTTGAAATAAGTTTGAGCAATTATCACTGTATATTTGTCTTGTTAGGTTGAAACCAGTAATAAAAAGGCTAGAAACAACAAAGACTTAGACTCAATAGGAAATATGAATGTGTCAGGTTCTTCAGGAACTGACAAAAGCAGCATGCTTTTACAGAGAATATATTACCAAGTAAGAGCCAGAAAATCTCCTAACTCACCAGTATGAACATTAAGATTCTTGAGAGTATTTCAGGTACATTCAAAACCATTTTAATTTTGGCTATTATTATCAAGGATTACATAACATTAATCTCACACTACCAAATCACTCAGGTCACAAATGCCCAGCTCCTGTTCTCACAGATGAAGCTCTGTCTGAGGCAATGAAGGAAACAATATCCTTTTTAAGGATTGTCCCTTCTTCACTGGCTCAAGGACGAGTAAAATGGCCTCTGTGACTGACTGGTTGCAAGGCAACATAAGCATATGTGTTGGGAAGAAGATCTTTCTCTCTCCTGACACCTACCAGGATTCAGTTTTGGGGATTTACTGACAGCATCACAGTAATTGCTTTTTGGGACTGTGAGTAGGTTTTCCTCTAGTAGCAGGATTGGATCAGTTGAAAGGGGGAGATCTATTGGTCTTTCCCTTGTTATTTTTGAACTTTAAAAACATATTTCCTACAGCAGTCTACAAATCTAGTGTGTACAGTAGGGTAGAAATGCATGTTGTCCTATAGATTGCCTGCCCCACTCCCTATTTTAGTACAAGGAAGACATGGATAAACTGGGGCAAGTTCAGTGGATGGCCACCATGATAGTCAGAGGCCAGAGCACTTGCTCTGAGGAGAGGCTGAGGGAGCTGGGCTTCTTCAGCCTGGAGAATAGGTGGTGTCTAGGGGGACTGAATGACAGCCCCCCAGCTGCTACTAGGAGGTTGACAAGAGACAATGGATATAACTGCACTGAAATAAGACAGGTTCAAACTGGGTAAAGACCTAACTGGATAAAGCCCTGAGCAACCTGGTCTGACCTCACAACTGACCCTGCTTCGAGCAGGAGGTTGGTCTAGAGACGTCCCGAGGTCCCTTCCCACCTGAGCTATTCAATGATCCTTTCTCCAATACTGCTGTTCAACAGCAGAAATAGTTCCCTCACAATTTGGAATAAGACACAGATGAAGCAAAAGCTTCTTTTAAAGAGTGTGCGTAGCACAGCAAAGAAACAACTTATTTTTTTCCAAGTCTTTCACTTGCAAGTGGAAGGAAGACGTCATCCCAAGAGCATCACTGTGACCAACAGCTCCTGAAGCAGCCTACCTCTTTAGCTGAAAGAATGCCAGAAGTGTCCTAGCTCTTCCTGGCTCAGGGTCACACCACATTCCCAATATATGTTATTTCTCCCTGTGGTAGCACAGCCAGAAGAACTCAGTATAGTATGATTAGTTGCCAAGCTACAGACTATAGAAAAACAGTCAAAACCTCCCTTAAACTTCAAAATTGTTCAAAATGTTCACTGGAAACACCATTCACAAACACAACATAAACGCAGAAAGCAGAAGACTACCTTTGTAACAGGATCATTTCCTTTAGCCTTGAATCAGCCTGTCTATACAATGCCCAAGAAAACACACTGCATTAAGACAGTAAAAACTGAAAGGAGATTGCTTTTTTTTTAAACAGTAATCTGTATAGAACCTCCAACAGCCCTGAAGAAACTTTCATGAGCAGATTTCTGTTGTGTGCAACTTCCTTACCTGGTGAATGCAAGAGCCTAAGAGCCTATAAATACTTTCGCTTCCTCCTAAGGCTATGAATTTAAAAATTTGTCATTAAATTACCTGTTACCATGAACATGAGAAGCACAAAATGCAAAACTGTAGTGGAGCAAGGTTGGATCGATGACAGAACCATTTTCTGAATGTTCAATCAATTCACTGAGATAGCAAAGATGGCGGTGACAGCCTCTCACTCCATAACGAGCACAGTATTCGTCTAATACGAAGACTTGACCTGGGCTAAACCAACCCTGAAAGAGAAAGGCAAAAACCCCACAACATTTTGAGATTTCTTTTGCCACTCACAGCTTTTAAATCAAACAAAGAACAGAAGCATATATTTTTATGTGCATTACATAAACTTTTTATACTACAATGACTTGTATCTGACTAATGCTGATGGCACTGTAAGCTAGATCCAACAATAGCCCTCTTGCTGAAAGGAGTAAATGTCAGGAAATTATCTGCAGTTCTGAGTTACCACTACTATGAAATATATAGTTTACAAAAACGTGCTAATACATCCAAGTCTGGTACAGATTCAATGATTTAAAAACCTAATATAAACTAACACTTCAAAAGAATTAATTTTGTTAAGAGTAATTAATTGTAAGGTATGATAAAACATTTGGGTAATGCTGAGGGACATTAACATGGACATTAAAACACAGTTTCTGGATGGCCAGTTCCCCGTGGCTGCATCTTTAATGTGAAAGAACCACAATTTGACCACAAACCTTGTTTCTTATGTAATATGCGTGCACTTTTAACAACTTTTTAACAACTTTCACTAGCAAAGAGATACAAAGCTAGGTAGTTTGTTAAAAGCCATCTGAGCAAGATGAATGTGATTTGACCTTAAATAATTAGATATTCTGGGGCATACTGAGGGCTGACTCGGGCAGAGTCCTGTTGAGACCAGAACAGTGTAACCCTGACAGAGACAGGAACAAAGTATAAACTCCTTCCCACCACAAAACCAGTTCTTGAGTGAATCCAGAGTGTAAAAAAAACCCCCTGATTCTTGATGTAGAACAGAAAAACCTTGATTGTCTTGCCTCCCAATATGAAAAAAAATAGCATAGTGAGCTTCCAAAAAGCAGCAGGGAGAAAAACATAAACGTTGGGAAACCACAGCTACCACAGCTGTTCTAAAGAAGCATTTTTCTTTGTTCTTTTCTTAACTGTGGTGATATTTCCCTCTCATCATCCCTGACAAATGGTTAAGAGAGATTAAGGAACACCTGAACTCAAATATACAAATAACTTTGATAAGCAAAATGATTTTGCAAGTCATGAATTTATGACATCAGCTTAGCAGCTGAAGACCCATATTTCCCTATTGCTTGTGAATACTTCTGCAAGCTCAGATGTTTAATATTTATAAAAAATATCAGCAAAAATACTATTAAACAATACTTAAAAATATATTCACATCAGGTTTAAATCATCTGTGTTTTTACTAAGACTTGCATGAGAAAGGGATTTAAATTTTATATTCTCCCGCAAGTCTTGAATTTAATGTAATATTTGCAAACAAGAACACCTCAGTTATTTCATAGATTTGCTTGCTCCTGATTAATTTCTTTGAAGTCAATGTTTCCACTACCTTTAAAAAGCTTCAGCTGTTTCTAGAGAACACTTAGCTTTATTACAGCACCCAGAACAGTACTCAGCGTTTTAAAATAATATCCAGTCATGTTGCAACGGCTCATGTAGTTTACACAGTGTTTGCCAGAAAATACGATGTTTCATTGGAAGAGGAAAGAAAAGGGATTTTAACTGAATTTATGCAATAATATATATCCTAGCCCTAAATATAATAAACAGTGGTAATTGTGATTGATATTCTACCAATAAGTTGTCATTGTCATTGATCTCTTTCTACATTTTTATGGAAGACATGACAAAATGCTGCATGTTGACGCCTCGCAGTACAAAAGGAAATAATTATTAAAATTTCTGTACATTCTCATAGGAGAAAATTGTGACAAGAATACAAATTTTGAAAGAACTCATTACTTTAACTTCAGTCTCTGTAAGAGATCTGTTTAAGTGTGATCATTTTCATATAAATATGCGCCTTTCTTGTCCTTGTTCAACCCCATACCATGTGTAAGTCTCACAAACACATAACAACTATATGCTACAGAGTATTAGATAACTGTGTATTTTCTATTGTATAACTGAAAAAAAAAAAAAAGCTCCCCAATACTGAGAAGGATGTAAAATTAAAGAAGTTTAGGTCATACAGTATTTTAATACAGAACTGTGTTTAATATTAATTCTTAAGCATTTTTATTTTTACAAGTTATATGTGTGGTTACTCTGTATTTATTGAAACAAAGGGATGCATTGTTTCTAAAAATGATAGGAAATGAGCTGTTCAGGAAAAAAAGTTACACTTACATGTTCATGCATTCTATTGCTACCTTAACATTCCCAGTTTTTTTAATTAAGAAATATAGTTAAATATGCAATTTAACAAAAAATGATCACCCATTCTACTTATTAAAAGCTGAATTTTAAAAAGAACAATAAGAAATGCATCTGCTTTATGGTTGCTATAGCACTGTGTATTTCACCTAACCTCTTCTAAAAGTTCCTGATTTCAAGGTTATATTAAGTGTCTTACTATATTATTATTATAAAAAAAGATTTTGACCCCAATGCACTGTTAGAAAGCTAACCATTTTCTCTTTGAGTGCCAATTACTTTGTACAGATGTACCTTCGGGCCTCTTTGATTCAGTGTGCAACCCACAGACAGAAAATGAGTCCTTTAACTTTTTCTATACATACTTATCTGGTAGTATTTTAAAAAGGAAGCAACTGTCATCAAATAATCAATTTTTTTCCCTTTTTTACACTTGCAAACAAACCCAAAACCCCTCATCATTATCTTTGTATTACAAGCCTAGTCAGACCAGTGGAAAAAAGAAGTAAAAAAAAGTTACCCTTTTTTGTTGCTGTTGGGATAGTAAAGTAAAAAAAATTATGTGCTATGAGGCATTTTATGTCCTTAGTGAGAGATCACTGTTTCAGACACGATATCGGGTGAAAAATAAAGCCTCAGGAAGTTATGAGGTCTGACCCACACAAACACGTTTAACAAGTATGTATAATCTGCTGGACTTCCACAAGATTGTTGCTGGTTTTCCCTACTGTAAAACAAAACCTGAAGTAGCCCCATCCTCAACTCCTAGTCCACAAAGCATAGAATAGAGAATGTTATGTAGGAAAGGGAAACTGCAGCTACAAATATGGAAGCATGTTATGCCAATATCTTATTTTTTATGGCTGTCTTTGAATGTGAAAAACATTCATTTTGATACAGAGATCACATTTTACTTGTTTTTGTTTAATAATTATACTCCCATTTGTTGTTTGCAATTCAGGTAATACATATATGCCCATATAACTACATTGCCTGTGGTTCTGCTTCCCTTCTTTTGGTGTTTTTCCTTCTTCACACCACAGTGGAATGAAGCATTACAAGACAGGTGAAAATGTCTGACATGAGGCGACTACATTTGTACTTAAAATGCCTGTACAGGTGTCAGTAAATCCTACCACAGGAGCTCTTCTTACCGTTATCAGAACCTTCTGTTTTTATTCAAACCTCCATAGAGGACATGATAAATTTCAGCTGATAAAATCAGAGACAGTTTGGGTCTCTGCTTTCTATTGAGTGGCACAGCAGCAGCTTGCAAGTGTATAATTTTCAAATTTGAAACCAATCGATTGGACCCTTTATTCCAACTACAACCGCAGCTATTGAATGAACTAGGAAGAAAGGACTACTTTGTAACAACTATTTCTCACTTCTTTGTATCTATCCTCCAGCCAGTACTCACCAAACAAGAATATGAGTCATTCAATCTGTGATCCAAGGTCTGCCTCTGAAGCAGTCTGAAGAGGGAAGCATGGTCAAATTTGCAGGGATTAGCAGAAATAAACTCATCCATGCCATGTTTCTGACCACGGTCTGTATCTGTTCACACAAAGGAAAAATGTGCAGAACAATACATATGAGTGTGTGTGCAGACTTACAAACGCAAGTGTACACATGGTATATAAGTCTCAATATATAAACTTTCTTGAAAATATGTCAAAGAAATAAGTCACATAGGTAAATGCTTGCAGGTGACTTATTACAGAATCTTGGTTTTTAATCTGAAAATAATATTACTGAATTATTTTTCTATCATACCAATCTATGGAGTGTAACAGTGAAAAAAAATAAAGTCGCTACCCACTGACAGAGTAAACAAAATTTAGAAAGGCTACCGGAAAATACAACATAGTACATTAAAGTAATTCTTAAAGCATGGTTTTCTAGTGGAGCTCTTCAAATGTTACAATTTAAAAAACAATATTATGAGTATGCAAAAAACGTGTTCTATAATTTCCTAGTTTTGTGTAGCTCTCTTTCTAATTTTAGAAAAATAACCAAATAAATATCCTTCCCTCCATTGCAAAAAAAAAAAAAAAGAAAAGGTTTATGCATTTATTTCTTCAGATAAGAAAGAGCATCTTTACTGCAGATCAAAGTACTACTCATAGAAATATTCACCATGGCTTGAAGCCTACTTCTCAAATGGCAAACTGGAGCAGAAATGAACACACTGGCCTGAGCTAGGTCATTTCCAGCCTTCTTTTTGTACTCAGCTTTTAATGAGACAAACCTTAATGTAGTAATGGCAAAGAGCTCCTTCAACCTTCCAGCAAAGAGTAGTGAAAAAGGGAGCAGCATTTTTGTGTAAATACATTGAGAAAACATACCATCCCAAATGGCACTTCAATCAAAGGCCCAAATTTATTGTTCTTCACAGATTGCATCTTTCAACGCCTTTAAACCCCGCGGGTTTATCAAAAGAGAAGCTCTAGTGATTGCTTTCATTAATGCTATGTTTTGTCAAAGTCCTCAATGTGAATTATCTATCAAGTATGGACAGAAAAAGCCTTACAGTGCCCAAAAGGACTAGTTATGTATTAGCACATTATCTGTCTTGGATTCTATAGACTGTACTGGGGTGAACAGTCCTATCAACTTAAAAATTGACTTCCCCTTTCAATAGGGTCTTAGCTCTTTGTTCCTTTAAATTCAAACCTAGGTCTTTTTATATTCGTTACTAGAAAAGTACAGATCTAAGTGTATCCTAAATGCAATTTTGAAAACCTGCATAGTACAAATCTAAAATTTCTAAAGAAAAGGAGACAAAAGTTTATTGATTAAACCCAATTATAGAGTCAGGTTCATAATAAAACTCAATATTGATCTGTGGGCATGATGCTAACATAATCAGTCACATTTAGAAATTTAGCCCCAGATCATATTGATCCATGTCAAGTCCAACTTTCAGCTGTATTTGTGGATGGGAGAATTATTTAATTCAAGCTGAAGGATCTGCAGCATCACATCCTGGAAAGATGCAGAAACTAATTCATATCACTTGGCTTTGCATTGTCAAAGCAAGAGTCACATCCATGTGACAGATTTCACCAAGGTGGATGTAGCAAATAAACAGTATGACAATACATCGATGGTGTAAGGTATGAGACCATCATCCCAGAGAAACAGCAGCATATATTTTTAATGGTTTAAGGATCAGTAGCATATGTGATTACATAGATTGACAATATTTCCATGAGCATTAGATTAGCCTATCGTTAATGACAAACTTAGCTCATATTTTTGACATAGGTACATGAAATGTTCTCTCTTAATTAGTGCAATTTAAATGTATTTAACATGAATTCAAAGATAAACAACTGATATCAACACAACTACATTACTGGAAGTACTAGCCTACAATGTGAAGTTATCTGTGGTTTCCAAAATGATCCACACACAGATAAGTTTTCCAAACCCAATATGCTTAACATGTGACTGGTTTCTACGTTTCTTGTAAGTTTTCCTTCTTACACAAATATCTGATTTATTGAGCCATTATTTACAGTAAGGCAGATGACAGAAAAGAAGAAGGATTACTATTTCTTTCTGCCATTGGTCTCATGTACAAATTATACATAGCTGAATCTTTCTTAAATTAACCAGCTTGATTTTTTCCTCTGGTTAACCACACAAATATAAAAGACTCCCCTTTTTAAAAAGAAAATCTGTGTAAGTACTGACAAGTAATTAAGTATTTTGAAATCAGGAGACTGGATGATGCAAATGAAACAGATTCAACATTGTGATACAGAAACAGATTCAACATTGTGATACAGTCATCCAGATGATCAGAATGTGTAAGGTGACCTATTGAATACAACGCAGCTTGTGAAAGCAGAATCTCCTATTACATAATTTGGGCAAAAAAAGCAAAAATATTTATTTAAAAATATAAATACTTCTAGGTTTAATCCTACAGAAAGATCACCATCTTTTTAAGTGAATCAGACAGTACAAATAACATTGTAAAATAGTAACAGAAGATCTGTTACCAAATATATTTTAGCAACAGAAAAACAATTAAAAACTTACCTTTGCCAGCTGTAGGCAAGCAGGAAACAATAGAAAAACAGATCTAGTGTAATACACTACATTTTATTTTACTGTTATGATATACAAACACGATAACTGGTAAATCTTTTTGAAACAAAATGGATTTTGAAAAAAAATGTAAGAACTTGATCAAAGATTATGAGGAATTTATAAATGTTATATGACTGTAATTTAAAAATTATTTAACAACCTACTTGTAAAAATTGTTGGAGTGATCATATTTTCCAAAATCCTACACAAATGAGCTTTAGATGTCCTGTTCAAGCTATATGCAAATGCAAAAGACATAGAGTGCTATATTGTGATATACAGTTAAGAAAAAATACAATTCCATTTTATTCTCTGCACTTTCTCAATCTTGGGAAATGTTCGGGAGATATCTGGGGAGAACTCCAAAGCAGTAATACTTCTCCTGCTTTTTCACAATTAATTTTCTTCCCTTCTTAATGGAATTTGTTGTCCTGCTTTCAAGTTGCCTCTAACTCGAGGTCATTGTTTTCGCTGCTATTTCCACGTTACACTGTCTGTTTCAGGTCGTGTATTTATTTTATCCTTTGAAAACTGTTAGCCAAAAAACTATCCATTTGTTTTTGGATCAAGATAGGACAAATATATATATTTTAAAACCACGGTAAAAACTTACAAAAGCTACTGCAGGAGTTTTAGCAAGTTCTTTGGGTGTTCTTTTAGACAAGGATATTCACTTTGGCAGAATAGCATTCTGAATATACCTTTGGCCATTTTTGCAAGAAACTTCCAATTTTAGTCCACCTGCAAAGGCTATAAAAACTACCATATCCTCAGTGACTCAGTATAGTTGAGCAACCAAGAATTCCATGTTTATGGCACATGCTTGAGTGGTGATAACCAAATCAATAGGCATCATTTCTGTCCTGTTCCAGCCCAGAAGCAAATACAAGTTTTCTGCAGCATTTACTCCATGCTAGGGTGAACTACAGGAACTGGCCTCGCAAAGTGGTGACCTCCTCCCTTCTGTGGCTCTCTATGACATCCTTGCTTGAGTTTAAGCATCATGGAAGCAATTTGAACTAACTCAGGCAGGCAGGACAGAAAGCCAGGTAGAGACAAGAAATCTGGTATTGCAGGGATTAAAAAGATTTAAAGACTAGGAGTAGGGTAAGAACTATGACTGATACAGAAGAGGCTGGAACTGGTTAGATGAAGATGAAGGTGCACTCCATACAGATAGTGACAGTTTACATTGGGAACATTTTGATTCCTGATCATTGACCAGGACTCCAAAGTGCTACATGCTTAGAAACACAAGCCAAAGAAAAATCTATGCCCCCAGAACCTTATAATTTCAACATCAGACAATGAAATAACAGATGGAAAGAAAGTGGCAGAATATGAGAAAGCAGCTGGCCCATATGGCCCGACCATCAGGCTGGGGATAGCACACTGATGGACTGCCAGTATTTTGCCAAAGGACAGATTTCAAGAGGATACTAGTGAGTTTTTGCAAGTTTCTGAGTAGCGCAGGAGAGAGCATAAAGGTGACTTACTGACCGCCTAAGGTGGTGGAGGGCAGTGTTAACCTTTTCTTTCTAAAAGGGAGATGGGGTAGTTGGAGGCAAGCAGTAATGGCATGTGAAGGGGAATGGGGAAACATGCAGGGCGGGTGGAGTTACTCCATGCTTCTAGGTGGCAAAGTGTACGATGGATATAAAGCTGCTAAACCTGCTGAGACAACTATGTCAAATGGAAAAGTATGTTTTATTTCTGTTTGTTTCTAAAATATTTAATGAATTAAACATACAGATACGAACATCTCAGAACTATTTTAAAAGAACTGCTTTACAAGAACATTACCAACTATAACAAAACTGAGCAATGCCACCATAAGGTTAGCGGTGGAATTTCTTGTGTCTATGTATTACGACACCAGTACCTCAATATTAATCATATTCTGGTTTTCCCACAGAGTCTCTGATATAGCCAGCTCAAAGATTGAGAGTGATACAAATAACGTTTAAAAGAAATATGAAATTCATGATTTATTCCCGTATCATTAAACTATGATAGGGAGAGAAATTTTATAGTGCTTATCAACAGTATATCCAAACAGATGGAAAATGTTAATGTTATATTTTCACATAATCCCAAAGAATTTCTTCATTTGGCAAATTGCCTGCACTTTCTTCTTGACTACACAACACTGTCCACTTGGATGATTTAAATGTCCACACAAGCTTCCTCGGTGATGCTCTTTTGGTCAGATGGATGTTTCATTTGGAAATGTCTTCAACTTTGCTGTCATTGGATTGATGTCTTGTAATACCAGTGTATGGCCTATGCACTTGACTCCTTTTGCTACTCCCTTGCTACTTAATAAATAGGATTTAATGTTTTGTGTGTGGGCTGTAAACAGCATTTGTGTGACAACTGTTATAATTGGTCTCTGCAAAATCTCAAATTATTTTCCTTTTGTGAGCTGCTTTGATAAGTGACATCATTCCAAAAGAGAGATGAGGAAAACTATACATCTCAGATCAAACGATTCCTCACCTAACTTGGTTTTCCAGTATCTGTCTCTCTCCTTTCTTCTCTGCAAATATTTTCACAAAGAGACCATCTCTGAACTCATGGTGATGTATGATCAGAATGATGTTTGGCTTTGTGTTGCTTCATTAAGACATGAAAATCTCCTCATGTGCTGCTGTTACTCCTTTGTTACGACCAAGTTATTAACAGTGTTCATCACTTCAGCAGCCTTTCGAACTGTATGAATAGATCTCCCAATACATTGCTCATTAAGAAAGGGAACGCCTCCTGCACCTTTATATGATGCAGATGAATCTATTTTTAATTGGTGCTTTCCCTGAAACATTCATGTCCTTGGGCAACTTCTGGCTTTTCTACAATCATGCATCCTTAAAACACTCTGCCCTTTGCATTGCAGCATGCTTATTCAGAATAGTGGAACTGAAGAGCAGTCTGTTCTTCTTGATCATTACTGACATTAGCCTGTCCTCACTTTTGTTTTGGAGCCATCTAATACTATGAATGTGCAGTACCAAGTTGCTCTACTTAGAAATTAAGAAATTGGCTAGTATTCATTTTAGAAGTTGGAGGGGTACAATAGTAGTTTGATTCTAGTGTCACACTTAAATGTGTATTTGCCTCATTGGTAGTATAAAATACCAAGTTTCTTCTAAATGCCCTGCATGAATGATCCTAAACTGCTATACAGCATCAACAAGAAGAGACTGCACATTCAGATCAGTAAGAGATCTGTAGGTTGGCCTTTTGGAGTGCTGCTGCTGTGCACATGCAAGAGCAACATGTCCATTTTCCGCATTTGTGATAATTGCTGTAAATACCAGTCAGACCCTGGCTGTCTTATTATAATCACGTCTAGCTTCTTTTCAGGAGTTCCTGATGTGTTTGTTTTGATCCAGCTCTGAGGTGGCTCTCTTGTACAAAGAATTATCTTATGTGGAACAAGGCACCAATAAATACAAAAAATACAGCCTTTGTTATACAAAAGGAGTCTCTTACTCTTTCCTTTTCCTAGATCACAGGAATAATTCTACCACTGCTTACAAAAACTCTTAAAGAGTTTTGAAATTGCAAATATAGAAAACAGTAGAGGCTGTGAAAACAGAGTATCATTTATTGTCATTTACATATATCACTTGATGAAAAATGTTAAATGTTTAATGACATGCTTGCATTTGACAAGTTGTCATTTTCAGCTAATAATGTAACATTAACTTTGGAAGGCAGAATTTTGCCTACATGGCAATGGAAAATGGAAATGTTAGTATTTATTACTAGCAAAAAATTAACCTTAATACAGCTAGGTATGTGGCATACTAATCATCATCTGATGTTTTGATTTCTTTAATGACAACTTTCAGTTGCTTTTGTATCTATCAAGAGAATTTCAAGATTACAGAAGATATTTTATAAACACAATATATAAAAACATTGAAATGTGTCTCCTTAAGTTGATTTTTCTCTACATCCAGCAGTTTAAAGATACTTAAATTTTTTCAAGTTATCAGAAGTTCTTTTTGTACATTTTATCAGGATGAGTGAGTTGCATTTCTTATCTTCCTAGAGGATGAGGAAGATGGAGACAGCCTTTCAAGGCTTAAATATTATTAAATGACATTTGTTTTGCAAAGCCCTAGTTGGTTTTCTGCTTTCTGTACGTGGAGAGGGCGTTGTATGATACACTTTAAAAACTAAAGCAATGTGATCTTGTATTGGCTGGAAATGCTCACATGATATATTAACTGAAAAATAAGATACATAAAAAAGTAGTTGACAAATTCTCTAGTCATAACTGTATTTCCTAATACTAAAAATGTATTATAGTAAAGAAGAAAAAAATTGAAATTAATTTCACTTAATATATACACTAGCTCTCTTGCTTAAAAATAAAATACTCTTAACTTCATGCAAACATTTTTCTAGGGGAAAACAAACAAACTTCCTAGGAAGCTGAACATATTTAAATCTGACAAAGGGTCAGCTATAGATTCTTCTTAGGAGTAAAATTGTGCCCCAAGAAAATCAGCACAGTATCTGTAAATGAAGCAGGAGTCTTAGAAAATTATTTAAGGTTATATCTGTAAACCCTCGTTCTTGCAGTTTCTTAAAAATTGATTAATTTGATTATGCCCATTTCCACCTCAAGTGCAAAAGACAGAATAATAAAATTTTCCTCATGTAGGCAGAACTGGAGGTATTACAGAAATCAGTGAAACATTGATTCTTTTAAGACTAAACCTCACATTAAGTTAAATTTCACAAGTTACTCTTCTGCAAAGAATTCTATCAATTAATTACAAAATACCAACATTGAAGTGTATTAAACCCAAAGGCAAATAATAATTTAACCACAGATTTTTTTATTTATATACAGTTCAGTCATATCAGTTTGTGCAAGCCGATACAGCAGCATGACAGAAAAGTACATAGTTTGAGGCTTTTGAGCCTCCCTTAAAATGTCTTTAAAATAAAACTTATTTTTCCTATGGTTTCCACCGAAGTATTGTAGTCACCCTAACTGTCTAAGATAATATCAAGATGTGTCAATCTTGGGTTTTTTAATTCTTTACCACTATCAGTAATTTTATCTCTAAAAACATAATTTCAGTATATCCAAACCTGCAATTGTTCTTTGTACCTTTTTCTTTCTATAATTTTCCCTGCCCTGTGGTCAGTGTTTTCTACCTGCTTTCACCTCCATGTAAACCCTGTGTCCAAGAAGAAGAGCAATTCCTTGGCTACTACTGACTATGGTCACTTCTTTTGTACTTTCTCACTGACGCACATGAAGTAGAAACATTAGGGGGGGAACACAGTGAACTCCCCCATACCCAGCCCAGAACCAGGTAACTGGGAGGAGGTGAGCAGAAGCACTCCTCGGCTGTTGCTCCACCTTTGCTTTTGCAGTGTTACTTACATCCTACAAAATACTTCACCTTAACACGCCCCGTGATGAATGGTTACTTCATCAAACATCAAACTGTTTCAGATTAAAAATGCAACAGATGTCAGTGCTTTTGTGAGATTAAACTATGTTTTTTTCAATGTTCTTGACAGCCTAGTCAGGATTTTAGATAAGTATTACTGAGTTTAACGAGCATATTTTACTGTCCTCTAATAGCAAAATGATAAAAGGTTACAGAATGAATGGAAGGCCATGAGATTGAGTGATAGCAGGACTGACGGAGGAGAACGGTTTTGGGTCAACCTGCTATAGACTTCAGACATTAGACCAAGTTGAGTCTAAAACATATATCTCCCTTCTATCACTCTACATATATAGATATATGATAATGAACAAGGACTATTGCATACAGTCTTATGACATTGTAAAAATTTGATGGCTATTACAAAAATCCTTGAATTGCACTCAGCCTCCAGAGTAAAAAAAAAAATAATAAAAAATCATATATGCTTCCTATGTGCAGATATATACATGACAGAATACTTTCAAAGAGATTATATGAAAATTTCAAGATATGGTTAATGTATGCTACCCACCTTGATTTTCTCTGAAACAATATTTTCCTCAAAGAAAGATGAGGAAAATTTAAAACTAATTTTTTTTTGAAAATTTTTTATATGTAGTTTAATATTACACTGAGGGGTGCAAAAATCTAGCAGCCCATCTAGTGCCTTTCAGCTCACAATGTACTGTCTACATAGCAATTTTTAGATAACTAATGTATGCAATGTATGATAAAGCTGACATAAATCTCTAAGATTCTGAGAATAGATTGATGCTTTTCTGTTCAACACTACACTGGCTGGTTACTGCAACATATAATGTAAACCAAACACCATCTCCATGGTAATATGTGGGTCAACTGTAATGAATATGAAGGTAATTGCCATATTTTCATGGATTATAATAAAAATAATGACCTCCAAGTCAGGATTTCCCTTGGTGGTAATAATAATCTGAGTTAAGAGCTTCTGGCTAACAACAAACTGCTAGGCACATTTCCCTAGTGAATGAGTTCTGCTTAATTAAACTTCATTGAGGGAGCTGCTACGTATCTTACCAACTAAAACCAAAACCAAAGCCACAAAAGAAAAAGAAAGCCAACTTACAAAGTGGGGATATGTCTGTGTTGACATTTCCTCCTTTAGGATTCGTCTTCTGAGCCTGACTTGCAGGAATAGGCTTATACGATTGACCTGTGGCTCTGTACATGGCTTGAACCCAGAGTATTCTATCCTGCTCATCGTCACTGGCAAATATCACGGTATCGCCTTCTTTAACAGCATTGAAAAACATTCGACCACCCTGAAGACCTGAAGCAGGAAATAGGAAGGTAATAGTAACAAATACAAATAACTTCTAAATCACCAACAATGTTTATTACGTTATTGGTTTTCCTCTGTGTATGTGGCGGGGAGGGAGGTGTGTTAAAACATTGTATAGGTATTTATGACCTAGAAATATGATAAAATCTAGAGCTATAAGGATCAAATGACAATACATGGAAGTAACAAATAAGTAGAATAAATATAGAAGTCACAGGAGAAAATATTTCCATAATTCCATTTCCAATTCAATTCCAATTTATTTCTTATTCAACTTCTCCATGTCATATGTTATTTTGCATTTCTCTAACATATCCTCCTTCTTGGCATAATTTTCTTAGCTGGAACTGCCTGTCAACTTTATCTCTTCTTGAAGAGAGGCAGCTCCATACCTCTTATCAGTGTTGCTGCTCCTTCTTTGGTCCCTTTTTCCCATTCCAGTGTTTTGTTCTGAGAGCACATAACCAGAACAGCACACAACAGTCAACATGGCTGTACTGGGGAATTTTTTATGACAACATTGTTTTGGCTTTTCAAACACCTTCTAAGCACTGTTTGCCTGCTCAATTATTCTAAACATAGAGCCAACATTTCCAAAGATCAATCTTCAGTATCTTAGAAGTCTCTTAAATTCATAACCCTCCACTGTGTAGGTAGAGTAGAATCATTTTTCTCTACATGTGTAACTTTGATTTCCCTCTGCCATTTTAATCCTGACTTGTGCAGATTTTTCTGATCTCTTCAAATTTACTTTTGATTACTCTGAGTAATTTGTCTTTAGCAAGCACTGTCATCATTCACATTCTTTTCTAAATAATTTCTGAATATACTTCACAGTACACTGCCACATGACTCCACCATCAAAAATAGAGCGAAAAGGGAAAGACTGACTAGAATTCATATTTTTTTCCTTGTATCATATGTGGTCTTAAAATGTTTCAGGCAACCTTAGTATAAGTTTATTGTTCATTCTTCTTACAACAAGCTTCTTTCTAAAAGCATGATTTTTCACACCAGAAAATCCTAGTAGAATAATTGCCTTAGAGTTTCTTGCTGCTAGATCAAAACAAGCAAATTGAATCAGCTGATTTACACAAACATATTGTAGTTCAAAATCATGAGAAGTACCTGTGTGAGGAGCTGTATAATCCACAGTGTATCCTTCGAGTTGCATCAGTTCCTGAGGCTCAGATTTCTTTTCTCTGTAACTGCACATTGCAAATGTGTATTGGCTAACCTGAATAAGAAAGGACTTCTTAATTGCTGAATTCCATTCCAGAATTGTGTAACACATGTACCATGGTTTAAATTAGCTTTCAGTTGTGCTGAAGAAATAAACCCCATTTTTTCCCAGAAGTATTTACAGTGTAAAATTTTGCATTCTTTCCCCTTCCTGCCAAAAGGAAGGAAAAAAAAAAAGCCATAAACACATCTCTCTGCACTTTCCTGAAATACAATGTATTTTTGGGCTGTTGCTTTACGAAAAATTGAAAAGAAGCAAATTAGTTCTGGTAGGGAAAATACTTGGTACTGTGGTACTGACCAAACTGCTCACTCTACTGTGTGAGAAAAAAAGTCCCCTATTCCAAGCTGGAAAAAAGGACTTTTATGCATAAAAGTACTGTTTGCAGAAGGAGGGCCACAATTATCATGCAGCTGGAAAGATGAACACATGATCTGGCCAATTCTAGTTGAGATGCTAAGTACCAGAACCTTCCGTTTGATTTTATAATCTAATTTCTGCATCTTTTGCACCTGTGTTCCCACCCATCTCCAAATTGCTTGGCTCACTGGATACAGTACTGTGTAGGCCAAGCAGCTTGCAGCTGGCATGAAAAACATCAGTTTCTACTCATCAAGTACAATTATTAAAAAAATAATAAAGCAGTAAGAAGAGAATCTGTCACCACATGGTTTAAGACTCCTTAGACAGAATAGAAAGTGAAAAGGAGAGCTGAGGAAAAAAGTGACTGGAAAGATAAAGAAAGGAACATAACAGCTGGGAGAGGAAAAGTAATCACTGAAACAAAACTGAGATGTTCCCAGCCTTATATGAAGAGCTGGAAAGACTATAAAAAGTGACCAGAACAAAGAGCTTGTGAATCTGTGAACACTTGAAACTGAATTTATGTGGGCCTCTGAAACTCGTCTCCAAGGACTCTAGGATACCTGGCCAACTGACTTGTTTTGAACTGTCATATCATTTCTTAGGTCTGTAATACTACGCAAGGATCTAAGGATAGGCAAGGAGCTTGTCTGATAGACAACGGACCGTCTTTATCTCATTTGCTGACTGCTCAGCTAACTGTTACCTAGATTTATTGCTTTGGCGACAACTTCAGGAATGATCCTTTTTGAAGTAAAATTTCGACAGCTTATTTCAGCTTCATTCATATATTCGCTGGTGCTATACCTGTACACCACTCCACCTCAAAGTCCAGTGACTTCAACTGCTGTAGACAAAAGATTTCTGACTCTCTGTAGAAGATTGATATTTTCGGAAAATAAGGATATAAGGTGTGATTATTATCTGCATAATGCTCTAAAAATATTTCATTATTTTAAGTATTTGCGTTTTTTTGAAACAGGATTATGCTGTGCTATGTGTATGCAATGTATAGTGACTGAACACCCTCTGCCGCAGCATGTACAAGTGAAAGCAACAAGTGTAAAAGCTCACTCCGCAAAATTGCTATCAGGCCTCAAATGCTGAACTGATGTCTCCAGAACCACAGCAGAAGTCTACAGGTGACAGAAATTAAACATAGGTATTCCAGTTTAATTAATACATTAGTTCAGCCAAGGCAGTTTTATAGGAGATAAGAATTTGAGAGACACTGTCAGGCAAGTAAAACTGAGTGCCAGCTTTCCACATCAAATTTAGTACATTCACTTAAGTGGGCTGTACCAAGGAGAGAGCGAGCTAAGTATAAGTAAACATAGAAAACAATCTAGCCCATCACTTTCAGAAATTTCAGGTTTTCAGGCTAGAAGGGACTATTACAACCAGCCAGCCTGTCCTCCAGCATGACGTACACGACAGAATTCCACCTCACTGTTTGTGCACTGAGCCCATAGTTTGCTTTCATTTATAGTACGTATTGTAGAAAATTACTGTGTTTTGCTTTAAAGATTTTAAGTTATCCCTGGGCTGGCAGGGCAGGCAGGGCCGGGCAGGCAGGGCCCAGCCAGGAGCGGGGCAGCTGGGGGCACTGGGGCAGCCCCAGCCCCAGGCACTGGGCGCTTCCTTCAGCACAGGCCGAGGCTGGGCCGGGATGCGGGCCGGCGGCTGGGCCCATTGCTGGGCAGGGCAGGGCTGGGCTGCGGGGAGCCGGAGAGCAGCCCTGCCGTGGCGCCACTGGGGCAGGGGATGATGGCCCTGGGAGGCTGAAATGGGGTCCCGGCCGTAGGTAGGGCGGGGAGGCCCTGGAGGGGGCTGGGCAGGCACAGTCGGGACGGTGGTCCCCTCAGGGCCCTGACGCAGAGCGCGGCCCCTATGCCACGTCATCTGCTCTAGGCCCAGCAGCAATATCACCTGTGTTACTGCTTGGCATTTCCCTGTTTATATTCCCAAGAACCATATTTGCCCTCACGCACAAGCACGGAGGGAGCTGTTGGTTAGTCACACATCTCTAAATCCTTTGCAATTAGCGTTCGTATTTCAGGAGAGCTCCTTCCTCTCCTTTTCTTTTAAACTACCTACAGATTTAATTTTTGATACCTGGCACTGTAATAAAAACATCTTTCAAATTCTTCTATTTTGTTGAATGAAATAACCTGGCAGGCACCCACATCACTCACATCTGCATGTCAACAACTCTGTATAACCACACTACATAGACAAACTGAGCCATCAAAAAGGAAGCTAGCAGACACTAATTGTGGAAATGCATAGGATGCCCATTTTTTTCAGATTTCTTAAGCCACTGTATGCTTTTGAAGGTGAGCTTGTGGAAAATCTGGGCTACGTGTCTGTTTATTTTTAACCGCACCTCTATAGCAAGACAGAGATCATAATGCTGTTGATTTTACTTTTTCAAATGCATTTCAAATGCATTCTCTTATTTGAAAGGAACAAATTATTAAAAGATATTCATGTCACAATCAGTCTTACACTTCATCTTTCTGTTGAAAATGAGACATTTTAAAGTCTCTCCACCAAAGAAAGAAATAGAAATACTCCAGAAAACTTTGTTAGGGAAAAAAGTTCTCAACAAAATAAAGAAATACAGAACTTGCCTCGTCTGTTTACACTCTCAATCTCTTAAACCCTTTTCCTTGCGGTTATTGGTGGCTGCTATCAGCTATTATAGAGAGAACCACCAGCACAATCTGAAATTACACTTTTTAATATAGATCTATGACTGGTTTTAAGTGCATTGTTAGTAGTTAATGGAGCTGTAGGTAGTTTTTCCTTAGAATTCAGCAAATTAGCATCAATACTTCATGCAATAATGGGTGCTCAAAACTCAGGACTACGTACAACACATTCTCAGACAAAAATAGAATCAAGCCCTTCTCAAATAGTAACTCTTGACAGAAGAAAATGCAATCCTCCTCCTACAAGTGCATTTACCTGAATTTCATAATTTTCCAGAGGTCAAAACACCTGACTACCAGCTGTTCTACCTACTTTGTAACAAAGTGGAAAACCAACAACCTGTGCATGCATGACAGACAGATAGGCACAGAAATGCGGACATGACTTATGAGCAGCGTCACTAGGGGATGTCCCCATGGGGCAGAAAGACCCTGTTTAACATGCTGGGAGGAACTATTACTGCAAACCTGGAGGCTGACTCTGTGGTCCCTGCTACAGGGCATCGCAGGCAGCCTGCGTCAGTTCAACAGCAAGAATTAGCCTGTGGTTGGTGTGTTTAGAAAAAAATTATCCCTGAAACAAATGACTGACTTTTCAAACATTACAACAGATGAAATTAAAGTGACAGAAGTGAACCTGCATTCAGATTACTAGAGGAGGATATTATCAGACAGTAAATGAAGTAAACCACAGCATGTCCAGCTGAGGCTTTTTACCTAACACGTTATGTCCCTGTCTTTTCCCAGTTTGAAATGAATAAGCTTTTAGAGAAGTGACTGGATTGTAAAAGGAAGAAAAGCAAATATAATGAAGAGGTTAAAATTTCCAGACCCTGTAACCTTCCTATAACATTGAGCTGTTCTTTCAGAAACCACTAACAACTTCTAATATGTGTAGCAATAACGAAGGTGCACATTAATCACATCACGCTCCTGAAAAATCAACATTATTCATCTAATTTCACACCTGAGTTATATTTCCAAAGCATGTGTAAATGATACTGATAGCCTTTGTCTTAGAACTGAATTTGATGGCCTTATACTAACATAAGCTAAAAGCTAATCTATAGAGGAAGACCTGTCAATACGTCAATAATATATCAATACAACAGGCTGGTATTCATTACTGAATGCTTATTTCACACGTATTGACCTCAGCTTACTGTCAGTGTATGTATCATGGCTGGACTATATAAATGAAACAGAGCTGTCTGGACAGTAAATATTGATTTAACATGGTATTATTTATATAGCCTTATTGAATTGATAGCTGCTTTAAAATGAAATAGATGTCTAAATCCCATCACAGTTGGAAAATTCCTGTAACATTCTCCTCCAGTCTTTCAATTTCAGCACAGAAAGCAGAAAATAGTTAAAATTAACTTGGCTGGAATAAACTGGTCTCCCAGATGGCTCCATATCACATGCACAGAAAGACTACGTGTCTCTTAGGTGTGCACTTTAGAACTCAGATGACACCTGTGACTTCAAGGAAGACAAGGTCTTTCTTTTTGTTAAAGGAGGGGGATATAAAGTAGGAGAAGTGTTAAAGAAAAGCATGAAGGACAAGGGAGCATCTAGCCTTTCTTTTTTTTTTCCCTGTAACTTTAAATTATTTTCCCTTCACATCCATGCCTTAACAGCTATCCTATATAAAGATCTTCCCAACCTTTACAAATCTTAATAAAGTCACAAAAAGTCCTCATCTCTTCACAGAGGACCTTGGCAAAATCAGAATCCAAATGAATTCAGTAGACTCTCCAGAAGATCCTGTTCAACCTTATAACCATTACTCACTGATTATCAATATGCAAGCCAATTCCCATTGAAGCCAGGGAGAACACTGTATTGACATCAAGCTTAGCAAGAATAATATGCAAACACTCTCAGCTTTTAACTTTACTTTATTAAAGACCTTGTTCAGGATTTTTTTTTTACATCCTTACAATTTCCATCATTTAGGAGTAGGAGGAGACCAGGTGAGTGGAAGGAAAAGGAATCAGGCTTTCTGTAAAGTAGTTTTAGAAGCCTTCGTTCTTAAAAAAGCCTTGTTAACAGGCTTCATCCTTTGTATGACATTTATGGAGACTCACACTTTAACAGTTTTCTGTCAACAAAACAAAGGACATAGAAAAATAGCATTCTCCGCACTGATTCGGAAGAACATCAAATTTGTAACTGCAATCTGAAGACAAGCACAAACAGAAAATAATAATTTTTCCAAAGACTCACAAAAATCATTCATTTCTCAGTTTTGACCATTCAAAATCTACTTTCCTATTCCTATTCTAGTAATCTCATGTTAATGTCACCATTCACTAGCACGTGAAAATACTTACAGTTCTGGGTTTGGACAAAAAGTCATTAAATATCAGCCCAGTACAGTTTTAAGGCCAAGAACAATTGCTACACTACATTTTCTGTAACAACTACATAATTTTACCCAATTAATACTGCAAGGAAGAACAAAAAATAGTGTTCAAAAATATTTACAAAAAAGTTCTTAATAGCAACTATTGTTGCTTAACTTTAAAGGCAGGAAATCTTTGTTGAGATAGAATAAATGAAACAGTAAGTACGATCCACTTTGTGAAATGTAACTGTTTTAAATTGAGCGCTGCTAGAAAGCTGTCAGTGGAATGTTTCAAGGTCACAATAATTTCATTCAGAAATTTCTAGGTTTCAGTTGAAACATTGCTCAGTGTAGGGACTCATTCATGTATATGTAAAACTCAGTGACATTTCTGTTTACTATACATGTAAATTAAAAAAAAAAAAAATACCCTGGATGTCTCTGTGCTGTAAGAAGCTTGCAGTAGTGCTGCATATGTTGCCTGAAGATACTGATTTACTAATGGCTCCGGAAACTATACGTAAGAAAATTGATAGTCCAAGACTACTTTTTAATGAAATTTCATGGTAGACTACTAACCTGAACAAGAACAAAGTAGCGTTTTTTCCAGCGCTTCCAAACCTTCTGTCCTAGAGCATACAAATATCTGCAAAGGAAATAACAAAGGGAATGTTTTTCCATTAATGAGAAGCATGGTATTAGGAGGTCCCAATACAGATGAGTGTATTCATTTGCTCTACCTACTGAGCTGCTTCTTCAGTGTTGTCACATCTAAGAAGTGATTTTTTCTTCTATTTACTCAGACCATAAATATGCAAAGAGATACTCCTTTTCACTCAAAAAAAGACAAAAAGCAGAAACAAAAGATCTCATGTTTGAGAAGACTAACCTGCTTATCACTTACATTTCACCAATTGTGTTTGAAAATAGAAAAAATAGCTTAAAGTAGGATACTTTTAACTACACAGAAATACTGAATGTTAGAAAAGTTAAACTCCCCAACACTTTTTTTCCCCATTTGTTTTCCATAGATTTGCTAGTGTTTGTCTAGTCCGTGAGAAGTCAGTCACAGTGTCAGTTCAGGAAATGCTCAATAACAAAATTTCAGCATCCACACAAGATTAAATTTTTTTCCAGAGTAAACTAGCATTTCCCAAACAGAAGCACTTCACTATAGACTCTTAGATTCCAAAAACCTCCTTGTCACCTTGGCAGTTTCCAGGCTTTGAATCAGACAATGTAATCAAGAGTATCAACCAGTGAGATGACAAAACCACAGCTGTTGATACTGTTTGGTAGTAGATGAAGCACCCTCGTTACCCAAGAAGTTGCAGCAAGTTTTATTACACTATACTGACAGTTTTTTCTGTCACTGTGTTCGTGTTGCACTGTTGTTAACAAAGACAGCAAGAGGAAAAGGATGAGCTATGGGACTGTAAGCAAGAGCCTACAAGTGGTAAGGATCTGCTGCTTAAAACCTGACAGGAGAGCAAAATATTACCTATGAGATGTCCCTTCTGGCTGGCCAGCTTCTGTCAAGGGCTTCTAGTACAACTAGATGGGTCAAAGGCAGAACAAAGATCCAAATTGTTCAGACCAATGAATGCTGGCTTCACAGGGCACTCTCCAGAGGATGCTGGTACATATATTATGGAGAAATTATAATAACTAGGATTGGAGATGGTTGGTTGGATGATTGGCAGATGGACAGTGCCTTTCTGGTAAGAGGACAGGGTCTGCTGCCCTCTACTTTCTGATCACTCTGGGGGCTTTGTTGCCTGCTAATTTTTAACTCAGTTGAAAAACAGAGCAGTGAACTAACATCTCATGTGAAACAGGCAAGTAAGATACAGGCAAAACTTTTTTGCACCTGTCTTGGGCATCCACTCAAGCACATTCTTTCCTACTTCAGGTATCACAAAGGACAAATTTTTGCCTAACATGAATGTTCAGCATAATGCTTATTAATTGTGGTGGTTTGTCAGATTACATTGTGGCTCCCTCATTACTACGACACTGGTATCTTGCCCTTCTTCAACTCCTGCTACACCTGTGTTGAAGCTCTGCCTCGCTTGGTTACTCTGCCTTTTATTTGTATGAGAGAGAGGACAATTGGCTTTGTGTACACAATTACCAGCTGATGTAGCTTTCTTTGAATAGTCCAGATCCTGCTACACTCTTTTTAACTTCTTAATTCTGTGATTATTATAAATTCAATGAAAAGAAAGGAGAGGAGTAAGGGTTATGTCAGAAAAGGTACCAAAAAAAGGGCCTACTAGGGTTTATTTGAAAGTTTATAGTGTTTTGCAACTAAGGAAGCCTTTACCTCACAGACCAATAGGCACATATTCCCCCACAAAACACAAACTGTTTTGCTTTTCATATATGTTCCAAAAGAGCCAGGCATGTTCCCCTAAATCAGAACATTTACTTTCCACAAAGCATACCACATTGCTATTGCCCTGTTAATCTCTTTACTATTGCCATACAGTGGAGGAGGAATGACTGATGAATTTCCCTCAGCCTTGAAGATTAATGACCAGTGGGGAGAAAAGTAAAACGGTCCACAGGTGGCCTTTGGGCTCTCTCAGTCCTAAGCCTGCCCTGTTCTTCACGGTGATTCTGCCACCGCATCCCTCAGAATATTCTGTAGGTTTCTCTGATGTATGTCAGAGGACAACAGCCCCATGGACTGTGAAGACCAACTGAGAATACACAGTCCTTGAATGCTACAGTACAAAGATATCCTACGTTCCCATCCCTCTCGGCATGTCTTAAATGACTGTAAAGGAGCCATAGACTAACAGAGGATTATTCTTGCTTGAGAGTAATCCCAGTATCATCAGCAGCAAGTAATCCTCATATCATCAGCAGCAGTGACTTTACATTCTAACAGGAACATAGCAGAAAATGAGTAACCCAACCTTAGAAATATCAGGTTTAGTTCATTCGTTTTCATTATTAACTGAGCCTGGTATAGAAAGGTGCTTTTAAAATAAGAGATCTTAAAAGAACATTTGTTATCAGAGAAAAGGTTGGTTGCTTTTTAAATTACATTTCATGTAAGATATACCACATATGGTCCTGCAGTACAGGCAGAACTATCACAAGTTACAGTAAATTCAAAATTACAAAATAAGAACGCACACAAAAAAGAAATTAAATAGCAACATGCACTTTTTATTCCACCTATAAATCACTTCCAACTGAAGTGTTAAATAAGAGCTTCCCTGGGAAACAAAGGAGCGGAACATTAACTACCTAACTTTAAAATCCGCTGGTCTTAGGTAAGATTAGGTAACAAAGAAAATAGCATTCATGACACAAAGCTGGGATTTAGTATAGAAGTGCAAAACCTTATGTTACTCGGTTTTACAATCACTACAAACACACAGTTATAACCCTCTTCCAGTGCCATCTCTAATGGTGACAGTTTTTTGCTAATGTAGAAAGTTTCAGCCATTTACAAGGGATATACCCTGTGCTCATCTTAAGTGTGCATGCTCCTGAAAGATGAGGAGATTAATTCTTACTCAAGAGTCTAGCATTTATACCCAGAAGGAGCCAAACATCCTAGACTCCCAGAATCCTCTTTGAACTTCTTTCCCATTTATTTTCCATTGAAAATGGATGAATTTTCCATTTTCCAAAATTTTTCCATTGAAAAAAAAGGGAAGCAAAGGACCTAAGACCCTGGTTAAATTTGGACAGTAATATCTAGGATTTGCAGAAGCTGCAGTTGAAGTCTAGAACAGAAAAAGTCTACAAAAGCCAGTTTCCAGAATTAAATGACGCCTGGGTTTCACAACTGGAATAAAAAATTAATAGGTTAACAGATTCAGAAGTGAACTAAGTCATAGAGCTAAGTTGAAGGATGTTTTATTTTCAAGATGGGGAATTGCATCATTTTTCATGGGTCTCATGTGAATGTCAGTACCACAAACTAGAGCAGACCCTCATAGTCACCAACTCACAGAGCTGCAGCCTGCTATTTCTCTACCCGTATGTGTATCTGTATTCACCTACAAGCCCCACTCACTCCATCCAAAAAAATGTGCAGAAGATGCATAGCATTAATTCTTCAGATTATTTTAAACACGCTCAGCAGCAACAAGAAACACACAACAGTCATTCCTTCAAACACTGTACCTTTCTTTAGGTAAAATATTCTGTGCAATACAAAGAAGAAACTGATATTTAGAAGTAGGCAAGTCCATATTTCTAAAAATTAACCACACCATTTGCTATATTTTTCTCACTCTAATTGGGGTTCCAGAGTTGGGATAATCTAAAATAATTCTTGAATTATTACAGCTCAGCCATACGCTGAGAAGGAAGACACTGAAATAGTTCCCCTCTTTCTGAGCACTGAAACAGTAATTGTTTATTACTAAATAGATTTATTTTGACTTCTCTTTAAGACCATATTTGAGAGTGTTTAATGAGTAGACTGACAATAATTTAGGAAAGATTGGCTTTCTGATGTACATAGAAACAGATATAGATGGCAGACTTTTGTTCTGTAAAAATATATTAATATAATAAATAAGTATACTAACATCTATATCTGTACATGTGCACATTAGAAAGCACATTTATAGTTAGTATGTGTGTGCTCGGTTGCCTTCTTCAGTCTTTTTATATTATATACATAATTTCCAGTAACTTAAGACTAATACACCTGCTTTTATACAGCACATAGAAAATAGGACCTTGATCAAATGTGTTGAATCACTTAGTGCTACCTCAATGTAAAGATTTTCTAACACCTTTTTGTAGTAATATGAAAATGCAACCAAACATACAAGCCATGCACTTTCTTGAGACTTTTGCTCTTAAAAACAGTTCTATAATTTTCTTTTCTTCAACATTATTTAATACTGCTTTCTTTCTCTTCACTCACTCCCAAATTAAAAAGTAAAAATCAGATTTGTACGAAGCCAGAGATTTACCTGATTATGCCTTACAATATGGTAGAAAAATAAACATTTAATATTTAAAGTTTATTTTCCTTGCAAACAAATAAAACCACAAGAAATTACATCTCCACTACAAAACACAGAAACACCTGGATAAAAATGTTTTGTATATCATCTTGTCTTAGTCAGTATCATTTTCTCCTCTGGAAATAGAACAAACTGAACAACCATTTTCTTTAAAAATTCTGAGCATCACTGTATTTTAAATATATAAAGGTTGAATATTTTTCAAAGTGCATTTCCTTGTGTTATAAAAATGCAAAACCATATTGCTAAATATTATAGTTCAGTTTCAATTATGTGACAGCATACACAGCAAAGAAGATGGCAGCTTATTTGCTCTAAGTCCATGCTGCGAGGGTGCAGGGTTCTACTTTTTGATGAAAAAATCAGCACTAATGAATAGCTGAAGAACATAATTGAGTGTGGAATACCGGAGCTATTCACTGCTGGAGAAATGAGAAAGGACTTACTACTTCTACAGAGATCATTTTTAGACCGGCCTTTTTATTCTAAGGAATGAAGCAATCTATCTACATCTTGAATGATAAATTCTCTACTTGTAAAAGGCTTCATTTATCACAAACAATGAAAAAAATACAGAAAGAAAAATCAATACGTGTAGCAGTTTAGTCCAGCAAAGGCCTTTCTTAAAGAGAAACCTCAGTCAAGGTTGAAAGAGCAATTAATGCAGTCTCAAAAATCTGGGCCACTCTGATAGAGTTCGGTTAACATGTGGCAGAAGTAATCATCCACTTGTGAAAATGATTTTCAGTTCATTCTCAAACACCTTTCAGACACTCATGATCCCATTTAACTGACAACAATACAGGCTATCTGTGGGCATCATTGCATTTGCTGTGAGAGCCAATGGGGACCAAATGCCCACAGGCACTTTCAGTCATCCCTGCCCGCTTGCATAAAAGGAATCTTCCTTGCACCGCATTCCTTCTTTTATTTAACCCCGTAAGATTAAGCCATTTTTTTGTCTTCAGTTGAGGATGAGAGAGAAAACTGATTCAAGACAACAATATGACCTGGGTCATAAGAAACCTAGCTGTAAACATTCTCGGATTCATTTTAGTACTCTCTGTGCTCTTGAGAAACAGAACTAAATAAGCCTTCAACAGACGGAATGAAAAAAATCAGTCTAAACTTCTACTGTAATTATGCCTGCTAAGGATGAAGAAATGTTGAAGAATGTCAAGTAATACAAACACCAAAGCCACAGAAAACAGTTCCATTTATTCCAATGAGCAAGATACTCATAATACAAACAGGAAAACGTGTGGGTTCCCCCCCCCCCCCCCCCCGACAACTTACAGTATAAATGGTTATTTGTATGCTAGAAGATCAGATATCCCTAGATTCTTTAACAGTGATGTCTTACTGCACTCCAGAGCGCTTCAACATTTGTGAATATGCATGCCAGTACTTATGGAACCTGTGAAGTAACTGCAATGGCAACTTCAGAATTATTAATCCAATTTATGTCATATCATGAAACCTATTCGGTACGTGAAGTGGGAGTGTTTGTCAAGACAGAAGAACATCCTTTAGCCTTGAGAGAATTCCAGGCAACAAAAGAACGAAATCCTTCAGATGCAACATAAATGCACAAAGTGCTCCGATTCTAATGTAATCTAATTGTAATGTAAACAGGTAATGCAGCACAACTGCAAAACAGCTGGTGCTGAGGAGCAGACATCCATTCTCTGTGCTTTTTGATGCCGGTTACTTTGGACTAGCTCTAGTCTGAACCCATGGACCAAATAGCTATGAGTGGTTGCAGCATATATGGGTGCACTCCTGGAGCTCATCTCTTGGTTTAATTTCATCTAAAAGGATAACAGTCCGTGAACACAAACTGTTACATGATGTGAAATAAACCATAGTAAGCAGGAACAACTAAGAGATTAGTTTTAAAAGTGAAAATCTGAATTTAAATGCTAATGTTGATGTAGTAGAAAGTTTCAATTGCAATCCTCTGCCTTGAGCATCCAGTTTGGCTGTGGAAACAATCCTTTACATTGCCAGACCTTAAATCAACTCAGAAACATCCTGAGCACCCAGAAGCATCTGGGCATGCAGCTTAGACATCTCTCCATGTCACTGGAAGTACATGACACTGCAATTAGATCGAAAAACTGCTGACCCTTCTTCCAGCCAGGCAGTGATATTATTTGTGATCTAGAAAGCCTAAATGGCTGAGGACCTGTTAATATGAAAAATCTACTTTTGTTTCTCGGTCATACACTGCCACTGATGGAATCAGTCAAAACACCCTGCTCAGTGTCACACTGGTATAAAACAAATCAATGAACTAAGCCACCAACTGAAGCAACTCCAATTCTGGAGTCCAAGTGTTGAAAATAGCCCACTTTTGGGAAGAGTGGCGGAGCCTAGTAAGAGCAGTGAACTCTTTTAGGAATGATACTTGGCTTTGGTTATCTCTGGCTGGTTATGTATTTCTTTTCACTGCCTAGAAAGCTACTTTTGAATTTATGTAACTTTAATTTTGTAAAGAATACAGACCTCAACAGAGCTAATTTTGTATTTTTTTGGTAATAAAACATAAAAGCAGAACAAGATGCATAGATTTCCACCTAAAGATTGTAAATTCTAAGTATTTCATAACATTTGTTGTCATTATCACTAGTGGGTAGTTTAAACTCCTTATGAATCAGTATAAAGAGGTACATCTGATCTAGCAAAGGTGTGACAAAATATGTTACACCTGGTGTCCCTATTTGTGATTTGAAACAAAGCACAGAAATTATGATAATGAATTAGTCTAGCACTTTCCTTCAATTTGTGCACACAGAAGATATTTATTCAGAATGTTATGATGTTTTGAAACTTTTTTAGAATTCTTGACAGCTGGATTTTTTAAAAACCCCTAAAATAATTAAATTAAAAACAATGTTTTAAAGCATCACCAAAGTTTTGAAACAAATCAGTTTAACAAGTCCTAACTTACCTATCATTATCTTCTTAATAGGAACATTGCTTGACACTTGAGTAGTGCTTTATAAATTTCGATGTAATTACTCCTCACAACACGTCCAGTGAGGGAGGTTAGCATTATCATATTAGCTTCTGTAGGAGAGAAACCAAAGCGAAGAAAAGCGAGAACTGTTCAGAACCTGAGGTTCTAGCGCAGCAGAAGAAACATTCAGGAAAGCCTCACAGCAGCCCTTGTCTTCCAGACATTGGAAAATACATTTCAGAAGCCTGTAAAGCTGTTCAGCCTTTTCACTCCATGTGTCAAAACATGCAAATCGTTCATGAATTAAAAAAATATAAAAGAAATGTTCCAAAGGGAAGCAGCAAATTAAATATTTGCAGACTTTGCAACTCCACTATGCAACTTTCAGTGACCATGTTTCCCTCATACTTTGTAGTGTAAACACTACAAAATGTACACTACACTATGTAGTGTAAACTACTCAGGACATATTTCATTTTCAGAGCTTTGCAAATTACCCTTTGGAAGCGCCTTTCTGTCTCCATTGGCTATATCAGATCCCTACAGTGCCAAGACCCCAAATTCAGGCATTGCAGTTAGTTGCCTGAAAATAGATGAAATGAAGGAGGCTTTCTGTACCTAGGCATCATGAAAAGTAGGTAATGTGACATTCACAGAAAATGTCTGTTGTTTGCAGTCTGACAAAAGCACTCATTCTAAAGCACAATTCAGAATAATACATATTAGTTTGCTCTTTTCAGTCAGTGCTATGAGGTAAAGCTTCTGTGGATGCAATGACTGAACTTAGCTGATAAAGGACAGAGACTATGTTGACTGCAAAGATTTCAAAATGCTTGGCACACCTGGTAGAAAAAAATTCTTTTTAGTTGTGCTACTACACAGCAGTCCACTGGAAAAGTGCTAGAGTGCAATTTAAACAACAGTGGGGAAAATGCAGTTGCCTTCTTGGAATTCATATACAATCTTTGAAATAGCAGTCTCTTCCCACGTTGCAGAAATAAAAACTTTTTATTGGGAAATATGTGATTTTCTTCTGGATTAAAATTTTGACACTTCATGCTCTCATACATTAGAAAACTCCCTTTTAATCTACCAGACTTCATGTAAACATTGGAACCAATGAGTACTTCTCTTTCCATCCAACATAAAACAGCAGACAAACACGTGATGCTGCCTGTTCAGCAGTGCAGACTATCTGCGTTGCATCTCTAGCACCTCTAAGAATGGAGGAACAGTGCCAGACATTAATTTCCATTCTCCCACAGCAACGCAACTGTTATGGCTTGTTTCCATGAACTCAAATTAGTTACATTTCATTCTGCATTTTAGGCATTCCTGGACAGGTTTGTGAAACAGAAATTCAACTGCATTGCATGGGAGTATACACAAAGAACCCTATCTGGCTTGGAAAGTCCTTGCTCTGCAGATGGTGGAGTCTGAAAGAGTACTCAGACTACTCTTATAAACTTTCCCTGTCATCTGCTGCTGGCCACAGTGGGAGACATGATACTGGGTTAGATGAACATTTGGTCCAAGACAATAAAGCTAATCTAACATTCTGAGACGTTCTGCCTTGGAAAACCTACCAGTGCAGAATGACAACTGTAGGTGATCCTTAGAGTCAAAAAAGTACTTTTATACTCCTGGCCGCCTTTTGATGACAGTACAGGAGTAAGAACAGGGAAGAAAACTTTCATAGTATGACCCAGGCAATCAGTTCCCTTAAAATATCCATTTTAAGAAACTTTCCTACACAGAATACATGTAGAATTTTAAAGATGCCAAAGAAACAAAAAGACTTCTGACTCCATGTCACTTCGGCTCTTTTGAAGAAACTTCCTCTATGAAAGAACGTAGAAGTGGCCACCCAAAAGCACATTCAGGCCTGTACCTTACTCCCAACAGGATGCAGAGGGAAGTAGCAACTGGATGGAAGCATGCGGTTATACATCCCCAGAATTTTCTCCTATACTCATGCTATGAGTATAGCTCTAGGAGTTTCTTTATCTAGGCTCTAGGAGTTTCTTTATCTAGGAGTGGTGTCTCTGTATTTACTACTTGTTAATGGACTTTTGTTTCAATGAATTTCCACAATGGCTTTCTCAACCCTTTTAAACTTTCAAAATCTACACCTAGTAGCACAGTTACACATCTCAACTAGATGTTCCACATCACAACTGTGCCTAGAAGCAGCTCTTCTGGTTCGCTCTGAAACTGCCACCTACTAGTATTATTCAGCGATTGTCTTGTGGCACTGGAAGAGACAGCTTCCAGCGTACAATAATTTGCATTAGAACTGTTAACATGATTGGATGTTTACCCTTGGAAATGCCACACAGAAGCAAACAATCTAAAACTGAATTCTGCAGGTGTTATTCTAGGAAACAATAGAAATGCATCACTGAGAAATATATATCCTCTTTGAGAAACTTCAGTATCCCTTCATGGAATTCAGGATTTTTAAAATGGATTAACATAATTAGGAAAAAAAATTCCTAAAAAAATGTGAGTATCTTGAAAATGGTATTGTTTTGGGTGGTGGTTAGACAAAAACAAAAAACTGATATACAAGAAAGATATAAACATATAACAACAGCATGGATTTGCTCTTTGTCAGAAGTTCTTTACTGTAACAAATACATAGAAAATAAAAACATTCAAATGCACTGTGTCTGCAGTAGTTATTAAACTGGAGCTGATTCATGTTTGGAGCTGTAGAAGTAGGACTTCAGGCATACAGAATTTACCACCTGTGAGGGAGCATCAGAGCCATCTACTGGGGTCAGCCCATTCCTGCTGCACAGGATTGCTCTGAGAAGCAACTGTCTCCCCAGAATAGCAATACTAAAGTGATAGTCAACCGTAAAACTGCTGTTACTTAAAAATAATTAAAAAAAATTCCATAAAATCTAAGAGAAAATATAAGTTGTAACACTGATGAACTGGATGTAAGGTTTGGTTTGAGTGGTTTCTCCTCACTTGAAGTTTTAGAAATACTTTTTTAATAATAGCATTTGTTTGTATATAACACAAAGGGTAAAATGCCTTCTATGAGTGTTTTGGTGATCAATTTAAATGGAACAAAAATTATAATTACTCTTTTTAGTATCCCTCATTGATTACTGTTCAAATCTGAGATTGAGATTTTTCAATCCCTTTCCCCAAACAGAACTTCATGTGTATGTGTGTGTATACATATATTTAGACACACATATATAAAAGGACTCATATCCTGCTATAACTCAGTCAAGAGTTAGAGAGCAGAGTAGTTCCAGTGTCCCATAAACCTACTGGAATAGCTACCTCCGCTCTCCAAATATTTGATTTACCAAAATACTATAACAGATTTTATTGGAATTTGCAGAGCTAAATTTCCAACCAGGCTTTAATAACTCCCACATTAAATATCTTAAAACCTGCTTTTAAAATAGACTGTATACATACAGAGAAAAACTTCACATTTATAGCTGCTAAGAAGCTACACTTGGACCCTTCTAAAATTAACATGCAATTGCTTTATCTGTATTGGCTAGGAAAATATGCACTATTCTCAATTATAAAAGGTTTCACAACACAATATAAACAATCAAAAGTGAGATTCATTTAGCTGCGTTATAAACATATTCCCATCTTCTCCCTTACTTTAACCATGCTGCCCTCCTGTGGATGTCAGGATATGTATAATGCAATGGCCCACACTAAGAAAACGTAGTTCAAATTGATTCCTGCTACTTGTTTGTGACTGACTTGAAGAGGAAAGAAAATGCCACTGTGTAACCACAAAACTGGTTAAATTAAACTTCAGGGCAAGGACTGTTAAACTTATATTTTAAATAGTTTTAAAATGAATATTTTAAATAAGTAGAATGTCTTATTATTCCACAAATCATGTATATATGGGAGCACAGTCATACATATTAATAATACATTTATTCTCAAATTAGGGGAAGAACATTCATTGCATAATGACGAGTTACTTCATCTGTTGAAGTGCCAACACAGTTGAACACATATATTATAAAGATTATCCCAAACCAAAAAGCATAGAAATGATTTGCAAATGTATCAGTATTTGATAAACTCCAAAAGTGCCAACTGGTGAAACTGTAACCTTTTTTTCCTGGTACAGAGATACCAAATACATCTTGAGGAATTACTGAGTCAAAAATATGTTACATCTTTAAAGAAAAATGTCAAAATGGTTTGGAATAAAAGAATCTAAAATTAAGAAGAGGTATAATCAATTACTCAAAGAAATTATCTCAGAAAAAAAGTCTTTTTGATTAATTACGTTTCCATAAAGTCTCTGTTCTAATAAGCTCTGTTACTATCTAACTGGAAATTAGTATTATGCACTAAAACATTTATATAATTTGAGCTCATCTATACTCTGTTAGTGCTGTCAGATTTGTTAAATCATTGGTTTAAAACAGAGCAGTAGGGAACAGATACCAAAACCACTAAAGTACAATAGCTGAAGTGACACAACGCTGCTGTTTTTCTTCTAGACTAAATTTGTAAATGCTGACAAATTATGCTTAAAGTCTTAATGATAAAGAATGCTTAAAAGTACACTTTTCTTTCTGAAGGACTAGAATTTCTAAAAGCTACAAAAGGTAGAGTGATACCTTCGGATTCTAAAACATAATGATAGAAAGTAAACACTTCTTCTTTAGTATCTTTTTTGTCTTTAACTCAGGAATAAAAATGAAAAGTGAAATGCTAAATTTTAAATCAAGCCACTCCCTGACAAAATATTTTATATATTATTGAAGAGACTGTGAAATAAATAAAAAGTCTCAGGAAAGCAAAAAACAATAAGAAATTATTTTGGACAAGACAAGACATTTAGTATAGTCACATGCTATTTTGTGCCAATTAGTGAAGCTGTTAACATGCAGTATCAATAAAAAACAATTGACCTAAGTAGTGGGGCTAATTAAATGAAATAAGATAATTAAATGCTTCTCAATATATAATAAAAAATTATGGCTGAAAGTGTTCCATAATGTTGTCTTTTTGTTTTCCTATTATCTGCTTTTCTGCCGAGTTTTAATCAGTGTATCTATATGCATAAAAGATAGATAGTGTCCAGATGTTAATGTGTTAGTGGCAGGAATCACGTGTTCAATTAAAATTTATTGAGTGTGCAAGGAAAAAACCCAAGCCTTCCATTAAGTAGAATACATACAGCTCAATTAAAAATGAATGTAGCATTTGTGATTAAATTGAACACTCACATTCTATAATGGAAATAAAATTTTACTTGACATATAATTACTTTATTAATCGTAATCATACCATAGTAACCTAGGGATCAGATTTATCTTTTGTTTGAAAAATGGATCCATTGCTTCTCAATATAAAAAATAATGGTAAAGCTGCATTTACACAAATTGTTGGTTCCTCTCCTCTGATGCAATTTTTTTTGGCATAAGTAGTGAATGAAAGAAAAGCAACTGTAACATTTTTGGAGATCTTAGTCTAGCACACTTTGTCAGCTACTGGCAATATTTGTTGTATTTAATATCAGCCCCGGTTGTGTTGCTTGCACAACAACTGCAATTTTGTTTGAATGCATTCATTACTCAGAATGTGTTTCTAAATTGTTTGACTGAAAGATCCTTAAAAAGACATCTCATGTCCATGTAACGTGGTATTGGTTCCCAGCCTACAGCCCTTAGCCTAAAAGGAATCATTCTGTAGCCTACATGTTCAGTCCCTTGCTTCAGATTTCAGCTTGCCCTTCAAAGCTAAGACTGACAGCCAGATGAAAAAGGGCTAGAGAGCCGTAAACAGTTTTACAAAAGAGACTGGCCATCAGAAGTCCAGCTGTGAGCGGAGAACATCCTCAGGTAGACTTCTCCACACCAGCACTACTACACACTGAGCTAAGTTACTCTCTTCTACTTGGTCAATGGCATGGGGCAGCCCACTTAAAACTTTGAACTTAAAATGGTTTGAAAATTTAAATAAGCTTAAAATACCAGCGGTCAAAACCAGAAATGGAGGAACACACGATAAAAATAGTAACTTCTAAGGCACTGATTTACTGAACAAGGGCTACTAGTTTTGTATTTAGGAATCTGTTCTCTCACCAGAACCATATAGCTTCTCATCTTTGGAATAAACTTTGAAGAAAAGCAGATGGCAGTTTTGGGCTGGCAATCTTCTAACGTTACCAGAGGAGCTCTCCATCTGGTAAAGCAAGGGAATTTGGTCTGACCCTGATGGAGACTTAGCAGTGGAACTCAAACCTACACCTACCACAACACTTCCCCTGCCAATTTGTCCCTGGTTTACTCTGTAAAAGCATGAAAGATAATCGAACAGGTCTTTTCTGTCTCTTGCTCCAAGACAAACAAACCATGCACAGGATCTGACATACCACTTCATATGCATTTTTCACCTACCTGATTTATCATTTATGCATAAAGTGAAAAAAAATCCCACAGATTACAAAAAGACAAAGCAGTACTACATCGTTGAACAGACACAAAGTTAATTTAGGACGGGATTAAATTAAAACAAGTTTGTGACAGTAAGGACGCTAAAAAGATTATTTTAAGTGCAGGGTGAATTCTTCATTACAGTTTTTATTTAAATAAAAAGATAGAGTGAGCTAATCGTGCAGAACTCTGTATGAAAGCACCGCTACACCACTGACATCGCAGAAACCACCAGCCTACCGAGGTGATGCTGTCACATTGCTTATTCAGGGTTGTGAGATGTACTCGAGGACCCTGACAAAATGGTACAGTATGGAACTGCCAACACATTTGTGTTGACATTTAACAGGATGTGGACTATTTAAAGTGAGCTGGCTGTGACAAACATACTATTTGGACAAAACAACAGTAGTGCAGGGCCATGGGGACCCTGTTACTATGTCAAAATTACATGCAATACTGTAATCATTGACATTATACTACCATGGAGAAAAAAAAAAACCACTATATTGAATTTACAAAAAGTTACCTCTGCCTTTATATCCAGTATGGTGTTAAAATAATTTTTGCCCATACAAAGTAGTGTATTATGAATTGGAATCCACGCTCAGACACAGTGTAGCTCAACTGACCCTACAGTATGGAACTGAGCCAGCGTTCCGGCACATACAGAGGATTAGATTGGTTGTGCAATTAGCATTTAAAACTAATTTTGCTGTTATAAGTGCCCTTGATTTTGTAAGGGTTTATATTCCAAAAGACAAAAATAAGGTGAATTTTACCTTCCTACAATAACATATGGACAGCATAAGTGACAGAAGGACACAACAGGCAGGTGGCATGCCCCCATCCTTGCAGCTAATAGTACTGGCACTCTCTGTATAGAAATAATGCCAGGCCATGCCGGGCCATATGTAGTGTCAATGTATGTCAGGTGGAAATAACTCTCTTAAATTCTATGTCACAGATTAGTGTATGGTACCAAGAAACAAGTCAGATCACCTGACAAGAAAGGCTAACAAATAAACTGCATCTTTTACCTGCATGATATGTGTACTGTGCTGATTTGTAGTAGCAAAAAGCAATATAAACAAAATCTAAAACAATTATTTCAATGATGTTTGGTGCCACAGTCTGGGAAAATGAGAATATTGCTTAGGTGACTATGTACAGTAATAATGTTATGAATATCACAATCAGTTACATCTTCATTACTACAGACTCATGCACGTAAGGGAAGTTTCCAGACAACTTTTGAAAGGAACTCAGATAGCAAAAAAGTTAAAAATTATGATTAAAAAAATAATACAAAATAAATATATATATTCTACTATATATAATTTTGGAATAGGTTATGAAGCAGGGATACTTGCATGTGATTTCATTCTAAAGATACTGTCAGCAATATTTTGGATGTATTTACAGAATAATAATTTTTTTCTCAAGTTTTAAGCAAAACTATAAGTCAGATGTTGTTCTGAATGGTACTTTCCCAAAGCTATGGGAACTGTGTAACAATAGCATGAAGAAATTTAAGCTACAGAAGCCAACCTGACCATTCAAGTCAGACCAGAGTCTCCTCAATTAGAGTGTAGACTTACTAGGAAATTCCCACTGCTCTGAACTTATTACTGCAGATTTTAGAACACCTCTGATGTAATAAAATTTAAACTGTTCATCATTTATTGTAGTAAAAATAAGCAGCCTACTCTATGCTCTCATTTTAGTAAGACAAATGATGCATAAGAAAAAAAATTACCTGCCTATATTTCACTTCAGGTACATGTAGCGACTAAACTGCTCAGATCATCATCTTCCATGTGAGGACCTAATAAGACATATTTGTCTACAGCATAACATTTTTTTAATACTACCTTCAATCCACAAAGCACTGAATGGTCAACCCATCCATTCTTCTTATCTTGAATATGAAAACAACTTATAAGTAAATTAAACTTAAACCAAAGTTATTACTTAGTGGTTTAGAACAAAAGCCAGTTACAAATCACGCCAAACTTTAGATTTTCTCAATTCCTCACCCACAATTTAATGAACCTATGGTCTATTTTCAGTTAAATTTTAGTTCATCATTTGGCCTTCTAAGTTACCACCAGCTTTGTTATTTTTAATGAAAATACAGAAAAATTCCTTTTTACACATTAACAGCCTTCTGAAGTTGTGATCTGAGCATTTCCAGTAACAGGCAAGACTGTTCAGATTTTATTCTTCATATTTTTAAATAATCCAATAAAGCAAACATTTACAAGCACAAATGTAAGGTTTCAGAGGAGCATGTATTTCATGTATTTTCAGGATTGAACCCTTGCTTGAACCTCTGACATGACCATCAGTAGAAGCTGTTGCCCAGTTTTGCCCAGCTACTTTTAGGTACTTGAATGAAGTACCTAAACAAAAAAGGATGCATCTACTTTGGTAACTTAGTCTGAATAAGGTGTGTGCTTTTGAAGAGAATCTCTCCATCGCCCCCAGTTGCAGTACTTGGTTCACATTGCAGAACTGATTCAGAGCACATGAACTAGACTCCTCTTGCATGAAATGAAATCAGATGTGGTACTCAGCTAGTGCATCTCACATATTCCAGCCACTAAAGGGCAGTCAGTCTAGGACAAGACCAGACACAGAGTGAACTAAATCCGCAGAAACACATATAAGGTGATCGTCATGTCCTCAGCAACCACTGAGTCGCTTTACAGACCTGTTTGGGCACACTTCACACTTGGTTCCCTTTGTAGTCAAGAAAGAGGCACATGCCAAGCACAGTTCAGGTCTTCCAGATTTCCATCTCTTTGTACTGGGCAGCATAATTTTGGTAGCCATCAGTGGCTAAAAATCCTTCGTAAGTGCCTCAGCTAGCCAAGTCCGGGTTACTACTCATTGCATTATTCATCCTTTAAGTCTTCTCTCTCCATGGCAGGATCATCACATGCAATCTGCCATCTGGGCATAGGGTTTAATCTCATCCCACTGCTGCAACAAGGGCTGTGGCTAGAAGGTACTCAGTCAACCAGTCTCTCTCACGCAGTGATGCTGCATTCAAATTTGTTCAAGTAGAGTAGCCATGAATTAGGAGTCAGTCACATAAACTATGATGACAAGTCTTCAGTGGTGCTGCAGCACAGCTCACCACCATCTTCATGGTCTGAAAGTGACCTCTTCTCTAAAGTGATAAACTGAAAATTGCTGCCAAGGTTTTTTTCACTTCTTTTTTCCCCCTCAGACATGCACACGAGGATCAGGAAGTTTAGATGAGGAGAGATTTAAAGTTGAGAATTGCAGATAGAAATTTGATAGTATAGACTAGAAAAGTCTACCTAGCTATTCTACGGGTCACTGAGATGCTCGGTCATAGGTTCTGAGATCTCACATGGTAAGAAGAAAAAAGCTGGCATTTACATCTGAATGCAAGGCACCATTAAGGTAAACCATAAGAGATAATCCATGCCAAAAGAAAAAGAGTTTAGGACCCAGTGAGACTGTGACATAACTGCATTAAATAATGCTGAGGAGAGAACAAGGTACAAAAATCAGTATGCAGGAAACAGATCAACGCCAACAGGACCAGCTCACTCCAACTGATTATTTTGTGAGGCTCAATAAGGATTTTAGCAAAGATGAACCAAAGTATGATGTGACACACATGCAGTACTGATATGGGGATTCTCCATACCTAATCAATTATGCATACTCAATCCTAGTGAAGGCACGATGATATTGAACATGTGTTGTTAAAGTTATGATCTAAAGACAATACATACACAACTGAACTTGCATCATTTTGCTCACCACAGACCTAAAGAAAACCCATCTTAACATTTTCAGAAGCATGTAGCTTTTCAGTGAAATATAAAAAACAGTTTTAATGATTTTTTTAATGTGAGAGTAGAATCACGATTTAAATATAAATTACATATTCATGAGAACAGATTCTTAAATCTGTTCTCCATTCTTTTACTTCATGTTTTAAAAAGTTATGAGTAAAAACAAAGCAAGATTTTTTTTTAAGAAAAAAATTGTATTTTAAGTTTTCTGACTATTAATCTTGCTTAACCCATAGATCTTTTTCACATAAAGTCTGTTGTGGTTAAGCTAAGTGAGTTTGGATCTAAATTTGTATCTCAGCTTTTACAAATATTTCAGATTAATTACTATGGAATGAATGAAAAATGACACCTTAATTAGTAATGCTTCTCTTGGCAATTAGGATTCTCTTGGCTTCTCTTAGCAATTAAAGTGGCAGTGGCGTATCATTAAGGTCTTCAAGATTCCCCATGCCTCCTCAGAAGCAATTACTGTGGGAAGCACTGAAAATCGGGCTCATAGCTATAATCTGTTCTCTAAGGATCTAGCAGCAGGATAAACACTTTTGCTTCTTCCTTCCATAGTAATTTTGTATTAACCCATCATCATTATCTAATCAATCATTAATGTAATTTTAATGTGTCATTTTTTATGAAGTTCAATTTTCATTTTTAAAAAGTGATTACAGTCAATTGATTTTGCAAAAGTGTATAGTATTAAAATCATTTAAATGAAGACAGTTAACACATTAGCAATATTCTCCGTGGCAAAATGCTAGCATTCATTTAGCACAATGAAATACTAGAGTTTAGCACAATTTAGACTAGCATAACAGAAAATACTGCTATGAGACACCTTGGAATAATAATAGTAAGACATCCATACATCACTAAAAGTGAATTAAAAATCAAGCCATTCTATCATGCTGCTTATAACGTACAGAGGAAATTTTTACCTTAGTATATACAAACACATGTTGCCTTATGAATGTAAAAATGAGGACAGGTTTGTCAGAATTTAGCAAGAAATATAAGATAATTATAGCTACATCAATGACACTTTTGACCCTCTGACTAAACAAAAAATATACACCATTGCTAATGGACCCAAATTTAAAAATGTTAGTTAATTATGGTCCAAAATTTGCCCAATATTTCTGCTGAACTGTAAAGTCACTGGTTTAGTTTTCAAATTTTGTGTTAGTTTCTCAGTAATCTCATTCCATGTGTCAGAAGTTCTTGAAACACTTGGGTTTACTCTGTGCTGGGATTTATGAGTCTTGTCTTGCAGAAAGGGATGCTCACAGGCTTGTCTTCAGGGTCTTGGATCTTTGGAGTCAGCAACTGTCTGAGAGTTACTGTTGAAAAGAAAGATAATCTCCTCTTCCTAAGTTTTAGTAAAAAGCTCTTATGGTTCAAAAGAATCATGTTAACTTCATGCAGCAGGAAGAGTATTTAAGTTACAGATCAGCAATGCCAGTCCTTTCCAGTTCAAGGTATTCAGCAATGACTACATTTCATGAAGTATTCTGAAGTTTGCAGCCAGGATACTTTTCATAGCAGTTTCTGACATATTGTTCTGAAGGATCATTCACTGAGCAGAGAAAATACGCTCTACACATATAAATATGTGGTGCTGGATGTCAGATGACATTTTGGCATACCTTGGTGTAAAAAGAAGAGCAGACATTCCTGCATACAAGTGATATTTGCTGCACTGTATACTCCTGTTGCTGCTCACATTTTTTACTGAAACCCCTTTTTTCTTCAACAGTCAACTGTGTTTGAAATTCAACCAAAGCCTATTTCATCAGCTACACAACTTCTGCAAGTGGTGGGTAAAGCACTGGCATTAATACAGCTTGCTTCAGCACTGCAGAACTACCTACAGCTACTGCACTTGTCTTGAACAGTCCTAAGATTTTGGATTGTCATGCTAGGTCTAGGTTGAATATGGATTGGAAAATGAAGCTTTGCAGTTTACTTCTGTCTTCAAAGCCAATGAAACTTAACTGAAACGCTGATGCTTCTTTATGCCTTCCTGTCAGAGACTACAATGAAATCTTTTGCCCAGTGTCTCAAAGGTCCTCTGTATAAGGCAAGCAAATATGAGGTCACATGCTTTGAGTCTGAGCATGAGCCAACTCTAAATCAGAAGTGTTGTGACCACGTTGGCAACCGCAACAGTTCTCCAGTGCTGGCGCTGGCACCACATTGTCAGTTTTTGGTCAGGGTGGAGAGCTAGCAAAGTATAATCTCTCCCTGCCCACCCCCATCCACAAGTCCCATGACCTCCTCAAATGGTCATATCTAAAATAATATTTTGTTAGATTAAAAAGAAACCTCTAACTCAATTTTGCTTCATAAATAAAGTTTCTTTACTAGAGAATTCCCTTTAGATATGCCTGCTTTTGTTCGTCTTCCATATTACTGACATCCCCATTAGCTTATAAGGAACACTTTGAAAGAGTTCATCTACATGAGTAGATGAGAATGAGGTTCTTAGGACAACTTGAGCGCTAATTTTGACTTATTTTGCACTCAGCAAACATTGTCCCATTTGCCAGTAACAGGAAAGACAAGAAAAGCTGTGCACGCTATAAAATCATAGCTAGATGGAGCGACTAAGTTTTACTTCGATCCAGCTGACTTGCATACACACTTAATACCTGTGATGGAATCCTCTTGCAGCAGACTGCTTCATCCCACAGTGCTTCAACATGTTATAACAAGATTTCACAAGTTAACAACTGAGACAATCTCAGGAAATAGGAGCATTTTTGGTTATATGGTCAGTGAATCAAGACTCAGGTGAAGACCAAGGCTTTCCTTCATGGCAGGCACCCTTTACCCACACGTAAGGAATGAGTAAGCAGAGGATTATCTTTTCATCAATGGCACAAAGGTAGTTTACTGGCCTCCTATTTGCATACGGATTACAGGTCATCTCAAAATACTGGAAGGCCTGACGTTGCAAATGGCAGTGGGCAATCTCTGTCAGGTATTTGTAGAAAGATTTACCTCAAAAACATATTTGAGACTAATTAGGAGTAATTGTAACAGAAATGATAAAGAGCACTGATATATTCCACCCATATTTCTTACAACTTTACTGTTCTTATGATAGGATAAGAAAATGCTTTGAACAAAACTTCAGATGTTAAAAACACAAATCAAGCATGTCTGCTGCCAAACAGAACAAGCTATATATATGTTAGAGGACATCACAAACCCTAAACTAACACCAGTGCAAAAAAAAATCCTCACAGGAATTAACTGAAGTGACATTTATTTCATAAAATATCTATTTAATTTCATGCATCTTCATAAGAGTATAAACACAGACACTATTTTATCTATAAAGATCAATATTTATAACTAGTCAGAAAAACAAGAAATAGCAGTAGAAGTGAAGATATTTCTCCTAACTGCATGGTTACCTGTAGCGAAATTGTCTTACTATCTATCAAAGTAGCCCAAGTTTCATTGAAAATAGAAGGAGACTTAGCTTTTAAAAATCACTTAGGCAGCTACGCATAGTTTATCTCTGACCCAAATTTAGATTTAAGAAACTGTGAATTAGGCAGAAGAAAAAAGATGACATGACTGAAGCCCACCTCTTGTTCTGGTAATTCATCTTTCCAAAGCTTTGTGCTCTAGTGATTAGGCATTTATTTTAATTTAGTAGATAATCTATACTTCTTCTGAATGCAGTATATATAGAGAAAAGTTTACCTTACCAACTCCAGAGTACCTTTCCTTTTTTTTCCCCACAGCCAATGTCTTAGCATTGATAAACCAACCTGTTAAGGTATTCCTCCCTACCTAGTGGCTTTGAGAAAACTCAGAGAACTCTGACGTAGCCTAAATACCTAAATTTTTAGGCTGCTGTAGTGAGGCCATATGACTAAATGATCAGAAAAGGATTCCAAACTATCTGATGTTATGTAAAGTTTGCAAAATTCAAACAAACTCAACAGTTTCCTCCGTCTGACTTTCCTTACGCTTCCCAGTCTTGACATTCACAAACTGAAAAATAAGCCTTCTACCAAAGGACAGCGAGAACCTCGCTCTTTGAAGCAGCAGCTGAAGTCAGTGCTCTGCTACCCTTTTTTCAGCTGGAACAAAAAGTGCAATAGCAACAAACAGAAAGCTAGATGGTGCTAATACACTGACTTTATGGTTACAACTAGATGTGCTGTGCACAAGCTTGGAAAGACAAATCAAATATTATAAAGAGATACAGAAGAGTTTATGTATGTAGAAGAAATGCTCTAGTTAGATAACTATCTACTTAACATTTGGTTCAGGCAATTACGTCGTGTTGATAAGAAATGAAAAAGAGCATCAGGAGTCTCTCAGATAGCCCCCTTCCCTTTTGTAAGAGAAAAATGTTACTGTCTTCACTAATGAGAAAAGTATTTTCAGTAACTGCTGAAAATTAATGTAGGAAGTTATTGTTTTTCTCTCATGGAAAATACTACTAATTGAAGAAGTCTATGCTACATATTACCATATCATAACAAGTATTAGTAAGGATTTTCAAAGATTTTGGATACATACAGGTTTCTAACACTTCACTTTGAAGCAGCTGTATACCCACTTGTTCTAAGAGAAACTAAACTTGATATTTTAGCTTAGCCAAAATTTTGTTTCTATATAATCTTTTTAGTGCTGGTAGAACAAACGATTTAGAATTATTCTAACATATCTATGTGTTTTGGCTCAGAGAAAGGTCTGAAACCAGTTTCAAATTCACTATGTGCAATACAAAGGCATATCTGTGACTGGGAGCACGCAGCACTTGCTAAGAGAAGCGTGATTGTATTCCTGACATCTTTATCTGTAATTTCAATGTGGTGACCTTGCACATTTCTCTGAAATAACAATACTGGGAGCAGATCTCATCTTCAGATCAGCCTTCAGATTACACATCTTAAAGTTACAAAGCTAATTCTGTTTTTCCTCCTGCCCTTCTTTGCTAGGTGACCATGGACAAGCAGCACGTAAGAGCTGGCACCATCATTGTTCTGGCTAACTTCAGTGTCCCCGTGGCTCTTCTTAGCTGACTTATGAGCTCACTAGTAGCTATGATGATGGTTTATCCAGGTGACAGTCACACACTACAGCCCTACCCACTGAGAAGCCAGCAGACCCCAGTGCTATCCTCAGCTCAGTCACTGAATTGCCTGTGACTTTGGGTGATCTCTGTTCATTCCTGTGCTTCATCTCACTCATCTATAAAACAGAGAAAATTATACTTGCCTTCCTCTCCAAAGAACTCTTTTATCAATAGGTGACAAGTATCGCAAAAAAGAGAGGGGAAAATTACTTATCCTCTAATTCTGCAAGTTGGAAGACTGCTAACCAGGGCATTCAGCTCACAGACTTCCTTTAGCTCTATAACTACAGCAGCAGGAGGAGAAATGTGATACGTCAGTCACATACAGGAACCAGTAGCTGTATTTATTGTTTATAAATGCTCTTCTAAGAACATTTCAGTCAATTCCAAGTGCACAAGAGAAAAAACTTTAAAAGGTTAGCAAATTCACGGTGACCTTTATATTCTGAAAATACAACCATAAAATAGTAGTAATAATACAAAAGAAGTTGTGAGTGAAAAATGATTTCACACAGATTCCTTACAATTTTGGAGAGTCCAAGTTCGAAAAAGTCATGAAAATAATTGCTTTACTGATGAGCAACAGGAAGAAAATCTGGGCATGTACATACTCAAGCGCTGGTAGAATGTATATTCCAAACACAAAAGTTTAACAAATTAAAGGTATAACATTTCTATAAGCAACATGTCATAGCAGAAAGCAGAACAGAACTTATAAGAATGAATTTGGCCTTTCAAATCTTGGAAAAAGTTCTGGACAAGAGCTATGTTGAAATTTTTTACTTCGGAAGTCAAACCCAAATAATACTGCTCTGTAATTCTGTCCTGTTCAGGCTGTTCAATTTGCAAATATTTCATTTTACGTTATTATTTATTTTCCTCTTTTCAGTATGACCATTAAGCACTACTAATCCTTTTGAAGCAAGCTATTTGAAAAAATCTCAGTATTCCTTTTTTATTTCTAGATTGGAAGCAACAGAATACCCTCTAGTAACCACTAGGCTATGCTAACATACAACTTAACTGAGACAAAAATCTACTTTTAAAAATAATGCATGCTTTAAATGCACGCGGATGGGCAAAGGCACATTAAAAACCCCAACACACATTACAAAAGATATTTACAGTAACCCACATATCTTGAGTGGATTAACCTGTCCTGCTTGGGTTTTCAACCCTAATTTAATTATGAGTTAAGGACAGCCAAGTGAGCCTTTCTTGTAAAGTAAACAGTACCTCCCTAACACTGCTATTCTGACTCAACAGAAATAAACAGGCTTTTAGCATTTTCTATAGAAATTTTTTAGGTCAAATTTTGCTTATTTCCTCTGATGATTTGTTTTAGATTCAAGATTGCAACAGAATAGAAATATTAAAACCCCTCCTGTTGTATGGATGTTGGCTTTACTACCTTAATAAAGAAGATTAAAAAAATATCTTGTACGTGCTCTGCATTTTAGACAACGAAAAGGTTACCACATTCTATGAGAAGATAACAAGTACATTACAAATTATGAGAAAGGAATCTGAAGTATAATGAATTGCTGATAATCAGAACTGTTCTACAATCCCCATTAATGAATGACATTTACCTTGTCATTATTCAGAATTTCTAGCTGTGCATGCTTCCCCTTGTAATCTACTGACAGGGTTCAAATAGAAAAGGATGGTTATACATCCTTTGGGTTGTTTTGTACTTCAAGAGCCTTTCATGCAAGAACAAAAAAAAAATTATCTAATGAATAATAGGATTATGTTTACTGTAAAACATATATGAGTATTCCTTATTTTTTAAGCATGTAACAGAATGCATAGAAAAAATCACAGAGTGTTTCTTTGATCAAGTGTTTTTTTAAAAATCGCATTAGTGGAGTAACACTAGATTAGCTGTATGGATGTGTCAACAAAAACACTAGTGTAAAAGTAATGTGGTCAGCAAAGCTACCTCTTTTTCACAGACGTACAAATGAACTGATACTATGAAACTGAGATTCATAGTAGTGTTGAGTCATAAGGTTTTTTATTTCTTGCTCTTAGGAAGGTTACAATTTATAATGAGAAAAATCCCAAGTTTATAATTTTATTTGAAATATAATTATTTGTCAAGGCTGTGGAAACCCAAAGAGGGAACATGATCTGAAGGTGCTGCAGTCCAGAATACTACTTGTGAATTAAAATCTCAGTTTAAGTACAAGACAGTGTAATTTGTAAAACTGAATATTCTTGAGACATAAATGCGAGATAGGTTTTCAAGTCTTTCAGCATGTCCACTGTGTCAGTAAGTAAAGTCAGTCTTAAACAGAAGAAACTTTTCTGAAGGAGTAAAACTGTAAAGCCACAATTAGCTTGGGCCTGTGGGTTTTGCTGACCCAGCAGAAACTGAAATATTTGAGCGTAACTCCCGTATCTGAAAAAAACAGTCTCTTATTACATTATCTTTTTAAATCATGATAGATCATTAATCTAACAAAGCCCCTCTTTCTGCAATTGGCTGTGGGGTAAAATTTTAATTCAACTTTGAATAAATTTTGAGATTCTCAGCTGAAAGGCATTATCTAGTGCCAACAGATTGCCTTTTTCTCCTATGAGACAAATAATGTGTGAGGTTCATGAGGTGTTTCTGAAAAATAAACTGAAGAATTAGAACTTAACTGAGATAATCACACTAACTACGTTAGAAGTCTGTTATTAAGGTTGTAAAATACAACTTGCTAACATGATGAAATTCCAGCAGCAAGGATGATCACGTTCTTTCATCCTTTTATTCCCCACTCTTTTGTGTACTCTATGACACTGTGCTTAAATATCTGACCACAAACTAAAAAACCAAAACCAAACAAAAAAACCCAAACGAAGTAAACAAAACTAAAATAAAATAAACAAAAACCTCCCAGCCCCTTTCACTATTCAGGATAGCAGCAGCTGCCTTCCAGCTCTTCAACACTTTATTTTCTCCTATGGCCTGTTTCATTGCATGTTACCCAAACACTGCTTGACAGACAGAATTGAGTTATTTGCTTTTCTACCTCAGGCAGGTTCACCAGTGAGCTGCAGAGCCTGGCACCGCAATAACACTGCCCGGCAGAGCATAAGCCTTTGGCCGTGTGTTAGAGAATTGACCATGCCCCACTTCCCCCAGCTCGTGAGGTGTGCAGGAACCTTTTCTACCAGTTGCTTCCCAAGATTTACCTTCAAATGTCTATGACACTGGGAGGTGGTATTATTTTCACTTCATAACAGAACTGAAGTACTAAAAATGTTAGGCTTCAGATATTAAGATGAAGATCTAATTTTTAGGATATTTGAACTCTTAACAGCACAACGTATATTTGCAGCCCCATTTCCACAGACTTCAGCTAGTAGGTGTGAGTGTTGGGCACCTCCATGAAATCAGATTCCAGTTTATCACACTGGGCACAGGAAACAAATAACATACGACCAGTTACTATAGGTGGAAATGTTTCAGTCTCTTACAGGCAGGTCGTTCTCTGCAGCACACATGGGGATAAAAGCCAGTTCTTCCAGGCATCCCTGAACTACCTTAACTGCAAAAAATTCCTTTGCCTTCCCATAATACTGTCCATAATCCACTGTGTGTTTCCAGCCTCTTCACAAATGAGGATTTCTCTGATAACACAGTATCAGTTCGGAACCAGAATAGCTTTAATCTGTGTGTTGAAGCAGGTGGGAATCCCTCTTGAAAAAAATAGCAAACGACCACTTAATACCTATACTCATCGAGGAAGTCAAGAGAAGGCTGCAGAGAGTGCCTGGATGATAGCTTTTCATAACATTAATGTTTCCTGACTGCACACATTACAATTATTCCAGCAGGTGTTTTTTTCCCTCCAAAAAAACCCTTCCTCCCTCTCATTGCAACCCCAGTGCCATCATACAGTATTTCATCAACCTTTTCAACGGTTATTGGAGGAATTATTAACCTTTTATTTAATTTCACATATGTTTATGGTGGAGGAGTCCATACAGGCCTCCCTCAGTGCTCTAGCTTTCCTAGACAAATGTGTAGGTAATAATCATTATAGCTAATGGCTATAAAGAAAGGGAAACGATGACTGACCCTGAGCATTTTTGGTGGGCAGAACAACATTTGCCTGGAGAATAGTAACAGCAGTGACCCTGAAGTAAAATGAAGAAGTAAACAAGTGTTCCAGGAGATTAGGATTCAAAATCAATGTGAGGAAGTAACCAGCAGCAGCAGATAAAAGGGATAATGATAATGATGGAATTAAATTATTGAAAGCAATATTTGACTGGGCAATCCATTTAATGCTCAGACAAGAAGACTAGTGACATAAACCAGTATGGAAAAGAAAACTGGGGGTTAGGAAGACCCTCTGAAGACCCCAGAAGAACAGCTAGCTCCCAGCCAAGAAAGCCTCTGGGGAAACCCAGGAGTACAATGGGAGGAAGCACTGGAGCCTTGTCCTTGTTGCTGGACCCAGGTCAAAGTTGCATGTAACACCCTTACTGGGGTTGCAGACAGCATGACCCCAACATTATCAGTGACTTGGATCAAAAATGGGGACTTCTCCCAGTCAACTGTTGGCGTAGGTGCATAGGAGCACAACATCCCTGATGTAGCTGTAGCGTGGAGTATGCAATGGAAGCAGGCCACGTGCAAGTTAGACATCATCCTGTCCCCATGGCTGCCTTTTGACAAAACACTGAAGAACGCAGGCAGCACCATGCCACCCCTGCAGCATTCACTATTTCAACTGGCTAAATACCTTTCAGCAGCAGGAGACTGAAACCATGCTAGTGGACTGAATCTAGACAAGGATGTGCCACAATTACCAACCGATTTCAGAGGTGTTTGGTGAACGCAAATGAATGGGGCAGGGGGTGGGGACTGACAGGAGAGCATCATGCTTTAGTACAGACAAGCACTTTTCTCTCCTCCCTAGGTCCTCTCCACTCCAACTTACTCATGTCAGCCTGGTCTTCCTGCTCTCTCCTACCACGTTATCCCATTTGTCTTATTGATGTATTTGAAGCCCTACTTCTAAGTTTTCTCATCTCAGCCCCAGTCTCCAAGCACAGTAGCTCCAGTTCTTCCGTTAGCTCCACGACTGGTTTCCCTCTCTTGCCTTGCAGCTCCTGGTCACCAGCCACAGGTCTCCAGGCAGCAAGTCTCATTGTTACAGTCCTGATCATTTGTGTCTAAGTTTCCCCAAACCAAAATGAGGGCTGGGAGATTTCAGGCCAACCAATTACAGGTTTGCCAAAACTTAAGTAAGGTTGGTTTGTTTGGTTTTTTTTTAAAGTATTGAATATAGGAATTTTTGGCAATTGCTGTCTGTATACAATGAGCAGAATATTAACAGGAGGAGATTAAAAAGAAATCTAAACAGTATGGCCACTACATTAATTCTATATTTACATGTTGAATAGTCCTCTTTTTTTGAAATGTACTTCTACTTACTTCAGAAGAAGTTAAAAGGATGTAAAAGAGCCCTGGTAATTGCTTTATAACTACAGATACAGCTTTGCTTACTGTTAGCAACACTACCTGTTTTTGCAGTTGGGATGAGGAATAGCAATGGCAGTTGGCTAGGCGAGCCGTCTTCATGAATAATCTATTCCAAATAGTTTCAGTCTTAGACAGAAAAAAAATCCTTAAACTGGTATTCGTACATAAATTCCTTTCAAGAGAAATACCGTACCGTGGACAGAGAAACAAAAAGGGGAGACTATGTTGCCAGTACCATCACATTCAGGTATATAAATAATCCTGTTTTAATGGAAAAATATGTTTCTCCTAAATACCAACTTTTTTCCCCCAAAGTGCTATAAATTGTAACATTCAAACCCAGTTTCTAAATGACACTGTAGTCTTAGTTCTGCATTTCAGAGTTAGCTCATCATCTGTCTTTACACATCACTGAACATCTGAAATGAATGTTATTCCTGACTAATCAAAACTTTATGTACCAAATGAGGATATAACACAATGCCATACTATAGAAACTGTTGTACACATTTTATAATGCTTTACAAACTTTATGTTTTTAGCTACATATGTTTAAACACAGGCACAATGGGACAAAATAATAAATACAAACAGCCAGAAAATGGACACTTACCCACAGTGCTTCATGTGAGGTGGTTTATCCATTCTCACCGCCAGTTTAATTTTCAAGTCACTGTCCTGGCTGTTTTTGGGGACTATCATTTTATGCAGATCAGGTGACTTTGGGCTATTGGATGTTGGATACAACACTACCTGCAAGTCATAAAATAAAAACTTTAATGAGCTGATACAAAAATATCTTCTAGTCTTTAATGGAAACTTCTAAGCAATTAAGATTCTTGTTGCATCTCCTCCAATCTGAAAGATGACTAAAAAAGCTTTCATAAATCTAATAAACTAGTTGGCTCAATCTTATTGTAATAGGCAAATTTCCAAAATGAACTCATTCATTTTCTTACAAATAGGACTTTCATATTAAGAGTTAAATAAAATTTCCTCCTCCATTAGTTCATTCTGAATTAACAGTTTTAAACAAAAAGGAAAAGTTGACACTTGCAAATAGTCATGTACAATTAAACAAGAACCTAAACTTTTATATTACTCAGTGCTCTGCTGGAAACATCCTATTGAAATAATTTGCTGTAGCATTATGCAACAGATCGCCCCTCCAGCAGTGATATTGCTTGAGTGAAGAAAACCAAAATATGCTCTTTCTTACCAACTCAATTTTTTTGATCATTAGCATTTATAAAAGCCAATTATAGTAAAAATTGCAGAAATTGAAGATTAATTCCAAAGCACCTTTGCTGCAAATACAGTATAATAAATGTAAGATACTACGTCCCGTTCACATGTGATATGACACAAACCTTTTGTTTAATCTACAGTGGCAGACATATAAAAAAATTAAAAATACACGGAATATTTGATTTTTAAAATATTTATGTAAGTTTCTTGATAGTTTTACTAGCTAACCATTAATCTTAGATTAAAACTAGTCACAAGCAGTTAAATATTTTTTTATTTAGCATCCAGAAAGTTTATCCACTTATAGTCAGTACAATTAAATATGACTACTTCATAAAATCCTTACCCGCAGTCACACATTTAGCAGTTAAATGCTGCTGAAACATAACTTCCTTTCATTCTTATTATAAGCACTACTTTTGAATCCATTTAGACTCTAAAATATTCTAAACATGCTATTTGGGAGACTTTCGTAACATTCAGTGAGTTCAAATTACCATTATTACGAAGCAGCATTTCGAAAGTAACAACATTCTAAAAAGCAGCGTTCTTCACATCTTTTATTTCTTGAAAACCAAAATTAATCATAACATTAACCATCAAGTTAATTTCTTATACATAGTCCTTGTGCCACATATATAAAACACAATGTATTCTCCTCTGTGTTATTAGGAAAGTTAAATTACGGATTTGAGTAAGACTCTCCAAGCAAGCATAAATCTAACAGATAGTACTAAGCCAAAAATATTACAATAGTGTCATTCAGTTCTAATAATCTGAAAGATGATGTAAGCTGAAGACCATCAGCTTCTCATCTCAGTATTTGCAGAAACATGTTCCTGCATCCTGTTAATATCAGGAGCTCTAGCGAAGCAGAGGAATATGATGCATCACCCCTAATCAAGTGTGCAACCTTTATAACACCAGTGGGAGAAATAACCTGTCAGAACTATTGAGTACGCTCAGTACCTTTCAAAGAGATAGGAAAAGAAAAAGTATATTCTCATTTTAAAAAATCAGGAGGCTGCTTTTTTTTTTTTTTTTTTTTTTTTTGCAAATGCATAGCAAACACTATGTATAACAGAGCTTATTCCTTCTTTCCCAAGAAACAAGCTGATTTTCATTTTGAGTAAAAGCCATCCCTTAAAGAAAATTTAAAACCATTACGAGTATGGCAACCTTTGAGTTCTGAAGCATCAAACAGAAAATTATTTTTAGTTTGTTTATCTTTTTAAATGCAAGATCATATAAACAGAATTATTACTCATTCCTTGCATTTAATGACTTGGCATTCACATCAGACTCTAGGTGATGTTACGAATTCCTTTTCTACAGGCTGCAGCAGTTCCTGTTGTCCTGTAACAGCTTATTACAGCTCATGTATCTCAAGTGACATCCTTCTCCTGTCAACTTTTTGAGTTTTTAGAATAGGCAGACAAGTGTTAATTAATTCATAACTTCAGGACTGACAATTCCTTTTCTGAATTTTTAAAGTAGTATTTTGGAGCTTTGTTTTCAAACCTCTCACCATGAATAAGTATCTGGCAGAATACTTAAGTATGCACCGTGTTGCGTTTGTATTACACTTTGTCACGCCTTCCAGTTTTAAACAATGAGAGCTAAAAGAACTTTGTCATCAAACTTTTTATCATTACACACAAACACACGTATACACACACACAAACATTTGACAGGCATTAATTATCTTCACAATAACCTTCATACTAATCTTGTCCTTAAGGGCAATGTTAACCATTGTGCACCATATCATCAGGTGGCAAAAATGTAAGCTCCCATGAAATCACTGAGACCAAAACACTGGGTAAACATTCCTTGATATAAAAAGTAAAAAGTTGCTGAAATTTGCATTAAAAACATTCTCTCCACTATGGCACACTGAAATGCAATGTCATTGCCATTATCCATGGAGAAACTTTCTTGGCTATTGTGTCTCAAGATTTCCTTTCAGCACTGCTTAAAGGATTTCAATCTTCTAGTTGTTCTGTAATCTACTTGACAAAATAAAATGGTATCAACTCATGTGTCTTCTGTGGGGGATATAAAACTCACCTACAGGATACTCTTTCACTATGCCTAAAACTTCTGAAAGTTTCATAAAATTCCTACTACATCATACATTTCTGAATGATTTTTTTAAATTTTATTTTAATATCTCTTATTTTATTGTTCTTATACCTGTGAATATCACCATAGTAGATTATTCAGCAGCAGCACAGAGAACTAGGAGTTGTTAGTCTAGGACTGTGTTTACAGTAAGTAAACTAACAGGTAATCTGCATTAAAAAGTATAATGAACTATTAATGATCAGAACACTACACACCAAACACAGTTGCTGTGCATTGCATTGCTTCAGCTGATATAAGGCAAATTAATAGTATCGGAACAGTGTGGGTTGAGGCAATTCAGTGAATTCAATCATCTCATGATCATTAAAAATACTCCACCATGTGGTCCAACTATATCCAGTATTACATTTCCTCAGAGAACACTGTAACTGAAAAAGTGGCAAGTTCACTTCATGCCTCTCCTCACGTGGATGTAAAATAAACACAGAAATCTTAAATATTTTAGAGCAGCACATTTCTGGATTTGTGCAAGGTGATGTTCTCAAAACACTGTTTCTTAATTGTGAGTGACTGAAAATGTTTCTCTCCTGGTCTTAAAATATGACAGGTTGAAAGATATGAAGCTAATATCATTCAATGACTTAATTAACCATCATTTACCGTGATTCAGTTGTGTATTTAAGTCCTCAGCTGGATCACAATAGAAGAAGTTATTTGAAGTACACCTGAACCAGTCAATCCAGCCAAGCAACTATTAACTCTCCTCTATCTTTGGCACACTGATCATACCTTCTTTTAAAGGTATGAAAGAAAAGTTCAGTTGTCCAACATACTCTGAAAGCCTGAACAAACCAAACTTGTGACAATCTTGCCTTCTCAGAGCAGATAACCAAGCAGGAAGTTCACAGTCAAAAGTGCTATGCAGAAATACCTCCTATCGGTATCTGCATGTTTAGATAAAGCTCTCAAGCTAATCATCCCTGGCCGCAGTTGTCCTGTTGTGAAAAGAAAATGCAGCCTTCAAAAGGGACCAACGAAGCTAAGAGGCAAGCAGACTGGCAAACCATAAACACACTTGAGAAAAATCAAGAGTCAAGATAATGTCTACTTTTTCTTCCATCCCTGTGGCTGAGTTCACTTTCAGCCAACTCAGGTCCTCGCATCCCAGGCGCAATCCCCTCCCCTACTTCCACCCAAACCCGTGATACTCAAGAGTTGAACCCAAGCACTGGAGTTACCCACTCTTTTGACTGAAGTATTTGAAAATTAGGTTTTTACAAGTTGGAGTGGTCTAATACACATTTTGAGATCTCAGACCTTGGACCCCAGACCTTGGTAATCATGGTATTTCTGAGCAGACTATGCTGAGTTTTGGCTCACCGTCATAAGCAAAAAAGATAAAAGTGAAGATGATCTGCAGCAGCTCCTTAGTGCCCTGGCTGAGAGGCAGATGACAACAGAAACAAATCAAGAAAATCCTTATCATGCCTTCAGTACAGCTCACACTACACAACGTTAAAGAAAATAAAGATGCAGCCTGTTACCAGTCTGTTCTTCATAACACAGCCTGTGCCATCTTCAAAAAGCAGACCAAACCCTCAAACTGTCCCCACCCTGGTGTCCCCATCCTGCTTGCTCCTTGCCACCCCAGGGAGCCTCTGCTGCTTCTGGCACCCAGCTTCCTGTCCTTTCTTCAAACTGCATGGTCCCCAACAGGAAAGCCCGAAGATTTTATGAGACAAAAGAAGTTCCCATGCCTGAAGTGCTCTTCCAGAGCACAAATGGTGCTACAGATGATTGCTTTTTGCTGTTGACAAAACCCACACTTTCTATTTATCTTATTCCATACCTAGGATGAAAAATTTGGCCTCAACACTTAAGGTCTGGCTAAGTTACAAGCAATTGAGAACTGAATCTTACATCACATGGCCTTAATCATGAGCAGCACTGCGAGCTCTGCTCAGAATAAACAATACTTGTGTTCATGCAAGAAACCCTGTGATGAACTGGAGAAACCAAGTTCTCTAACTGTTGTGCTCTACCAGAGACACTTCTAACTCAACTTGTGATTATTTAGAACTATGAAAACCAGCAACTGCCTGACACATAAGATCATACGCTCCCTCAGCTGCATCTGTTAAAGCTTTCATCACGCAACAGGACTAATTCATTCTATGGAAGGCTTTTTCTTTCAGGTTTCAAAACGTAGTGATTTGAAAAGATGCCAGTGCAAGCAGAGAGGACAAATTTTATGTTATGAAATAAGCACCCATTATTATTTGGCACATGCAAATTTATGCTGCTGGGCATTGTCTGAGCAAAGATCACAGGAAAATTTCCTGGTTAAATACACTCTGTTTTACTGATTTGAAAATAGCATTATAGACCAAAAATTATTGAAGCTGGTTTGGGATAGGAAATAGATGACTAGTAACAGTGTAAAGACCCTTTAACGTTACGTTGTTTGTGTAACTCTGGCCCTGACCTTACTTAGGGGACACTTACCCATTTTTGATAGAAATGTGTACTGACTCCTCTCCAGTCACCTTCTCCCCTAACTTGAAAGTTTGGAGCTGTTCTGAGTTATGTCAGCCCCTTGCCCAAAGACAGGTTAATGTCAGAAAGTCAGAAGCTGCTGTCAGTGTGACAAGAAGTGAATTTCCCTCAAATGCCCCAGCAGCAGCTTGCCAAGCACAGCACCGCACTCTTGTCCTCTAAGCATTAAGTCATGATGCACTGCTGCCAGGAGGATGAAGCACAAGAAGCTCAAGGGAAGGGACAAGGTTGGAGGTAGAAGTGTGAAAAGGAGATAGCTCTCTTGAAAATAACTCCCTTAGAGAAGTTGTCACCTAGGGAACCGCTAAAGAAAGGGTTAATAAGAGCTTGATCACCAAAGGAGCTTATGAGTATTTTACACAAGCTCCATCATCTCACCTATTGAGCGATCTCTCGCTTTTCAGCTATGATTGTATTACAGCTGAAACACTGAGACAAGGCTTTGGGTAACAGGTGATTAAAAAGAAACAAAAATCAAACAGAAAAACTGAACAGGCGCATGGTGAAAGGGCTATCTAAAATACTGTTGGTGACAAAGGACTGGGAAGACTTTGCAATTTATGCAATCAATAGACCTCTCCTGATGCTGCCAGCTGAACACTTACGTTAATGGATCTTAGCAATTGATAAAACTTGTCTTTAAGTCCTTCCCAAACAGCCTGTCCCCTAAATCTAAGGGAGAGCATGCCTGAATGAAAAATATCTCAAGAATTTCTGACGAGAAGCATTCTCAGAGAAGCTACTAAGAAAGACCCTGTTGGTGTGGAAACAATAACACTCAGCCAGACATAGCAGGGTGCTGACAGGCAGACTGCTCAGGGAGCAAGAGAAAAGGGGGGAGTGGAAGCAACCTCTTATCATTTTCCAAACTTAAAAAGAAGACAGAAAAAGTCAGACCTGCGAAACCTCAGTCATTTCAAAACATGATGGAGAAACACATTCCCCAGGGTGGCAGGCTTTAAATTAATATATTCACAGCACGAAATTGTCTCTGCTCAGTGGCCCTTTGAACACAGTACAGAAGATAACCAACATGCCCCGTGCAGTCAGCATTCAGAAACTAGGCAATCATGCCAGTATGGGTACCTAGCCAGTAGAGCTACTTTATAATGTCTTTAAATCACACCCAGAGTAACAGCACCAATAAAAAAACCTGTAACTGCACAGCTAATTATTGCTGGCTGCAGCTGACTGTGACAAGCAGGTTGTGAGACAATAGTTCCCTTTTGATTGAATAGTCAGAGCGACAAGGCTGAAATATTCTTATATTCAAAAAGTATCAGCAATCAAACACCACCTGCTGTTCTCACATTGTATTCACATGTGTGCTAAGCAAGCACAATGGCTGTCACTTTGAATTACTAGGTTTGAACATCTTCATACACAAAGTACTGAAAAAGGAAAAGTGGTGTCAGATTCCTGAGTTTCAGAAATCATCAGGCTGATTTTTCAGAAGTATTTACTCCAAACTCTGATGGCTTCTTCATGCTTCCTCAGTTGTTGCATGTACAAATGGCAAACATCAATTCTGCCTTCTGTACGCACATACAAAAATTATTGAAGCGGCCAGATGAGTGTCAGTCACATAAAAATTGTGCCACACATTTCACAGATATTTGAATAAAGTAAGTTCTTAACCTTTCCTCATTAGAAGAAACTTAGCTTCAAAGATGCAGCCTGCTTCACTTTCTAGAAGTTAAATTCAGTGGCTCACTGTATATGGAGGTCCACATAACCACAGACACAGAAGCTCAGGTTCTGCATAACCCAAATCCAAATAACATCCTTTTCCTTCCAGCGCAGCACACATCTCCATTTTTTCTTTCAGTAGAAAAACTGATTTGGTCCAACTGTCATCCAGTTTGTGTAGAACAGAAAAAAAAGGTTAAGATTTGATTTTTGTTTGAAAACACTTAAAGTGGTCAGCAGGCAGCCCAAAGACTATCCCCCAGCAAGCAAAATCTTCTCTCAGCATTCACAACTGGATTTATTTTGGCTTTTTTAGAGGAAGAGAGCAATGTCAGACAAGCGACATAGTAAATACTACTTCCTGTCAGTTAAGCATATCTTAAATGCCTTGAAGGGAGAAGATGTAAAGTACAGACAACAACCCTTCTGTTGCTTGGTGCTCACCTGGTGACTTCTGCAGCAGAGGCTGAGCAGCCCCCAGACTCTGCTTCCCAACAGGGAGTATATAAAGCTCTAAGTATGGTCTACCCTCTCTACTGAAAGCACGAGCCCGCATCCCTTCTGCTCCACCATGAACTAGTTACTTCTGGAATCAGCAGTGTCTTCTCCTGAAACTGAGGAGCTGTAGTGCTGTCGTACTTAGATCAGGGCCTACATCTTAAGTCCATAAGTGTGAGAGACTGCCATGCACTGATGGGGTCAATGGAAAAGCCTTCTCCTCTGTAGCTCTGGGGAAACCTTTGCTGGCTCCACATTTCACACCTTAGATCTGTTTTCATAAAAAGCCGATCCCTTGGTGGCAGAAGAAACCCTTTGGTATGTGATGGAAGTTCAAAATTCAAATCATGTAGCTTGATGCTGCCTTCTAATTATAGATTAAACAGAACAAAACCTTCACAATAGCCGCAGGGTATGGGAAATGCAAACTTCAATAATGTAGAAAAGTGGTATCAGGTCAAGACAAATGCTTTGAAGAAAGTACTTGACAGATGAGAATTAATGTCCACAGCAAGCCTACCTCAGAAGGGGCAGGTTTGAGTTGAATTTTTAAGTACAGAAAAAATACCAGTAGAAGTATTTTTAGGCCTTCTCAGAGCATAACAAACCTAGCTGAATCAGCTGCTCTCCTGCAAGTCACTGCAGCGTACTGACCAGGCATAAAGTTGCCAAACTTTATTAGAATTAAACTTATCCAGTGGGATCCTGCATCTTTTCAAAGGCTACCTGAATTTCAATCTCTCAAACCTGAAAACGAAGACATTGACAACACAACAAGCCTTTGAAAGCTAAATGTATCCCATGAGCATACACAGTGCCTTAAAATTATTTTGTAAAGATTCTGTCGAATATTCTCCCAATCTCCCCTGAAGCTTGCAACTACCACTCTCAAATACTCTGGTTAAACCAGAGAGGTAAGTTGGCAGATTCCCCCTTCTCCTGAGTTAAGCATTTACCACCACCAGCTGGAAGGTGTCTGTCAGCAACCCTGCGTGTTGCCAGACCTGGGAGGCACAGCACAGACCAGACGCCCAAACAGGCTGATGCACAACCAACATGCCCTTTTTCATGTTCTTTTCCACTGCTAAGGACCATGTGCTGTACATAAGGTCACTGTGGGAGGTTTATCTTTTACTGACTTAGCTTTTACAGAAGGTATTTTTTGGGCAAGGAGGGGAGCTGGACATTTTTGGTAAATCAGGAATGGATTATAAAATGTAAAATCAGTACCCAAGCATCTCTCAGGTACTTCTGTTTGCTGTGACCAATCTCAGCACAAGCTTTAACACAAGGAGAAAAAAGGTGATGGCCTTTGTCCTTTGTGACAAGGCGGGGGGAAAGCCAGCAAAAAGCCATGATTTTAATAGCCTAATTCTGGTACAAACTGCCAAACCTCAGAGCATCTGATAAGAGCATGCAGACTCTCTGCTGAAGAACAACAGGAGAGCAAGAATCAGCAACAGAAACAGAAGATTGCTCTTTCCTCTCTCACCTTTTATATATTGCTTTGTCTCTGGGAAAGCTGGGTCAAACTCCATCCAACAACAGGCCAGTGAGCTCAGCCCTAGCCCCTCTCAACTACCTATTTTTATTTTCTCTCTCTCCTCTCACCACTCCCAACCAACAAAGGAAAGTTATTACCTTCTTTAAACTGGCTTGGCCAGCTGACAAATACAGACGTGTCAGAAGGCAGGCAGGAGTGGGAAGGGAGAGGAGGCAGGAAAAAAACACAAAACAAACCATCTGGGGCCACAGGATACAGTTAAGGCAAAAGCTATATTCAGTATTTTACATTTGAAATGTTTCCATTCTTTAAAATAATTTAAAAATCTTTTTAACCTTCTGTCCTAGAAACTCAGACAAGCTGCAGCATCAGAAAGCAGACCTAGCTTATACCTGAACTTTGGCTAGTTAAGGTTCCAGAGCAAGAGGATCCTGTTGACACTTGTAATTCTTAGCCTCTTTATTCCGTTACATGTTTCTTTTCTTCTCTGACTCCTTGGCAATGACTATGCTGGCTACAGTTCACAGTAGCCAGCGTAGTCACTGTCTCTTCTCCACTGTCTTGCACCTTTGCATTGACTTCCCTTTTGCTTCTTTGAAAGGACTGAGCAAGCAGGGACAGAGAAGAAACTTCTCTGTGTTTAATAGCACTATGCAGTTCCTCTGAGTCCACCCTTTCAGTCTCTCTTTTTGTTGTTTTCAATCCAGATATTGCTGACTCCGGCCTGCTCAGCTGCACCCCTGTGGCTCCTCTGTATCTGCCACGACAGCTGCCTGGCTCCCGCCAGTGTGTTACCCCTACTGGAAACCTTCCCCACGCAGCTCCCACCTTCACCTCAGCCATCCTTGACTAAGTCACCTTGGAGGCCTCCTAGAAGGATGTGAGAGGACACAAAGAAATAGTAATACTGGGGATACAGTCGGGACCTTAACAAGTGACCCAATGCGTGGGAGAATCTGTCTTTGTGCAGCCGCCTGCACTTGGAGGACGCAAAGTGCGGAAGAGCCCTGCTCTTCTCAACAAGCTGTCCTTGCTTGAATGAGAAACAGCCATGACTCTGAATGCAGAACTCAGCATTAAAACGTGAGCTCTCCTCCACGCGGTACATGTCAGAGGGGAGAATTTCAATAGGAGATGGGGGATGGGAGGGCAAGAGGTGCAGACCCCCTCTGCCTCATTCACACTACCCTCTTCTTTCTATGATACATTGCACTCTCTAAGCCCTGATTTTGGCCTCAGAAGGATAAATGATCCTATCAAGATAGGGAAAACGTGAAAAGGGAAGGGAAGCTCATATTGAGAACTCTTATTTTAGTCTGACATATCTCCATCACTCCTCCCCCCCCACCTTCTACCACTTAAGTGCTTCCTTCCCTTTCCCTAATCACTTGCTATGTTTATTACACACCAAGTCTTCTGTCTCTCCTCTTCACTCCTAATTTGAATAGCTACAAGCATTGGTAGGTCACCTAAGAATTAAAAAAAGTTTTAAACTTGACAAAGAGAACTGTCATGGATCCCTGATGGAAGTTTCTGAAAGGTAATCCAAGTGAACAGATCATGTTTTGAACACTGGGAAAAGTCACCCTTAAAAGAAGAGCATGGTTTGGTACAGGTGCAGCGGCGCAGGTGCTGTACTGAATACCTTATACCTTTTTATGGCATGTTTTATCAATACTCGCATTTCTATGCATCATTTCTCACATACTTCTTGTTTCTACACATAATACTCACTCTTCCCAGTTCTTTATCTTCAAGTGCCAGCACCCCAGTGCTTTCTGTAAAGAGTTTTACTTTGACAACAGGCCGAGGGTGCGTAGTGGTGAAATCCCCTTGAGTTCCCCATCTGCAATAAATAAAAGAACAGAATTTAACTGGGGCAGAGGACAGGCCTGAGAGTGATAGGACTGTAATATTTTGTACAGAGTATTTATTAATACACTCCTAGAACATAATTTCCAGACTTTTGGGGGAGAGAGGGCAGGGGAGAGATGGGAGGTACATTTTTATACATCCGAGACTAAATATCTACATGGGAAAATTGGCTTTTATCTGTAGTAAGACAAATCAGGGTTTTTCTGTATGATTTCTGTCATAAAAAAATCAATCATAAATTTGTTAATGGCAAAACCCAAAGAACTGCAATTATATCCTTGTAGGGCAAAACAGAACCAAGCAAGAAAGCAAATAAAAAGATTTTTTTTTCTATTAAATGTATTATGTTCACTATCTTGTGCATACAAGTCAAATTAATTCAGCAAAGAAATTTGTCTCAATTCTAAAAAAAATAATTATATATTTAGCTTTAGGTGACCAAATTATGCAGAAAGTAAAGAGACTTCACCAGAGAAAACCTTATGTTTTATGAGATGTTACAACTTAGTGTAAGCATGCAGGAAAAAAGTAAACACAAATGTAAAATATGGAAAAAAAAAAGTTATTTATCAGAGTGACTATAGCTCTGCAAGATAATTACCACCACAAGGCTTCATACTTTTAGAGAAGCTAAATTAGGCAGCCAAAATTCAGTCGTTAATCTTTTATCTCAGTTAAGACACTTGGTTTGTCAGCTTTTCCCCCCCCCACCCCGTGTGCCAGTGGTACAAAAAAAGGAGTTACATTAATTAGATTGCAACTTCCTCCGTCAAGCAATTCCATTTTCCTAAACAACTGCATGGTACTCATTGCATTGACAATACTGATTCTGATTACGCTACTAGGCATAAACAAAATGCAAGAAGTCAGCGCAGCTCCAGTTTCTCTTCATTTTTTCCACTGCTTGAGATACTATGATTAGCAGAAACTAAAGAAATAAGGAAAACAGGTGACCTTAAGAGTACGCTCTATAAAAGGATGTGTGACACAAGCTAAAATCTTAAGAGGGCCTCATTTACAAAAAGCCTATTTTCATTTTATGTTCAAGAATAATTTACATGGACTCTCCATTGTTGGAAAATGAACATACAGTAGTAATCCTCCAGCAAAGGGATCTAATAGGTAAAAGAAAATCCTTCAGCTAACATTAAGTTACAGACTTCAAGACAAAGTCTATAAAGTAATATGCAACCAAGACCAAAAAGTTTTAAGACAGCAGTGGTTCTGTATAAACCAGTCCTACAGGTGGCTGAACACATGCCAGACTACAAAAGTGAGGTTCACTGAAAATTAGCCGCATTACATTCTGTCTTCTTTGCTTTGTCTGGATTAGATAGATGCTGTCTCCCTCTGTCTGGGGTGGACATAGCCTTAGCCTCAGCAAAAGGGGTAATCGAAACAGGGACTCTGACAAAAAATTACCTTCCTGAGAGGGAGAAAACCTGTTTTTGTGAGCTGATGACAGATACTGCAGTTGCAGGGCAAGACAACGCCTAGCACTGCTGCTCTTCCCAGCAGCGGTCCCAGGGGTAGGTTTTGCCACAATACAGAAATGAGATTTCCAAGGTGAAAGCATCTTCATAAAAGATGAGATAGCTGTATCCTCAGTCTCTCCCACTAGATCCCACTATTCAGGAACAATGCTGCCTTGCAATCACAAACACAACCTACGCGCTTTGTTAGCTGCACTCTCTCTTGGGCACCAGGATATATTTGTCCCTGAGCTTCCAGAAGCCTTGAACTGGGCGTGGCGCAATGGATAGGACCACACAAATGATCAAGAGAAACACCTATTAAAATAACAAAACAAAAGCCTCTGTACAAAGATCTAGTGCCAGCATTAACTCACAAACAGAAGAAAAGAAATCCGAAGTCACACTGGCTAAAGGGAAGAGACCCACCCTGTCCAACAAAGAGAACGTCACCAGTGGTGGCTCAGCTTCTGCAAGCTGAGCAGCAGGTGTGTGCTACAGCATGTGCTGGGGTCTGGGCATCCCAGCATCTGGTTCCAGGACCTCCCCAGAAAGCGATGCAGCTGTCGCTGGAGACACATACCCAGGCTCCATTTCTGCAGGACACAGCAAGGAGGGACGGGGCACACACGAGCCTTGCCGAGGGAGCCTGGCAGAATTTGCTGCTTCTCTAATTTAGATGCATGAAAGACTGATGTGGATGGGACTAACAAGGGGTCATCCACCTGTTGTTGGCACTCATGTAGTACTAGAAATCATCTTTAACATCAGATCTGATCACTAGCCTTGACTGACATCTTTCTCCCACCCCTTGTTCCATCTGCAGCAGTAAGTGAAAATCCTGGGCTAAAAAGCAATGGTCTGAATCAATTCCTAAAGCTTAATGCTCATGGTGGAAACATTCTACGTGTTCATCTTCACACTCCTGGCTGATCAGGACTTCAGTTAACTCTCATAGCCTCTTAAGACCATGTCTTTGGAGTGAATTATCTGGTAGAACAGATGGTCACAGACTTTACTGTCTAGACTTCAACATCACTCCTCATGAAAGAGCACATGAGGAATCACGTTCTGTTAGAAAAGGCAAATCCAAGATTGTATTCTTTAGCATTATGCTTACTTGCAGGCATCTGATATTCCTCCCAGCTGACAATATCACAGCAAACTACACGAGGCTCATCGCTTATCTTCCTTTTCATTCCTTGTTGATTACTGGAACACAAGTCCTGTTTTTTTGGAGGTTTGTGTTGTTGCAGAGGTATCACTTCATACCATTGGAAATCAGAAGCTGGGAGAAAGCAGCCAAAATAGCAGCAGTATCGCATTCATTTTAGTTTGCTTCTTCCAAGAATGAACATGGGTATGAGACCCAATAATCCAGACAGAAATTGAGTTTATCTATATGCCGAACATTTAAAAGCACATTATTATTTTATTATGTACGCTATTAATGCGTCAGGCATTAACTGAAGCAGAAGCCAGAAATTACAGAGTAACCAAAACGTGTAATATTCAACTCCCAGCTGTAGGCTAACCCATACGAATGTTACTGCTAATAACAATTCACAATTGTTATTTTTCTATTTTGTCAGTACAAAATGAAGTGTAGTAATAAGAATGGCCTTACTGTCTGTATTTTGCACTATCAGCACCCACTAATAAACTTTTGTCGTCTTAAAAATAAAATTCTGAGCTGTAAAGATTGTGTCATGAATATAAGAAGATACCAGGCACTCAACATTTATTAAGGGTGATCAAAAACAAGGGATAGACTGAGTAAAGCATGCAGGTGTACACAAGCTAGTCTATTTTGAAATACACTTTACTATTCTGAAATCAAATTATATTTGTGCTCAAGATCTGACAGCTGTCAACTTTTTTTTTTTTTTCCTGGCTATTTCTTTTATGACACCTGGTCAGACTCCATTCAAGAAATTAATTATTTGTTTATTCTTCCTGTTCATGAATAATACTTCATTCTAACCAAATTCCATTGAAATGGGTATTATTGCAGCTTCTATATGAGAGGATAAAAAAAGATATCAGATTTTCAGTGTACAGATCATCTTAAAACTACCTATAATGTAATCACAAACAGTAACTTTGGAGAAGCTACTGTTCCATCATCATCTGTGACTAAGAACTCTGCAAGTCAATTGGATCAATCCTATATATATCATGCCAAGATCATAAATCTAGCCTTCCTAGCCAATAAATATGAATTTACTGAATCAGTTGTTATTTCCACTGGAAAACTGTCAACTTTCTCCATGCTTTTGGCTTTTATTCTGTAACTATATGTCTGTTCAAGGACCTGTTAAGTTTAACGGTGAAAAATAGGTTAGGAGGATACCTAGTAATTCATGGAATCAATACACAAACAGTAATTATGATGATGCAAATCTTGATCACTACTACTGTAATTTCTTATTTCAATTTATAGATTTTATGTGCTAATATAATTATATCCACTTGGTTTCTCAAAAATCTAACATTTTTCTTCCAAAACACATTTGTCTTCTGTCAAATGCATTTATTAATACCTATTGAAATGCTAGTATTTACTGTTCTCACATCTGCTTAATCTCATTGGAATAGCTGTAGTGGAATGTTTCCTTTAAATTCAAAAGCTAAGCTGCTAGGTATAGGTCAGACAAATTCATATTTTCCTTTTGAGGTTGGGGTTGCACCTTGACATTCTCCTGGAGAAAATACAGCAGTCTCAGAAATGTCTTTCTGATCCACAGATTAAAAGCCAACCACCATACAAAGGATTGTTCATATTATTCGTAAGACTGAATAACTTTTTAGTTGTTTAATCGAACAACTTTTTGACTGTTTTAAATAACAACTAACAATGTGGCCTCCAGAATTTGAGCACTGAATTAAAAAAAAGTTACTTTTCCTTATATTTTAACTTTCAACAGCAACAACACCGAAATATTTTCTGCAAGAAAATAAATCCTATAGCTGAATTTTACTTTTCATACAGGGGAGCAGGTGAACCTGTAGGTTTTCTGTGAAAACAGAAGGAAATTGTATGCACCATTTTGATATCATTTGAGTCAAAGTATGTTGCAGATAATTTATTTCCAGCTTGCTCTGCTATGGAGATACTGAACTGTGGAAGGAAGAGAGAAGGAAGGACAGGCAAATTAATTCACTTAATCTCTGAAATTGCAATTTACAAAAAGTGTATCTTTAACAATTCTTAACGTAATAGAAAAATTTAATGCTTTATATTCGTAATAGCATATGTTTAACTACCAAACGTATATAAGCAATGTAAACAGCAAATCAGCCACTTCCACACATTTGGAGGAGCTGTTGATTTATGAATATCTGTCCAATGATTTTTGCTAATCTGAAGAATTTTGGTGCTTCATGTGTCCAGACGGGAAGTGCAAAATTTTTGTCAAAACAAGTGTGGATCTCGTGTATTATTCATATTAAATTAAAAAATTCCCATTATTGTCTAGGTTCTTTTTAAAAATTGTGCTAGAAATTAGTCAAAAGTAACAATAATTTCAGTGCTAAATGCTGCAGTGTTGCTCACTGCACTGCCAGCTGCAGCCTGTGTAGCATACTTGAGACCTCTAAAAACACCAACTTTAAGTCTAAAAAAACCCAAACAAACAAAAAAAACCAATCCTGCCTCTTCAGGCTCTCATTTTGCCACATTATTTTCCTTTGTATACATAATTTTTCTACTTTCACCTACTCATTCTCTTTACTATAGAAACTGCAATGATTTGACGTTTGATCATCTTCAACCGTAAGCCCCAGTCTTTTCACCGTATTTACACTGCTGTCAGAGGTACGTGGGCTGATACCATGTCTAGTGACAGAGTCCTCTGCCAAAGTTGATTTCCCTTCACCGCAAAAGTACCCACTACCAGCAAGGAGGTGGATGTTTTATTTCAGGCAAAGATTTATCACTGTGTCACAGAACCCCCTCTAAGCAAATTTATTTTTCTACTTCATTTGGAACACATTTCGTATACTGGAAACGGCAGCAAATTTCTCTCTCAGGTTTTTCACTCTAATCATGGTCTCTGTTAGTCAAAACTTTTCTTTATGAGATCTTAAATCTCCAGTCTTACATAGGAATGAATGTCATAAAATTTATTCTAAGCAAACATCTAGAATTTTATTTTAGCCCTATTTATCGGAATGTTTTCTTTCTGACAAAGTGTCAAGTCTACAGAATTTTGCACTATCAGTAACTGACTATACTCACCAATTAGTAAATCCTGTCTTTTTTGAAACCAATACCGGAGTATATTGGTCTCCTTGGTGCCTCCTTTTGCATCTTTCTAGGCTTGATTCTTGGTTTAAATCTACTACATAAGTCTACCTCAACAGGTTCCTTAGTTCTTCATTAAATCACCTAAAGAGGTCTCCTGAAAGAGTTTTCTTATTTCCTATCCATATAGGGATGTGCTACAGAGCTGGAATGAGCAGGAACACCCACCAAAACCAGTTTGTTAGGCATCCAACTGCTCCGCAGGACTAAGAGATTTACCAGCACTTCATCTTTGCACATCTCAGAGCTGGACTGGAAACAATGTTCAGGTCTCTATAACATCTCCATGTCTCAACCATTTCGAGAATCTACACAAACTTTGTTGTTTCTACTATATTTGGAAACATACTTTAACTGTAGAAAAATAGGTATCTGTAATCTTCAGGCTAGAAATCATACTCACAGTGCAAGTCATGAGATGAAAGGCCAGGAAACAAAAAGACAGACAAGACTCAGCACATCCCTGACATATCTGACTACACTGATATTTTAATCTAGTTCAAAACACCTTAAATCCAGGTCTGACAAACATTCTGTTGTTAGTGAAGTATTGTGTGAATGTGGAATTTATGAAGTGTTGCTTATTACTAACTACTACTGCATATATACAGAGAGAGAAAAAAATGTGAGAGCACAAGCAAGCCGCTGTACCAGCAGTGCAAGCTACCCCACAGCGATCTGACAATAAACCTTTAATTTGATGAGGAGGCTCCATTCAGCCAAACAAAAATAGAGTTAAATCCATACTTACCTGTTTCTAGCTTTTTTACTGAGACTCCCAAAGAGACTATTAGTTGTTACTAATTGCTGCTAGTTTTTCTCCACTAATAATTGGACAAGTATCATACGCATTTCCTTTTCTCTTATAAGCACAGAAATACACACCCATTTGGGAATGACTGACACCACGATGCTACACTAGAAATCATGGCCTTAACACAAACAGCTATCTTATACAACCCAAAGGCATGTTTATGTTCTGTCTTTTGCATGCCTTACAAAATAATATGAACATTCCAGCTTCTCCCTTTAATGAAAGTTCTTGAAAAAGGATGTTGAAATGTTACTGCACAACCAACAGAAGTTTATTATGCAGCATCAAGGATTTAATAGGGTAATGATTATTCCTTATATGCAACATTACAACCATTATTTTTTCACACACACACACACACACACATATATATATCTCTATATCTATATATATATCTCCTCTCCACTACATCAGTGGGATCTAGAATTCATGTTTGAAACCACAAGGGAAATAGTTTGTATGTTTGTACCTTTCCATAATGCTTATAATGTTGTTTAGGTTGCAAATATTTTTCTTGAGGGGGGAAAAAAAAAAAAAAATCTACATTTTCTTATTTCTCCATTTGAAAATTACTCATTTATTTTGATTGAAGTACAAGGACCGTAATTTCCTCCATCAGAGCAAGCCCATTAAACTGCAGCTGAAAGGCAATACATAAAGAAAGTTCTAAACAAATCAAAATGTCCTTTTACAGTATAAGCACAGACAAGCCCCATGCTCAGGCAAACTAAACCGTGAGCTTGGCCAAGCATCTTGGCCTTTCATCGCTAACTTCATCTAATCTTTTATGTGTCTTGTCTCTGTTCTTCCCTGTGTTACTGTGATTCCACTATTTTATGAAGAAATTTTGCTGAGAACTACACACTCATTGTTTTATAATGCCTACTACAGAAACACTGATACTTTGCATAAATACTTTCAGGGCTGTCAGCTAGTGAAGGAGCATTACGACAGTAATGGTTTTAACCCTGAGGTTCCCACCAAAATCTTCCTAAAATTACAAAATATAGATATGAGAAAGATAATTTGTTCTACAGAGATGGATGACAGTAGGAAGAAGTACAGAGTACAGAAGAAAAGGGAAATTTTGGTATAAGGATGGAAAGTCATACAATTGTCTTTAAGTGTCACCTTTGATTCCACCTAAGCAAGGTCTACGCTACTGTCCCTTACTTTTTTCTTTTCTTTTACCATTTTTCATTTATTTCCATCTGTATGGGAACTTTTGGCTTGGCACACTAGTGGTTTGAAATGCAGACTAACAAGCCATCTCTTCAGCACTTCCCTTGTAGAAAAGTTGGGTGTTAGCACCTGTAGCTGCGTACACTAAGTAGCCTGGCATTCAATTTCTGAATGCATTGAGTCACTATCTAGTGTCGTCACTCAGCAAGAGTGAATGTTGGGTTTTTTTCTGTGGATTCAGCAGCAAAATTAAAGGCTTTTAGGGTGGTTGTTACAAAACATTGGCAATGCCTTGTTGGAACTCTGCTCTGAAGAACTGAAAGCTCCAAACTGGATCCTTATTTTGGCAACAGCAAGGATAGCGTGTTTTGATGGATGTGCTATATTGTAAAGCCCCTTTACACAGCTAGACTAATATGAAAGGAAGAAAAGAATAATCTGATCATATGGTGGTTTTTTCAGGGTTTGCTTTTGGTAAAAATACTAACTGTTTTAAATAAAAGTATTAACAGAGCTCAAAATTATTAACCGTTTATCACAGAGCTAATAATGAGCTAGACACAATCGTGTATTTCTTTTTAAACATAAAAATTGCTTTTAAAAAAAAAGACAAAATTGTGAATAGTTTTCCTTTAAAAATAAAGAAGTGTCTAATACAAACCAGAAAGGAAAACCAGAAGAGGGGTTCAATGCATAATAAGCAACTAACTAGAACCACTCATTTAGGCTTTCTATGCTGAAAATGAGAAAGGTGCAGTCTAACACTACAGAATGCTATTATGACAAGTATTGTCATCACAAACATAAAACAGTATGAATGAATTATTACTTAGTCTTGTTTTCCCATCTCACTTTCAATACAGGCAACCAAGACAAGTCAGGGTGAAGATTTTCAAGGGTATGTAACAAGACTGACACACTGCCAGGTGCTGGGAACCATTGCTATATATTGTATGAAGAATTCATAAGAGGCATTAACTCCTGTTTCCCACTGAGTTTCAAACCCAGCTAGGGGCTGGTAATGGACACAAAGCCAAGACATGGTCATTTATTCTCTCAAAATTTCTATATGCATATTTACTTCACTTTTGCCGTGAAAAAGATAATTATGAATCCATCACAACATTGTTAAAAGTTGCAAATCCTATTTATTTCATGGTTTAATACTTGTGTGACCCTTTAAACCTTCAAAATGTTGTACAAATGTTGATAAACTGACAGTACTTTGAAGCAGACAGATGTCGTTGTGTCAGTCTAAAGATGTGGGAAAACAAATCACAGAATAGACTGACCTATCTGAGCCTGCACAGTCTATCAGGGAAGACCCAGGAATCACATCAGAAAACTTCAGTATTTCATCTGGCATCACACCACTTCTCTTTTATTCTGAAACCCCTTTTACTCTTCTTTCTGACTCCTACTGTTCTTATCAGCTGTCCGCATTGTTCTGCCTTTGTTTCTGCTGTCCTCCTACTCTCAATCTGCTTGTATTGCTTTTCAATACAGGCACATGAACCTGTAGACTCATACCTTCTATGCTACGTAGTTATTAAGAAATTTCAAGATCTATAAATTATTTTTCTTCATCTTTTCAGTGGACTATTCTGTATTCTAAAAGTACTGGACCTCTTGACACCTCTGAGGATCAATGCACATACTAACACAGTGACAGTAAAGAAAAGTCCGCCCATGGTGGGGTGAAAAACAGTTTTCTGAGTGTCATGAGCATTTGAGATGTACAAAGTATTCTTAGCCTGAATAGGACTCAAAAGCAAAAACTTCTTTCTTTTAAATCCTTTTCCTCAACCTTTCTCTTCACCAACAAACCAAAACTAAATAAAACCATTAAAATTTGTTCCAATTCAAACACTGTATCTAGTCAACTGTTTAACAATTATTTCGAATGTACCTGTATTATATTGTTTACAACAAATATAAGCAAATTTTTGAAAGGTCTCTTCAGACCAAGATACAGGGACAGTATATTTTGAAAATGTAAAATGGGACATTCTGATCATATGAAAATTGAAAAGAAATCCAAAGGAATTGTTTTCACATCAACTATTGCTTACAAACAATTATATTTTTCAAAGACGAGGCAGGTGCAGACCACTTTGAATAACAAATTTCAGATCCACTCTACCAGAGTATTCCAGAAGGAGACCGCAGGTAAAATTTGAGGTAATCCTTCCCAGCCCCATCTTCTTTTTGACGGACCATCATCCCTCTACATGATACTTTACAGGCTGCCTTTGCCTTTACTTTGACACAGCCAGAGACCAGGTAGCTGTATTAGTCTGAGGCTTAGCCTGATCCAAAACATTTTTCTTCTAAGCACGATTTAATTGGCTTTGGCTCAACAGCACACTATTCATAGCCAAATTCCTTCAGTTTGAAGCTGGATCACACATCTATAGACGCTTTAGCACAATGTTAGAGAACTCTTATGTCTGTCAGTAAAATATTAGTCACATTTGCTGTGGATCAGGTGGGAATGAGAATGGAAACAGATATATCATGTACATTAAGCAGTGTGTAAGCTGTCTTTCTCCAAGCTCTGACTGTTATAGTGAAAGGGATAACAGTGGGACATGCATCTTCAGGCCCCAAGGTTTCCTAAATGCACTATGCAATAAAACTGCTATCAGTCTTGCAAGAGACATATAACGTCATTATACATTTTAAAAGAAGACAGTCACCCCAAAACAGCTATTCCTTGCAGCCGTAACACTAGATGAGGAGGACTAATATCCCAACTCTGAACAGAGAACCTATTCATCATAAAGCCCTCATCCCACCAGCTTTCTGCCTGGAGTCTAAGCGCTGCAGCACAAGGTAGTGCACCAAAGCTGCAGTCTCCAGAAGTACAAACATCACACCAGGGCAGAATTCCTGGTTGCTTTCAGTCAATTATTAACATGCTGAGCACACAGGAGCAAGGAGAACAATCAGGATTTAGCCAGAACCATCAAAAAGATTAAGGTGAAGAAAATTAAAAAAAGGTATGCCCTGGTGGCAGAAGGATTATGTTTATTGCTAACTAGAGATTACAACCAACTTTAATTATCTCCTTCCTCCTCCCATCCCAATTTCTTCCATGCCACACTTGTCTTGATCTGAAAGTGAATATTCCCTGCTAACAGCAGTGGTTCTCACAAGTCCCTTGGGTAGACAGACTTAGGAGAGAATATTTTGGGAGTTAATCATAGAATCACCATAAAATTTATGCTGGAAGGAACCTCTGGAGGTCATCTAGTTCAAACCCCTCTCAGAGCAAGGCCAGTTAAAATCAGGTTCCTCAGGTTATTATCCAGTCAAGTTTCAAATTTCTTTTAATATTAAGAGCCTGTACGTAATTCATATTTCTCTGCAATAAGAGGTAAAAAAGTCTCTTAGACAATATATAATAGTAATCATTGGCAGAACATAGCACAGAAACTTACTTATTTTCGAAATCCCATATCTTTTTCTTGTGGATATCATATTGCTCTTTATATTTGAGCTGATTAGGTATTATTTCCTTTCTTTAAAGAAGCAAGCAATTGATCAGGCATTAAGAATAACTGAATAAAATTGTAATGTAAATTTTCAGCTGAATCCATATCCCTTTTGTGAAACTCTTCCATCATTAATCCAGAACACAGGCTGGGATAAATGCGTATTTTTTTTTCTTCTCCATCTTTTCCTTTGCAGAACCAAGAACACATCAGGTAATTTCCTACTGGCAATTTCTTTTTTCCTCTTCACAGCTGGATACTAGACCAACACATATGGTATTTGGTCATAGCATCCAATTGTTTGAAAGGTAGTGTCTTCCACCCTGTTTTATGAATTGCTCCAGTCACAACAATCCATAAAAATAAAGACTTACTGACATATGACAAGATTAAAGCCATTATGTAATTTATCCTTTAAAGATACAAAGATGAATCTTTGAGCAAATGATAATAATCATTATGCAACTCAATCAAACCTAGTTTCTAAAAGCAGAGACACTTTGTTTCCTGTCATGATCCTTACCCCACCAGCTTCCCTAAAATTCCAATATAGTTATTAAAGGATCATGCTCACCTTCACCAAGTTTTCAACATTGTTCACATCAACATAATTACATCTCTCAGGCTTTAGCCTTTGAAATGATCTTACCAATAATATACAAAGGTTCTCTAACATACAATCTCACTTCTGCAAAAGTTGCATAAAATGTGTTTATGTTTTAAAGAAAGTTAAGTCTGGATGCCAAAAGTAGGCAGAACAACCCTACTTTGTTATCCTCCAAGATCAACACTGGATTTCACTGCACTTATCTGTAAGTAAAAAACGTCCAGAGGTAGTAGTCAAAAGAACATGTGAAATCCATCAAGTAAAAGACTCTGTTCAAGAAGCTAAATCCTAATGAGAATTTATCCTCAGAAGATATAATAGGAAGCATACAAACAACAAGCTAAGCACAGTCAGATCAGCCACTATGAAACTACAATCTCACTATCCATCTGTAAAAATCCCATGTGCAAATATGGTCATTTCAACAAAAAAGCACCCAGGCAAACAACAGAAAAAAAACCCACATCCTAAGTAGAGTTGGTCAGCTTGCCAGCAACAGACTGGTTTGATTACTGTCTACCTGATCAGCAAACACTTCTGTTTCTGTCCCTCGTTTCTTCCTATGTTCAGTCTAGTATTATACTCAAGACTTGAAACAATATGAGGCAGGGACAACATTTTCATTCTACTTTTTCTCCTTTGCAAGAGCAATAACATGGATTCCTACACATTTAAACAATATAAGGAATGATTACTGAAAACTAACAGTAAAATTAAAGTATTACTGACCAAAATTAATCTCATTTATGCAGATGTATCAGACACAGATCAGCAGCAGATGGAAAAAAAAAAAAAAGAAGTAGGTGTGCCTTCTCTTTCCTTACATACTGTACATGTGTCATGCAACCACAAGTTAGGTGACAGTTGTAGGTATGATCATCTAATTGTTTCCCTTAATCAAAAATAAAAATTAGAAAGTTGAGTGGACTATGATGAAGAAATAAACTAGTTGATGCTTGGAACATGATTGTCACAGATTATAAATGTTGTCTATCCTTTTTCCCCTTCAGAAAAGTCATCTTAGGCCATATCCTCAAAAACATTCTATTAAAGAAGCATTATTTTTTTCATGAGCGACCATGTCGTTTAAGGAAGTTCTAAATTTTAGAAATTAAGCCTTTTTTTTCTTTTTTTTTTTTTAAAACTGTTCTATAAAGGTTTTGCTAAGTAATCTTTAATTATGTATCCACAAGTACTCATACTTCAAATACTTTATGGATTTAACGATGGTAGAATATCGCATAAAAATGTGAGCAGCATTTACTTTATTTGTGCAGTCTTGATCGAGGTTCCTTGCCTCTTCTGGTCAGATATTTAATCATGCATTCTTTGCATACTTCTAATATATAATAGCCCTTTTTATAAGGTTATGCAATCACTGACAGCAAGATACGATCATCTTATTTGTCTAGTTTACATGCAGAATATCCTGGCTCCATTAAAATTTTCTCATCATGCAAGATATCATCTTTTTCTATTGCATAAATAATGTGACAACAGAATGTCACTTGTAGTGACAAAAGATAGCATATTTCCATCTTTTCCATGATTATACATACCCAAAAGATGACGCTTTCAAGAAACCATGTTATTTAATATTCAGAATGAATAAAAAGCAATGATAAGAAAACATGTGGATACCAGACTCCACAAGACTGAAAACTAAGCCACATCAGTAACATTTGAAAAAAGAAATTAGCACTGGATTTTGCAAGATGACCCCCTGTGGTGTTGCAGCAACAAAGTTATGCAAAGCTTCATAGAACGGAAGGGGTCCTCTGAAGGCTCTGCTTACTGATCTCTGGCAGAAAAGGTCACAGGCTATGTTGGAGGGATTTTCAGCAGGGCTAAAAGGCAGGAAACAGTTGGAAGGAATGAAGAAACATTTCACAGCCAGTAATAAAAATTTTATAGGGTTTGCATGTGAAGCTGTGTAACTGATCTGTTTGTAAAATTGTCCAAGACTTCAGTTCAAACTATGTTATTCGATAGCATTTGCATTTTAGAATGACCATTAGCTGCTCAGTAACATACATATGAACAGTACTTTATTTAGCTTGTTAAAGAAGAAAATGAAGGACTTCAATATAAACTCACAGAATTATTAGTCACACAGAGAGAAAGCAGATAGGGTTAAAAGCATTAAGAAACCAGAAAATACTTCTTACTGATAAAAACTGTGCTCTCCTCTCTGGCACTCTAATTAGGTGTCTCACCTTTAAGAAAGAACATTGTTTCTAGCTTCTTTATTACTCTTAAGGTGGCATTCAGAGGAATACCTAAATATATTCATAAAAGTAATTGAGAAAATATTCAGCATTTTGGAATAATGGATAAATCCTGAATTAAGTCTCCACTTGACTCATGCTTTCCATTAATCTCCACTCTAAGGTCACACTGGCTTGCACTCCATTTTGAAGCATTCGTCTGAGTATCTCGTTTTCTCCTTTTCACTGCCAAAGCTTTGAAACTTCTGACTGAGTAGTAGCATTGCACTGCATACACTGATGTTTCACAGATGAAAAAAACAGGCATAAATAATTCTTTATACAGCTTCTTTTCACAAATGTAGCTACCAGTTCAAAGTGATAAACCAACTACAAAAGATGTGTGTGACAAGCACATGATTTGGAGCTCTTGCCAGCAGTCTCCCATGCAGGCTGGTGGTAATCATTCACTTTTCATCACTGTCTCATTCTACACTTAGTATGAGAGCTTTGCTACCCTTTTCTAGCTGCAAGTCCTATATAAAATCTGAAGTTATGTTCTCACTTATCAGGGATTTGTCAGTGCAAATATGTTACTGCTAGTGATTTGAAGAGTTGAGCTGAACTACAGTTCTCGATTCTTTTTTATTTTTTTTTTTTTTTTGCAATGAGTTTTGTGTTTTCTCCTCCAGCCTCACTGATTATTTTCCTTCATATCAGAATAACAGTACTGAAAATTATCCCAGTAAGGAGCCAGCTCCAGCAGCAGACAAAGCAAGCAGTAGCCTAGGGCACCTGACAGCTTGTTTTTTCTGTATCAGAGAAGAGATGGACTGGCTGTGCTTGCCCAGCTGGTCACTGGCCTCTACTTAAATGACTTTGCCCATTGCTGCCAAAGGACTGAGGGGGAAAGGAGGCATCTCTCTTCCCAGCAGTAGTACCATTACTAACATCAATGGGAGCAGAAAGCCACTTCTGTTTTCACCTCTTCCCATACTTCCTCTTTGCAGGAGAACATCCAACCCTTCCCCCAGTGACTGACCCTCCCCATCACCCCTGCAGGTCTCTATCCAAGAACCGTGATGAGTGCTGGAAGAAGCAGGGGGGCAAGAGCAGGCAGATGACTGCATGGGGTAAAGGATGTATTGGTCATAAAAGTAAGAAATATCTTAGAAGGACTGGACGCAGGCTGGGATAGGAGAGAGAAAAAGAGAGACATCTTAATTCTTCTGAAACTTGGGGACTCCTCCCTGACTATAAGAGTATTTCCTAGGCTTTCTTCCACCAGTGCAATTCTCTGATGAAACTTTGTCAAGCCCTGTTAGTTCCCTCTGTCACCAACCAAAAAAAAGCAGTATTGCTACTGTCAGGAAAACCTGATTTGGCTTTAACAGAAAAATTAAACTGTGGAATAAAGGATCTCCCATTCCATAGGCAGCTTCCTCCATCTTCTTTGCTGTTTGCCCATAATTTGCTAATTTCATGCTTGTCTAATTTAATATCCTCCTCTGTTGCCTCAAACTACATCTCTATATATGCTCATAAACTACACATCTCTATATGCTCATAATCATACTGTATGCCAATGTCTCATAATTACTCTTGCCAGAAATGGAAAACAGTGCAACTCAGAAGAGCAAAAGAACTAGATAGATTTTAGAGCTCTATCAGATGTGCCCCTTCAAGTTACACTGTTTTGCAGGACAGCAGGTCAACAGCACCAGTAACTCCCATTCCTGTCCTTCCAGTGTACGGTTCAGGGCATCTCTCAATCTTTCTAAAGATATGTAATTTTTTCCATACAAATCCATACGAATTTGGTTCATACATCATCACTTATATGGAATAGTCCATAACCTGTCTTTCTCCCATATTCAGTGAACTCATACCTATTGAGCCTGAAATCCGCTATATGAGTTTACAAGCTCAGAGCAGGTCCTAACATTACCACTTTTCCTAGAAACACTCCAGTTGTTCTCATATTGACTCCATCTGTTCTGGAACTTCCTTTTTACAAAGTTTCTACTTTGACAGGTAGGAAAATCAACTAATCTGTTCTTAACTTTTACCAGATGTATCTATACATAATGTACACCTACTGATTAGTTTTACAAACTTTACCTTAATCTGCAGCCCTCAGTACGCAATAAGTAAACCACGAACTGACCATGAACCATCCCTACCATGTTTTGTTCACCACATCTGGAAATAGCTAGAGAGAAACAAAACCCTTAAATCTACAGACTGTTTTCTGGAAGGAGAGTAACGGTGACCAAGATTCAAGAATTTGTGTATTCTAGGTGATTTAGGGAGATTTGAAGACCCATACCAATGACATCAGAAGTTAATTGAGGACTTAAAACAGAAGCTAACAAGTTCAAGGGTGAGGAAAAAGAGAGACACACCATCAGAAGAAACAGGAACCTTGACTGTGACAGTAGGCAAAGGTTGAAGGCACTTGTTGCAGGAACAGTATGAGAGCAACTCCGAGTTTGAAGACAAAGCACAGCTTGGAGATGTGCCATCCATGAGAAAACCTCTCATGGAACCCCAAGCCACCAGAGAACGCCCCAGCAGGTCCACAAATGAACAGGGGATGTTGCACACCCACTTATGACCTTGCTTCAATGCGTGTATCTGTGTGCCTTTTGTGCTATTGTTGCTTTTAAAAGTTCCTTGTGTACTAAATGCAAACGGTAAGACTGAAGATTCCTATGCCCTGGAAAAGGAACACAGCCAGGGACTGCGACAAGTGAATTTTACATCTTGTCCTACATACTTACGAGTTCTGCAAAGCTGTTTGAATACATTACTGGAGTAGGCTGCTGGCTTACTTGCCAAGGAAATTTGCTGCAACTAGGAGAAAGTCCACCAAATTAGATCTCCTCCTCCCAACCCCAGAAGAGGCAGATAAAACTCAGTGCTTATAATTTTGCCTAACAGAAGTCCATATTTGTGGTCTGAATGGAACAGAAACTACCATCCCAACTCTGCTGAAGATGTTTTCTCAGATACTGTAACTGCAATTTTTAAATTGTCTTTCACAAGGCACACTGTGGTGCCAGTAAAATCCCAACACGCTGTTTGGACAGTTATCTATGAAACATTCCAAATGACATTTTAACAGAGAGAAAAGTGTCTGAAGTCAGTGTGTAGGTCAAACAAATCAACCAAAAAACACACTTAATTTTCTTCCTCTCTGTCTCTCTGACTGGTTCAACTACAGATAGCATGATGTTATCCCCCTCCAAGTCAGTTTGCTGACTGCCTCCCTCAAAAATTAATTGAAAGAAGTGGATCCTATAATTTAAAATGAAATAGGCTCAGCAGGTGAGTAAGCTTTGTCAAGACTGATTACTGAGTATTGATTTTCCACCAATTGTACAAGTTACACTCCACAAGGCCACCTGCACATTAACCTAGAATACATTAAATCACCTCAGGCTAACATCTGTCTAGAGGTTTGTATGTTCAGAGGATGCAGTCTGTAGCTCTTTTTGTCACACGTGCATTCAATGGCATTCATTTGGACAGCACTCACACTTTGTACTTCATCATAAATAACTGTTATTTGTATTTTCATTTTTCGGAAAGAATTTAAGATAACTACCCAGGAAAAAACTTCATATAACCTAGTGCTAACTTAATTGTAAAAACTGTAAAGATAGTCAGTCAGGTTCTCCCATGGCATGAAGGAAAGAGATGCTGGATGCAGCACCAGCAGATTTGGCTTACTGTGGCCTCGAAGCTTCTGCTTGGTCCGTCTGAAGCTTCTCACCCCCTTCCACTTCCATGGTGCAGTAGACAATTCGATTGGGAGCGACTGACTTTAAACCTTGTACCTCCATTATAACAATCTGAGGAAAAGAAAGCAAATAGTTTACCCTTTAGAAAACATTACATAGCACAGCTATTGCAGTACTAAGCTCCACGCAAGTAAAAAAAAAAAAAAAAAAAAAAAAAAGAAAAAATCTGCAAACCCCACTCACTCAAATCTCCAGAGAGACTAGTTTTAATTTTGCCTTCTTTTTCCACTTTCAACAACATATAGTAGGAATTGAAATTTTTGTTCTGTTTCTACTCGGACAATGACTAAAACCTCACTCCAATCATAACTTAAATGCTAGTAGTTGAATTTGAGACTAATGTCTAAATATAATTCTAATTCTTAATACATGAGGAAATGTATCTTTTAAGCAATCATGTAAGTAAATATTTATAGAACAAACAGGTTACTGAGTCAGACTGTAAACAAGACAAGTAACTACATTGTTCACACCTTGAAAGGTTAATCATGGTGCTGTGACACTGGAGGTTGCAACCCTTGAGTCTCAGAAGTGATTTGGTGGTGTGCTAAGCATGAGGCAGGTCAGAGCATCGCTATCAGCTGCTGTCATCTTTTTTCCCTGCTACCTACCTCTTTCCCTTCTCCCAGCTCAGTACTTGCAGTCAGGTTCAGCGTACATATGGGGACAGGAGGGAAGAGAAAGGGGAAAAGCCACCTCTACCAGCTGCTCCCTGAGAAATTTCCTCACCAGGGAAATTCTGAGCTTGGCAGATCCCATAGTTTTTCAGCTCCTCAGTTATAGCTCAGAAGAACCAAATGCAGCCCTACTTCAAATGTCGTCCGCCTTTTATAAACCTTACAGTTTGTCACAGTGTGAAATTACTGGAATTTTTCGACTTCAGATATTTCTAATTCAGAGAAGATTTGAGAAGAAAGTCAGGTTTCTCTGCTTGCTTTGGAAGAGCTGCTTTCCTTTTCAGCCCCATTTGGGCCTATGAAAAGAAACTGGGAAAACCAGTCCATTTAATCAGCAGAGAAGCTGTCCTCAACTGAACTATACACAAAACCCACTATTTGTTTGATTGTTTTAAAGGTGACAAAAGTAATGACTAGTTTTGGTCTTATTAGAGGCAATTGGTTTCTTAGGTCAGCAAGCAACTACTAAAATATTTTGCTGTTAAACTATTTGCATATTTGCTAATTTGTTTCAGTTCAAGTATGTTAAGCCAGACTTCACCCCTAGCTGTAAAATCCTTTATACTTTAAAACTCCTAGAACCTTAATAAAAGTTAGATGTCTTGTAAAATTGCTAGTTTGGTAATATTACAGTGCGATGACAGTCATTGATCATTTAGAACATTTTTACATTACTCATAAATTATCAACACTGCCTATTATGCTTTATAAATAATAACAGAAATTCAGGGAGAATGATGTAATCAACTCTCTTTTCCATCTTTTGTGGTCTAGGAATTCAAGTAGTTATCAAAGTGATCAACGATCACTGAGAGACTGCACTAGAGATCCTTCTAGCTAATACTGCCTATACGGTCTTTCCACATGCCAAACGTATGTCCTTGATGAATGCAGACTTCACGTTTATTTATTTTTATGTTGACAACTTCTTTTCCTTGAGTTTCCAATTTAATTGCACAGTACATTTGTCTTTGGTAGCAATTCTGGATTCCAGCAATGGAAAAAAAGTTGCATTTCATTAAGAAGAAAACTGTCAGCAGCTGATTTACTAGCTCATTAGCTGATAAACAGCTTCCTAAATATTGCTTGTCTGTTTTTAAAACTGTCCAACAGCTGAAGGACATAAGTGATTAAGTCTTCTCCTACTACTTTGACTTTATTTATTTATTTATTTAACAAATTTCTGAGAACAGGCTATTTGAGGAAACATCCAGCTTGCAAAACCAGTCAGTGTTGCTTGCAGTGATGCGCAGGGGTGTCTCTTATCTTAGCCATCAAGGTCCATTCCCACCAGAATATTATGTTACTAACATCTTTTTTTGTTCTGTCTTAATAACAAGATACAGCAGCAGCATGAACCCCAGCCACTTTCCCCCCCACCAATAAACTTTGAGTTCTTACACTCTGTCCGAATGTTCAGACATGTTATAGATTTCCTGTTCGTTCACATGCCTGTGCAGCAGCCCTCAGTGGGGATTTTGCTGGTTACCCTACAAGTCACACCACAAAAGACATGACACGGATATGTTTACATGTTATTCAAGAAATGTGAAATTGTACATGTATGACCTCACATTTTCCAAAAATAAAGTATTCTGTCTCCAAGGAAATGCAATCAGCTTTTCTTATTTGCTCATCTGCATAGAAAAAGAGCTGATCTTCCATGTTTCAGTCTAAATGAATATCAGTTCAGTTGTTTACTTTTGCCCTTGTATCCTCTGAGATTTATCTTTCCAAGAGTAAGGTATTCACATACTTGTCCAGCAAGAAACTTAACTTACATGGTTAACACCATGTTTAAAATGAAAATTTGCCCTACTAAAAACTGCTACATGTAAAGTAACACTTCGATTCTTTGCCTTGCACAGGATGAACTGTAGATTACTAGCCTTGCAGAACATCCGTGTATCTTCTTTATCAGTGATGGGGGGCAGGGGTAAGCTAAGTTCACCAGACCTAATAGTCTACATTTCTAGTGTGAGAGGGGAAGAGCTGTGAACAATGCAAACTGTTCCAAATTTACCAGACATTCTATCTCCTGTCATTTTTAATTTCACAATTGTTTCAATCTTTTACTATGCTCTTCCCCCAAATATCACATCATTTTTAGTATATACTTAATATTTCTCTCTAGAGGTACAGAGAAAGCTTTTCTTCTTCTTACATCCCTCAAAAAGCAAACTTTCTTGAAGACAGAAAACATTACTAAAACTTTTTCAGGTACTTTTTAGGTGCTTCAGAACTACTCTTTGTTATTGCCATTTATGGACTGTTCCAGGCGTGGTATTCCACTTGAGGCAGACACAGCACACGTGATGGAGATGCAGAGGATTCGGCACAGGAATTATAAAACCACTTCATCATTTCATATACTTCAGTATTAAGGCCTGCACTCCAGTTTTACATGCTTGATGAACTAATACTTTTTGTCGTATAGAATGATGGATCTTAATACTCTGAAAGTTGATGTTGGGCTTTTACATTATTAGCTAGTAATATTAAAATTGCATACAGGGGGGTAAGTAATTTCTCTGTTATACAAAGGAATTAAACTTTTTCATCTGTCCATTTTTGACATTTTTTTAATTCTATGTGTATGTTGATGACATGGGAAAGAAAAATTCATTTCAATTTTCAACATTACATGAAAAAAGCAGATGCTTAATTCCCGAAGAAAATGCATTGTTTAAGAGAGAAACAATTTTTGTTTGTTTTAAACCATTTAACAACTGAAATATTTATTCTGTAACATCATCCACTGTCTTAAACTAAAGCCACTTCAAGTGCATAGCACAAGTGTGGCACCTTATAACCAATAAATACACACTGGAAATGTTTTGATTCTATTATTATTGAGAGAGACACCAGCATTTCCTGTTATGCACATTTGCAGCACTGGACCTGAACTATGATGCTGTCACCAGGTATGTTTAAGTAACTGTATTTGTGGTTTCCTCTTGAAGTCAGTTGAGCTCTATATGGATCTGGGCTGCATCTCTACAGACCACACTTCATGCATAATCTCAGTAAACATGAGCTAGTTTCTTGAGTAAAATGCAGAAATTTGTAAAAATTTGCCATGACCACCAGGAAAATTTTTTGTTTATTCACTAAATGCCTTCAGTGAGAAAACACAACTTGTTTGTGAAATTCTATGAATTGAGTTCCTGATAACAACAGTATTTCATTATTACATTCAAAAGTATACTTAGGTATTTAATGTACAGGAATTCATTTAAAGTTACATTTGTGGGGGAGATTCAACTTCCGTGTGGGCCCAAATGCAACTACTGCTGCAACAGGAAAATGCATCATATAGCTGTATTCTAACTCCTCATTATCAAAGAGACAAAGAATAATTTACTTCTTTAACATCAAATGTTAAAGTTACCAAGGAAGGACTAATAACAAAAAAGTATCAAGACATAGATGTTCTAGTAATTTAAACTGTCAATGAGTTTTCTGTGAAATATGTGATTACCTCTAATGTGAAGGAGAGGACCACATCAGACTTTGACAGCTGAACCTCATTTTCATCTCCTATGTCCAAGAACGCAGAATTCTGTGATCGCTTTAACTTCTGCAGTTTAAATTCCGGCCCACCTTTAGACACTGGAAGACTTTCCAAATTTGCCATCAGCAAATTCACCGAAGAGCGCAACTCTTCTATGTACATGTTCTCCATTTCTCTTGTTACGAATTTTGGGAATTTTCTTTCCTTGGAAGATATATTTTAGAAGTTAGGGAGGAAAAAAAAAAAAAAAAATCATGCCACATTAGATGTCATGGTAATTTACTGATTTGCTCTCAGTTAAGAGATTTGATTTAAAAAAAGTCTTAATTCCAGTGCCCATCTATTTTTGTATCTTCAAAACCGTAATGGGAAGGCTAATCCCATCCCATAAATATAGTTAATTTTGACAAGAAGAAATGTAATTTGAATTGAGAATTCCATCATATTCCTCAAATATAGCAGACAAAACATCTCTTTGAACACATTAAAAAAATAAAGGGGCATTTGTAAAAACAGAACATTTTGCCCCTCCCCCTAATCATTTAACCATAAACCCAGGATGAATATGTACACATTAGATATTTCCAATACACGTGTTTCAAGCGCATCAAATGACAATATACCTTTAATGTTACCTTCCAGTAGCTTATAAATTGACAAAATGAATGCTCCACTAATAATTTTGTTACTTCATCCATTTCCCATGCTACCAAAAATAACTCAATCACATCCATGCTTCTAACATGAAGGTGTTAAACTACAACCACGACATGAAATTCCTATCATTGTTTATTTCCGTTTTTAATAACAGGCCATTCATTTTGAAACTAAATCCTATGTGTAACAATTTGGCATATTTTAAACGTGTTAGAACTTAAAAATCACTTTTTTCCTCTGTAGGAGTTAAGACAGTAGTGTATAAATATTGTGATTATAACAGAGGGAACATATAAATGTGTATAATGCATATATGAACACGTACAGAGCCAATTTTACACACAGTTTCTCCTGATATTAAATACAGGGCAGCTTGGGAGAATACGTCACTCAAGATTAAACAAAAATGTAAATTATTCTAAAATTTATGTGTCGTGGTTTAAGCCCAGCTGGCAACAAAGCACCACGAAGCTGCTTGCTCACTTCTCCCCCGCCCCCAGCCTCGTGGGATGAGGAGGAGAAAATATAATAACGAAAAGCTCGTGGGTCGAGACAAGGACAGGGAGGGATCGCTCACCAAAACCCAGACTCAGCTTGGGAAGAAACAAACTCAATTTAACTTACCACCGACCAAATCGGAGTCGGGTAGTGCGAAGCAAACCCAAACCCTCGAAGACCTTCCCCGCAGCCCTCCGTCCTTCCCGCCTCAGCCCCGCTCCCGGTTCTCTCTCCCTCCTCCCCCCGGCGGCGCAGGGGAACAGGGGACGGGGGCGGGGGTCGGTTCCTCACACCTCGTCTCTGCCGCTCCTTCCTCCTCGGGGGGAGGACTCCTCACCCGGCCCCTGCTCCGCCGTGGGGGCCCTCCCGCGGGAGACAGTCCTCCGCCAACTTCTCCGAGGGGAGTCCTTCCCGCGGGCTGCAGGCGGGCACCCGCTCCCCCGCTCCCCTCCGTGGGCTGGGGGGGGACGGGACAGCCTGCCGCCTCACCGCGGGCTGCGGGGGCATCGGCCTCCTCCCCCCCTTCCTCACGGACCCGGCGTCTGCAGAGGGGCTCCTCTCACGTCCCACTCTCCCCCCCCGCTGCAGGTTTCCCCTCTTAACTCCGTTCAGGTGTTACCGCCGTCGCTGGCGGGCTCGGCCTGGGCCGGGGCCGGGGAACCTTCTGGCGGCTTCGCACAGGAGCCGGCCCTGCCGCCCCTGCCCCGCTGCCAAAAACCCACCACACAAACCCAAACCGGTATGTTTTATGTATAAATGAGAAACAAACACTGTTCCCTATGTATTGTCTACAAAGGTAGGCACCTTGCTCCTAAACCAGACAGTTTTTCTCCTTAGCTGTTATAAGGAGTATCATAAAATGTTTGACATTAAAACCTTTACACCTGATTCTGTTTCAATCACGAAGACCAAGCAAGTTGACTGTGACCCAAAACACCTGCAGCAAGTCCAGTGTTCTGGCTCATTACAGAGCCAGTATATTACAGATTGAAACAGAAAAAAAGAAAAAAAAAGTTATTTCTAGTAAGAAACTAAAAACAGGGTAAGGTTCAGGGTGCTCTAGCAAAAAAAACCCCACTTTAGATTGTTTTTCAAACTGTACCTTATCCTGTGAGGATCATTCAAATAACAATATGCCAACAGAGAAGACAGACTGTAATTATGTTTTTAAAAGATCTTTCCTCTTGTTAAGATGCTTCTTCCACCCCAATGTAAAAATTGAGGAAACTTTTTACAATGCCTTTTGCTGTATATTTCTTATAACTATAATCTTCCATGTTTTAAGACAGCACTATCAGAATATATGGAGGCCTTTATTTCTGTAAAAGCTGAATGTTTGTAGCCTCTTCTCTCCTTCACAAAAAAAGGGTGAGGATCCTCCATAAAGACTCTTGAGGGCTACCAATTTCACCCCCCACACACTTTTATTTGCTTTTTTAAGACGGTAGATTTGTAAAAAATTGCTATAGCACATAATATTTAAAATAATTTAGAGACACAACAAGAACAGTGGAGTTTTCCCACTATTTTTTTAATGCACATGCACAGGAATGTAATCACGTTGATTTGAAAAGCCCGGATCGTCTGAAGAACACATCCCCCAGCACAGCACTGGAATTTTGGGAACTCTGATTGCAACATACTGGACTATAACCTGAAACAAAGACCCTGGGGACAGACATGACACTGACCAGGCTGATGTACACACTAGCCTTTAGGTCTGCCTTCTGAGAGTGCTAAAATGGATTTTCAGGATGCATTTCTCAAGGAGAAAAGACACTGGGTAGTCTCTTCATAGGATCACATAAAAGTTTACCTTAGAAAAGCATAGCAACAGTTACGATAGGTGGAAAAGCCCATTAGGTCATTCATACTTTGCTTTCAACTACTTTAAAAGATGGGCAAATACATGCACAAATTACCCACTAATTTTATTCCGTCATAGATGAACATACTTCTAAGGTTCTTGCTTCCATTAAATAGGCTAAATTATCCTTTCTGCTAAAATAAACTTCTCACATGTAATGAACAACTTGTAAAATCAGCAAGTAATGTATTATAGCAACCATGAATGAGACCTCAAGAACAACAAAAAAAGCTATATGCAGAGATTTCTCTTTAGCTGTGCTCATCTTTTGAGACTGCAGTTTAATAATTCTCATACAGGCAGGTAATCACTGAAAACCTTTTTCTTTACCAACAAAGATGCTAGAATACATAATCTAGTATCAAAAAGCTTTTTACCGTGCTTTTGAGCTCTGAGAATGAAGTTCATATTTTGCAGCAATTGATTGCTTGGGCTTAAATGACCTTAATAATTCTCACAGCTGCTAGAATTAGGACTAGCTCTCAAAGTCCACCACAAAAAAGCTGCATTTTAAGTAGTGTAAAAAGATGTATGAAAACTCTGATTTGTGACTTGGATGTACCACATAGGACATGGAGTTCCTTATTCTGTGCAAAATTGTGCAGTTGACACTGTGGCAATCATGAGAATTTTCAAGTAATGGTTTGGGTAAAAAATGGATAAATAAATATTTCTTTAAAAAAATCTACGGCTGTGCACTGTATACACATTAGAAACAGAATGAACAAGATTTACACAGTTTAAATAGTGCTTATAATTTTCACTTGCTTTAAAATGAATTTGAAACTGTTATGGACATAATTTTGCATTTTAGGAAGATTACACCTCCAAGTTGTTATTTATGAACTTCACAGACCTAAATGATATTTTTTTTCCTTTTAAAGAAACAAGCAAATCTTAACTGCTTTACAGTTAATATCATATTAATATAATATACTTTTTTCTGCACACACAGTATAACATATATGCTTCCAATGTTTTGTAACTTTTGGAGCTAAAGGCAAGAAGGCAACAGAGCAAACATAGGATTATTGGACAACTTGGGTTATAAGCGCAGGCGTCACAGAAGGCTGAAGAGACTTGAGATTGCCTTTCTGTGACAAAGGAGACTTTCCCCCACATATACGAAGATATGGCTGGGGGATAAGATATGGCAATCCCACCTGTGATATTTAATATAGAAGGGCATAATCCTGTCCACTGAAATAAAATGCAAACTATAGGAGAGAAAAATAGGATTGGCTTTCTAAAATTTACAAAAAGAATTTATAATTTACCCAATCATCACTAATTTGACCTACAAGACTCATTCATAGTTTCTTACTTGCAATACTAATATAACTATTATGAAATTGGACTTAATCTATAAATGTAAACTATATTATATATACATTTAAAAAGTATATCACATATAACCTGTAGTAAGAAACAAACATTATGGTTATACCCTAAGCAGGGCATAATGCACTTGCGTATATAAAAGATGATTTATTTTAGTTCCAAAATACATAATCCCAAATGTTCAAATTATACACCCTTTGTTTCACCACTGGACTTGCTGATGAAGAAAATGTAGGATCACACCGCATATGCCTTTCCAAAAACAAATTTTGCTTTCTTCCTACCCCTGTTGACACAGATACTCCAGAGCAGAAAGAAATGCATCTATCAGACTGTTTTCAAATGATCTTCTACTTAATTTTAGAATCAGAAACTGGAAACAACATGCTACCTATCATCCCACTCAATCTCAGAGGAAGATATGGTTTTGGTCATGAAAGCAACCGCTTACCCTTGCCATTTGTTCTGCCAATTGCAGTCGTCCATCTAGTTCACGTCTGATCTGGGCTGCTTGCTCATCTCCATTATCCAACTTGGATAGAGAACAAAAATAAAGTTAACTGTGAGAAACAGTATATTTTAACTTTATAGCAAGTAATGTAGTTAAAAACAAAATAGAAATTAATTGCATCCTTTTTGTCTTAAACTCAGTGAAACACTAAGAAAATACATGGCTTTGAGTCTTATCAAGGTGAAAGAAATGTAATGGCCACCAGTTACCCATGGCAGTCAGGGTCTCTGAAGGGTAGCCAGCATCCCCTTGAGTTTTTAATACTCAGGCCAAACAGAAGAAGTATTATTTCCTTATGAAAATAGCAGCTGAAAACATTTCTCCATGAAGAAGAAAACTGGACTGACAAGACTGCCTTAGAAAATGTTTGCAAGGAAATCTGCTATTTGGTGCGATGAGTTCCTATATAGGAATATATAGGTATAGGAAAAGAAAACTCTATGGCTATGCCTTCTAAGTATGGTATTATTTCACTCACAGAGCTCTTTTCCCCAAATATTGAACAACTGCTCACATCAAGGCATATCCAATTTTTGAGCTTCCAATATTTTCATACCTAGGGAATAGTCATGACTAAACATCTGACTTCCATCAGGGAGGTAAAGGGGAAAGACATGTATCTTCACCTCAACGGAACAGCCGGTCCTCAACAGAAAGGAGACTCCCCAACTAATTTTTCATCTGTTCGCTTGTTAAGGTCGGTGGGGAGGAGTGTAGGTGAAGTGGGGCTTCACCTCAACACACTGACCTGCACAGCTGGTTAAGAGGAAGAAGAATGATGCATCCAGAAAAGATCAGGCACAACTTGCCTTCTTACCTGAATAAATGCCAAGCAAGGACAAAGACGGGAGTCCCAATGGAGGGCTCTCTCTGTCCCTAGGGCTAATCACAGACATGATGCAACATGCTGATACGACCCTAGTGCATTTAGTATGCGGCTAAGGTTTAAGGACACCTGAATTGCTCTTCACTAAAAAACCCCTTAAATTGATTAGGGATGTAAACTGGCAAAAATTGGTCCTCTAATTAAATGAGATCTTCAGCTAAAGAACACGTAATTAGTTTGGTAAATGATTCGTTACATTAAACTATGTTTTTTAAGTAAGATTGCTATTCAGTGCATCAGGCCAAATACATAACACATCTCCTTTGCAATGCTCCTCAGCTAAATCTGTTAGATCTTATTGAACCAAAGCATTCATGAAAAGTAGGCATTTTTTAATTTCAAAATCCAATTTTAAAAAAGGAATAATCAAAAATACACTATCCAGTGCTTACAGGTCAATTACAGCATTATGCTTAGTGCAAATCTGACCACATTTAGCAACAGGATGAAAAGTTTTCCACTGCTTGTATGGAAGTGATGACAGAACATGCAATCTGTCACCTGTGCAATCTGGCGTCTCACAAGATCCTTGCAGAAACTGATCCAAACTACCAGAAAGCAAGAGAACAAAACCTGATGGTGTCCCCAAAAGAGGCTCAAGATTAAAATACAGAGTAGAAGATGGATCATGTTCCAGACTGGAACGGTCCTCCTGCTAAATGTGTCTGTAAATCTGCTCCTAGTTTGACTGTGAGCATAAATGGCAAGAGCGTTCTTGATGAAAGCAAATATTTTATATTTTCACAATACAATTACAGTATTTCAAATAAATTCCTGAATTTGTATTCTTCCATTTCTTAACAGAGTAAGAGACTGCTTATTGAACTTGTCACCATGAATATGTCTAACTTCAATTTTCCTTTGTATTATAACCACATAATTTTTGCAATTATTTTTGTTTAATCAGTATGAAAGTCAGTCTAATATGAAAACCAATTTTGTTTTCCTTTTTGGCCTAAAAGAAGGTCAACATTATTTCAATAATATATCCCAGGACAGGCAATTGCTTGAAGAATACATGCTTGAAGGTAATTTTGATGATTGAATTTTGATTTCTGCCAAAAGGAGGGTATGGGAGAGCAGAGCGAAACTAAAACTTTTTCCTGTGTCAAGGCACAACTTAAATGACTGCCTCTATTATTAACTCATTTGAAGAGGCAAAAGCTTTTGTTTAAAGACTGATAGTCAGTTATTTTTCCATTTAAAAAAAACACACGAAATGATCATTTAAGTTAATGAAGGTGTAACCTGGTTTTGTAAATCTTAGAATTTTTTCCTTAACTATGCATTGCTATGCGTTATCTGTTTGTACTTGAGTATTTAAAAATGTGCCGATTTCCCTATTTATTTTTAAACTTCAGTCTTCTTCCTGAAATACTTACATATTTTAATGGTTTTGTTAATGGATGTATGTAATGATGTTTTGTAAAGTATGGAAAGAAGCTGAAGAGGTGAAACACCACAGAATGCTGCTTTAGTTATAAAAAAGAGCCAAGGTAAGAATGACTGGTAGGTCATTCACAGCTGTCCTAGTAAGAAGTAAAGTTGTTGATATTAGTATTTTTGCAGTATGCAAAATGAAGTGACAATGAGAAAAACAGTAACTCTGATATCACGTTCCATGCAAGGTCATTCTACTTGTTTTTATTCTAAATTCAACAAAATGCATGAAAAACAACTTTGCAAGCAAAGCAGTCAGTGATTATGAATGTGTAATCAATCATACTTTATATATCTACTGAATCTGAAGTGACAACAACAGTAAGGCTGAGTAGATCCTGAAAATGCAGGTAGTTTTTGGAATTTTTGAGTTGTGTCCACTTTTTTTACATAGGGAAGTTACTTGATACAACCCACTGTATGGGTGGGAAGCGGTGACAAGGGTTAACATTAAGTGTACCCTTTTCCTTAATTCCTTATTCGTGGATCAAACCCATACCCAAGACATCTGTGGAATACACAGTTATAACCATTGCAGTAATTTTCAAACTGTTACATAAAAACTAGAAAAGCATATGACACTATGCACAGAAACCAATATAAATGTTACATTGCAGAATAGGAACTCAGATTCTTCTCAGTATTGCAACTGAAATTTGGTTAAACCCCCCCATTAATTGGTAATTACTTAAAATTCAAGCAAAGGGGGTGTGTGTTTGGGTTTTTTTTAAGAATAATTGGCATTTACATGGCATCACATAATGCTTCCCACCCTTAAATATGAAGGCATGTTTTTTTTAAAAAAAAAGTTATAGCCTTAGAGATTATGTTAAAAGAGGGTACATATAAATTCTATTTAATAAAAACATTTCAGCTTTCTGCAGTATTAGTAAGTATACACCATAGCTATTTACTGACTGCATGTCTTGTTTTCGGCTGGGATAGAGTTACTTGTCTTCCTAGTAGCTGGTATAGTGTTATGTTTTGGGTTCAGTATGAGAAGAACGTTGATAACACACTGATGTTTTCAGTTGTTGCTCGGTAGCATTTAGTCTAAAGTCAAGGATTTTTCAGCTTCTCATGCCCAGCCAGCAAGAAGGCTGGAGGGGCACAAGAAGTTGGGAGGGGACACAGCCAGGGCAGCTGACCCCAACTGGCCAAAGGGGTATTCCATACCATGTGACGTCATGCCCAGTATATAAGATAAGATATTCTTATTCTTCCCAGGGCAGAGTGGGGCTGGGGGGATCGTTGCTCGGGAACTAACTAGGCATCGGTTGGCGGGTGGTGAGCAATTGCATTGTGCATCACTTGTTTCGTATATCCCAATCCTTTTGTTATTATTATTATTGTCATTTTATTATTGTTATTATTATCACTATTAGTTTCTTCCTTTCTGTCTTATTAAACTGTTCTTATCTCAAACCATGAGTTTTACTCTTTTTTTCCCGATTCTCTCCCCCATCCCTCTGGGTGGCGGGGAGTGAGTGAGCGGCTGCGTGGTGCTTAGTTGCTGGCTGGGGTTAAACCACGCCACTGCACCAACACTAGAGATGCTCCTCATGTCGCTTAAACGACACATAACCAACTAGTCAATATTTTAGCAGCAGTGGCCCTCACTACAGAAGACTCTACAGACAGCAGAGACCTGTTTTCAGTACAAAATATATTAGAAGTCCTGACCAAACAAACCAATGTTTCCCCTATATCTGGCCCCCCAAACTTGTAAAACCTAGGCAAAGACACTGACTCCCCTTTTAAGGGCTAGTTAATTCAGTAGGAAAAATTCCAACTGAGCAGGAGCATGAATAAGACAGCTGCATCACTTGTGCCCTTTCTTTTTGCAAAGATGATTATTTGGATTTTAAAAGCTTCTTCAGAAAAATCAGTAGTTATGAATGACTATGCTTGGATGAAGGCCCCCAACATAAGAAAGACATGGACCTGCTTGAGCGGGTCCAGAGGAGGGCCACTAAGATGATCAGAGGGCTGGAGCACCTCTCCTAAGAAGACAGGCTGAGAGAGTTGGGTTGTTCAGCCTGGAGAAGAGAAGGCTCCAGGGAGACCTTAGAGCAGCCTTCCAGTACCTAAAGGGGGCCTACAGGAAAGCTGGCGAGGGACTTTTTACAAGGTCATGTAGTGATAGGACAAGGGGTAACGGCTTTAAACTGAAAGAGGGTAGATTTAGATTAGGTGTAAGGAAGAAGTTCTTCACTGTGAGGGTGGTGAGGCACTGGAACAGGTTGCCCAGAGAGGCTGTGGATGTCCCCCCATCCCTGGAAGTGTCCAAGGCCAGGTTGGATGGGGCTTTGAGTAACCTGGTCTAGGGGAAGGTGTCCCTGCCCATGGCAGGGGAGTTGGAACTAGATGATCTGTAAGGTCCCTTCCAACCCAAACCATCCTATGATTCTATGATTCATTCTATGATTCATTCTATGATTCTGTGAATAAGAAGCTACCTTTTATTAAAAAAAAAAAAAGTTGTAGATCGTCATCTTTTTTTTCCCAATGATGTTATGTAAAAACAGCTTTCTAAAATAAACCTGCCACCGTTAGGCATCAAGCTATTCATTCGGAAATGTTTTTATTCATTAGTGCTTGAATTTGCCTTTATTTTTTCTCACTCTGAAAAGGGCAATCATTTTTATTACAAACTTCTTTATTAGTAGAGATGGAGCGGGAACATCCTCAATATGCAAGTTGCCCAACAGTTCTTATGAGAGGATGTTTTAAGTTGCTTATGTGTAAGTGTCAACTTCTAAAAGACAGACTTAAGTTTTCTACTCCAAATTTCTGCTTTAAGAATTTCAGCCAAAATACTCCATTCCCTCTGAAGAGTTCAGGGAAGACAATATACTGCTTTATCCATAATAAGAAAAATGGTGACCATCTTGTCAAAGAGCTCTAGCACCATCTTGCTTTGAAGTAAGGATCTGAAATTTAGCAGGGCCCCATCTGTGAAAATCAGCTCAACTCTGGCCAAATTATGAACCTTCGAAAAATCAACTTTGCAGCAGTCAGGCTCCAGACAGCCACTACCAGAGGCTAAATCAGATTCAGCATTTAGACTCATCTTCAGGTCGTGCTGCTCTCTGTCTTGAGTATGCATGGAGTCTACGCTCCTCAGATTATTTGCTCATTTAAGAAAGACTGTAAGCTTATCAGAGTTAAAAATCACTGTTTGGATCAACAGCATGATATCTTGCTTGACAAACTGTTGTTTAATTTGTGTGCCTAAACAGCACAGAACAGAAATACATCTGAATGAATGAATGTTTCCATATTTTAACAGGTTGGAAATGACTGTATACTTTGTGATTCATACTTAAATAATAACTTTAAATACTTTAAATAATAACTTTAAAAAAAATAGTTAAAAGATTGTAACGTGTATATTTTGGTGCAAAAGAAAAATGGTACACTGGCAAAAAATCTGGTTAATGTGCAAGAGCAACTTAAGGTAAAAAAGGTACTAATGCTGCCAAGAGGTACTGCACTAAAGCCCATGGCACTTATTTGCATTCCTCTACATAGAAAGTAAGTCAGATACCCTATGCCCAAGAAACAAGACCAGTTTGAGTATGGATGAGTACTGACCTGCTGCAAGTTACTGTTCTTGATAGGAGAAGGGGTAATGGCTTTAAACTGAAAGAGGGTAGATTTAGATTAGATGTAAGGACATCTAAGATGTAAGATTAGATGTAAGGATTCTTGACTGTGAGGGTGGTGAGGCACTGCAACAGGTTGCCCAGGGAAGCTGTGGATGCCCCATCACTGGCAGTGTTCAGGCCAGGTTGGATGGGGCTTTGAGCAAGCTGGTCTAGTGGAAGGTGTCCCTGCCCATGGCAGGGGGGGTTGGAACTAGATGATCTGTAAGGTCCCTTCCAACCCAAACCATTCTAAAATTCTATGATTCTTTACATTCACAAGTGATCAAACTAACTGGTAGTTCCTCTAAGTGACTATTTTATTAATGTTCAGTTAGCTTTCCCTGCAGCTTTCTAATTCACAGTAACATCAATGTGAAATTACATTTACCTGCCCACAGCGATATAAATTTATCTACATTTAATGACTAAATTGACAGTACACATATTTCAGGACTTGCTCTTCTTTCTGCAATACAAAGTTCAAAGTCTTTTCACTCTGTGTGACAGCAACGGTCATTTTTTCTTTATAGCCACTGCCACATGTAACCAAGTCTGGGGCCTGCTGAGCTGACAGGTTATTTGTGGATGCCCACGTGAGGTAACCTGCAGGGTCCATCCCTGACTACTGTCTGACAGCCAAGGCAAAAACTGTTAACATACACCAAATGGCATAAAGGGCTTGTATTTAAAGTGTTGTGATAATATAATGCTGAAAGAAATGGATTTCTGGAGGTAACCAATGGCATCCAGCAGCAAGGCTGGAAGAGAAAGCAAAGGCCAGAGAATTCCTAGTGCTCAATTTTGGTTGTCAATCAAGTAAGCAGCAAGCAGGCAGTAGGTGTAGCAGATGCAAATACCAGCATATTTTAGACCATTGTCCTTGTTACTCTTATCTCTGACTCTAAAAAAAGGAGTTTTGCTTCAGACAGACCTGCCGCCTCTAAGACCTGCAGAATTTTTTCCCATTCTTATCTTTACACAGTCAGAGTTGCTCTAAAGGAACAGACTGGGAAGAGATTAAAGGTGTCTGCAGCGTTAAGGAGCTGCCGTGCGCTGAACACAAACAGCCTGCGGAGCTTCCCGAAGTTTCCCAAGCTTGTGAACCAAGATTAGCAGCTAAATATGTAAAAGTAGAAGGATCAACAATTTCCAAGTCAGGCTGAAAACAGAGTGCCCAACTCCAGTCTATGACAGCAGACACTTTTGGACATGAATTCAACAGGACTTAACTTCTGAAGAACAAAATCGTGCCAGAAGTAAATTGCTTCCATTTCCTATAGGATGGAAAAAACAGATTTGATTAAAGGGCAGGATGTGTGAAGCTTTCTGAATGGCTTCTACTGGACCTTTTCATAAACCTTCTGCCTCCTATTTCACAGCAAGAAAGACACAGCTGTAAAAGGGATGAAAATGTAGTCACTCCTCTGTTTCAATGGCTATGCCATTTAGTTTCAATTTTAAAATCTTTTATCCTCCTTGTGTATAGATTATACAGAGGATTAATTCAGATTCATAAAACAGATTAATAACACGGTATTTAAAAACTCTCTCATGTTCTCTGCACCCCGCAAAGTCCCTATCAGGTATCACGCAAATGGCTATGCTGATGGCTGACCCTGCCTGTGATGGTGAAATCCTGCGGATTTCGCACAGAACTCTGCAAAAGACAAACTTTAAAAACTCAGTTCCTAAATCTTCCTCTTCCCAATTCGCTCCTTTTCCCAGTCAACACACACAACCAACAACAAATTGCTAGTTCTGGCAAATAAACTCAGAGATGTGTTTTAGAATATATACGACACAGAATCAAAGTGAAACGTTAAGAGGAAGGATGCCAGAGAGAGAAAATCTGTTAATGGTTAAACTAAAGGGAGAAAAAAAGCACCTATTTTTGAAATTATTTCTCTTGTGGAATATCAGTATACACATTTTCAGCTAATTCTAAGTCAAAAGACAAACTCAGCAACCACTGAAAGCACTTCTACTTTCAATTTGTCTGCAGCAATTAGACTTATAAAAGCTAACGGGTCCAAAGCCCATATGAAGTGTTCAAACAACTTTTCACAATGCACCATCAGGCCTCACAGCCTTTTCGTATCGATTTTGCTCTAGCAGAGCATAACAAGATGGCCTTTCAGACAATTGGCCAAGTTGATCACTCAGTTTGCCTGCAACACAGTGCCAGTAAAAAGCTTAAACATCAGTTTGAATTCTTTTGTTTTCATAGAAATTCTTACCGACTGCTATTTTTTTTCTCAGTTTTTTTTTTGGGGGGGGGAAGTAGCACATAATTTACATTAATATAAATATTGAAATTAGGATGGAGGAGGTATAGATGAACAGAGCAAGCAATTAGCATATCACTTTCTCTGTAGCCAATATTGTTAACAACAAGTAATAATGCAGATAAAAAGCAAGGCCAGTCAACATTCAAATACCCTACAGTGGCTTCAGTTGGATAAAAAAGTAAAATCCAATCGAATCAATGTTTTCAAAAGCTGTGCCTGAGTATCTTCAATAAGTCCATGAGATATAACACCTCACTCAAGATTTTCTTACAAGCTCTGTACAACCCCAGAAGCTCAAAAAATTCATGCATCATCTCAGATGGTGAGAGGTTTTGGTCTCTGAAATATTTTCCTAAATTTCTGGACCTGCTTATGTGTTTTCAACGTTGATTTGTGTATGTATGACTGGGTAAGGTGGCAGAAGAGACCATTTATACTAATTGTTTGTACTCATTAATTATACTGATTATATATTGATATGTAAAAAATGGTTATCATAAAAATATTAAACCCAAACCAAAATCTAAAGTCAAGATTACATTAATTCAATGGAATAAAAAAAAATTCAAAGATCTCAAAAACAAAACTGAAGACTGTAAGATTTTAAAATCTTGGACTTTTTTTTTAATCAACCATTGGATGGACACCTTGGTAGTTTCCAAAATAATCAAAGCTGAGACTTTGATACGGCATTTCCTTACATTCAAGCTTTGAAAACATACGAAGCACAGTTTTGAGAGTTTCAGCACCAGCTGAAAAGTCACCTTTCACAATTAGAATTGAGTTTACTCAGGGACTACCAATACCAAAGCCCCCAGGAAAACCTGCAATGAGACTTGAAAATAAACAGGAAAGGAAGCACATACAGTATTCAAGCTGATCACAATATATGTAATGGGAATAGTAAAAAATTTGTATTAAGTCCACTCAAAACTTCACATAAAATACATGTACATAGGTCAAACTTTCACTGTACTTAGCCAACAATGTAAGTGCTAAGACATTTGAAGAATTAAATACACACCATGTATTAATGAGAAAATCTCTAGCAAGAAATAGTTTCTTTCACACTGCGATGTGCAGATGTACAATGCAACTTTTTTCAATGACTGTTTCCCTAACAATCTTCTTTCATATTTGACTGCTATTAACCTTGTAGAGAAACTCTAACAAGTTAAATGCCTTTTATTAACAGCTAACTTGATTAAACTCACCAGACAACCTTAGCCAAAATGACATGTCCCAAACAGCAGTGAATAATCCAATCTTTCAAAAGAGCTTCAAAAGATTCCTCAAATGCAACTTATATCTTCTATTTAATATTATCTTTACTGAAGAAAATCGAAAATGAAATTAAAGGTTCAAAATTTGTCCTCACCCAAATTAAACTACAGTCTTCAATATTTTATTACATATTTTCATCTACTGACTTGAACTGATATTTTGTGAACAGGACACTTGGAAAAGTAACGCAAATGTCTTTGCACAATAAAGAATGAGTTTTTTGTTTGTCTATTTGGATTTGAACAGACCCCAGCACTCTTTTTTTATATCTATATATATATCTATATCTATCTATCTATCTATCTATCTTTATATATATATATATGAGCTGGGAAGAGAGTAGGGCTTCCCAAAAAGAATTTTCACTAATTTATATGCATGGTCTTTTCCACAACACACTGTCATATCATTGCTCTGCATCGATTTCCCAAATGAAACATTTTTTCCATTTTATTTTATATCACTGAACTGAAATTAAAACTGGTGTTCTGCTAACCTAAATTCCAAGAGTTCAGAGATCTGTTTCTCTTCTTGGCCAAATCTGGACATGTGGTATGTAAATAAATACATAAAATTCAATAATGTACACAAATCACTTTTGCCTAGGTATTTGGATGATAACATTTGAGGACAGTGTGCTAAGCTCTCATATTTACAGTGGAAATCACTCTATGTCAGTACTGAGTGTGCTGCTAGTTTTTCCTCTGCTTTAATGCAAAGATAAAAGTTGAAGTTTTATTTGGTTCACAGAGGCTGTTAATTATGCCATGTGGGGTTTTAGCTAAAAAGATACACTGACCTAGATACAAATATTTTAAATATTTATTTATGCACAGCAGTCTGTTTAGGCATCAAGGAGAGAAAAATCAGACAGCAAGTGCTTAGACAGCCAATGATTTGTCTTTAGCTAGGATTTCTTGGATTGTATTTTCATTATAGCAGTTCTCTGTAAGTATTACAGACTCTTTACATAGCCTTGGAATCATTATGTTACGTGGACCTTACTACCAGCAGATTCGGACAGGGAAAAACCCAATAAAAATAAAATTTAGAAAGAAAACTCCAACATTAAAACCCCCAGAATTTTACATTATTCACTACTTAAATGGCATTTCAGTTCATATCAGTTTTGATACACTGTCACAAGCTTGTCCATAAATGCCATGATTCTGGTAACTCTTCTGACTTTCTTTGCAGTGAAGAGAATCAAGTAAAGACATATCAATTTTATAAATTGTATAAACACAGATGTATATATACACCAATTGGAATATTGACCAAGAACAGTTTCACTACATTGATGCCCTTTTCTGCAACAACAGTCTCTTCAATCTTGCTTAGTTTCCTTGAACATTCACTTCAAATTGTTTTTTGTAGCAGAGGCTCTATTCTATAAAGCTGAGCCCCAAAATTGCAAACCATGCCTCTTCCAATAATGTTTTGGTTTTAGCTGTAGCCCTAGTCGTCTTCATAACTCAGCTACAACTCCTTTTGTTACACAAAAGGCTGCCCCTATTCAAATAGATACAAAAGCAGGAAATTTAAGTACTGCTCTAGCTGCAGATATCTAATGGCCACTGTGGACAGTGAAAATAGTACACATGTAATCCTTTGCATGATTCTTCCTTGTTTGTCAAAGAGTGGTTCCTATCCCACAGCACTCATTCTGACACATGCTTAAAAGTAATATGGCTGTTGCTTTCTTAAGCGCTACATTCATGTGCTTTCCACCAGGTAAACCATCAAGATTTAAATAATAAAACTAAAAGTGATTAAATTAGTTTACTCTATTTGTACCTATATTGCATTTATAAATTGTTCAAAAAAAAGGTCCGAGAAGAATCTATTTAAGTTCAATGCAAGCCAAGAGCCTTGGCTTTCCTAAGTAAACAATGGGTAGAGATGCATAAAGCCTGCATAAAACAAGACAGATTATTTGTTTTAAAGCTTAAAAGCATTTACAGACAATTGAAAGAAACTGAGGCAAAGACACTGATAGACCATCTAGTTTACAGAAGCCATTCCACTTCTATAATCAGTTCTAGAAGAAGAATTAAAATTATAAATCGTGCTTTATTCTAAATGGCTCACTTTACAAACTACTGGTTTACATCTTTTTTGGCGTTTTGACGAATCTCATAAAATTATGCTATTCTTCAAACAATAACATATGTAATTATACATAATTCCTGTTTCATCCCCCAAATTTTCTCTCTGGATTATACAATCATCTTCCGTGCAACAGACATAAGAAACACCCTATTAGATCAGACAAAAAGTCCATACAGTCCAGAATTGTGGGCGTAACAGTGACAGCAGCGGAGGTTATTTAGGTAAAATGCTGAAGCCCGGTTGTTCTCCAAAGTGCATTACTCTAATAGTTGTGGGGCCCAAGAAAGTGTGAGGGATGTTACGAGGTACATCCAGGTCTAGTCCTATTAGCATCAATTTATGGACCTGTTCTCCAGGAACTTGCCCAAAGCCTTTTGAACCTCCTGCTGCTGTCTGCCCTCATCGCTCCCCATGACAAAATGTTCTGGAAGTTCTCCAAAAGCCAGATAAGGAAGCGTGGCATCCATTTTAAATCTCCCACAAACTCCCTCGAGCATCCCAGTTTCTAGTGGTGTGACATTTGATGAGTGAAGCTACACATTCACCTTGGCCACTACCTTTGTAACTGTAAACTTCAACATACTGCTCTCTGTCAACCTTCTCACCTCCAGTCTGAAGAGCTTCAGCCCTTTCAGTCTCTCCTCGAAAGGCAGCTGTTCCATGACTTTCAATGCCACCCTCTAGTCCTCACTGACCAACCCTGTATCCCCAAGATGGGGAAACCAAAGATGCACACAATACTCAATGTATGGGCATAAGAAAGTTATATACAGGAGGAAAACGATGCTACCAGTGCACACAGAACTAATGATTTCACCACAGGGAACCCAAAGTGTCTTTCTCGAGCTGTAACTCTCCATGCTCAGTTCAGGATCCTGTGGGCGTGTGCTAGTTTATTTCTCCTCTGATGTATTACCTTACATTTAGCTACATTAGAGCTCATCTGTCATGCTTTTGCCCATGCAGTTTTGTGAGGTCCTTCTGGACTTCCCTGCAACTGAAGCAACATTAGAGTACCCATAACAGTTTAGTATCACCTGTAAACTCGGAGATTTCCCTTACATTGCCTTCTCCAGGACATTAGTGAAGATGTTGAATAAAGATGCAACACTTCTCCTAAATACAGTGAATCAGATAGAAACCACACTTAAACTCTCTAGGAACCAACCAAAAGGAAAACAAAAGAAACCTTCCTCCCAAACCTCCTTATAAAATATCAAGACTGCACCATAAAACCACCACCATCAGGACTTGGATATTTACTATGGAACTTGTCATTCAGAAAAAAGTGTCATGGGCTGATGATGAATCAGCCCACTGGCTGTTTAAGAACAGCACCATTTTTAAATCAAGAAGTATTAACATTAAACTCCAGAATTAGATGTGATGAGGATCACATTAAGATCCACATTAGTGGCTCAGGAGTGGATTACAGAAGAGAAAGAAATGTTAGCACAAGTCAAAAGTGTCATGACAAGCAATGGAATTTTCTGCCTCTTGTTCTCTTGGCATTTGTGATGATTGCACAGATCAATAGGCAAAATGCAGGTTTTCCCTTCTTAGTGGTTAAGACTACAATATTCCACCACCTCTGCTGGACAGGATGAAAACCTGAGGAAAGCATGTTGTGCTGAGACAGAAGGAAGGAGAATAATGGCAGGCTCTTACTATTTACAGATGTAATCACTCTAAATATTAAGAATATGTCCCACAGATAAAACAAGGACATGGATGCAAAGCATCATTTTTTATTAACAGGAATGGAAAAATTAAGATCTGTAATATCTCATACTGTAAACATATTTTATCTAACTGTATCTTGGTTTTCACATCCATGTATTGGAGTTCAGGGATGCTATCAAGCCAATGGGTGTTTTTCCTACAGCTAGGCAGTGCAAAAAGCTCCAGAGCTATGCATACAGCCTATTTTACCATTAAAGTCAGAAATGTAGGGTCCCTAACTAATCAACAGAGAGACAAAGAAGCCTCCAGAGAGTTATTAAAAGCACTTAAATAGTTATCTACACGCCTACCATAAATACTGTGAAGGTCCCAACTGCACTGGTAATCTCTGGTAAGATGATGAAAGAAATGGGCGTTGTTCTCTCTCTCACCTTCCCCCGGAACCCATGCTGAAATAGATATTGGCTGTCTCCTTCAATAGGATTTGCTTTCAGGTTCTGTGTAGGGAATACCCTCCCACATCCACCCTAACCAGGAAGCGAGGGGCCGTAAATGAGCTATGACTCATGTCCTGATCCTCCTTAGAAAAAGTCTCCCACCCTCCTCCTCTCCCACCCCCCGCACAGAGATTACCATAACCAAGACAACCCAAAGATTAGCATGCAAACCTTGTTGGTATATGCATATTTATGTCCTAAATGGGCTCACAGTGTTTTACGTTTTCCTGAAGTTATCCTTACTTCAGAAGGAAATCCCCTCTCCTTTTGCTTACCCTCCTCGCTCTCCAAAAATATCATACAGAATGTTTTCTTGCCTTATTAATCACTGATTTTCTTTGGAGTGTTGAAACCAAAGGGAATATATGCAATTAGGGCAGTTAAGTGTTAACGAGCATTGCATTAAGTAAGCAAAAGCACCTTGAATGTCATGCCAATATTTTTTCCCAAATAATTACATGTGGCTGACTTAACTAGATAGAAAACTTAAAATTCAGGCTGACAACTCACAGCTGAAGCACTGATTTATCACAGATTTTCCAAAAAACTATGTATGATGTTGCTTTCAAAATGCACCACGAAAAAAACAAAACAGACCAAACACTCAGCCACATATAAACAGTTCTTTTTTCAAATAGGCAAGATGTTTCTATTTAGTTGAAAGTCTGCATTTATATTTAAATATATACAATATCTGAGCGTATTAATAATATTTCTTTAAAAACAGCTAATAATTTCTTCAAGAAAAACTATTTAAGAAAATCAGTGGATAGTAAGAAATATTGTTGAAGTTCTTTGTAAATATGATGTGGAGAAGCTAGAAGATGACAGAAATGGAATCCCATTTTCTCCCTTTCTGTTCAGTTCTGTAGCATCAGCTGGAGAATGTTCTGTATTGCTACCTTTTTCTAGAAGTCATTACAGAAGTGATGTGTACATACCTATCATAAAAATAAAAATCCCCAATAGTTGAGTAAGGACTAAAAAATAGATTTAATCCAGAGGTTAATGTATAAGAAGGCAAGCTTCATCTACAGATTTGTGTTGCACCATGAAAAACTGACTTCCATATTTATGAAGGTTCTAATGTTTGCAGTGAGGTCCAAAAGAAAACAGATTATAGATCTTCAGTCTATATTCTGTTTACGTAATGATTAGGACAAAAGACCTTAACAAGGAAGATGAAAAAATATTGCTTAAGAGCATGTTGCTAGTATACCCTTAACATGGGGAACTTTTTTTTTTGGTGATGCAAGAAAAGAGCCAACATCTGTTTCCCATGATAATCAACTGTTACTCTTCTGAAAGAGTAATGTAATCAGAAAATTCCCATGTTTACAAACAACTTCACTGGTAACATATAGCTTAGAAAATAGGTCAGAGAACACCTTGTACATCAGTTACCCAAAAAGAAGGATCAACTCTATTTAGCCTAGCTAGAAACATATTTGTCCAACTTACTTGAAAACACCTCTAGTCTCCATAGACTCCATATTGTCTCTAAGCCAACTCTAGTTAAATGCTAGTCCAGTATTTAAGAAGCTTCGTACAGAGTTCAAATGACCAGAAAGTAAAGTTCTACTCGATAGTACTCTCCAGGTTCCATCGCTTGGCTAGATCTCAACTGACTATAGCAAGGCTTTGATACCTAGCAAAAATATGAACAGTAATATTTAGGTGTTTGCATCAAGAACTGAGTACCACTGTCAGCACCTCCTATCAGCATTCTCTTCATTTTTGATCCAAGTACAAGACACAGCACTACAGAAACATTGGTTAGATAGGCAATTTTGAGCTTATCAAGTCTAGCCTCCCACTTGACAACAGTACATGAGTCAGCTGTTGCTATATCAAGCCAAGTTCTGAAAACCTCTAAGATGGAGATTCCACAACTTCTCTGGCTGACCCATTCCTTTGCTCCACTACCTTCATACTTAAGTTTTCCTCTAATGATCATTCTGAACATCCTAAGTCACACCTTGTGACAGTTAACTCTTGTTATACTATCTGCTACTACACAGTAATAGTGCCATCATCTTTGTCTTTGAAACTTCCCTCCAAGTTGCTTGTGGTAAGCTGCTATTAGACCACCCATCAGACTCCTCTTTGCCAGGCTATGCAAGTCTATGTTCCTCACCACTGCCAGGTAGAGGGGAAGAACAACTCCTTCAGTCTCCTGCCTATGCTTCTTCTAATGTAGCCCAGCATTATCTCATCTATAATGAAAGGACATTTTTCACTCATACTCGACCTGGCATCCATCCTGCAAACCACTCCCCCCCACCAACCCATCCTTTTCAGCAGAGCTGCAACTCAAACACTTGGTTCCTAAGTGCATAATCATGCTCAGGGTTACCTTGCACAAGGTGCAAAACTCTCCACTTCTCCTTGATGAACTTCATAGGGTTTCTGTTAGCTTAATGCTCAAGATCACCGGTAACCATTCAGCATGTCAGCCACACCACCCTCCCCTTCAGTTTTGCACTGTCCACAAATTTGCTGAAGATAGATTTTTGTCTCATCATCCAAGCTCTCAATAAAAATACTGAACAATACTAAACTCTGGAGTACTGTGTGCCCAGCTACCAGCTGGGCTTTTAGACCATTGCCTACCACCCTTTCAGCATCGTGACCTCGCCAGTTTTCAAGCTCTCTAATTGTCAACTTGTCCAGACCATACTTTGTCAACTTACAAATGTGAATTGGGTGGAAGATGATGTCAAAAGTCCTACTGAAGTCAAGGTACATTACAATTAACTGCTCTCCTTATTCACATAGTCAGTCATTTCATGAAAGAAAGCAGTCAGGTTGGTCAGGCATGATTTGCTCTTGGTATTCATGTAAACTAATAGCGATTACCTTTACACATGTGAAAATGAATTGCAAGAGGTTGTGCTCCACAGTCTTTCCAGGGGCTAAGGTAATGCCTATAATTCTCAAACTTTTTGTACAACAGTATGGTTTGTTCCTGAGCACTTAGTATGTTTTCTTAAGAAATCAGTGAACTCCTGGACTCTCCTTTTTTCCCCACACTGTAGTTTCTAAAGGGCCTCTGCATAGCAATTCTTTAAGTTAGGAGTAAGTTCACAGCTTACCTTCTCAGTCTTCCTCCAACTCCTGAACTGTCTACTGGTGATTTCTGCTGCTACCTGTGGTCACGTTCACCCCCAACTCTTCCCTGTTTGTGAGCAGCAGGTCAAATAGAGCACTAATCCCAACTGCTCCTTTTGCATTTGTGTTCAGAAATTGTCACCAACACAGACTAGAAACTTCCTCAATTGCTTGCACAATGCCATGTTAACCTCCCAGCAAATTGGTGGCAGGTGTCTAAAGTCCACCATGAGGATCAATGCCTGCCATTGGGAGACTTCTTTTAATTGCTAATAGCCTTATCCTCTTCGTCAGGTGGTCTGTAACTGACCCCCACCGCAACATCACTAATATCACTTTCCCTTCTGATCTTGACCCAGAGACTGGACTTCTTGTTTGTTGCCCAAATAGTGTAGACACTATTGTGTAGGCATTAGTGTAGACACGTTTATGAACACTCTCCTTTCTGAGAGGGAACATTATCATCTCCCTTGTAGCCTTCTACCATACATATCGTCTCCACATGCATTGCCTTCTCATTTAACCCTGAGGTTAGCTCCCTATCTTCTAACAAACCTAGTTTAAAATCCTCCACGTTAGGTTAGCAATCCTGTCCACAAACATGTCCGTGCTTTCTTGTCAGGTTCATTCTATCACTTCTTACTAGTTCTTCTTCTCAAAACAAGGTGCCACAACCAAAGGTCAAAGCCTCACTGATTACATCAATTATGCAGGTTGGATGTGTCACCCTGGGCCATCTTTGCTCTCAGAGTCTTACAGTCACCTTTGATCTCCTCAGGGTCGTGTCACTGGTGCTGACAGACAAGCAGCAAGGGGCAGTAGCTGGAAAGCTAGATAGGCCTCAGGAATCTCACTGCAATATCAGAGCCAGGCTAGAAGCAAGTAAAAACTTCTGGCCAGCAGATGGGTGCCTTTGTCCTGGACAGGGTGCAGTCACCAAACTCTTAACGCTTGTTGCTTCGGCTTTTTGGTGGTCCCAGTCCCGTGACCCGAGGTGTCCAACATGCATTCTTCCCACAACAGGACTCACTCATCCTCCTCTGCTGCCAGGGTCCTGAACCAGATTTCTAGATGAACAATTGGAGAGAGACAGGGAGCCGTTCTCCTGCTGCTAGCAGTTATAGCTTCCAGCTTCCATCCTCCTGGAAACATGGGAACAGGAGGAAACTACTAACATTAAACAGGTGGGAAAACGCCAGCTACAGAAAGTCTGCTATCCATCTGTAAAACATAATAGTTGCTCCAGTACGGTAAAACTGGAATACTGGTCAGGTAAGTTTCCCTAAGGATGGACAGGTGTTTCAGGCAAGATCCTGCTGTCTCCAGTCTCCTGAGGAAAGAAAGACACAGTGTGGGGAGAAGGCTGTGCCAGATTGATTGGAGCATGGTTTTGCAGTGCTCCTAGGAATAAAACAAAGCTACTCCAGAAACCGGGTGTACCTTTGGGGGCTCTCTCAGGCATGGTTCCGTATTATATTCCCTCGTTTATGGGCAGTCCTAGTGTTCCCGCATTAGAAAAGCTTGGCACTGCATGACCAGTTAGGAAAACAGTTTATTCAGAGGTGACAGAGGGACTGACTCTTCCCTTACTTCATTTGCAAAATTTCTTCTGCCATAGCCCCAGAATGCTTACCATACAATGGCTCCTTTCAACAGCAGCTAGAAGTCAACATTTCTACTAAATAAGTAGCCTCAATTTTATTTCAGATTTTTCCTGTTCATAGCTAAAACGTCTGGAAGTCTATTTATCTGTTATCTCAAGAAACAGACTCCCACAGAGGACACAAAGTACAGATGAATCCTATTCTTACTCTCCTCTTACTCTTCCCCTCCCAGTAGGCTGTTAACTTTCAGACTGAGGGTTGCAATTATTTTTTCTTCTCTGTACTCATGTTACTGACCTAAAAAGGGTTATTTCAGTTGGCCTGAAAATTTTTCATTTTTTTAGCAGAAAACTAAAATGAAGATAATCTACCTACCTACAGAAGACCTAGAGAGAGAAACAGGCACTTTCTTGTAAACATGTCGGAAGTTTGAAATGATGAACATCTAATCACAAAGCAGACAGCCTCAGCGCTGACACCAGTCTGAATCTGGATGGTATGAACAACCATCTCTGAGTCTTGTAATATAAAAAATGGGAATAAATTACAGGCCAAGGAGCATCTCCCTGCATGATGACTCTTCTGTTGAGAATCAATCCTCTTTCAGGGTGAGAGGGTGTCTGGGGTGGACAGCCTAGAAGATTCAAGATTGAGAGATTAAATCCTAGAGTTTAGGACAGCCTCAGCAGAGAAGACGGCTGAAAAGGTGACCTGAGAGTTCTCTCATTTTTAGGACAGCCACAAGAACGCCTTCCTAGAGGATAAAAAATAAACACTCAAATTATAGCGTATTCCAAGAGAGCTCCAGCTCTCTCAGCCATTTTACATACACAGTTACACTTGCATGGGACAGTCTATCCTCTATTATGGCTGTGCTTTGATACTTCTGTTTAAAGTATGTATCTACCATATATATTAGGCAGCTCATTTCCAAATTTACCTGCATCTTTCCCTTTGGAGTGACTGGGGTGCAGGAACCCATATGAACCTTGTCCAGGCAGCCAGTCGCAAAGAAACTTCCCTTCAAGAAGGAAGAGCTAAGAGGGTTCTCCCTTAAAAATTTCAAAAATGGGGGGAAAAAGCAGCTAGGCTTCAGAACAAGCCATTCAGTACCAGTAAGTGAGAGGGATAAGGAAACACAGGCTCATTCTTTTCCTGTGGCTTTTTCAGCTGCTTCTGCTGGCTTCACAGTGGCTGCTGAAGACAACTCAGGATGGAAAACACTGCAGAGGAACAAACCTAAATAATCAAATTGATCCTTGGGATGGAAGTGACTGTTCCACGCAAAACTGCTGTACTTTGAATTGATAAAGAGGGAAATACAGAATACTACCATGTCTTAAGCAGAACAGGTGACAAATTCACGCTAAGGGTCATTAACTTACTCAGCTTGCTCACAAAGCACTCATTCAAATGCACATACAAGCTAGTAATCAGACACATTAATAAACTTCATCATAAGTCTGGAAATGTGGCTGTAAAAATTATTTGTTTTGTATTTATTTACCTGAAGACACAGAATCTCTCCTTAAAACCAAACCAACCAACCAAAAAAAAAAAAAAAATACAACAGCCTTTGGGAGAAAAGATTTATTTTCACTGCTTAATACCAAAGTAGGGGAACTTTATCCTCAGCTGGTAATATTAAACATGATGAGTCAAATGCACTGGTGATGTTAATATAAGTGCAAGTTAAATGCTGGATATATTTGGCTTCGAGTGTTGAGGCAGCTTAACTCCCTTGTATCTGGAACTCAAGAGAATGTCAAAACAGCATTAATTACTTCATGAAGACTCCAAAAGAATATTTTAGGGGAAGAAACAGAGGGAAAGGTAAAAAATAGAAGCTACTTAAAAGGATCTCCCTTAACAAAGCCAAAACCAACTTCCTTGTATTTTATGCTACGATGCCCATTCTGCTGCTGTTCTCCTGCACTCACTGAGTGCCAAAGACAGTGTCAGAAAACAGAACTTCTTGAAAGAAAGATCTGCAGCCAAAATCCCAACGCTGATGATTTCAGTCCTCAGGCACAAGACAGAGCAGGGGAGATGGGTAATTCTCAGCTTCTCTCTGCTGATTCTCAGTCAAGCCTGGCTTACCTCTTGTGACAAGAAAGGTGATACACAGGAGAACAGGCCTAGAAAGATGCTAACTTAGAAAACACAAGTAAATCCACTAGTCTATGAGTGCTGGTGGTCTCTCAGGCTACTACAGACCATACATGGCCAAATTCTTCATGCAGGTACAAAACAAAACACAAGAACAGAAGCCACACATGCACAAAGGGAGCTCTATCATAGAAAAATCCACACGTAAATTTTGTCTTATAAGTGATTAAAAGTGAAAAACTATCCCTCAATGTTTTTTTCTTAATGCTTATACTGAACAAATAAACCTCTGAATATTTTCATGGTTTTCAGATGTTCCACTTAAGTTTTCCTTTTAAATGTAGACGTCAAAGCCAATTTTTCTCACCCAATAGCTGAATCTAAGAAGGATACTGCAATACCTCAAGTACTGAAAATGCATTACTATTGCCAACACACCATTTCTCTCTGGTATTTTCTCAGTATTCCTTCAACTACAAACAAAAATATTTCAAAGTACTTCGCCATTATGTAACTTGTAAGGCTTTTAAACGTTGTTCAGAGTCAGATATTTAAACATTTGAAAAAAGTAACTTGCTTCTCTGAGGATGCTTTAATGTTCTTTCCATCATTCTTCTATCATTAGACTAAATCAGAACAAATCAACACCCTTTGGGGCATTCAGAGACTTTTTTCCAAAGTAAACTCTGCTATTATAAAAAAAATACTTGTTTACGGAGCTAAACCCCCCCCCCCCCCCCCCCCCCCCCCCCCTTATTTAAATACCATCAGAGTGCGTTAACAGAACTGAATCACTTGGGGGTTCCAAGTCTTCCTTTTTCATCAGAGCTGGTGTTATTAACCTGAAACTCCGAACCGGCCTGACAAACGCTGTTCAGCTTAGCTCTGACTTTCTCACAGTCTCATTACAGAAGTAATCTTAGGAGGAACATTTGAGGTTGCAGGACTTTTCCAAAGCACTGAAACTTTTGTCTTGAGCAAGTTGTCTTGTCCTGTCTTCTCCAGACCTCTCGAATGGAGGTAAAAGACAAATGAAGCACCTCAGAAAAAAAAAAAAAAAAAAAAAAATTTAAAAAAACAACTGTTGAAATAGCTTCTTATTAAAGTCCTATGTGCATGTAATCAAGAGTGACATCTCATGAAGCAGAGACAACATCTAAAGCCCTGTGAGAAATGACAATTTATTTCTCCATTGAAATATTTGGTTTGAATTATTCTGCTCTTGCTCAAGAACAGACAGCACCAGATCTTTTTTCCCCTTGAAGAACAGGGAAAAAATCAATCAGAAAGCAGATTTTTTTGTGAGGAAGAAGGCATGGGAGAAGATACATTCTTGTATTTACAGGTACTAGAAACCAATAGAGTTGATGTGTGAACAAGCCTGAAGTGTGAACATTTGAACGCTTCTGTTATCAAAGGCATGAAACACTTTTCAGGTTGACAGACACATCTGACAATTTTAAAGCACTGACCTGTTCTGTAAGGAAGCAGATTGTTATTGCGTCATGACTGTGTGCAGAAACTTTCTAGACTCACATTTATCATATAAAAATGCAGTCAACACCTGAACACTAACTATAACTCTATAGCCTCCCACAGTCCCACAAAATTACTGCTTTTCTTCTCCCAAGAGATGTCCCATACCACTGCAGTCCTTTCTGCTCACTGAGAGCCTGGACAGCTTTTCCCCTCACTCCTGCCTGGCTTGCTGTCTACTCTACAGTCTCTGCAAAACTGCCTTTTATCTTAGAGACCAAATAAACACTGCCTGTGCTGGGGGTGTGCATTGGCTACCCAGCAGCAACCTCTTACCAGGTAAGGCCTAAAGGTAGCAGATCTCACATATAAAGCAGGTGATCAGCATGAGGTCTCTCTCTCTTTTTTAAAAAAACAAAACAAAACAAAACAAACAGGAATAGGAGTATCTTGGGCCCGGTAAAAAGCACATTTTCAGCCCAGAAGGATGTTTAAGACATCAGTGGATGTCTTATCTAACACCTGATGCTACCTTTGAAATACAGCAATGGACCAACATTTTTCAGAGGTTACTTTGTTGTATCAGGTGTGATTTACCATGAAATAAGTAATTACAGTCATTGGCAACCATCGGAAAGACACTGGCTTAGCTGAAGCACTGGTCACGTTATAACATCTCACAGAGCCAGTATAGAATCACAGAATCATAGAATGTTTGGGGTTGGAAGGGACCCTAAAGATCATCTAGTTCCAAGCCCCCTGCAGTGGGCAGGGACTTTGACGAAAAGGACTCAGGTTATATATATTGCATAACAGTACGTGTTCTATAATATACAGTCCAAACCAATTTTTTTTTCCTGTGCCTTGCCTCAACTTAAAGAATTAATGAATCTGTTCAAGTTTGGTCTATGTATTAAAGGGAATCTTAGCACTTGTTTAATCACTTCAAGATTATCAACTCTACACTGAAACTTACTGTACAAAGATATCATTATTCTTTGTGCTTCATAAAGTTGCATTTGTCCCTGTAACTTATACGGGGTATAAAAGTTTGTAAGAAAAATATCCAGAAGTATGTGACATTCTGTGATACACAACTGCACTACTTTTCATGATTTTACTGAGGAAAGGATCAGAACTACAAACATTCAAAAGTCATGACGGCCTTGTTGCAAATTAAATTGCCCTTAATTTGACTTACTTCCAAAACTGCATAATTAACTGGACTTCAGTGAAGTGCTGGGTGAAGGAGTCCAATTGTATTGAGCACAATAAGCAGACTTCAGTTCAGGAGAAATTCTTCAGGAGAAAATATTCAGTTCAGGAAAAAATATTCTCATAATTAAAAATACAAAAATTTATTATGGAAGATACAATATAGTCCATCATTCTCAATATTAGACACTTATACAAAGAGTTACATCTTGTAAAAGCTAGAGATAATAAAGGATGTGAAGCAGACGCAATACAAGGCTTTTAAACAGAAAATTATATCTTGCAGCAAAGTACCATCTAAAGCTATTTCCAGAAGAATTAGTTTGTAGTTGACTCCCAAAAAGTCGACAGTAGAAGACTTAGCAAATAATTCTTAAAAACTGTTACATTATTCCCAAAATTATTTATTACTTGTCAGAAAAGAGAACGTGACTTGCAAGAATTCTTTCATTATGAAAATCAGTGTTGTTCTCTCCTCCCCATACCCAAGACAAGGGGTTTAGATCAGCCAAAAAAATCAACCTTCTAAAGGTACTTTCAGAATAAACTCTGTGTGCAGTTGATTTACCTGGTACAGAAATTCTGGTACTGGTGAAGGGGTGTAGTAATAGTGCATGACCACACATCAGTTTGAGTTTGACTTTCAGTTTGACTTTCTGCATCAAAGTTATCCTCTACATCAGTGAATAATTAAAGAAAAAAAAAAAAGAAAGAAGACTGTATCATGTTTGATCTCTATAAATCAAAGAAACCATAACAACACACTGTGGCCAGGCATCTCAAAAGCAAGTCAAGGAGGTCATTAAGGCCCAGCTAACTGGCAATCATTTCTTTATCATAAAATACAGCTCAAGGCAACACAATGTAAAGAAAAATCAGGTGAAAATGTTAGCACTTACAAAACTGAATCTTTTAATCACAAAGAGATACAGGTGGTTGGCAGCAGTTGCTGGCCTTGCTCTAAATTGTAAAGCTGAGAACGAGATCATAGAAGAAGTCTTCAACATCCTAATGTGAATGTCCTGTTAATGTTCACTACCTAAGGACAAGCTTAGGCATTTAGTCTATGTTAAAAGACTGTGACAAAAAGTTATTCTTCAAAGAAAAATGCATAAAATTCTCATAGCTATGTGGACTGTGTTTGGCAATTTGAGAGACCTGGCCTATTACTATTCACTTTATTTTTTATTAAGTTCTTGTGCTGATTGAATGAACACTGTTTCTCACTGCTATCACACAAAAGGTGGAGACTGGCAACCTGTGTGGACCCTAGCAGAACTGTCTGATGAGCTGCTGCAAGATACCAAGGTTTTAAGAGTTGAAGGGAACACTCCATTTAGAACGGGCTGGGGAGCAAAAGCTGCTGAAAACCAATAAAAAGTTTCTAAAGGCAGAGAAAGTCACAAGGAGGAGGCTGGCAGACAATACCTCCTACTGTTAAAATAGCATCCTTGTCTGCTTAGCACCCCTGGAGGTACAGGGTAATTTACTCTTATCATCGACACTGTAAGACATTTTTCTGTTTCCTATTTCCAAAGGGCTGGGAGGAACAAAAAAAAGGGGGGAGGGGGGGGAGGGGGGAGAAAAAGACAGAGCTTTCTGCACAAATTATTACTGTACAGATTTGCTGTTAAGGGCACCTGTTTCTCAGAGCTGCAAAATATACAGAATTTCATATATCTGATTCTCTGCTAGAAGCACAGACTAGAAGCCAACTCATCAAAATCTCTATCAAAAATACAATTTTAACATCTGTTTGGATTTTCACTTATCTTACTGCTCCCAGACACTATTGATTATCATTATCTGCAAGCCTCTAGTATTCTAAACAGCGGCAAAGGGAAATGAAAGTGAGCATTTTCATACAAAGACAGATAGAGGCTTCCAGGGCAGAATGGAAACTGCTGGTGCTGACTGAAATCCGAGTCTAACTTCATCTCATCTTCTATAAATACACTGTCAATAGAAAGGAATAAGATACAGCCTGAACTAAAATGTTTATTAAAACTATAATGAGAAATAAGGGATTTCGCCACAGGAGAAAAGACATTACATTATCAGAGACTGGTTGCTGTCTGCAATACGCTTCCTGGGAAGGCTATGATTGTTGTCTTTTTCTTTGCAACAGACTTCTCCTCATACCTTTGGTGTATTATGTGCACAACTGGACGACAGGAACAGGATATGAAATGTATGGTTGGTAGCAACTCTGCTGGAGTACATAATGAAAGTTTTTGCTTTAGCAAAGTAATCTCATTCTTGCCTTGGAAAACTAAAATCTTCAGAAAGCTAGAACCCCAAACAAGACGGGTATAGGCTTGAAGCCTTTCCCTCTCCATTCTTGCCAGCTTGAAATACATAGGTGCTCCTATATCTGTTCCCAAAGAAGTAAGTCTCCCTTTCTTCCCGTCCTCCGATAACTTATATGAATTCAGGGTAAACAACGTGTACTTTGGAGACCTGCACAGGAGATTTTACAACCTTCAGTGCTCAAAACCAGCAAGAGCAAGAGAAGAGTCTTCTCTTAATCCCACTGAGTCATCTTTGCACACATCAGGATAATCAGTCAGTCTTTCTCCCTTCCTACCTACCACAAGATTACTTCCTCTTTAATTTGCAATTTAAAACATAGAAAAGAAAATCATCCCATGCTCAAAATTCTACCATGGTAGAAGACAAAAATGACTCACTGCAATGTTTCAGTCTCTGTAGGTTATGAACCAAGAACAGACAGAAAATTGTTGATATTTGCCAACCAGTTTTGTTCCATCAACTTCCCTACAATGAAGAACCAAAATAAAGAAGCCTTCGAGTATACAGCTACAAGAACCTAGTGGACTGTATCATCAGAAGCACTTCTAGACTAAGGGAACAGGTTTTTTGTTTAATTGTTCAAAGCTCTACAGTCACATTTGTTTGTGTTCCTCTAGCACAACACAGAGTAACAGCAGATTTTGACTGTTCACAGTGACGTATAAAGTAAGATCCAGCAATCATCAGACACCAGAGGAGGGAGGAATCAATACAGAGTTTCTACTATAAGTATAGGTTATCTACTTTTGGGGAAAAAACAGTTATTTTTTCATGTTTTCAGGTATTGGGACACATTGCCCAGAGAGTTTGCGCAGTCTATCTCCATTCTTGGAAGTTTTAAGACCTGACTGGTAAAAGCCCTCAGTAAGCTCGTCTGTCCTCACAGTTGACCCTGCTTTGAGGAGGCGTTTGGACTGAATGACCTCCTGAGGTCTTTTCCAAACTGAATTATTCCATGCCTCTATGTTCTATTGCATAAAAACCCCCAAATAAGCAGGATTGTCCCCCAACATTTCAGTGCTGCTTCATCTTGTTACCAACCTGCATATCCCAGAGGTTAGCTTCATGATTTACACGTATGTGAATTAAGAGGCAAAAGGAAAAAGATGGGGCAAAGAGGAAAAAAAGAAGGAATATTTTCTATCTCCATTTGAAACACTGCTCATTCAGAAGTCTCGTTCCAGCCTGTCATTAAACAACTCACAGTGAAAACAGGAAGCCCTCATATTTGATGCAGAAAAAATATTACACTTTCTCATTATGAAAGTTGGATCTACGACCCTGAGAAGCATTAAACACCACAGATGTTTCAATCATAGAACAGTTGCATGATTTCATGCCACACTAATCCATAAATGAAGTAGGCAATAATGTCCAAGATTCCTCATTTGTTCCCGTATTAAGATGGCCCATAACTACAAGCCAACCTTCAGCATAATATACAAAGAACAGCTTAGCTGTAGTCTGGTGTACTATTTTATAGACAGTGTAGAAAGCTGTGTGAGCTCAGTTTAAATGCTACATCCACACTGGTCGGTTGTGAGACTTTCAAAAATACCTCACTTTTTTCAGGTTTTTCCTCCTTAAGTAATTGCTAATTTATAGTTGCATCACTATGAAGACTGGCCAGATAAAATATTTTTACATACCATTTACACTACTCATTAGTGATAGATTACACATATAAATCCAAAAATGATTGCCGAATAGACTGTTTGTCTTGGCCTCAGTAATTTCTGGGGAACATCACTTTTATCCAACAAAACAACAAAGTAAAAATGCGTAAATTAGCTTCATAGACGGTGTTTGAAATGAAGCACATTGAGTTCTAACATACTGACCTTCTAGACACTGGAAGGCCAAGAGCATCCTGAATTCAATCACCTGTCATCTATCAATTTATGGCAGTAAATTTCTTTTAAAGATGTACACACATACACACAAATGTATGTACATACATATGTAATTTATATGAGGGTATGCAGGTATATGGACCATGGAACTTGCTGCAGAGTCACCCAAATCACTGGAGCCGTGACACTGTAAAAGGTCTCAGGAGATGCCTGTAGCATAAGCACCATATACTCTGGCATACCCTTTTTCCCAATGCTCTCCAGCGACCAAGTGATGCAAAGATTCCTTTCTGAGGGGTTTAATCTCCTTGGACTATGGAGATATACTTAAAACTGGAGGCTTCTACACACAGGGAGGAAGCACTTGACCTGTTGGCAGGGGGGAGATATTTTGGACACAACAGAACCGAGTGACACCAATACTTACTTGGCAGGCATTATAAATCAACTGGTGTTCCAATTTTTTGATCCCTAGAATCTGCTGAAACATTTCATAAAGCTGTTCCTTGCTCAGAATCAGCTCCGATACAGCACTTAAGGCCATTCTATTCGGCTGTTTGCAAAAGTCCTCTTCTCCCCTGTATATGGCATCGTATTTGGCAAGCCAAGAACTTAACACTGTCTCTTTGCTTAATCCATCGATTTCCGGCAAACTTCGGACTCTCTTTTCTATGTTTTTCTTAAAAACATCTCTAAAGTCATTTGCAGAACATCCTCCACTGTGGACCATTCTTGCAACCCGGTCACTCTTGAGAAATACCTTTTAAAATAAAAGAAGAGAAAAAAAAGAAACAGAAAAAGTTAGGCATGAACACAAACACAAACCAATCCTTTATAAAGGGATTACAAGCTAAGACTTTGCTTCTATGTAAGATGGCTTTATAAGTAAGAGTTATACAGGCCAAGCTTGCTATATTTTTCATAAAGAAACAAGTGACCATGTTGAAAAAGTAAGTTTCTGCATTGAATAAGTACTTAAACTAAGTAGCTTTTAAAGTATTTATGCATAAATTTACAATAGCTAAACTAAAATGAAGTTTGAATTAACAGCAGCTAATTTAAAACTTACCTACAAGATTTAATTAATCTTTTCTCCATGAAAACCATAGAAGTCTAAAGTTACTTGCAAGTAACTCATGGATAAGCTACACTGCCTCAAAACTTGGGAGTATGAGTTAAAATGTGATCTTTAAGCCAGCCAAGAAGCTCATGGAAGATGAGACAGAAACCCAGGGGAAAAAAAAAAAACAAACTAGAGAAATACTACAATCAATATTAACAATAGAGAGAAGAAAGACTCAAAGATACAGAACTGGTTCTAATACTGTAGATACAATACTGGAGACACAGCATAGGATTCTCTGTGTAAAAAACCCAAACAAAAATGAACACAAAAGCCCCCTCCCAAGCACACAGACTCTAAGATATGACAAGGCAAACTACAACCACAAAGCAATTAAATCAGCATTCTGTAAGAACTTTTCATTGTTCAAGGACGGTTGCATTCATCTCTTCTAACACAGGCCTTGGCAAGGTTGATCTTTCCAGCCACTGTGTGTGGCCAGCTCATTTCTAGTAGCAAATCTCATGAAACCGTTCCTCTACAAAATGCAACCACCAAAAAGATGACCGCTGCAGCATGATCAGCCATGTAAACAACTGATGTGTGCCTTGGACAAGGGATAAACTGCATCATGCCATTGAACAGATAACTCAGGGAGAACCTCCTGGTTTCCTGCAGGAGGGGGAGATGGGTTGAGGCCCTCCACCCTGCAAGCCTTGGCTGCTGGGGGGCTGCCTGGGTGCCACACCAACACCCCACGCGCAGCTGAAATGCAAAGCACTGATGTGATACCACGTAGTCTAAACAGATTTCCTATCCGTCACCTTTCTGACTGCTTGCTCTCTTCAATCAGATACTATGAGGTGGAAGATGAGTTAACTATGCATTTTCAGATAGTCATTTTAGTCACCAAGAGCTATGCAAATGCAGTGAATGGAGATGATAGCACAGCAGAGCTCTGTCTCCACGTGCTATCAAATGTTGGAAGATGGTGCACCTACCAACCAACCTAAAATACTACTGTGCTTCACCTGGAAAATACAGAACAGAGGAGGAGAGGAGCTAAAAAGCTGAGCAGAAAGGAGTATGCAGGTGGAAACAGATCAAGAAAAACATATTCTAAAAGTTCCAGTGCTTGTTGATACATGTTTCCCTGTAGCATATTTTAAAATGCAGTTACTTAAAAAATACATCTTTCAACAGATACCCTAATTGATATTGTACCGAAGGCTGCAGATTAAGCCTAAAAGTACTTGCTCAAACAGATTACTCAAAAAAACCATCACCAATATCTGCTAATGACATTTTATGCTCTAACGGTACCATGATGGCTTTCCTTTTTTGGAAACATAAGTATCTAAGGTTAAATTCTTATCCATAACGGGAGCTGACATGGTTACTGTCAACTAACGCTGATATTAATTTCCTCAAAATGCTACACAAATATTGAATCTCATTTCAAAATAAATAATAATCATAACTTCTACTCAGCAATAAAACTTAGCAACACAAACAGGTACAAGGATATTAAGCCTTTCCTTGTTTTAACAGTCTGCAATTACATTTGATTCATTCCTCCAACAGCTTCACTGGAAAGCAAATAGGAAAAAAAAATATTTAAAAAAAGATGACTTCAGACTAACTTCAGCTACTTTGTACTGTTCATAAACATTAAATCTTCCATCACATTATTTTGCATACCCAATGGGAAAAAGCAGATGCAGAAGAAAGAGTGAAATTAAGAATATTTATAGGCTCTTCCCCCCCAGAATCTCAGGTTTATCCAAGATTACACAACTCTATGTATTGCTAATATAACTGAATCAGTCTTAAAAAAGAAAAAAAAAAATCTGCAAAATACACACCTTAAGATCATCAGAATATTATTCACTTTTCATTACCTTCTTTCAGTAATATTATTCAAAACAATTAATCCAGAATGCAGGGGCTGAAAAGCTGCTAGCACTTCCCTTGACTTATGAACCAGACTAATTCAAAATTTATTTTCACAAACTGTATTTTTATTAAATTTTCAAAAATTATTCCAAGATAATTATTTTGCAAAAGATAGGGTGGATATTAAAGGAAATTACTCAAAATATAAACCCAAGGTATGAATAACAGAGAACTAAAAGTATATAGTTGGTTCTGAAAAGGAATCCATTGGACCTAAAGCTCTTGCTGTACTACTCCTTTTTGAGTGGCAATTTACCAAAATTTTTCCTGAGGGAAAAAAATGTAATCTCATCTTTAAAATTAACTACTTGTATTTGAGATAATTAAAAAGTAGTAATAACATTTCTACAGAAGGACTCCATTTTCAAGACTTTGTTTCCAACAGAAAACTGTAACAAAATGGAAATTCTGTGAGGAGTGTACCATACGTGCCTCAAAATTGACACAGTAAGATGCATTAAAAAGCTGTTAAAAGTCTTGTTATTCCTGCTCCTGAAAGACATATGGTACATTTCATGTTAAACACAAAATCCTTTGCTTTAGTTATATTTATTGAGATTTGTCTCCTCAGTTTCAAAGCTTTTCTGAACCATTTTATGGCTGCTTTTTTTTAAAAATTCTAAATAGAAGTTTATGGGAATCACTACTACAGTGAGAATGGCATGCCACCAGTTTCATGCCAATGGAGTTATTGTTTCCACCATTATTCCAGAAAGTTCATCTGGCTGAGCATCCATGGGTCCAGAGCCTAGGGATACATACATGCTTTACACCACCGGTGGTACTTTCTTGGCAGCATTCATTTTTACAATGAAATATAAAAGCTTTTGTAGCAGTCTTAATGTAGTCTGACACTTTTTATTCAACATGGATTATATGCACAGCCCAATCATCCCCATTAGTGAAAATATTTTTGTTGATATCTATCTTTAAAGCAAAATACTAATTAAATACATTCACTAAATTGTCGGCTCTTCTTCCCTTTATTCCTGTATTTGGGTTGTCTGATCATTAGACTTAGTTCTCATTCAATAATCGTTCAAAAGCCTCCATTGTTAAAATATTATCTCAAGTCTCTCAACACTAGAGGGGAACCGGACAGAAAAAAATTTTAGTAGTTTGAATGTAAATTATAAAATACCAGAAAAAGTTATTGTGTGGACAAAGAAATCTATTTCTACAGGGATTGTAGAATTGATTTGGCAGATCAGTCATGTTCATTTGGAAATCCTTGTACTATTTAGAAATAACTTGACAAGAGTCAAAGTTTTTAATGAAGTATATCCTGTTTCTACCAACATTTTCTGGACTTCCACAAAGAAATCCTGGAGTAATGCTTTTTGTCAGTCAGCATTTGAATATCATTGCTGGTTCCTTGAATCTAAGTCAACATCAGCTCATGTTACCTACTGCTAACAAACTATCAAACACAAAAAAGAAATGCTCTATTAACATATACAATACATTCAGGAAAAGATAGATAGTTAAAAGACCGGTTTTGATGGGCTCAATATATCCATTTTGAGGAACTTTTTCAATTTACATTATTTAGAGCCCTTCTAAATACTCTTTGGACTGAGCCATAACTACAGTCTTTGATGGATAAAGTTCTCCTCATATCATAACCATTCAAAGCTGATCAGGTAAGGCATTTAAAAAAAAATAAAATCCTCAATTTCTTCTTCCCTTATAATTACAGAAACCATTATCATTTGCATCTATCTACTGAAGTATGGTTTAAATTCACTTTTTTCCAATCATTATACATATGCAATTTCATCTGTTGCAAATACTAGTAAAAAGCTTAATTCAAAATAGTCTTTAGCACTAGATAGTTACATTAAAAGTATATTTCTGTTTAAAGATGAAAAAATCACCATTTAGCAGTGCGTACAACCTGTGAAAATATTGGAAATATTAAACAAAGAACTGCTTTTACATCTTCTAGCACATACCCCTTGAATAACATTTCTATTTATCGAACATCATACCAAATTTAACTAATTATATATGCAGGCAACACAAACACGATAATCTTACTCTCTACCATAAAGCTTAGAAAAAAACATAAGCAACACGCAAAAGAGTTTGCATAAACTCAACTGCAGATAACCTTTGCCTTTTCTTTGTAAGCGGATTAAATATGAGGCCCACTAGGCCATGCATTACAAACTTCTATGTGTGTTTTCTTCCATTTGAAAGACACATACTGACAGAGTTTTCTATTAAGGTCACCTTTTTAGCCAGTTTGGAAGAAAAAAACCCCAACACAATAGTTACAAAAATATCTGTAACGCTTCCACCAGTTTGTATAAGTGGTGTTATTAATAAAAAATAACATTATGTAATTCTGCTACGCATACCAGTAAAACATGAACTTTCAGCTACTTGCTTATGTATCAGTTCTAGCAGAGCCCGACTCAGCTCTAGGCGCAGCACCAACTGGCAACACACATTACTGGATCCAAGCTCTTGGTGTCCTGCATGTTCCAGCACAGTAATAGGTGTGTGATGGATGCACTCGACTCCTTAACCAAACCAGCAGTAGTTTGGTACAGGATCCAAAGGAGGTAAAGGCCTGAGCTGTAGCCGAGCCAAGAACTCCTCTGGTTCCAATCTGTTCTCTGAAAACCCATAAAGGAGCAGAGTGACACAGTGAGCATCGAGGCATATGAGCTTGGAACAACCATAATGCGATTAGCACATGAATACTGGGTGGCTTTTCGAAGACTCATTTATCAAGGAACAAAGAAAGTTGTGGGTACAAGGAGTCTCATGCATACCTTTCCCATCGCATATAATTTGACTACAAGCCAACTGCTTTATTCCATAAATATGACAGCTTAAGTGAGCCTTCTTTGAGCTCTCCTGGCTAAGCAGCCTGGCTGCATGGCGATGATCTCCCCTTGAGCTGGGACACTTCTCAGGGTTGATCCTCGAGGCAGAGAGACGTTTTACCAATGGCAGACCTTTGGTAAGCGACCGATATCGCACATAACCTTCTAGTATGGTAACTTTGATTTTTGTCTTGGCAACTTTAATCTGTGGGTTGGTAACTTTGATTTGTGCCTTGGTAGTTTTGAATCACTGCTCAAATGATTGTGCCATACAGTAATAGAGTGAACCTTGCCATCGAACTTTGTTAAGTAGCACTTTCACAATGTCATGTTAAAACCACTTTTACTAATACCTTTGACAGTGGTTCTTTAAGCAATCTAAATCACCCATTCGTGACAAGGTGGAATAAAACACCACAGCCCTTACACACAGAGAGGGCCTCAAATAATGGTTCACCCAGGAGCTGTGGTAGCTTCCTACTTCTATTGCTATGATTACTTGTGTGCCATCCTGACTTAAGCATAAAATGTCCCTGTCTTCCAGACTACCTATCACAGCTATAACAGTATCCTCTGCACTGATGCAGACCATAGGAAATGCTTCATCACCTACACGTGCAAGTGATTGCATGAATTGCTCCAATTGATGCTGCACACTTTATTTTGCTTGTGAAAGTACACTATCTCCTCCTAATTAGGACTATCCAGGTCTCTGTTTCTGTTGGCCTCCTAAAGTTGCTAAGGAGCTGCAAGCACTGCAGCATGGTCATTTGTGTAGCACCACCAATCTAGACACATTCTTTAATGGTGAAGTTCTTCCAAAGGCTCCACTGGGTGCTGACTCCCACGTGGTCCTCTTCTCCGCCTGGAACAAAATGCTTAGGCAAGCAACTCCCAATGCACATGCTTATCATCAAAGCAGACAGGGCACCATCAAGACTGCAAAGTATAACCACTGGAAGGATTTGGCCTCTTCTCCAAGCCCCAGTCACATCCTGAAGAAATACACTTTAAGGGCATTCTTCCCAGGTGGAGCTGGAGCTTGTCACAGAGGCTCAGTCTGCTTGGACTTGTGTTGCTTCACCATATTACTGCCACCAGCGATGGCACTAATGCTCTTTAGCTGGTGGGATCCTCCTTGGGCAGCTGGGATACACTTCCCATTACTGTGTTTTGTGCTGCTGCCATGTCAATCTCCTGTGCTCAGTGCAGAGAAATAAGACTAAAAAGATTTTGGTGAAGGTAGGGAACGACACACTGTCCCCAAGATAACAGCTGCCCCAATTTCATCTGCTTGTCATTGTTACTTATTATACAATACTGTAATCCTACATTCGTTGAACATCAAGGCCTCCACATAAACTTCTAAAGTTTAGTTTAATCTCTCCTTCTCTCAGGAAAAAAAAAAAAAAGAGCAAATTTCATTGTAAGGCATGTAAGGAAAGTTCAGCCTCTGACATCACACATTCCACCTTTCAAGCGTTTCCAGAGCTTTCAAACCATATTCCACACAGAAATTATAAATGTATTGCTATACGAGGGCCAAACACTGTCTCTCCGACACCAGCTCACAAATACTGAGGAGCCAGCTAGTTAGTTATCTAGATCTCCAATGTATTTATTCGTGCCAATGTACTGCAACTGACGCTTGGGGCATCCTTAAAACACACTAATGTTAAAACTGAACTTTTCCATATAACTAAGAAAAAAGGTTGTCAGATAAGTCTTACAGATACTTCTCTTCAGAGATTTTTTTCAGGAGAACCCTATCAACCAGACACAGATATACAACTACAGAGGGCAGCATTTTGTCCTTAAGGAATCGTTCTTGTATTAAGGGGTTTTTTTTTTGTTTTTGTTTTTTTTTTTTTTTACTTTAAGCTTGCTTGAAACAAAGCTACAACTATATTAAGATTAATGGCAACTACGTCTTATTGGAAATTGTCAATTAAAATTAAAAAATATAAATGAATAGAAGTACCTCTTTGATAAAGACTGAACAAGGACAAAAAGGACTTTGACGGAGGCCCAACACTCAAATTTGTGAATGCTTTTCAGGTTTCTGATGTGCTTTTTGGATGTGTTCTCCACTCAAGCTCCTGATGTGCTTCTTACAGTTACCAGAACTCTTGAGTTTATGACACACAGAATAAATTTTTGAAAATGGCCAGCAATTTTCAGGGCTAAACTGAGCTCTCAAATTTCTGCAAAGACAATAATTCTCTTTCTAGAAACTAAAAGGATTTCTTTCTTAGAAATTTGATGTGATGTGCATCACCATGCTGTGCTAGAAGCATTACTTGATGCAAAACAAAGCATAGGACATTTACTGTGTGATATTAAATAGCACCTTTGCTGCTACTGCAGCACCTTCTCAAAGCCTCTCATACAAAAGCTCATTAGCAACTCTCATTGCAGCCAACAGCTCTCACCCACATCTTAGTCCTTCCTGTTCCACAGGAATAAAAATATTCCCCATTTCAGTCATTAGCATGAGCAATGTTCTCTGGGACCAGCTCACACCGCCCTCAGTAGTTCTACTGTATTCTGAAACCACACAATGCATCACATCAAGAATTAGGGCTAGTTTGATGAAGGTGCAAAAAACTTCTGACAGTTTGGAGAATAGCTTCCACAACTACATATTTAGGAACAAAGGCTTATGCCTAGTAGGAAATAACATATATTACAACCAACACTGTTTCCTGGAACTGCAGGAAAAAACCCCATTGTTTCAGATATTATGTTCTCACTGCACTTATGAGAGTCTGGAAAGAAATAAAAAAACAGTCCAAAAATCATGAAGCTGATGTTTACATTAGGTTTAGTTTCATCAACTAAACAGACTACAAGAACAAGATCATTTTCAGTGAAAAATAAATAGCTTATGCAGTAGCTTTGTACATCTAATAGTACATATTAATTATTTTTATGCTAGTTGAATAAAATTACTGCATTAGACATTAAAACAGCATTTATATTCTAAGAAGAGACTAATAGTTACCAATGCATTTTAATAACTACCAGCTGCTGAACATGAGTGGACATTGAGCTACTTACTGAGATTTGCTCAGTATTTTGAAAACAGAAGTATTTTTTACATTTTTAGAAAAAAAAAAAAATTATAAGACTGGCTTGCGGGTCTTCTTCCTCCCTCATTCCCTTTTACCCCCTAGAAATATCCTCCAGGCACTATTTGGACTTTTTTTCAATGAAATTATCAGAGTTAAAGGGCCAATTTTCTTTATCTGTGTAAGTCTTCAGAACAGAGTCCTTACCTTCAGGTAAAAGCAAAAGATGATAAAATTTTAAGAGATCACACTAATAAGCTTCTATTTCTCTAGTTAAGTATTTCTGTCATGATTTTGTTAATCACAGGTTTCTTCTCCTAAAAGTATACTACACTGTACAATTTTCCCTAATTCAGGGGGGAAAAGAATGCCAAAATAAAAAAATCTTTAATTTTGGTTAAGAGCAAGGTTTTTTTGTTTGTTTTTAAACCCTCCTTAAAACATGACCTTACATTAAGGTGAGAAAAGGAAATAAATTTTAAAGTAATAAACCATCATCATCTGAAGAGGCATAACCTTCATATAATATTTTTCATCTTTTTTTTTAATATCATGTCTACTACCCTTCTAGGGTATATTAAGCTATGATTTCTCCTTATCAAGAGTAATGGTTCAGAAACCATCACAAGCTGAAATCTTTAGAAGGTTTAGTTTGTTTTCTTCAATTCTTTTCGGCAGTATCATAGCTGCACATTGGACATATCCTACAGCTTAGCAACCAGCTATTTGTAAAAAAAACACCAAAACCCAAACTCTTGCAAATTAAAATGTGTGCTACTTCTCTAGGCTTACATGCTTGTAAGCATACCACATAACACTGTGCACTGGGATTTGTTTCTTTGCCTCCTTTTTCAAATTGGCACAAACAACTGCCCAAAGTCTTCTCAAGTTTCTGTTCCTGATGGCTACGCATTTCACAGACTCATGTACTGCAATGTTCGTGCCTTGGGCACAAGAGCAAACAGAGCTATAGTGACAATCACCATAAAAAATCCACAAAACTATTTCACCCAGAAGCAGTGTTTTCTCCTGGATTCATTTATTAAAGTTATCCAGACGCCCTTTTGGAACAAGCATATTTATCCTCCTTTCAAGGCTGACAACAGCAATCATTTTTTCACCCTGGTGAGACATAGCAAGTTATATACTGTTGCCTATATGAGCGTAGTTGTGGATTACTTTAGCAATAGCTCTACTTGCTACAGCCCCTGCTATTTTCTCTTTAAAAGTACAGTCTCCCCTTCCACCACATTCACTGGCTGGCTGAAGCGTGTTGAGGGACTTTGTGCACCGTGGTATTGGCCCTCAGGTGGTACCAGCACTCTGGAGGAGTTATTCTCCAAACATCACCTGGATGTACAACTCCAAAGTGGTCCAGCTTCCCTCCTGAGTGACTTTGCTCACACAGGCAATGATGTTCGCATGGTTCGAGATCTGTGCGGGCTGATCCACAGCCATATATTCAACACTGGCAGCCAGAAAAAGGCAAATCCTCTTTGCTAAAGGTGAGGCTTGAGTAACTTCAGGCTAGACCCTGCATGAGGGTAATTACAAGCAAGCAATTACAAAAATGACTTCTCATCTTCCCGTTGTCTATGTCAGGGAGAAATTAGATGATAAACAGGTAAAAGGACAGCAGAAATAGATCTGCATATTTCAAAATGTTGTGCTGCTTGGTTTGTTGAAACATAAGAAACAGCCTGCTGTTAAAAGAAGGCTCAGTAATTCTGTGTGCAATAATGGGACTGAGGCATCTGATGTGCTGCTAGGCAGAAAGCACTGTTCCCTCTGCATATTGCTTTCCTCCTGACTAGGATATTGTAAGCCTTCTGTAGACAACACTGTGAGGTCTGAAATCACACCTATATGGTCCACTCATCATTCCTATTTAACTGTGGAAATAAATGTGTAAATGTCACTGGAGACTGAGCAGTTTTTGTACAGGCCTGGGCTTTTCCATCCAACAGTGCTCTGATGCTAAAAAAGCCATATTATCTCTGTAGATACTTCTCAAGACCTTCAGATACAGGAGAAAGAACAGACTGCATAGAGTGGATCTAGAATAAATCATTAAGTTCAATAGTTCCAAAACAGAAATGGTACTCCAGCTGTCAGCCTGCGCAGGGGAAGATGTTAATTACCATCATAGCAAGAGAAAACTAAAGTCCACGCTAGATATGAGATGTTTTCAATATCTATCTTTTAATGTATTGACTGATACAGACTGTCAACACAAGTGAAAGGATTTTATACTGAACAACACACAACCTCAAAGGGAGGGAGAAGAGTTTTATGCTTTGAAGCACGCATATATTTGCTTGCAAGTTAAATGCAGGGGTTGTCTTGTCACCAAGCCAGACAAGTTACCAACAACCTATTCTTATGCTATTTTCCCAGTTTATTCAATGGCAATTAAAGCAGACAGGAAACTATTTCAGCATGGAGATACAAAGCAGAGGTTTTCCTTGAACACGTAAAGAACTCCTTCCTCTACCAGGTAAGGCTGCCAACATGCTCACTGTCCTTTGTTACATCCATCACCATCTACTTGGCAAAGAAGTAATTTGCAAAGCCTCTTTTTGCCAAAGTGCATTTTCTTGATTAGTAAAGTGAAATTCAGCAAGCATTAGGAGCTCATCAACACATTGCTTCCAGAGTTTCTTCTCTCTTTACAAAAGAGCTGAAAACTTGGTCCCAAGTATGCTGATCCTGCCTGACCAGAACTCCTCCCTTTGGGGACCAATGGAAAGCTCCAGGTGGTGAGAATTTCAAAGGATCTGTTTTAGCCACCATAAGCCAGAAAAAGGTTGTTAACTTGAACATGTAACACAGCATGCCTTGGAGATATCACTGAGAAAAGGCTTACTTTTACTGCATTATTGGTCCCATTCATTTTCCAGCAAATTCCAGAAGGAAGGTGTCTGACCCTGACTATGAGGGAAGAAGGTGAAGGACAACAAAAGCAGCTAGAAATAATAAAGCAGAAAGAAGAAAGAGGAAACTGAAGATTGAAAGAAACAGACTTCAAAAAGGAAACATACATACACAAAAATAATAAGTAGCAAACACAGACATGTGTTCCACAGAAAGGATTAGAAAAAAAAATTTACTTAGCATACTTATTTATTTTACAATCACAGATGAGGATTAGTTTATGCATAACTACTTCCTTTGGTACCTGCAAACTTGAGAAAAACACACAGCTGTTCAAAACCAATACCCACATTTCCATTTGCCCTGCTAAGGAACTCCTCAATTTGCTGACTTTTTGGTGTTTATTTCATGCTGTACAAAATACAACAAAACCCAGCACTCTACCTCTTATGATAGTGTTTATCTCTTAGGATACAATCTCTCTAAATATAAGATCCAATTCCTTGCATCAACTTTGAAAAAGAGTGATGTAAATGGGCAAGTACAATAAGGAAGGGAAAACAGTCCTTCACTGAATTTTCCTCTAGAGTCACTCGTGGTTCTAATTTTTATTCCCCTTGACTGAAAAGTGGAAGTTATGTAAGTGACAGTTTTCATTACTGGTATTGCACTGGGCTCATTTTGTCAGAGATGAAAAGAATTGGCTATTTCATTTCCCTATTACCATTAATGTTCTTCTGCATTAACCATTTTCACTTAAGTATGGTTTAATAGCTTTTAGTTTGAATTAATATACTACTATATCTCTATTTTTAAACATAATACCAGGCAGCCTACAGTCTGAGTAGCTGACTATAGGCTACTGATCTCAGCTCTGCTGAGATCCTTTTGGTCCCTATTCCCCACCATCACCCTAAATACTTCCCCACCATCACCCTAAATACCTTCATTTAAAATGAGAAGGACACTGTTTCAGAATGTATTTTTTTTTTACTCATCAAGATCACTTTTTCATTCCCAATTTATATATTCTGCCAGTGCAGATTAATGCTCAAAAAGCACATGAGCAAATAGAAATTGGGCTGAAGCCACCTGAAACGTTATCACATAACATTACTTTTTTTCTGTCTCTTTTAGCAGTGGAAAAAGTGTCAGCGAACTGACAATTTAAGCAATTAACCTGCCACTTTCTTTCCCTGTACTATTTAGTTTTGGTGGTTTATTTTTTGGTGGGGTGGAAGGGGCGGGTGCTGTTGGGTAGGGAGAAGGGTTAAAGCGTTGAGTTCACTCTGTGGTCTAAGGAAACTTGAAAAGAACTGACACACTATGAATACTGCAAAACTTGGATAGTCACTGGAAAACAAAGACAAGAGTAGACCCTCTTAACACTTGCAAGGCTTATTGATGACGACTTATCTTTTAATATAGCATCTTTCTCCTACTATGATCCCCAGGATTTAAGGAAGCAATACATATGAGGGAAAACACAGCCCCTTTCCATCTAAGGAAAAAACTTCTTTTGCATCCCATGAAAGATGACATCGTTTTAACAGTATTTTTGAGAATTAGATGTAGTGTGCAGAAGTGGCAGAGAGAAAGACCTCCAAAGAAGAACCACAGCTGCGTACTTCCCATCCCAAAACCAAAAAAGAAAGGCTGCCTGCACCTGTCATCTCCTGTATGACCCAATAGCTGCTAGGATAATCCACTATGATTGTTTAAAAAATAATCCCATCTTTACTAAAATGATGGAAGTAAGAACAAATAGGGTGAACAGGAGAAAAGAAGGTAAAAACTGCTGTGAACATCAAGAGCTGTATGATTGGAGACTAGTAAATAAAGAAGAGATGCAAACCAGAAGATTAAAGGAGTAAAACCCCATCTAGTTCATAACTTAGCAATGTCTAAACTCTCAGCAAAGAGAAAAATGAAAAGTCTTAGTATCGTATCTCCATTTCTATTTATGAACTAAGAGAAAGGAACTGTTCCAAGGAGAACAAGGACAAACAGTCCTACAATCCATGTTTAGCTATGCAACTCACCCACCCTTTCCATGTGCTGGGAAAGAGCATACTCATCCAGAGGACAACTCAGAGCACTTAACTCAGGCTCTGCTCTGAAGCACTCCCTGGAAGAACCTTTCTCTCCACCATGAAGACAGAGAAGCTCACAAAGATTCACTGTCCAGACTCTTTTACAGAGCATCTCAAGGCAAATGGTGCGAATGCTTTCTAGAAGTTTCTAAACTGGCTAAACAGAAGACTTCCAAGGATTTGGGGAGAAAAAGGATGGAACAAAATAGTGAAGTTTAAGTGCAAGCTGATGTGATAGATAATACTTGCTGTGTGATGGCAACATATTTGGTGTTATAGAAATTGCCTCCTTGCCCCCCCAAAAGACAACCTGAACTTCAAAGTGTTTCTGTTTTAAGAGGAAGACATGAATAACGGAATATGAGTGCAAATGCAGGCAGGGACAATGCATCATGAAAATGGGAGGGCTTGGGGAATTGTTTGTTTTGGTTTTACACTTAAAATGCATTATTATCTGCCTGGACATTTCTCTTACAGCAATACCATCTCATCACTCATTATAATGCATTTCTATTCTGGAGAGTGGTACAAAGGTTATACAGAGCTGCTTAGACACCAAGCCATTGGCATGTAGGATTTAGCTGTCAACTGTAGTCTTATAAATATTTTTATTCCAATACAACCTCCTTAAAAAGTCAGCCTTTATCATAAACACATTCCCTTCTCTCCCCCATTATAAAGTGTAATCTTTGTGTGTCAAAAAACAACAATACATTTTCCTTGATTAATTTTTCACAAGGGTGATCAATTCATGGTGTTGGGAGAAAAGTTATAATACACATAAAAGCTTCAAAATGCATTCTGAATCTTAAATCCTTCTCTAGATTTAATAATCATCCAGCTGGCTACACTTCAGACAGCAATGCTTCAATGGGAAGATTAATGAACATTTGGTCTGCAGTTTAATCCCTCTAGATTTTAGCATGCAAAGTGCAAACTTTTATAAATTAGACTATTTTTATGCATTCCAATTATATGTCAAGGTCCAAATGGCTTTAATGGTAACTTTGAGGCTTCTTAGTCATAGTTTGCTCTCTCTTTAGAGTACTTAAGTTTTTGCAAATATTAATTCACTCCACTACAGTACTCTCTAGACCATTTTAAAGATTACTTTTCAATATATCATCTCAAGTCAGACACACCTTCAATTTCTTATTTATTTATTTTATACAATCATCAGTTATTTTGCCTTGCTAGCAGTATATTCTATGGCAAGGATTTAACTGAGCAAACAATTTAAGGCACAAAAGTGAACAGTAACTTCCCTTTAGACTTCCCTACAGCCATATTGGCCAGTTACTGCCTCTACCTTTTACAGCAGCAATTGCTACCTGGCAAGCTCCTGCCACACCTGATCAATGTGGTACCCATACTGTTCAGGTATTGCATAAAGTCCAAAAGGATGCTACAGCTGGGGTAAGAAAATCTGCACCCAAGTTGGGGCAACAGGGAAGACACTGTCCGTGTGGCTTTGTCCTCCTCCCTCAGCATTTCCACACCGATGCCTTCCCTTTCCTATGCTTCTGGAGGGAGATGCTGATAATAGCAGAACAGCCTATGAAACTTCATTTGCAGTTAATGGGGCAGTCTGAAATGATTACAGTCAGAGGAACTTCTTTCTTAGAGGTAACTTCAGTTTTTCACCACGGGACAAAACCTAGCTGTCAGTCCAGTGTATTTCAAGATCCTGTGGACAGTTTTGTTGGACAATTACATATAGAAGCAGAAAAAATAAGTCTTCATAGAGCTCTTATAACTGAGCCCCCCCCCCAACCCCCAAAGCACAGAACCTTTTTGCTTCACAGTTCCCAGCAATGAGTACAGGGCAGAGAACTGAGGGTGGAAAGAGGAAGGAAAACCACCACCACCATGATGGCGAAAAGTTTTCCTTCTCCAGTTTGCTCCAAGTCTGGTTTCAAATTCACAGTAACAAGACTTCATCTCTCTCTCTTTTCTCCAATTATGGGCACCAGTTTCAATAAACTAGAAAGATACAGGAAGGCATGCTTATCTTTTAGCTTTTTCTTTTAAATGCCAGTAGTAACTATACAGATACTCCAAACTATTTTCAAACTAAGCCAGTCAAGAGCTTTGGCAAGAAATGCAAATGGTATACAAGTCAAATGTAATAAGCAAACAAACATTACCCTCCTGCTGTAAAAACAGTGCTACTTATGCCAAGATAAGGCTTAAGTTATTTGGTTATTGTGACTAGCCTATTAGTCAATATCCTAATGCATTTTTAATGTGCAGAGAGAACAGTGCACACCTCTTGTCACCTCTAAGGCTAAATCCAAAACACTGCAAAGCCCAAGTCTGATCGCAAATTCTTCTCCTTTTATTTTTTGTATTGTTATTCCACTCAATTTCTAGTCATAATTCCACTAATGCATAAGATTTTTCATTTTTATTACAGCTTCTTCTAGACTATCCTGAATACGTTATTTCCCACTTACTTATCTAAGAAGCAGACTTCCAATGACCGAAGTAGTTTTTATAAAAAAGGTAACTCAATTCTGTGTCAGGCTATTTGGAAACATTTGCACTATTCGTCTGCCAACTTCTGAAACACATTACTCATACCAAGAGCCTTCTGCCATCTTCTAACAGAGATTTTCTAATTTGATGGTCTGAAAAGCCCAGAATAATCCCTCAAGGTTTTTTATTTTAATCATAAATTTTATGACAGCCAGAAACAAACTCCTTATCGTGGCCATTTCTACAAATGATTGTACCTTCTAAGACACTTATATTAAAACCAGATTAATTTACTGTGGAATTTGCATATATATCTTAATCACAATTCAAATAATGAAAAAAAAAATCAGTAAAAAAGCAGTAAGCCATGTGTTTAGAATTTGTATTGTAGGTGTCAGTGGAAGCATTAATTCTGCAACAAGTGAAACAATTCAGATTATCTCACCCTTACACTAAGAACTGAGCACATAAATCATGAAAGAGGCAAAAGGCTAGTGAATTTGAACAGGTAAGGGATAAAGATTAAGAGAAGGAACAAAACTGTAGCAGGAGGCAGCCTGTTAGAAGGTAAGTCTAATACTTGCAGCCACAAAGTCAGTGCATAGCTGCCCAGCAAGAGAAAAAAGTGAAGTGAACTCTCTATTGCCAAGTCAAGGAGGAAAGAGTTTTTACAAGATTATTAGATATAAACTACAAAGCCCAGCACGTTGGATAAAGCTCCGTTGTAGCATTGCCACATCCCAGAGTACGTGCTAGTGGAGCAGCCACAACTAGGAAGATGCACGCATCTACAACAACGCACGCAAGCTACAGCAAATACAAGAAAGCTGCCTCGGCATTACCTGGAGCTGCCCTTGTTCTCCTCGCTCACTGCATCCAATTGATTTTGGCAGGTACTTCTTCACAGACCGACAGAGCCAAGTTCAACATCCTTAACTTCCAAGATAATATATATTTTGGCAGGTTGCGTTTAGAATCTGTCTGCATTAAATTATACCAAAAATCTTGGAGCTTCCGGGCACAGAGCAAGGTGCAGCATCACTCTTGTAATCAGGATGCAATTAAAGCTGGAATGTTATCAAGTAAGAGACTGGGAGTGAAATGACCATAGAGGCAGCCCATAAACACACTCAAAAGGGATGAAAACTTCACTGTCACTCTCAGCCTTTGATATTTTGAGATGCAAAGAACAACTGACACCAAAATAAAACAACATCCAGCTGAGCAGCCACTGCTAGGTTTGAACAAACCCTAAATTAACAATTCAGCAAAGGCAGTTATGGTTTAATTTCAGCAACAGAAACAGATTTATATTGAAGTTTGACCAGATCTTGGCTGTAATTTGAATAGAGTCACGATAATTTTCCAGCAATTCTTCCCTGTACTTAATTAAAAGCAAGATGCTACTTTTACAACAGCTGCCTTCACCTATGCCATTTGAGATAAGACTCTACACCAACTTTATCCCACCTTCAGTTTAAATCGAGCACATCAGAAAATATCAAAGCTTCTAAATTCTAAAGCTATGTTTTATAAAAAAAATTTTCAATAGTAATCTAGGAGAAGCAAACTTTGAATACCAAGAGCTCAGGTCCACTGGGTAATCCAGATAAAACAGTCCTTGAACTCAAAACTTAATCTCCTGTCCAGCAGCCCTTCAAGCTGGTTCCTCTTTCCCACGGTTTTGTTTTATAGTCTAGAAACTTTCAATGGCTTCCCGGTACCAAGGAAAGTAATTTTCCTCTTCATTGCCTGTTAGGCTGAGTCTGCTCCCTGCTGGAATCCCTAGGAGATCTTCCATACAGGAAGATGGAGCCTCCCCTCATCAGAGGTCTCCCCTGACCTGGTGTGGAGCAGCCAGGTCCCTTTCTCTTGCCTGCCCAGACACACTCAGAAGTAACCACTAAACTGAACAAAGGCATTAAACCAGGTGCATCCTCCACACCACTGTTTTCTTCATCAAAAACACTGTTTATGAAGAGTACCCATTTATGAACATTATGCCCATCGAGTTATCTGTTAAGCAAGTCATAATGTGAGAAAAAAGGCAGTGTTGTTATATGTTGTCAAATATTGCATGGTTCCAGTCCAGAAGTAGCTTAGCTAACCCTAATTTGCTAGAACTTTCTAGATATTATGCTCATAATCACTATGCTTCATCTAGTGGTTTTTTGTTTGTTTGTTTTTAATTTTAGGGTAAACCTGAGGCCGGGCTTCCATTCTGCAGCATTATTCAGAGAAGAATCAACTGAAGGATTGGAGAGCGCTTCAAAATAATCCATTATACTGAACAGACTTTAGTCTGAATGCTATGTAAGCAATATGAATTTCTGATTCCAACATAGCTGTAGAGAAGAAATCAATGTCATCAATCCAAAACCCAATGGAACTGAGTTATTGACTTTCTCATCTTTTTAGATGACATCTTCTGGTATTTCAGTTAGGATCAGGGGACAGTAATTTGGTTTTTCTCATTTTATCTAGTTGGGAACTCTGGGAACATTGCAGAAAAAAAGTTACATTTTCTAATCTGTGCAAACAGGAGTAGGAAAGAAATGTACTATAGATATGTACCCCAAGCACACAGAGGTGGCTTCTCCCCTGACTTTTCCTTTTTCATTTCTGCAGGTGTTTAATTGAGTTCACTTCACTTTGTGTCTGTAACAATTGTGAGCTACACAGTACATGAAGCACGTAACATTAAAGCTCTTTCACATGTCAGAAGGGAGTCATGATTATCCATATCTAAAAGTGAAAAAGTATGTGTGGGGAAGGAGGTTTGCCTTTTATTAAAAAAAGAAAATTGCTATCTCTGAGTGGGCAAAGTTTTAGGACCTCTGGTACAGAACGCTGGAAACAGATGAAGAAGCACTGGAATTGTCCAATTTTCCAAAATAATGTTAAACTAAGACTTCTTCTAGTGATCAAGTGTGAATTATTGTATGCATGTACATGAACACAGTCTCTGTCATGTAAATAATGACATCTAACAAGGCCAATAATATTCTCATTCAATTTCCCCCACAAATTATTAAAAAGTTAGGAAGAAGAAGTAGACTTGAGCAGAAACATTGGAGGCAACCTGAGACCGGTGGCCAACAAAAGACAGCTGATACTTCTTGCCCAAAGCCCTCATCAAGCATTTAGTGGCTGTCTTTCAGCTGACTCAGAACTGCTGATGATCTTGTTTACATGACCCAGTCATATAAACCGAGGAACAGATCCAGCTGAAAATTAATAAAATAACACAAACCCAGATAATATTTGAAACAACCTGCTCCATCTCTCTGCCCACAAGTTAGTTTTCAGGCGAGTCTGGCTCACAGCATGGCTGTGCAGCTGGGACAGTGAGATGGGGGAGAGAAATCCTTCCACAGGCAATTTTCACTAAGGTTGCCTTAAATGAATCCTCAAACCGCTCTCTTTGAAAACACTTAAATACACATAACAAAAAATTAATTTCACTCTGTCCATTTATTTAAATCGCCAATTATTTAAGTAATTGTGGCAAACAGACATGAGAAGCCACAGATGCTCTCTATACTGCAAGGAGCTGGGGGAACTCAGGGACAGACCTCAGAAGGACCCTGGTGCTCTGATGGTGGGAATTTACCATGCAGTGGAGAGCCCTGACCTAGATGCCTCTATACACTAAATCAGTGTACCAGGAGGTTTGGCATAACAGTATATGGTGCACAGATGTCTAAAGACAGAGAAAAGGTATCATAACCAAAACCCCTATTGCTCTTCAGAGCCCAAGCATCAAGCTGGAGGACCTAACTTGCCTCAGAGTCCTGAGCACTGTGCTGGAAAGAAATGGTCAAATAACTTCTCCCAGATACAGACAAGAGGCCCCTTTACCCACGATGTGAGGTGATGGGGGCTGGGAGAATGAAAACTATACCTACTGTTTCCTAGAAGAATTAATTCACCATCAGTAAGGAGACTGACTGTCCTCTCAGTCAAAGAACCTACTCTATCTTCCTACTACAGCCAAAACATGGGAAGCTGGCTCTCCAGATTAGTGATACTACAACATCTACCTGGGAGGAAGCAGTCTGTATTCTTACTCCTCCTCCAACGCATGTTAATCTGTTTTAACCAGTGATCAATTAACCTAAAATACATAAACAAGAGCATGAACAAATCACTGGAGAGAAGCCTTAAAGAAGATGAAATGCCAACAGAGTAGACAGAAAAATAGATAAAAACTCTGGAGGAGCTATTGCTATTATAGTTCCTAAAGTCAGAAACTGCTTGCAAGCTTGACATGATCTTGTTTTTGTCATTAGAAAACAAATATCTGACCTTCTGAGCAAGGAATCTTACTCAGTTACCATGTGTTAAGTCTGATAACTCAAGCGAAACCTAGCTTATATTTAACTAATATATCAAAGGAGGCATCTATTTTGATCTTAAAGGCTCCAATCAACCAGCTCTTATGAAAGTCTACTCAAAGAGCCAAAGAGTTAATTACTCTCATAATAATTACTGTCATATTCATTTTTTTTTCTTGTGTTAACAAGAAAAATAGCTAAAAGCTGCGTCTCTTTTTGTTAGACTAAAACTGGTTTAACAGTAGTTATAGGTAGTATTTACAGAAGATGCTGAGAAACTACCTTTGGCATTTTAATTTATAGCACTCTTTTTTTCTTTTATGAACTATATGAAGTGCTACATCAAAGGCAGAGAACATGCATCTTTGCCTTGGTAACTATTTTTTTTTTTTTAACCTTCAACGAATACTCCTTATCAATCTCCTGTGCTTCATATATTCTCAGTTATACTGATTGTTACCAGTTCCAGCTGTTTTATGCTCATTCTTAGTTTAATAGCAGGCTTTCCTTCCTCCCGGATATGGTTGCTTTCACCCGCCATATTTGCAATCATGGTTTGTGAGTAATCAACTTTTATTAAACAGCTCCTAATTTTCCACATCCATTTTTCCCCTCCCAGCCAGTGAATCTTACCAGTTTCTTAAGCTTCAGGAAGTTAGCAATTCTGCTGCACTTCAGGAACTGCAAGAGCAGTTGCATTTACTCCAGCAGCCTTGCTGAAGAGCCCTTATCATTGCAAACTGTTTTATATATAAATATAAAATATATACATGTAAATATACATATATAGATATATATATGATGTCCTTTCCTATGGCTCTTTTAGTTCTGCTATATCCTTTTCTGGAGATGGAGCAAATGTAGCAGTAGACAGCAATTAGTGTCATACAGAGTAACTATGGTTTTGTTTTCTTTCTTGAGTGGTCTTCCCTCTGTAGACTTATTACTTGCTCTCTACAGGTCATAGTTTGGTTCTTGCCATCTGAAAATATGTTGCACCTTCCTGAAGATGTTTGTCCCCTTCCACTGACTACAGAGAGCATTTGCATGACCACTCACTTGGATTTTATGGCTGAATTTACTGGAAATTATTTTCAGCTTCTAATTTACATGCTCTGCTTAACTGACATTTATTTAGATTGCTCTTTATTATTTAGTAACTGATTTTTACAGATGTTTTTCCTATTTTTTTCTAAGATACTACGTTATGATTTCATTTACAAACAATGTATTATTCCAAAGTGATTGCTTTCTCCTTCAGTTTACTTTTAAAAATCTGGTACAATCTTCTTCTAATTTTAGGTATCAGCAACCTAGTTTTTTCTGGCTTGGGTGATGCCCATCTTTTTCATACAGCTCTCTGACTGCCGAAACTTTTGCTAGTTCTTAAGAAACCTCCTCCTCCTCCTCGCAACATTTTCCTCAAGAACATACTGAAATGCTCCCAGCACAAGGCACAGGGCCAGCTAAATAGGCAGGACAAGCTTCAGAATGCTGCTATGGAAATTCTACTCTTTAAATCCTATTTTTACATGACCCAAAAGAGTTCCTTCACTTTAGAAGTCTATCCTATATGAAAAAGCATTGCAAGAAGCCTTAAGAGAGCTGATGGTATTTTACAACCAGTTACATGAAATCTCCAACCAAAGCCATCTAAATATAATTCTTCCATGATAACTTTTTCCCTCCTTGAAACAGAAATTAAGAAACAAACTTCTCCCACTCTCAAACTTAAACCAGTGACCTGCATGAGATGCCTTCTCTTCTATCTGTGAAGCTAATTTTGATGAATTTCTGATCTTTCAGACTGTTGCTTCCATTATTGCTCTCACAAAAAAATATATGCATAGCCACAAGACATATATGATTAGAACTTTTTTTTAACATAATTACTACCTTTTTTGGTTTTGTGGTGCTTGAGATGGATTTGTCACAGGCAGGGCTGTTTACTTTTTACATCTTTTCCTTGAGGTTGGATACATCCTTTCATTCCCTACCCTTGGTTACCCTGTTTATTAATCAGTACAATACAGCAGACACTGCCAAGGCCAGAGTTTCTTTCCCAGAAGTGTGCCTCAGGATGCTGTCAGCAGACAGAGGGGCCCTGCAGAGCAGCACCGGGTGCCTCACGCATGGCAGAGGTCTCGGACCAGCTACGAAACTCGCAGCCCGTCCAGTAGCATCCCTCGGGGTCAGCACTCTGCCTGTCGGGGCCCCGAGCAGGTGAACAGCGCAGCCGTCCAACATGGCACGGAGATCCAGGAAAGGGACGACAGGAGCACTCAGAGAAGGAAGCCACAATGAGCAACAAGATTTATTGCTGCTCTGGCTGCAGTTAGCAGCAGTTAAGCAGCACGCTGCAGAAGCACGGCCACTGAAATCAGTGGCAACACCAACAAACCCAGCTGAGAGTTATTCCCGAGGGCTCCTGACAGACCACTCCATCTACCCTTCTGAAGGATAATTTTTTAACGTGGCTGAAGTTTCCCTGTTATCCAAATGCTGTAACAATACTTTCCCTCTGCTACACCGAGCTTATTTTCCTGCACCTAGCTTTCAGCTTTCCTAATGAGCTCTCAATTAGTTATGCAAATTTGAAGAAAAAAACATTCAGCATGCTTATGGCAACCTCTTGCTTCTTGCCATTTAAGTTCACTAGCTCTCTGTATGCATTCGATTATCAAAGCCATGCCTCGCAGAAGGGAAGGCAGCACCAGCAGTTTCTGTGTAAAACACAGAATGCTATATGCTAGAACTGTAAATAACTGCATATAAAATTCCCCTGGAGTTTTGGTCCATTATTCCTCCTTCTACTGAACAGATGACCACTGGAAAGACCCATTTTAAATCCTGCTTTTTAAAACACCGTGTCTGGCTATTATTCGGGAACTCAAAAATTTTTAAACCAACCTCCATGTAAGGAAGAAGGTGGGTTTCTGGGCCTTGCACAGGACATGTTGAAACTTGGCACGGATCCTCTAACAAATTGAGGGGGATTTCTAGTTTAAACAGCACTGTCAATCCAGATGTGAGCATCAGAACCTTAGTGTTTCTCCAAAACGTAGCCTGATATGCTGCTGTAGTCCAGAATAAATTTCTGTAGGCTGTAATGGGATGAGTCCCTTGTTGGAGCTCTATTAATTAGCTAAATGTGTGCTGATTTTCAAATTTAAACAGCCTGCCTTGTAGCTGTTCTTCATGAATGCATTTTATTTCACTACTGGGCCACATTCAGGGCATCTGCCCGACCCATGATCGAGCTGACAGGTAACAGCTGTATCACCTTGGGTCACACAGCTACGTGTAAATTACCTCAAGTGCTCTGCGAATGTTTTTATACAAATCATCTTTAAAAGTATCATTGTGGCTTTTTCAGACCTCCATTTTAAAGCTTCTATATATTCCAGACCGACTTTACCATCTTTTACCATAATGCTTACTCAGTTACTGAACAAAGTGAGGAAAAAAACAAAACAAAACCCAAACCCCACAGTAATTTAGGTATTTTGCACTTATTCCAAATCTCTGAAGTGCAATGGGCTTCTCTCTCCAATTGATTTCAACCAGACTAACAACTGTTTCAGGATCACTGATTTGCATATTTTAGAAATATGTTTTAAAGAACCAACAAAGACTGTACTGAATACTTCCATTAGTTCAAATATTCTTAATATAAATATCATTCTATAGTTACATTGGTATCCAAACAGAAGAATGCCAGACACTGAGCATTTCCTCAAAGCAATGCCATTTGAACATGCAGCAGGTGGATGAGACCTTTCTGCTACCTGCTCTATGCAAGGAACAACGTGATAAAAAAGAAGCAATGCTGCTTCAGTATAGTATGAAGTCATGCTTTTGGTGCTGAAGGTAACAAATTAAATTCCATCTGGCAGGCTATCATCAGGCTGGCTATAACATTATTTTGACAGGAAAAGTAGACTTTTTTTTTCCAAATCATCAACTCCTTTGTTATAGTCTGTTGTGTGGAAAGGGAAAGTTGTCTTTACTGAAAGCCGCTATGTCCACACCGCTGTTTAACCATAACCTTTTCTGACAGCTTAACAGCATCAATTTAACATTCATTAACATCTATTCTAACTTAGGCTAACAGGCAAATCAAGGCTATCTCCAAAAATTAAATTTGCAGACTGTTTTATAAGTAATGTTTTCTATATTGTTAACCTCAGTACATTTTAAGAGCTTTCATTAAAAAAGGTTTTTTTCCCCTCTCTAAACTAATAGGTTTTTCCCCCCCTCTAAACTAACAGTAATAAGAAGGACTTCTCATTACTGCTTACACTGAACACAACTTTCACTCTACACAAGCTCCTGTTTTGCAGTCTCCCCTGCCACCAGTATTTACTGTCATTATTACTTTTTCAAAGGATCAGGTCTGGGCTCGTACACAAAGACAGGGCTTGTGTACTTATTCTAGAAGAAATGTCTCATTCCTTGACACCTGAAGTTATTCCAGTTCCTGTAGCGCATGTTATTTACCTATGCATTTTTTCAGACCTTCAGGACCACTTACTCAACTTCTTAACTGTTGAATATGAACATGTTTTGGAAGCAGCATTTGCCTCCTGGCTCACTTGAGGAAAGACAGACATACCTTCCCCTTCAGTAGAGGAGATCGGGTTTAAAGAAAGAATTATTGTGAAGCTTACAGCCATCGTGAGTCTTCATATTTTCAGTCAGGAGAAATGACTATGCATATTCAGATCAAGAGCTGTAAAACAATGCTGAGCCTGAAGACACCCACGGTGATCAATCTGATTCTGAAGTGACACACACAATTTATTCTTCTTAGAGTTAATAGTAGAACCAATATCCGCATTTCACAACCACAAAGAGTTAAAACATCTTCCCCTCAACTGCTTGGAAATTTCTCTGTGACTCGTATTCAAAGGGGCCTTATCTTTTTCCCACAGGCTGTCTTAAAATAGTTATGACAACTTTCACACATAAGTATTTCTTCTCTTGCTGCCATTTTTTGGTTACAGAAGTCTGACCTCTGCATCACCAGCCTGTCTTATAATGCTGGCAGACAATTCAGTCTCCTCTTTGCAGACATACCGAATGCAGTTAAGATACTAGCTGCACACATGTTGGGTCATGATGATAAGGCTGGCACACCAGAAGGACAGCAGCCCACGTGCAGTTCTCAGTCCCATCTTTGTGACACTGCCAAGGAAACAAAGGTTACATACTTGTTCTGGGTTCATCCTCAAAATGTAGGAGAGTTATCCTTGCTTAATGCCAGAAACAAGGCATCCTTCCAGGAGAGAGCAGTACTTTTCAAGTAGACCCTGGGATGACATCTCAACTCTTGTTTCAGAGGTATCCACAAAAAGGACTTCAGCATCCATACATATCTGGGCCAATGGCCACTACCACAAGTCCTGTGCGTTTAAAGCTCACTCGTCTAACAGTGATAAAGTCTCTACTCACGTGAGGGTGACGACTTATGTTGGACTTCTCCTATTCATCTTCTTTTCAGGGCCTGCAATTAGTGTGGTCTTGGCTCTGTCCTTCCTTTCAGTCTTAGCTTTGAAATTCAAGACCAGTGTTGAACTATACTACACTCAGAGCAGTATAATGGTGGCATCAGGAGCTCTTCTGCAGTTGGAAGAGTCTTTTAGGTTTAGGTGAGAAGTGGTGCCCAACAGTGGTATTGCATGGAGGAGACAGCTGAAGGAAAGGGATTCGCAGCAGATTTTGATATTCGCTCATGTGATACATGCAAATGATGAGCTTTCCTGTACCTTATCTGAGGCATCACATGCCAACAGAATGTGTTGTTAGCAAATGACAAAGGTGTAGTTCTAGCCATGCAGCTCTGCGCATTGGAAAATCCTTCAGACAAAAAGATTTGATGGTGTAGCTATCACACGAAGGAAAAAAAAAAAAAGGAAAAAAAAAAAAGCATCACAGTGCCAACTGAGCTGCAGAGTAAGCTGAACATGACTAATATGAAGAAGGTATAGAGCTGCTGGTGTAGTTAATACTGCATGTCACACCCAGAGTACAAAAGGAGTGTATTTCTATTTAGGTACAGATACTTGTCTCAAGTTCATCTTTAATTTCAATGTCATGTTCATGGAAAGGTAAACATAAAAAAAGGAAAGCAGTCCATCCCTTTCAACCCTTCTCTGAACTGAAGGGAAAATGCAGTTAAAAGTGATTCACATGCTCAAAGAAGAACCCAAGTAGGGAGGAAGGACACTCTTTACCTTTTCCTTCTTCATCAATTCATTGGCAGCAGAGATCAACTTTCTGAAGCAGTACTCACTGCTAGTTGGATTAGAAAAGCGGTAAATCTCTTTCATGCTGAAAGATGAAAGCTTTAGCTTACTTCCCAGTGAGGCTTTATGGATGTGCTCAGTACTCCAAGAGGGAAACAGAGCTCAAAGCATCACAGTGAGCCGCACAGCCATGGTGGAGCTGTGCATTCCCAGCACGCTTTGAGACACACGCTCACTCTTATTCCCCTCTGAGTCCCTTGCCAGGAGCAAGGCACAGAAGACCCATCAACTCAAAGCATGACGAGAAACAGAGGGAGCTAAATGGAAAGCATCACTTCTTTTTGTTCCCTGGTTTAATTTTCTCAATTGTATTTGCTGCATGTCTGAAGCACAGTCAGAAGGCTGAAAGTTGGAATAAGGCAACAGGGATCATTTACAATTAATTGCCAATTACTGCTGCAAGCCTCAGATCAGAACCTGTGTTTCAAAAGAACTTTCTTCTCTAGCTACACAAATTACATCAGTTACTTGGGCCCCAAGGACCAGCCTACTCGGTCTTTTCACAATTGAACATTTGTATGGTTGTTCGGACAGGATGCCACTGTTCAGAAGAAAAAAGTTTGTATTTTAAGATCACTTCTGTAAGTCCATCATTCCCTCCTCCATAAGCAGAGAAGGAATGGATGGACAGCAACTAAAACCAGCTCCACTACAGTAAGGATGAGGAGATTAATTGATTCTGGAGCTAAGAACACAGGGCTTCTAAAACTTTACCCATATCCCTCCTTCCTATCCCCAAACACAAACTTCGGAGAAACCTGAGAAATGAGAAAATGAAACATTTTAACAATCGATGCAAATCTCATTTTCCAGACATAGAAGACTGCCTGCACAGAATATGAACGTAGTAATAACAAGCTCTTCCTGTTGTTGAAAGACAAAATTGAAGAACTGGTTAATTGCCTTATGCTGTTACCAGTGATGGAAAGGTGGCCAAGTAGAGGATGTCCCTGAGCCCTGATGACTGGAATTCGGGAGAACAGTCGTGGAAATCATTGTGTGGGCCTCCCCTGCCCCGGTATTTTTCATCAGACATCTCCTTTGATCTGGTAATACCTGAGAAAGGATACTGAATTTCTTGGACTTTAATCTGACACATTATTGCTGTTTGAATGTTATTAAGTTTGCTAAACTTGTAACTGTCCATTGCCTTTTTTTTAAAATCAAGTTTTGTAAAAGATTTGGCTGCCTGTTTTTTTCATAGTTTTCTGCTAAGTTTTATTGAGCTACCAAAAGCTCAAAAGCCAAGTAAAACAGTAACTTACTTTCCATTACAAAAGGTTAGACTTTGAAATTACAAAATTACTTCTTAATTGATGGCAAAAATAAAGGGTATTTTCTAATTTGCAGATTTATCTCAAATAAGAAACTACTGCACTACTGCCCTGGAGGAAGGTACTGAGAGATCACATGGGAGGGTAAAGCCAAAGGGGTTTGACATGGGCATTTCAATACTACTGATCACATTGCACATGCCACAGCTCATTACGACAGCACAAGAAAAACAGTACAGAACTAGACAGTTAGCTTTGCTCTGTTTCATTTTGCTTCCATCTAATTTAACTACCTGTAGAGGAAATACTCTTGAAAGCATTAAAAACTGAATTGCATTCAGAGCCAACCAGTAAAATGGACAAGGGACAGTACTAGGATACTGACTCTTGTAATTTGTCCACAGATTTCTACCACAGCATTCTAGACTGTCTGGACATAAACAAACCAAGGAGAGGAAGTAGGAAAGACCAAATAAACAGGCTGTAATTCCATATATAGACTGACAAAGGTATACTCCTTTTATTGTTAATTTTCAAAGGAAGATTATAGAAGACTTGCAAGAGAATAGACTCAAAAGAGGGAGATAAGTATGTATTCATGGCTAATTTTATGCTGGTCGGGAAGAAAGGTCTGAGAAAATGCTGGATTTCATTGACAATAAAATCTGATCTGTGATTTAAGTACTTCTCACTCTTAGACTTGGAAGGCTCTGGTGTAGTAGTATCTGCACACGATAAGCAGAACAACATATTATTCATGGTGCACGTTTATCACAGTGAAACTGCAGAGACACACACACATACAAACAAAGGATGCCTGCTGCTCTCAAAGGAAAATCTTTCCTACTTTTAGGAGAGGTACACCAAGAACAGAAAACTTACAAAACCATCATAGTCTCACCCCCAGGAGATTATTTATTTTCTTATGCTGGGCTGTGAACCAGCATGCTGACTGAGGGAAAATGTTGAAAGGTATGCAATTCTCCCAAGTCCCAAGCACCCAGTTGCAGCTTTCTAGCTGGGAAGCGCTGGCCTAGTAGCATGCCACAGGTGAGCATCTTACAATTTATTTTGCCATCACTGCCGGAAAGATCAAGAAACAGAAAAAAAGATGTCCAGAGAAATTGTATGTATGTCTAGGACCACAGGAATCTATAAATATAGATGCAGAACTGCATCTTTTGACTATTTCGTTTCAGAAGGAAAAAACCCCTAGATTAGACAGCAGCACTGTCTTTAATCATCTTGCCAGTCACTGGCAACTGTGCAAGCAGGCATGCTGTGTGGGACTCAGCTCTAAACGCTGGAGTACACCTCCATGACAACGTGCTGGCAAGCAGACAGAAGCTAATTCTGCACTAGCTAACCGAGGTACTACAGACAGGGTAGCTCTGTGTACAGCTGCCCTAGACACCTGCTCAGAACACCTGCAGACGTAACTCTAAGGCCCACAGTACTTCCTATCCAGGTACAGTCACTTGTGAATCCTCCTTTCCTTTACATCAGCCTTAAAATTCATATCCCCGCTGATCACTCCCTTCTGTAAGGACCACCACCCAGCTGGGTGAGAGGCATTACAGCAGTAAAACATAAAGCAGTACAAAGTATCGCAACCGCACTAGGAATTGGGGCTGTGCCTGGAACCCTGATTTAGAAATGAGAAAAATGAAAGGTCCAAGGAGGAACCATAATAAATGCCTGATATCAAATTATTTACTACAGATTAAGAATATGTAATTTGCTCAGCATTTTTGTTTTGCTAAGGAGGCACAAGACAGACCCATTTATACAAAGGGTAATACAATAAAAGAAGAGATTGTACATTTTACATTTAAAAAACAGCAAGCTAAGCAATGAGCTTAAGTTAATAAGAAAAACTGAACTAGGAAATTAGGGGAAATGGTTTGATGGTAAGGCCAAGTGGAAAGAAGAACAATTTCCTTAATGAGGTAGTTACTCTTAACTAGCGGAGCTCAAAGCAGGCATTTACTAACTGAAACAGACTGGGTAATATATTTCTCTTAGTATGCTCCGTTTAAGATAATGTCGTTTCTTGTTGAGTCTTGGGTGGATAGCAACTTTATGCCTGGATTTAACTTTGAAGAAACCTCTTTCTTGCTCTGTGAGGAGTAAAACCTCTTTAAGGCAACATGAAATAGAAAAAGCCATCTCTATGGCACAAAGCTTACTTCAGAAAATAAAAGCTTGAGAAGAACCTTTTTTTCTAATTTGGCTTTTCAGCAATACCCTACGGCGGGAAATGTAGATCAACCAAAACCTGAAAACAATCACCAAGAAAATATTTACATCATCGTCTGTGTTCTGCCTTCACAGTTCTCAGGATGTAAGAATTTATTGTCGTTTTTTGAAATTAGTAACAGAACAGAAATGAAATGGGGTTGAGAGAGATCAGTGAGAATTTAAAACCTCACTTCTCATTTACTGACTTCTGGATTCCAGCCATGCATTTGCTGACCTTTTTTATCCCTTACTGCCATGTTCTCTCTAGCTTGGTTTACTCAGAGATTATCAATTCACCGTTGAGAACAAAATGCCACTTTTCCAAGATACTACTTTAAAGTTTAAAAGATTTTGACAAGTCACACATCTCTAAGGATTTGACAGGTAAAGCTTTCTATCACAAAGTAAAACGGTAACAGAGAGGTTCAATCAAAATATGCAAACAAAAGTTATTTATCCCACCATCTAGAAATCTAAGAGTAAATGAAATAATATCCAGAGTAAATACCGGTCCTAGAAATTCAATCTAATGGTACACGAAAGCAGGAGGTTTTCTCCTTTACTATTTGTTTGCTTGGTGGGTTCGGTTTGTGGTTTTTGGTTGGTTGGTTGGTTGATTTCTTTTGGTTTTAAGATCAAGCAAACCTTTAACTATTAGTTGCTTGCAATTCAGTGGAACGATTGATTAGAAAAATGTGGCATATTTCTACAGTGGATCTCTAATCAAAACTTGGAAGCCTGAAGAAATTATGTGAGAAAATTCCAGCACCTACAGAGTCAGGAGAGAGAGACCCTGGGCTGCAGTAACTTTGGCTCAGAGTCCGTAGGCATCTTGCTGAAATTTTCACTTGTCTTGTACTCGGATATTTCAAGTGTACTATTAACATGAAACTCTATGCCTCCCTCCAGTCATGGAGAAAGACAGCTAGCCGGAGATTGGGCTGAGTATCTGTTTGACTGCTGAAAGGAGAAAAATAGCGTCCTGTTGCTCCCCATTAGTTTGGAGAGTCCCTGAGATACTGCTGACTGGAACACACCGCCATCACAATATAAAGGCACAAAGGAAAATTCACTGGCATTAACATAACTCTTTAACGAAATATTTTGCAGTATTATTTCCACTTCTAAAGGGCCTTAAGACCAGCTCTGTGCTGGGACCTGGAAAAGGCAGCAGGAAGGATAACTTAAAAAGATCAAGAGTTGTCATCCTTTCATCATCTAGCGAAAGAAAAATCCTTCCAAATAATTATTTCTAAGTTAAAAAAAGAAAATAAAATTTTAGTATCACTTGCAAGATTTCTGCAGCACTGTTGTTAAACTATTACATTTCTTACTAGTATCAGCCGAGCTGAAAAAACCCCCACTGTTTTCAGTTGCCCAGAAGACAGCATGAACAAAAATGTGTATAGCGCAACATACTGTTAACTGTGCAAAAGCAATGTCCAGATAAATTGAGAGCCAGTAAATCAGCAGTGGGATTAGGAGAAAAATAATTAAACAACACAGACCAAATTCACTGTTGTGTAACAATTTAAGCCATTCCTGGTTTTCTAATTGGTTTGTTCAGATTAACAGACATCCAGAATTTACCTAATAAACAGGTAAATAATGTCACGTAATGCTTACTACACTAGAGACATACCTCACTACCCAAACACTAATTGCTTCTGCAGTGTAGTGTCAGATCTACAAGGCATCCTTATTTGCCTGGAACAACAGTGGTCACAAAATGAACAAAAAGGATACCATTACTGGGAATTTTTTTAAATCTAAATTCAATGAGCCATCTCTTCCTCTCTTCCTATCAGCACATACCACTTGGGAAGCTAAGGACTGGTACAATTAATGGACTAAACTCCATCTGTCAACTACCTACTTCATTTAGAAGTTTGAAATATAGGTCCTTTATATTTACATCTGTAATGCTAACACAGAAACTGTATGACATCCTCAGTCAAATTAACAATGATCATCCACAAATATCAGTGTCCAAAGAGACGGGACAGACACAGTTTCAACAGCTAGCAATTATGTTCTGTGCAGATGTACTGCAAAATGCTTTGCTTCTCTGACACCATGCAGGTGGAAATGAAAACAAGATTTCCGTCTTTGAAAACACAAACAATATAGTTACATGTAGCTATTCTTAAAGCAAGAGACTAGAGGATTTCAGCATTGATACACTTTCCATGCAAGAGCAATACAACACCACTCTCTCAAGAGAAAGCTGTGCATTGCAAAGCCTGCAATTCGAGTCTTACCAGGTCCCTCCTTAGCACAGAAGAGGTCTGTATCAGGTAAAGCATGTTTTAATTTGTTGTATCTCATCTCACCTTCAATTCTTTGAGGAAAATAATTAGACTGCTAACACTGAGACAATCTCCATTACATGCCAAATTGTGGTTGCTGATCCAAAACGTTGAAGGCTTTAGAGCTTCTTCAAGGAAATGGATGACCTAGATAAACCTCTGTTAAGCCTCTTTCTTGGAGGTGGCCTAAAAACATTTTTATGAAGCTTTTCAAAGAACTGGCATAAAACAGACCTCTAAAATAACAGCCCCCATGCCAACATTACACTGACCTCATGTTTGCCAATATTTTAAAGCAACTGGAAGGAAACTAACTGTGTTAAGTGCTGATAAGTGCAACTACAAACATATTTATTGTTGAAAGGCTCCCTCACAAGGCAAAACATAAGATTATCCTAAAGTTAATGTAAGAAAACATCCTTTTTGAAACAGCTTCTCCAAATGAGACTGTATCAACAATAAATCCCAAGTTGGCCTAGTATTCAGGTTTTTGAACAGAATCTGAACAGAGCAAAAAGTCTGTATCCTTAAATACATACGTATGCCAATTATGACTTCTGAGAAAAATGAAAACAAAAATCAGTGAATTTATGCCCTGAAACCCAGTTAGCTTCTACAATTATTATCCTAACGTATTTTAATAGATGTTTAATGTACTGATTCCATTACTTTGCCTCGATAATATCAAAACAGAACATTCCAACATTTAATTACTATTTATTTTGTGTGTACTATGTTTTGATGCTAACTAATGCTTTTTAGTTCCTTTAGGTGTCATCTTCACCCCTAAAATAGTCATCAGGATCAACTATGCTTTTTGTTGCCTTGAATAAAAACTGTGTACCTAAAATAGCTGATATTAAAAATCAAGCCGTAAAAGCAACCAAAATACCACTTAGTCCAGAGAGCTAGTTCCTTTTTGCAATTTCATCAGCGAGATCCTTTTGCCCCTCACTTCCGTGCAAAAAACCTTCAGACCAAGTTTTCCATAATTGCGGGCAGAAATAGCATCATTGCTTCAATCCTTCCTTTACAGAAATACAACTTTTTTCAGAGTAACCCAACATCTGAATGTCTTCATATAAAAAAGCTCCAATAAACACAGTTCATCCTTTCCTAAGGATGAATGCAAGAAATAATCAATGTTTTTGTCACACAAGTGTGTGCTTCCACTATAGGCCAAACAACTGTTCCGTGTTAAGGGAAGGAAAACGTTTTCAGGATACCTGTAAATGCTCATGCAGATTTGATCAAAACAAAGAAACAGTGATAATATCATAGGTACATCTACACTGGCAGACGCCCACGGGATTATTTTATATAGAATTTTCTTCTATTCTCAGTCTCTGTAGAACTTTCAAACTCCTTAACAGCCCAATATTAACCACTCTGAATATGCCCAAGACTGGGGCTGGCCACATTAGCCTCACACCGTGACCAGCTCAACCAGCTGCCAAACCCCACATGAGGAATCCTTTCTGCACGCCACCCGCAGCACAGGGAAGGAAGGTGTCCCCAGCCTCAAGAGGAGAGGGAGGACAGGCTGCACGAGCACAGACTGGCCAAAGCAGCGCAGTCAGGTTTAGGAGAGGTGTGCCTACAGACACCAGCGCATGTCTGACCAGCAATGTGCGGCCAAGACTCACGCCCTGCTCCTCCCTTGGCAACACGTTACCCACAAGGGCTTGCACTGGCAGTTCAGGATTTGATACTGACAGAGAAATGTATTTGTAGGACGCTTGCTCTACTTACTGCAGAAGCTGAAAGGTGCCACCTCCTCCCACTGTGGAGAGGGAAGGGAAAGGGTTTCTTTTTACCATTTAGAAAGCTATAGAGGGTAGATTTGGATTGGATATAAGGAAGAAATTTTTATGTTAAAGGTGGTGAGGTACTGGAACAGGTTCCCCAGAGAGGTTGTGGATGCCCCATCACTGGAAGTGTTCAATGTCAGGTTGGATGGGGCTTTGAGCAACTTGATCAAGTGGAAGGTGTCCATGCCCGTGGCAGGTGGGTTGGACTAGATGATCTTTAAGGTCCCTTCCAACCCAAACCATTCTAGGATTCTATGACATGGGACCTCTGCTCTTTCTTATTGTTGATTTTGGTTGTTTTCTACTTTTAGTAGAAAGTAGTTTACTTCTCTTCTACTTTAGTTCACCCTCCTAAACCCTCCCCCCAAGCGAGGCAGTGCTGTTCCATTAGCTAGGTTTGTACACGAATCCCCTGCCTCATCAATTTTTGCTATTGGCCATACCTCAGCTCCTTCATATTGCCTGACTGTGGCAGACAACAATTTAATTTACCAAGGACTACAACACCTGAATTTAAATAGAAATTAAGTTAAATATGATCTCTGTATCACAGGCAAACTGGTACAGTCGAATTAAGCCTGATTTTAAATTCTGAAAACCCCTCATAGTGCTAACTGCTACAGATCCTGCATTTAACATTCAGATTTAAGCAGCATGCAGTAATTATGGCTTAGAACCACATATTTAAAATGAAGCAGCAATAAAAACAGGAAAAACACCAGTACATAAAACTTCTTGCAGCTTCATAATGCTTTAAGCAGAGAGCTGAAAACCTGAGAACTTGCAATCATTACAATATTGAAAAAGTTTTCACAGTATTTTAAACATTCATTACATTTCTTTGCACCCATTTTACTCATATCTAAGACTGCATAAATTCAAGACTAAAGAATCAGTACTGTGAGTTTAGCCCAAGGTATATACATACCTATTAAAGGTACATATATTAAAGGTGGTGAATAAACCTCTTACGGCTCTGCACAAAAGCATTTTCCAACCTTCATGAAACAGCATGCAAGAATTGATGAATGAAAGATTATCTACTATTTTAGTGATAACTTTTTAAAAAACTGGGTTGAAATATGCAAGGAAGGACTTTATTTCATAAGTCACTTTCTCACTTAATTTTACACTTAGCAGTGTGTCCAATATAATTACTCATAATAAATTGCCATATGATTGAATTTTTCTCTTTATCCAAAAAAGCATCACGAACATCTGATGTTCTGTCGATTAGAATCTGGCTCAATGTCTGTAATGGAATTTTCCACAAAAAAAAAAAAAAAAAAATCCTGTGTTAATTCTGAGAGAATGATTACAGAAAGAGAACTCTAAACATTTCCATACCTTCTCTAAAACTAGGATGGAAGAGGAAATAATTCCTCAATACAATCTTAATTATATGTATACAAAAATGAAACATGCTAAATTTCAGTGAGACTTTGAGGAAGCATGGTGGGATGCTAGGAGGAGATTACACAGAACCTGAAAATAACCATTCCTGGAGAATTAAAGAAGAGTTTATGCAACTTTTTCTATGAATTGTTTTCCTATTAGATTTTTAAGATAAATGAAAACCAATGCCAGAATATTAATAGAAAGTCTTAAAAACCACAGCAGCATTAGAACAGACATAATGCTGGAGGATAAGGCAACAAAATTGACCAGTGTAAACCTTCCCAAGTAGCCCTGACACACAAGCATGACTCTCTTACACCACAGTGAAATTGATGCCGAATTTCATATTTATTTATTTAGTAAATAAATTACACCCTTTCAGCAAGTATTTCTAGAAAAGTAAATCAAAGACTGAGCTATAAGAAGTTCCTAAATCTTGAAACTTACTCTTAGATTCTTAAAAGGACAAATTCTGAACAAACTCAGTAATTATAGACAGATGTAGTGACTCCAAACACCTGCAACTAGTGATAAAGGATTTATGTCACATGCCCAAAACCACCTCTTTCACTTTCAAAGTTAAAGAGTTGGATGTGGAAAATCAACTACAGTAATGAGAATACCCTGGCTTTGCAAGCAATATTGTCATAAGTCTCAAACCATGACTGCTGCATAGGATTAAAGGCAAATTAATCATTTTCAGAGTAAAATAATTACTGTGGAAACCATTTGTATTTGTTTCCTTCCATGCCAGGTAAGACTGAAGCAGCTCAGCAACTAAGGTGTAAGGAAATTAACACAAGCTTATGAGATGCTGTATGACAGAAACAAGTTAAGATGTCCATAATTCAAACTACTAACAAACATCATCAAGTAGGAGACGTGATGGACCACATGTGGAAGACACAGAGGTGAGAAAGCATCAGAGCACAGCATCAACAGAACACACAAAGAAGTAATAGAGATTAATATTTTCAACAAATGGGTAATGAAGCAAATGAAAAAGGCACAAGAGACACATATAAGCGATGACATGAGAATACGTGGTAAGGTGCATAAAACTTGATTGAAATGCATGGAAGAGGAGCAGTAGCTTCAACTCCAGCTGGATTCCACCACTGCAATGTTTGTTAAATCTAATATTGCATACTGGTGACTATCTGCTAGAACCCTGAAAAGAAATAAAAAATGACTTGCAAATGCTGGCTCAAACTGCACAACTGGAAAAGGTTGTGCAAGTCTGGAAGGAAATCTCTGGAAAGAATGGAAAATGGAATTGGGGGCGGGGGGTGCGGAGTGAATAAGCAAAAAAAAGACTGAAGAACCAAATTACAGCTGGTAGATGAGATCATGGTGTATTAACACAGGATGAAGATCCCACTAGCCCATGGTGTCATTCTAGCCTTGACAGTGATGCTGAGATCTTTAGAATCGTCTGGAACTGGATAGCTAGAACACTTGTACACTTAATTCAAAGTGGTGAATGGCTGAAAATAGCTTGAGAATTTGAGTCTTCCATTTTATAGGGCTATCTTAGATTATTATGCATAACCTTTCATTGCAACAGCAGATATGCTGAAAAACATAGTTCTCAATGTGTCCAAAAAATCTCAGTAACAAAAGACACAAAGTAAATCTTAACAGGATAGTTACTGTTTAGGCATTTATTTTAAAATAATTTTTATTCATTACCACTTCCTTTCCAAAGGTCAGGATACTTCCTCTAACACATCAAGCTACTTACACAGCTTGCTGAAAGAATGAACCATAAACATTATGTCCTTTTCAATTCCACCCCACATTCAGCATCTTGAGACATCCCACTCCTCTGAAACCTACTGCTGGGCAGCTAACTACCTCAGCCTTGCCCCGCACCATCTTCCAAACTGTCCTTCCTCCTAGTCTTAGCTTCTTCATCAGTTATACAGAAAAAAGGATTACTTTATAACAACTTCTATACTGTTCTCGCACCCCTATATAGTACCTTATGAATGTTCATATTCTCTTCTTTCACCTGCAGACCCATCCCCATCCTTTCATAAGCATTTTTATGACATTTCCTTCACTTCAACTGCTGCAGTACTGATCAGACTGTGATTTGGAGAAACTCGCACCAAGTCCTCACCTTTCTGTACAACAGGGAAACCATTTGTCTGCCCCATCTCTTCTTTTTTTTTGTGCAACATAATTTAATGTAGATAAAACCAAGCTAGGACATAAGTCACGTCTTTTTCTCCATGAAGAAAAGTTTCATTCAATAGCAAAGAATAACTGACAGAGAAAAATGACAAATAATATATAAAAAATAAAGCTAAAAAATTTGAAAAAAAGATGCGGTAGAGTGAAATATGGAGGAAGATCCTTCAAAAGAAATACAAGTTTAACACACAGCCCTTGTGATTCATTGAGCAAGTCTGAAGTTAGATGAGACAGAATGAATTCACAGTACCATTTGCTAAGAGTAAGAAATAAATTCTCTAGCCATATGCTGCTGATGTTACAAAAAAGACAGTGAATTGTCCTCTTACTTTGGAATGGGTCCTGTCCCTTAGGCAGTTAAAACCACATCTAAAGATCTGCACTGGTGACCATAGGCACTGCACATGCCTGGGAAGTCACAGCAGAACTTGAGAGCTGGCCCAGCTGTGTGGAAAGTTTCTCTTCTTTGGGAAGGGAACTGGCGGTTTGTCTCCAAAAAACTCTGCATGGTAACTAAAGATCAGAAGACATATTTCTCAAGATGGTAACTTACAACTGAAGCACTGATTAAAAGAGGGAACTTAAGACATATGGAGATAAAGATAGCAGTGCCTAGTTGTATCAAATGCTGTCAGAAAGATTTTTAGCATCAGGGATTTTTCATTTTGTCTTTTTTTTTTTTTTTTTCCTTCTTCAAAAAGGGTGGATATTTTCCAGTTCAGTTTATCTCTTGTGCCCAGGCAGTAGAATTCAACTTTTAAAACAGGGAAGCTGGAGTAAGAGGAAGCTGTTTCTACAAGGTTTGGAAGTTCACAGCCTTTGAAAACTTAAAATTCCTTTCCTTATATCTGCATTAAAAGAGATCCTATGAACTTTTCAAACAATACAGAAAACAAAGCACATAACTTACCTCGTAGTAACTTCGCACAGCATTGCAAAATGCTTCATCTGCTACGATTTGCGTCTCCCCATTCAAAAAGGCCTGGAAACGTTCCTTCAGTATCTGTAGCTGCTGCTTATTGAGCTATGCAAGAAAAAAAGGAGAGAGGAGATAATAAATACAGTTAGTCTCGAAGTAAAAGTGTGCAGCACTACACTCATTTGGAAGCTGTGAACAGGGGAGAAAAGGCAGAGGCTCCCTGGCCAGCTGGCTCCCTAGTGAGCAGCCATTCTTCAGAGTCCCACCTGGGCAAGTCAGGTTGCTGCAGCAAGTCATGCACACACTCAGCATGCAACTAAACCTCTACTCTTTCCCTTGTGTCCTCAGGATGCTACAGGTAAGTCTGCATGGATACTTCTTCTGAGCAATATTTTATATGCATATGCTGAATAAAATGGCTGACCTTCCCTATGGCAGAAGCACCAGCTAATAAAACTTAGCTCTTAGGTCCAGTCTTCAAATATTTTAAATACGTGAAAAACAACTGAGATGCCTCCATTTTTTGGTCTAATCGAGGTGCTACCATTGGCATGTTTTAACAAGCATGCTCACTGTGAAGAAAATGGATGAAGCATGCTCCCTATGAACAAAATGGACTTCTAGCCACAGATGTTATACCAGTATCAACAACATAAAACAACTCATCTTGGGGAACAGCAGCCACAAGGCTCCAAGAATGATACCAAATTACATTTGGTGAACTACATATCAAAGTTGAGTGTATTTTGAAAACAGACTCCTAGTAGAGAACATTACATGATTAAACCTTGCAATCAACCTGTTTTTAACCAAAGTTTAATGTTATGGGAAAAAGCAAAATCTGAAAGCTCTCTAGGGATCCAGATACAGGCCTTTTGCCAAGGTTCCTACCAACTCTTGAAATATTTAGTAAGATATTTCAATTCTGTGAGAAGTTAGAATATCACATCAAAGGAGACTGCCACTAACATACTAATATAACAAAGCAACAGTTAAAAATAGTTGTTTTGCTTTCCCAGAACTTAAAAACTCATGTAAAGCCTTTATTCCAGTGAATATTCCTGAACTTTAACATTAAAAAAAATCAAACACAACTCATTGAGAAGGTTTTCATCCTTCCTGTATTTTGCTTTGTTAAAAATAAACAAATAAATATATGTATAGCCAGAAATTGAAAATATTTTTTCAGAGGCCAGAAAGTTATATTTGTAATGGCTAACCTGCAACAAATAACATTACCCTGATCGCATCATTGTTTCTTACAGAAGAACTTTTTGGCATCTACAGTAAGTATGGTGACCTTAGGCTTTCAGGTCTCTAGTGTCGACACTCTGAAGCCATTTAAGCTACAACACTGTTACAACATTAGCAAAATTACTGCTTTCTTGATAATATGCCTACCTTGGACAATGCCTATTTCCTTCATATCAAGGGAGGATTTTCATCCTACATAAAGTCTGCGGAGTTTGCCAAGCCATGTGCGTCTATGAAACACGTAGCAATTTACTGCAAAACTCTCCAAATTGAACACAAACCTGAAAGCTGTTCTATTTTCACAGGAAACAATAGTACAGATGCCATCTAAATACTTGATATGAGAAATCCTCTGAAAAATGGTGAAGTGTAGGCAGTAGCAATGCAAAGCCAAAGAACTATGCCTTTGAAAAAAATCCAAGCAAGTTAAAAATACATGGTAATTCTGTTCCTCATCTTAATGAAATGATTAACGATACAGAACTAGCCCCAAGAAACCCCTACCAAAGACAAGGCCTCCCGCTGAGGCAAGCAAACTTCAACAGAGGTTGCTGTGACTTGGAAAAATTTCCTGCATGAGCTCTTGAGAGCAGCAGCCCAACACTGACACATTGTCAGCCGGTACCACTGCTAGTTAAAAATCAATGGGAGAGAAGTATTTGTATTACGTCTGCACATACAGCAAAAATGGCATCTATCCACCTGTCTGCCAGACATCCATTCCTCACACAGAATCTGCACCACAAAGGTTAGCTGTTTCTAACAGAAATCAAACTTTATTCCCAGATACGCAGGACAGGTCTTTCCCTTTATTTGATTCCCCTTATTCTTCTCTAATTTTCTAAAGATATTGGACAAGCTGAGATATCGGAAAATGAAAAACATTAAGGATGGTTTGAGGTTTTTTTTCAGCACACACTTGTTCTCGTAGGAGGCTTAAAAAAGAGCCGAGCACTCCCGCAGACGGTGCACCACTGCTGAGCAAGCAGCTCCTTTACCCCATGGAATATTCACAGCTCTGACACGAGAACATGCGGGCTTCCTGCCAAGGCAATTATGGAAATGTGTTTCCATGCTTGCAGACTTCATTCTTTAGGTGATTTGCTTGTCTATTACCCACACATCAAACAAAAACATTATGAATAAGGCAACAAAATATAAATTTAATTCTGACTTCCTCATTTCTAACCATCATAGTTCAGCAAACTGAAATGCCTTTAAAATATTTATATATGGCTTTCATATTCGCTACTTCAGGTAGTAAGGAATTCTAAGGGTTGGGTGGCATTTTAGGATTGCTGTACATTTCTTAAATTACTTATGTTTTAGTGCGAAAACTGGATGTGCAGGGGAATAAAGTTCTCCTGCAAAACTAAAAAATTATAATAATTCCAATGGAAAATATGAAAAGCTACACCTTGCACTAAGGATAATGTGAAGTCTATTTTACAGGTCCCAAGTACTGTCATGTGTATAGATGCAGTTGTGTTAACTGTCAAGATACAGAATAATTTATAGTAGTCTGCTGTAGCATACAGTTCCTCTGGGTTTTTTTATTTGTCAGAATATTGAGTGTACAGTGAATTCTCACTCATTTTTTTTTTTATGTTGGTCATTTTTAATGGATTCATTAACAATCTTCAATTTGCAGCCAAATGCCTTTAAAAATGAAATGAAACAAAACAAAACCAACAGTAAAAGAAGTAGCTTAGAAATGCGGAGAATAAAGGGAAGTCTAATTGCATTAGAATGCCATAATAGCGAATGGAGAGAAACAGGCGTCTATATAGGACATTAACTCTTGGACACTGGCAAACAGCTCAACCTATCCAAGTCTGGGCTACCTTTGAAGTTGTCCATCTTGGTTAACAAGGAACAAGAGATAAGCACATCACGCATAACCAGAATCCCAAGTGAAATGCTTAAACTTAAGGGCAATAAGCCTGGCCAGATTCTCTCTGGTAGAAGTTCACATAAAGGAGCTCAAAATCCTTCTGCAGTAGGATTACCTTTTCAGTTCACGTGCCCTTTCCACCTTTCCTCTGTGCAAGACCCATACACATCAGACCTTTGCTTTCAGTCCCTCACTACTTCTTTACATCTTTACTGTCAGTTGCCTCTGTGTCTGCATTTTAATTCTAATAGAAAGAACCATGAACAGCAAAATTAAAATAAAAATAAAAATTGACATTACTACATGTACCCCCAAATGTAAACTGAACTCTGAATATCACCTGAAGCGTACAGCAAAGCCTCACTGATTCTGTTGCTTTCCCTCAACCTGCTTCAGTTTTGTATTGCTTATTTGGACTTCACATTCTCAGTGGTATGAAATCTGTTGTAACTCTGCGTGATACTTCATAAATAACTACTGCTACTTCATAGGAGAATGTATAACTAAATTCCAGCAACTCAGAATACTAAGTTTGACTGCATTCTGCAGAATGACTGAAGATAAGCAAAGACAACTTTAAGGGAAAACAAGATTAACTGCCCTCAAATTTGCTTTTTCTTTATTGCAGCCATGCAACAGGTAAAAATTTCTCTTCCCCTCCACGCCTGTGCCTTTCACAAAAGGTAACTTTTTTTTTTTACTTTACATTTGCTAACCTTAATAGACTATCAAAGAATGAAAACATGTATTTAAGATAGAATAAACTTCTCGAAGAGCTATTTAATTAAATGAAGAATAACTTTTTTCCAAGTTGCAGTAGCAATTTAACTTTTCATAATTTACAGAGTAACACAAAGGTATAGAGCGAGCCTCAAGCACTTAACTATTAAAAAAATTTCTCATCTTGCATTTAACATTTCAAAGAAGTCTTATATATCGCCCAATATATTCCTCTTTGAGCACTAATTTAAAGATTTGCTTTTTCCCTTCTAAAGTGAAACTTGGGTATGAAAAGCGAGAGGCATTTCTGTTTTAGCTCCACTCATACCTTTAAACAATTTCAATAAATGGATTTTACAGAGTTTAAATTCTTTTTTTATAAGAAGTTGCATTTCAAACAGATCTGGCAGTTTAGGGAGTTGTTCCAGTGTCACGGGTTTTACTTCATTAAATAATAAACTCCAATATTTTGAAGGAAAAATGAAGCATGTATGTATATGTAACAGTAACACTGTTTATCTTCTCTTTGAAAGAAATAAGGAAAAAAAAACCATCCTAGCTTCACAGACTTTGATGCTAGATTTAGAGCATTTTCATCTGCTTCTCACTGCCAAAGTACACAGAGCAGCTCACTACTGCCCTAAACATATGCAGCCAACAGCAGCTGGCAAAGACATAACTCACAGCACAACTGTCCCCTACAAAACTTTGGCCTTTAAAATGAAAAAGCTTAAAATGTGGCCTGTGTGTTGGCCGCAACCAGCCTCTCTCCCCATGCCCCAGAGCACCGCGGATGCTGTGCTGGCTTGCAACCACAGCCTGCGGCTGGCCCTATTCCCCACAAGTGCAGTCAGCCAAAGAGCTGGTACTGGAGGAATAACATTCTGAACCATTGCCACCTTGTGGCAATTTTAGAAATATAGCAAAGAAATAATTGCAGGTTGCATGTCTTCACACTCAGAGCTGGGATCTGTGCGAGTTATCAATAAGCCCCTGACCTTAGCACAAGCAAGAGCATTGCTGCTTCTCTACTCCCACACTGTAGTGTGAAATTACCCTTTCTCAGACCATATGGGTATTTTAGGGAAATAGCAGGAGGTGATGACTGCAATTATTGATAGAGCTAGATAAAATATTTCTTATGCAGACTACAAAAAGAAAGGGGTAGGGAGGAGCCAACCAAAGAGCCACTCCCTGAATTCTCAGCTGCAATGTATATGATCTGTAGCATCAAACATGACTTAAGTCCCTGAACGCTTCCTAAAAACAAGAAGCTTTTTTATTTCAAAACTACGCCATTTTGTCCAATGTCTTCCACAGCAGCAGCTGCTTGTGGACAACTTTAGCCAAAACGATACTTTTTGAGAGCAGAGAAGAGTGGAAAAAGAAATAATGCAATGAGCGTTCCCTCAAACAGCTGTCTCTCCCTTCCATTTCAGTCAGGAGATAAATTTGCATCTCCTGAATGAACAAAAATGAAGGTACAAATAACTCCTTTTCCATCGAACTTCTCACACACTTCTTTGAACATAAGTTTGTTTCTTGTCCTGCCAGGCTCTTTGTCAAGGAAAAAAAAGGAAAAAAGAGTAGAAACTATGCTAAGGATTAACTTTCTGATGTCATGAAGAGTTTTGCTATAGGATAATTCATCCCACTTGCCCATACCCTCAGCCAGAACCAAACCTGGATGATACAACAGGTCAATGCATTTACAGTGATGCTCAATTTAACACACCACTTCCAGGATGATAAAAATTCAACTACCAATAATTTCCTAGCAATTCAAATAGACCCTACACATTTAACAGGTCCACTTGCACATCAAACCAAGTTTTCAACCTAAGCTCCACATGCATATAAAAGGAGCATGTATGCGCTTTACATGTTTTTTGTTGGGTTTTTTTAGATTTTGTTTCATATGATTTCACTCTGCCTTGAAAGGTAGCTGGTTAGGTGCCGATCTAACTGCCATCTCCCTTGTCTCCCCACCTTCCCAAATCCTCCAACCGCAGTAGCGTGCTCAAGGATGTCAAGCTCAGTGACTCTCTCCCTGCACCTCTTCTGCAGAGTCTCCCAGCTCAGCTGTGCAGGGGTACTGGTCAACCCATCACAGCGGGCTTTCCTCTTCCCAAATGAGCCTTGGAAACTGCAGGACAGCATCTAACAACACTTGCAACAGCCGTCACTCTACTGCCGAGTGAGAATCAAGAGCTACCCTGCTGTAACCCCAGCTTCCCATGGGGGTGGAGAAGGCTTTATCCACAGGGCCAGACTCTGGAAAGCCATATACACACTTCCTCTGCAAGAGCCAAGGGCAGGGAACAGTGTCTTAGGCTGAACCCATCATTATCCTCTCCTTCCAGGAAAAAAAAGATGCCTGTGCCACATCATTGGCTGTTGATGAGCTTCACCTCACATGGGTGATGAGAATAAGCCAGCAAAGCAAATACCCAGTTATAAACAGCAATTCTCACTCCATTTCTCCTCCTTCTCCCCCACCCTGCCTCCTCTTCCAGTATCTGCCTACACAAGAATATTACTTGTGTTTCAAAGCAGAGACGGAGACTGTTCATTTATAGTGAATTACTTGAGAGATTTTCTACTGAGGAAGAAGACTAAATAAATAGTACTAGAGAATCTCAGTACTAAGACAAAGGTGATAGCTGTGGTTACTGTGCTGAACTATGGAGGTCTTCATTGTGTGCAATAATGGCCCTATATGGCATGTGGGTGTCACACAATATATGCTGTCCTTTACTATTCATTACATAAACCAGTTTGATTTTCTATATAACAGATAAATATTTTGCTGTCACTTAGCAACCTGCCCTGTTCGTTGATTTTCTTAAAGCTTAAGTTATTCCAAGTAAAACAGTGTCTGTAAGGATTCTGTTTGCTGTCACTCAGCACAGACTACACTATGTACATACTCGTTGTGCAACAATTCAGTGCCTCGTAGAATCAAATATTAGATCTCCAAAATCAGCTAATACATTTACCAAACAAATTCATCATTCTTTATAATCAAACAAGCACAACATGGCATTTACCCTTCATTGGTCTGACACTTGTTTAAAAACCAGAAACACTACCAATAATGTACTGGTCCCTCAATTCCACTTATAGGGTATTTCACTGTAAGTTAGAAATATTTTCTGTATCATTAAGTCTGAAACTTTAAATATTTTCATTGTCTGGAGCATCATATTCAAAATTCTCTGACAGGATTGTAAAACATTTCACAAGGAACAGAGAGTTTGGGGGTTGGTTTTCTTCAGGAGTAGAGGGGATGGGACAAAAATCACAGGCAGTAAGCAAAGGCCAAGTTTGATTTATGTGAAGCAATTCAAGTGTACCACACTGACTGCCAAAATATAGAACCAAAGACAGCTTCCAAAAAGGTCAGATTGGCAACCTGAGAGGAAAAGAAAAGTAAGTATTTTGATAATGAAGGGGAACAAATATTTGGGGGGGGGGGGGGAGAGAGATCAGACTCCTAATTTTTGGACAAAAGAATGAAAAGATATAAAGAAATGCAGAAAAAATTAACTACTTAGAAGTTCCTCGTAGCAATGGTAGATTTCTTTATTGTTGAAAAAAACTGTCAACCTTTTACAGACTATGCCACACTAGGAGAGAAAGCATCTGCTACGTATTTGTCCCAAGTGCAGTAAATATCACACCCAATAAAAGCTATCTCTGAGATGAGGTTGTCAGCGCAGTTGCAATCATCTTCTTTGTACCTACTCCTACTATCTGAGATTTGCTGTAGAGTTTTCTGAGATTTGCTGTAGAGTTTAGCTGACAATCATCAGCTAGATTTGTATTATTGTATTTGTTTCTTCTGTGCAGCAGACTTCACTGATCTCCTCTCAGTCTTGAGTGGCTGCATAGACATGCTACAGCTAGGCCAGCTACGTTTTGCCGTCCCTCGTGCCACCACTGTTTGAGGCCACCTCCCATGCAGAGTACACAGTGGCACTGCAGCTTTTCCTTGAGGTTGCCAGAGGCACAAGGAGACCAGTCATGCCTGAAAGCTACGCAAGCAAAGCTTCCAGCCAAGAAAGCTGATGATGGCTCGTGCAGGTGACCATGAAAATTATGCCTAGCAGAGATGCACACAGGGATCCTTGCCCTGGTGGGAACCTCAGCTACCAGTGCCTTTCCAGAAATGAAAACTGAGGGAAGTTTAGAGGTAACTGCTGTTAACATATGAGTAGATGTACAGCTCTGACTCACAGTGTACGTCAGCAATTCAAACTGTGCTGGACTGAATGGATTTGCACCACTTCCTACAGCATAGCTCCTGTCTTCCTCCTCTGCATCTACATCATCTTTTCCACCCCATGTCAACTTTGCACCCCCAGAACTATTTGTCAGAAGAACTATTTACTCCAAGAAACCAGCTTTCTCATTTTGCAAAACTTCTCCACATGTAAATTAAGCTACCAGAAACAGCTTTTTCATACCTCAGAAGTGTTGCACTGAAGAGCTTTGTTTGCCAACAACCTTACACCAGGACATTTTGCCAGCAAACATCTCTAAGTGTAGCTGAGGAGGCTACAGCAGAGTTGCTTGAACTAACGGAAGCATCAGCAAAATACATGTTCCTCCAACCTACTCTCATATTTCCAAGGGTGACATTCATGTTCCGGTTTAGCCCACTTTCTAAGGAGACACTGTGATCATACAACCCTTCCTTGGTTGTGAAAATGTCAGCTTTTCCCCCACACACGTAACTTCTGCATGCACTTCTCAGTTTCTATCAGTTCTAAGGAAAAAATGTGTGGAGGTTTCACAGATAACAAGATTTTCCCTTCTCTGAAAAATCAAATTAAAATAAAACCCAAATTATTCTTCTCAGTAATGGAAATACAAGCAAAACTAAGAGACTGTAGTTTCTGTTTCGCCCCTGGCAAATATAAGTTATATGCCCATCACACTCTGTGGCAACATGTTTCAGGACTAGTTTGGCTTAAATTCAAGGAATAGAAAGAATAACAATAAAAGTTGGAATAAAATCCAGAACAAAGTATCCATTTTATTCTGGGTTCTGATAAGGTTTAAAAAATTATTTCACCAAGCTAAGTAATTTTACAAAATATTTTCCACAAAAATTTATCTAGTTTCATTAATAGGCAGAATTGTGTCCATACTCCATCCACCTTCTCTGTGAGGGCTGTGAAACAGAAATTTAGGATGCATGGGACCTCTAGAATTCATCTAGTCAAACCTCCTTCTCAAAGCAAGGCTAGGTCTGAAGATAATCATGCTATTCTGGACCTTGTCCAGACAAGCTTTGCGTATCTCCACAGATGAAGATACTGCAGATTCTCTGTGTAACCTGCTCCAATGCTTTTTCTGAAGCTCCTGCCCGGCCCCTAATATCTTGTCAGAAGTTCCATGTTGTGGCTTCTGACTATTCCTTCCTGTTCTTTTCTTGGGCACCTCTAAAAAGAATCTGGCTCCATCTTCTCTGTAGCCCTGTTCCCCTTAAGGACTACAAAATAGCAGTTAACCTCTTAACCTTCTCCAGACTAAACCAAACCAGACCTCTCCACCACCCCTTGTGTATCATGTTTTCCACCTCTCTAAGCATCTGAGGGGACCCTGATGGACTTCCTCCAGTTTGTTGATACCACTCTTCTACTTGGGGACCCAAAAATGCATTGAGTATTCAAGATGTGGCCACACCAGTGTCAAGCAGATGGGAAAATAAACATACTTCCCCTGACCTGCTAGCTGCACTCCTGCTAATGCAGCTGAACATGCAACCAGTCTTCATTCCCCCAACTCACGCTCTACTTGGCTCTCCATCAGGATCCCCTGGTCCTTTGCGGCAGAGGACCCAGCCAGTCAGTCCCTCGCCTGTAAAGATGCATGGGGCTCTGGCCTTAAAGTGTGGCTTAGCTTTTCTTTGTGCTGAACGTCTAGAGATTTTTGCTGACTCATTTGTCCAGAAAATCAGGAGTCCCCTGAGTAGCGGCCCTGCCCTTCTGCTATCAAATGGTCCTCTCAATTTGATGTCATCTGAGAATGTGCCGAGGCTGCCTTCAGTTCTATTTTCCAAGCCCATCTATAGAATCATTTAGGTTGGAAAAGACCTTTAAGATCACTGAGTCCTACAATTGATTACTATACTTGTACATCAGCATCGTTTGGTCAACCCACCCGTACCCTCCCCCAGCTCATCATCCCAACAGAAAACATGAAAATACCACTTCTTTAGGGAGATTGGAAAAATAAATTGACAATACATAAACTGCAGCACAAACAGTTATTTTGAACTAAAGCCTTCTGGCTTCCCTAGAACTAGATAGGAGCAGACGGTCCACATCACTGAATCACTCTTCAGGTTAAGGGCAATAAATTCAGACTTAAAAACTATCTCATGAATTACACACCTTCAACTCCAACTAACAAATTAATGTCGTGAAAATTTAACAATGTATCAGCACCTTGCCAAAGTACATTGTAGGTACCAAAAATCATCTTGGGGGACTAGACAAGTTTATGGAAGAGAAATCTACTGCAGATTATATGCACAGAAATGCTACACACTAAATACAACCCCCACGCCGCCCCATCTGGTATAGGAAATTCCTGAGTTTAATATAATTATGGTAATTACCACATACACTTGCTCCATTTTCAATCTCCACCTAGACTGGATCTGATTAAGGCCACTGTTAGAAATAGTGTAGCTGGCTAGATGGACTGTTTTTCTGATCCAATTAACAAAGAGAAGAAACTAAAGAAACAGAGGTAAAGCCTGGCCTGTAAGGTCATTAACAGTTATGTCGTCACATCATACAGACACACATACTTTACACATGACCACACACAACCCAGTTTAGCTATGGTATGGTAGAACTAGGATGCTTGAAGAGCCATAATATTAAGGACTGTAGAAAAAAACAAAAAAATAAAGTGCTAACCCAAGTGACCTTCAGTTTTGTCTGGCAAGGACACCACTGCTGCGAAAGAGACTGCAGCTTTCAATGAGCTATCCAGGTACCATCTCATCTTGTACACTTCTATTTGTCACATATTCTCCTGCCCTGGAAACCTGTAGTGGGAAAAATTTCTACTTTGAAATCCTTCCCCAGCCTCTCAAGATGAGCCTTCAAACATTTCTATCTCCTACTTTTCAACAAGCCTCAGGAATCCGTTTATCGCAAACAACATCTAGACACTATCTGAACAATAAATACAAACATCTGCATAGCCATCACAATAAACATCCTCTGTGACAGACACATCCAAATCCCTGAATACATTTATTTCTCAGCACATAATAAGATTTTGAACTAGCACAGCAGACGATCTCATGAAAACCACAGGGATGAAACTAAGCAACTGCACACGGCAACCAACTCGCACAAACATTTCCTTAACAGCAAAAAGAGCACTTCTCATGAAAGTGTCCCATCTCTGACCTCCCAGCCCCACCTCTCAGAGCCATCTCTGGGAACTAATTTTCACAAACTCATGAACCCAAGAAAGTTTAGTTTTGTGCTGCATTATAAAATTATACCAGAGAAATGTCCAGTAAGTAGGTAAAAGCTTTATTATGCCCCCCTCAATACCCATGTACGCCTTCCACAACTATCTGTTCTCTAATGCAGATTGACTACTGTAACATAATTCAATGAACAAACATCCCCAGCTAGCAGTTAGCTCTGAAATTTTATGCTTCTGTCTCAGACTTGAATATCTCTCACACACCTACAACTCCCTCCCCTTTTCCCCTCTCCCCCAATCATACAGACCAGTCTAACAGAAGGTATTAATTTTACCCCACAAATCTTGTTCTCCTTACATCCAAGAGCCCTGATTGCTACAGCATTATTCAACATCAGCAGTCTAATACACTCAAACAAAATTCTTCATACACCACTAGGTTTTGCTTATCAAGATATGCAGGAGACTCTCCATCAGCTGAAGACTTAAGTACGAAGGAACATCTTCCCAAACCAAATGTTCTAGCAGAAAGAAAGGATTTAAAAAAGGAACAACAAGATGCATTTTTATATGCACATAATTAGGAAGTCAGACTAGATCATCACAGTCCTTCTGGTCAGTTTGCAGAAGGTTCTCAGGGCTTAATTTACACAGCTGAAACTACCTGGTGAGCAATACAGATTTTGTAGTGACATCTAATTGCAGCCTTAAGCAGTACCCCACTTAGTTTCAAATTCACAAACTGGAAAAAAAAAAGCCTTCCAAAGGGGATGCAGAGGTACCACATGATCCTTGAGCATATTACAAACATGTTTTGTCAGATGTCTATGTACACTGGACTCAATTATTCATTTCTATACCAAAATACATAGACATACTATCCAAATTTACACACTTGGTCATATTGGCCGACACATCTGTAACACAAGACGAGCATTCCACAGTCAATCTCATTTCAGTTATACATACCTATACCATACATGACTATGGTGTCCTCTTTTGTTGAAGCGTTGTTTTAGTCTGTGAGAAATTTACACACAGCACTCAAACATCTGTTGACATCTTTTTTCCACAGCATATTTATTAACAGGTAACGTAAATTCATCGATTAGTGCAAATTCACTCAACTTTCTGTAAAAATGAACTTGTCTCAGAACTGTATGCTATAACATTAAAATGTAGAAGGAAAATACAGTATATAGATCTAAATATACAGTTTTCACATTCTAAATAAATCTGTCAGACTTCACACATTTCTTGAGAGGCCCAAGAGATTGGTATACTAATTCTATCCAAAGTTATATTTCCCTGGGCAGTCTTTATATAACTAAGAGCCACAAGAAAACACTTGATTAAAATTCCCTTAAAAGGAGAAGTACTCAAAAAAATCCCCCTAGAATATCACAAATAAATGGATGTCCATTCTGTTTTAGAGGCTCCAAGCAATGGGATCCTCATAATTGTTAAATTGGGAAATTAAAACGGTAGCTAACAGATTTTATTGTCAGGCTTTTCCTGATAGTGATTCAGAACTTTCTCTTTTTTTGCTGCATTTTAATCCTATTTCAAGTGCTGCCTTTTGCTGTGCTAAGTGATTTCCTCTGTTTGGTATGTATTCATATCATCCAAGCCTTTTAGGATTTACTTCTGTTTATGAGCATCTTTTTCCCCTCTCATCCTTGTTCCTGTGCTTTTTTTTGGAGGGAAGAAGCAGCTTCATACATTAAAAAGAAAACATTTGTTCATTTTGTTTTGTTTGGGTTTGTTTTTTTTTTAACAATCAAGATTCTGGATTCTGCTTCCTTTTTCACTTAATTAAGTACTTCCCTCTTCTTAACCATTTGAAATGAAGTCACAGTATTTGGTATCACACCACCTACTAATTATCATCTAAAAATTTCATTCCTAAGTGTTAATTCTGTCTTCCCTTGTGAAAATGCCATATAAAGCAACCCAACACGGATGCTCCTTGGTTCTCACGAAGTCCTTCTGTGACCTGACAGGCACAATTCAGGCCACCACAATTCCCGTAACTGCTGAGCTTTCATTTGGTCTCCAGCACATATGTGCTCGCACACCATATGACTTGAGTAACAGACAGTATTAGTATGTTAACATTTCTGAGTAAAATACGTGGTTTTGTCACCTCTGCCATACAATGTGCAGGCTAAGCTGGAGATCGGCCCCTTCGTGGCAAAGAGCTGTGGTGGAGAAGGGCAGCAGGGAGGCCTTGACCCTCCCGCCTTGGGAGCCCCATGGTGGCTGCGTGGCACTTGTCGGCACCCCGTCTCCTGCCTCCTTGATCCTCAGCCCAATCCTCACCCACTGACGTGACTCTCTGGCTTGGCCTCAGACCTGCCTCTTCACCGTAGCTTTCCCAGGGGACCACGGGACGGAGGCTGACCCTGAACACTGCCTCCAGACACGATCCTGACTCCGGCTGCCTGCCGGCATCCCAGCTTGTCTCCCCTTAAGCGTCGGCCTGTCCCTACTGCTCCCCAACGTCCCCTTCATTTCCCCCCACCGCCCCCAAAATTACCCCTTCCCTAGCAATATGCCGGGGCCTTCACATGTGCTCTCCCCTCTTTCCTTACTCCTGCCTCCAGCTTTAGTGACCACAGAGCTTCTAGCATGCTGCTCCCCGTGTCACCTCTCCTCCTTCTCTTCTGGCAGGCATGCTCTCAGCAAAAAGGCAGAAGAACATCCTGAAAAACAACCACCCCTTAGCCTCATGAATAAAAATGTACCTTTAACATTTGAATCTACGTTACTCAAAATACAAGCAGAAACTACACCATTTATAACATCTCCCTGTAGATCTCTATGTCCACCCTACGTAAACTGCATAAGCTATTCACTGATGTTATCAGAACAGCTTTCAAGATCTTCAATGGTTTGTTTCCAAACATAACCCATGCTGTATCTTTGTCTTCCCATTTTTGTACCATTTTCAAAATTTTGCCGTCTTTCAGCTTTCATAAATCAACTTTCTCCTTATATATCTTCTTCCTCACAGATGCTTCAGGGAGGATCCAGAAGATTTCACCTTTGGATTCACCTCAGCTCACATGCACAAGCAGATCTCATTCAACAGGCTCACCCACGCAGACGACCCACACAATTCTCTTTGCTGCTTCTCTCACCTCAGGTTTCACTTAGAAAAAGGGACTGGTGTTAGATTGTCATTCTGCTATCTCTCCCATGGTTGCCAGGTGTCAACCTGGGTCTAGTACAGCCTTCCTCAGGGGCTCACAATGTTGTCCACACTCAAGGACCCCTCTCCTTCCCTCCCATCCCGCACTGCCCATGGATGGACACCGCAGTTCTTGACCAGGACTAGGAATCTAAATCAGCTTCAGCTCAGTCCTCCTTCCAGGCAGAATTTTTGCTTCCCCCTAAATAATCTCTATGATCCAACTTTTCCTACATTCAACACAAGCTACTTACACTTGAGTTATTATTTCAAATTCTACCTAATGAGCACAGTACCACTGTCTTCCAAAGACGTGATTATTCACCACTGCAAATACCTGCTCCTTTCTTTTGCCATGAAAAGAAGGTAGACAGTCGATATATAATTCAGTCATACCACCAGTTTTACATAGATGCATTTTCTAAATCAATTAATACAGAAAATTTGGGGTTTAGGTCCCTAATACTCTTGCATCAGGATATTCCATTAGGTTTTCAAAACAATGTTTAACTAAAAACTTCATGTCCTTTACAGTTGTATCCCAGCAACTCATTTCCCATACAGCCCTTTTGTGCCAGCAACAGGGACCATCAGACACATTGCAATGCACAATACAAAGTGTTGAGAGAAATTTAATTCTGTGAAAACAGAGCATAAAAGTCAGGAGAAGTCTGGCCTTAGCCTTATCACTTATCCTACTTAAAAATAAGGAGGAATAAAGTCATAGCAAAATTCTGCTTTCCCGCAAGAAATAGTACTGGAAGAAATCACCTTTCAACTGAAGTTTCAACTTTAAAAAAATCTCATCTCCAATTATAAATCAGAGGTAAGATTTACATCAGATTTCAGTATCACTAATACAGACTTAGAGGAAACAAAAAACCAAAAGACAAGTTTAATTAAGGTGTTCTCCACTGTGCAATGTTAGCACTAATTTAAAAAGTTATTAAGATGCACTTATTTCCATAGAAAGTTATTGGCAAAATGTATTTCCTTTATTGCAGTCTTTGATGCCTTGAGGGAACAGAGTTAAATGGCTGAGTCAGTCAGTAAAACAGCAAACCAATTCCCTTACATCACGTTCTCCTCCATGCTTTGAATATTAAACAGGACGGAATATTGAAAACAAAAGCTGACTGTCTGCCAGTTGAAACATGACTACGTACCGTGCTGGATGCATTCATAACTTGCGCTCACTTCAATGAGTAAACCAAATGAATCACAACAAACAACGAGGTTGTACGGTATAATACTACAGATTTGTTTACTCCATACATGTATATTCAACTCCACAATAAATACAGGCAGTTACTAAAACTGCCCCAGGAAAGATTTATTTTTTTTTTAATTTGAAATATAACAAAGACGATCCGTCAGTAATGTTACCTCTAAGGTCTTCATTCTTACTCTGCACAGCATACAGCAAATATGTTTTATTTCCCTCCTCTTTTTGTACAGCCTCCATATATCAAATAATGAAGAACAAAGGCCTTAAGACATTCTCCAATGTAACAAACCAAATAATCAGGTTAGACAAAAAGTTACTTCAAACAGAAGTACCTTCATTACAAAAACATGTGAAGCTGAATATTTACCTACGATTAATTTTTTAAAAAGATGTTCTTTTTTATATTCATGGTAGGATTCACCAGTGTTTGCCAGAACAGCCCATGCCTGTGAAACCTCAGTATTCCTTTTTTATATCAACAGTCCACACCTCCCTGCTAAGAAGTGAAAGTACAGTACACCTGCGGGAATGACGCTGGAAAGAGAAGAGTGACAGAAAACCTGACAGTCCTATACTATTAATTTAGACTGCAATAATTCCCAGGGCAAACTGTGGAATCAGGTTTGATAAAACACAACAAGAGACCAGCAGGAAAAGACAACAGCATAGGATGCAAGCTGGGTGGAGCAGGGACAGGCACGAGATCCAAGTAAGCAAATCAAGTTTGAGCCAAATTCATTAGGTTGTCACTTGCCAAAGCATTTGGGTAGAAGAAACAACTGTCCTTTGACTTTTTCGATAAAGTAACCCAAACGTGGAAGTCATTGTATAGCAACAATATTCTGCTGACCTTCAGCTCAACCCAGGAATCAGCCAACAAGTAATCATGTTCATGTCCTCTTCTCTAATGTTTGCTAGAGATTAAAACACTTAAACCAGTCCCAGGGTTTCTTCTGGAATGACGCGACAGCAATAAATGAATTCCATTTTTATCACCTCCAAATTTCAACTCGTACAAGAACATTTCTTTGTTCAGAGGACAGTACAGCATCCAATAGCTTTTTCAGATAAATATATTACTAAGTCCAGAACTGTTACAAATATTCCTTATTAGCTTGTCACAGATAGTTCATTAAGATTTGAAAGGGAACTGGACTGACACAGTATTTTGGGGTATGTGCATTTGTTAAGCTCAGTGCAGAGGGAAAAAAAATTGAATCAGATCAAGATTAAATAAATATTGTAGAAGTCTTACATTTCTGATTAAGAGCTAGCTAAAGAAAATAGACAAGGAAAGGTACCACACAGTTACAGGAAATCTACTTGTAAGAAATATTATTAGAATTCAACAACCATTTATTTTGAAAACAGCAAATCAAGGGAATACAGTCTAGAAAAATAATATTATAAGTACAGTTTGGTACCTGCTTGGTTACTAAACTGCTTGGATTTTATGTGCACAGTAAACAACTTTTAAACAACAACTGGTTTTAAAACTTTGTCTGAGGGTATGAAGGAGAGGATGGAGTCTGTCAACCAGCTTTTACACTTGATGAAATCCTTTCACTATTGACATCCTAACACAAGACAATAAAACTTTTAATCACATATTGTGCTTAGTTTCTGCTTACACTAGGACAATTTATTTTATAACGTTAAGAAATAGAGGGGGAAAAAGACATACACAAATGAAATTGGTTAGTCATGAACAAAGAGCAGAAGAGAAGTCTGAAGTATCAGATTCACCAGTTTCTTGCATTCAAACCGGCCAGCTGCAAGGCAAGGACAAAGCTCAACATGATCCAAGCACCAAGGGGCAATGTCCTGTGCCAGATTTTCATAGAGAAGTACAAAAAGGAAGAAAAGAGGGAGCAAAGAGCTTTAAGGAAAACCCTAACTGGGTACAACAGCAATCAGAGACTAGCCCTCAGAGTAACATGGGCTGCAGGTAAGTGAGCAGAGATTCGGCCTCCTACTTGAGTTATTCCTGAATGTTCATTAAAAAAATCTACTGGGAACACTTTCACTTTGGCCTGCTGAAATTCATTCCCAAATTTATGAAGTGTAGAAATGGAACCAGTAAACTCTTCTCAATTTACCTTTACTTCTACACTGACAAGTATTTGCAGTATGATGTGTTTGATTAACATATTACAAGATATGGTTCCAAGAGTCATTTCATTCCCTTAAATTGCTACCATCCTAACATACATAAAAACTAGGTATCCAAGTAATCTAGGAGGAGAAGTAAGGAACTACACATCATACAGCTCTTGGAAGATACACAGACACTACTGCTGATACCCAAAAAAACGTTTTACGTTTAAACTAAAAATTACACCTTTGCTTTCCACCTAGTTAAAAATCTCAAAAACCCTGGAGAACAGAAAATCTGTGAATTTTAGGATTACAGGTGGGGGCTGTTTTGTTGGTTGGGTTTTTTTCCTATTAGTCAGTGGAGCTGTTCCACTGACTGTGATATGGGAAACACATTGCCTAACAGGAGTTTTTATCTTCTACCTCTAGGATGCCCCTTTTCTAAATGAGTTATATCAAAACATCTTATTCTAGATACCACAAAGGAGAAAACTAAAGCACCATCATCCCTCTCTCTTCCCAGAGTCCGAACATTTGATCACAAATTTTGCAATATGCACATAATAAACTGAAAAGGGTTTTCCGTATGCATTTTATTGCCCTACTCTTCTACAACTCTTCCTATTTTTTCCACCCTCACAAGGAAAAAAGATTTCCTAAACAAAGGGGGAAAAAAGGAATGAAATAACAATGTTAACTGTTTTCTGTCTAGTTAAAAGAGTAGAGAGAGATAATGAAAACAAGCAAGCATATACATACCAAAATTGCCTAGGTGACTATCAACAGCTAAAACTACTGGTTACTAAAACTAAAACTAAACTAAACACTGGAACAAGTTTTGCCTCCAACACGCTAAGCTATTAAGCAAAAATTTAAGCCTTCAAGGACTTCATTTACATTACCAGCGGCACCTTTGCAACTCCAGCTGTGACAAGAGCCCATATGTTCCAGTGCACTGGCATGTGGCATTGCTACACTCCAGCTTCTTCTCTGTTTCGACAGTCACATTCAGTTCCCGGTTCTAAACCATGTCACAAAACAAGCGTGCCCCATCCCTCCCTAACTAGTATACCTAAGCATACTTCTTTCTAGGATTTTCCTAGCAGTTGCTTATTTTTGGGCAATGTTGCCAAAGCTCAGTATGTCCCACGCTTTTGAGACACATCTGTTTTTCTGTCCACGTCTGAATACATCATACAGTTGGTACACATATGCCCAAATAAATCAATCCAAAATTTCTTGGAAGCATCAAGTATACTGTGCAAGTACACACCATTTGTGTATTGCTCATGCACAAAAATCACAGAAAAATTTAGGATGGGTGGGATCTGTAGAGATCATCTGGTCCAAATTCTTATTCAAAGCAAGGTCAGCTATCAAAGTTGCTGTACTACAACTACTACAGTGCTCAGGGCCTTGACCAGTCCAGGTCTGCACACCTCCAGTGATACAGATTCTGCAAAATCTTTGAGCAACCTGTTCCAGTGCTTAACCACACTCACCATCAGAAGTTTGTTTTCCTGGTATCCGGTTGGAGTTTCCTTTGTTGCAGCTTATGACTTTTGCATCTTATCCTTTTGCTGTCCATCTCTCAGAAGAATCTCCATTTCTTCTATACCACTGACCCCATTTTGAGACTATTGTTCATGATTTCTCTATGTATCAATAGCAAAGTTATTCATAAAAAAGATAAACACTGGAAGATATCCAGGCAGAAAAGAGGAAGACACATCAGGAGATAGCTAAATGTCTTCTGCACATGTGATTGGCAGAAATAGGAACACTTGCACAGTCAAAAAAAGTAGCAGCACTCTTAAGTACTTAGCTGTCTGAGAGATACTGCACACATTCAAGTTTCACTGGGTAACTTGCCTTGCAAACATTTTTGTATCCTTTAAAGGTTCCTCATCTCCAAACCATGCTGGCAATAGCAGAAAACATGGATGTCACACTCAAGGTACCACAGGCAGGAGATCCTGTGCTAAGGCCCTTAAAAGTGCATGCATACATACATTGATTCTACAATCTCATCTCTCCTGCCTGTACCAGAAACTGAATTTTTGACATAGTGTTTCTCTATGCAAAGTAGTTTAACAAGATATTCAAAACTGGGAAGAGTCACAGTATATTGGAATCATGGGTGCCAGTGCAAGCTTTTTAGCTTACAGATTGCAGTCATCCTCCAGAACTATGCCTTACAGATAGTTGAAATTCAGAGTTAATTATGCTGAAATCGAAACTTAAGACTAAAAGCAAAAGGTATGATTAAGGCACTCAAATACAGTTAGCTATTCCTACAACATCACCCAGAGAAGAAAAAACACAAAACATGATGAATCTCCTGTTTCTATTAGAGTCAGATCAAACTGACTGGGGAGCAAATATCAAAGCATGTTCGAAAGCACTGGTTATTGCATGGTCCACAGTAGAACAAGACAACTGCTCTGTAGATATCTTAACTGTGTTTCTAAGAGTTACTAATCCCATTCTACTATACAGCTGTGATTTTTTTTCCTAAAGGGAAAAAACTGCAATACTTTATTAATATTTTAGAAGTAATGTCCTGACTGTCAAATCATAGCCTGTACGGTTTGCATGGGGAAAGTAGCTGTGGAGCTATTTCTTGTGGGAGGGGTTGCGTTTGGGAGAGGGGATGCTGTTTCAGAAGAGTCAAGTGCTTAGCCTAGTTATTTATAAGTATGACTTACTTGGATTGTTTAATATTGAGATTTCAGGTTTCAGTGACCTGACACTAGAATATTCCTGTTTATTATTCAAGACTAATTACACTCAAACTGCAAAGGAGTTAAAGGAAAGACTCCCTAATGACTTAGGTCTGAAGACCCAACCTTACATAAGGCTTCTCCATCACTAGACATGATGGCAAAAAAAGTGTTAAATTCTTACTTATTTTTCAAGAACTTAAGTTTCTTGTTCTACCTCTGTGGGCCGGATAAACAGGTGAATATATTTTCTTCCAGTATTTTTGGGCATCAGTTTGCCTAAAAACCTTCATGTGGACTCCTGTAAACAACAGAGCACGGTTTAGTTGGTATTTTGTATACACATTTGAAATCTATTATCCTGGCCAGAGAAACAGAGTATGTTCACAACTACAAATTACATTTAGTCATACATCTGCAGCACAGTTAGGTTATGTCAACTATGATAAGAAACGCCTTCCAAGACTCTCCATATACCAATTCAGATTTTTTTTCCTGGTTCATCAATACATAATTTCTTATCACCTTCTCCACTTATTCTGCAAGAAAACGTGCGAAGGAGAACAGCAAGTTCTTAACTGGTATAGTTCAAGTGAGTTTTAAGTCAGAGGCTGAATACAACAGGAAAGCAGACAAGCTTCTTATGAAGTAATGGGATCTTTCAACTGAGTTGAAAAAGATACTGAAAGAGTACTGATTAGAATCTTCTAGTTTGCTTAAAATGACTTTCTGCCCTAAAATGATCCTTCCCACTCCTTTTGGTCGCTATCGGACTTCAGCCTTGTTATTTGTCTTTAGTCCGTTCCACCAGACTCCCAATTGATTTTCTCCCCAACTTCGAAGGCCAAACATCCATCCATCTTGAATGAGGCTCTCCAGCATCCATGACTACAGAAGAGTAGATACCAACTATTTCAACACTGGCAGAATCCACCATTGAAAAAGGAGAAAGAGGAAAGTGTTTCCTCACACAAGCCCAGCAGGTCTCTGCCAGCACACAGGAAGGTAATTTCAACAGAAGAACAAAGATAAGCAAACAGTAAGAGAAGGATTGCAGCGATATGGAGAGCAGGAAAAGCCCTCACACAAAATGGTATGGTTTTGTGCTTTAATACACAGCCTCAGATATTTATGCCTCATCAGCGAGATGGCACTGTGTCCAGAAGACGACCAGCTGGCAGTACTGGCTCCTGCTACCTTGCCAGAGAGAAAACAAGTGGCAGAGGCAGGAATACAAGCTTCTGAAAGGCCCTCTGATCTCAGCAATGGAGTGAGCACAAAACCCCTGTCGTGGTTTAACCCCAGCCAGCAACTAAGCATCACACAGCCGCTCATTCACTCCCCCCCCCACCCAGTGGGATGGGGGAGAAAATCGGGAAAAGAAGTAAAACTCGTGGGTTGAGATAAGAACGGTTTAATAGAACAGAAAAGAAGAAACTAATAATGATAATTATAACACTAATAAAATGACAACAGTAATGATAAAAGGATTGGAATGTACGAATGATGTACAGTGCAATTGCTCACCACCCGCTGATCAACACCCAGTTAGACCCTGAGTGGCGATTCCCCCGCCCCCCACTCCCCCCAGTTTCTATACTAGATGTGACATCCCATGGTATGGAATACCCCTTTGGCCAGTTTGGGTCAGCTGTCCTGGCTGTGTCCTGTGCCAACTTCTTGTGCCCCTCCAGCTTTCTCACTGGCTGAGCATGAGAAGCTGAAAAATCCTTGACTTTAGACTAAACATTACTTAGCAACAACTGAAAACACCAGCGTTATCAACATTCTTTGCATACTGAACTCAAAACATAGCACCTTACCAGCTACTCGGAAGACAGTTAACTCTATCCCAGCTGAAACCAGGACACCCCCAATTCATAACAAACTTACAGAAAGGAGGAAAGGCAAAAAGCAGAAGCATTATCAAGGCATTGCAGCCACCCCCCAGTTGAGAGCTGCCTATCAGTTACCACCACTTCCACACCAACATCCAACCAAAATCAACAATTTGAATACCAATGAGGAAAATAAATCTCAAAGTTCAAGGGCTTGCTAAACTTTGGCTTGCAGAGAGAAGACAGAGAAAGAGGCATGATTATTTGAAAGCTGCACACACAGGGTTTGGTGTGTTGTTTTTGTTAAGGGTTTTTGTTTGTTTTTTCTTCCGCTCTCCTGTTTTTCTCCTCAGCATCTGATATCTTTCACTAAAAAAAAAAAAAAAAAAAAAAAAAAGAAACACTTCACTAGATCAAGTGATTGAATCTTTTTATGATTTTGGGCCAAAATGCTCTCCAGTAAAGCTACATTACACCTATTTTAAAGACTCTTCAGTTTGGAGGAAAGAACTAATGACCATTAGCCAGGTTGCAAGCTGTCAGGATTCCAGTATTGCTTTTAGCTCTTTGCATAAAATAACAAGCCCTATGTAGTCTTCTCTCATTTCAGTATTTTAAAATATTTGCTACCCCTACAAATAAGCAAAGAAGAAGCTGGTAATGATCTGTACTTTTCACTGCCTAACATTCTGTCCTTTTAGAAATGATATGCATGCAGTATCCCACAGAAGCTCTGAATCTCAGTATTATTTGCAGCAAATCCTTGAAGTTAAATCAAAGCCCTACACTTCAGATTTATTTTGTGCTTGCCCTGAAGCTTTGTTTAGATTCAGCAGCTATATACATCTGAAAGTCTCCTGGCTTCCCGCGTGAAAACTAAAAAATTGTGTGTGTATCAAGATGTTTAACCATACAGAGGACCAAGAACAGTCAATATATTCATAGCAGCACCATTAGCCCACCTCTCCTTCTGCAGTAACAGACATTTGCAGGCCGTTCATAGTATGTTCTCAAGAACTGAAATTCTTGTTCTGAGGTTTAAAATTGAGTGATTATGGAATATGTTTTTATTAGTTAAAAGATAAGGAACTGTACACTGAAGTTATGTTTAAATTACCTATTCAAATCACAAACCAGAAGGACTCAAAAAAACCAGAATTAAACTTACCACCTTAACTTGCCCCCATTATATCTATACATGCTACTGTCACATTGACTGACATCACAAAAATAATCACAAAATATTTTTCTCACATGACATTCATCTTAATAAATAGCATACACACAGACATATGTATGTGTTTGCCTTCCCTGCATGTCAGGTATCTATCTAGAAGACAGTTCCTACCCTGAGGTACCCCAGTGCCCCAATGACAAATTCAGCTATTGACTGTGCAGACAATTAAGCTGTTTGATCAAAAGCTCAATGAAGTTTTATAAAAGTAATAGATATTTTAATTAAGGCAGCAAAACTGCAATCAACTGACACAACTCTAGTTCCACAAATAGAGCATTTGTCGGGACAGAAGCAATGGGCTGTTCAGTCCCCAAATCTGATTACCTCAGTGAGGATGAGGTTAAGAATGCTCGCTGTATACCATTTGTTGCTGTAAAAATAGGCAGTTAAATAACTGATGGAAATCCAAACTAATCACTTCATTCTTTCTGTGATACGGTGATCTCATTTACACAGATGAAGCTGAATCTCAAGAGAAAGTTTAAATAAATAAGCAGTCGTGGAAAAGAAGTGAACCAAGCAGTTGAGCCACGTATTTTCAGATCAGTCTTATTAACCAAAACACTTCTATTAAATCTGTTGTGCAAGACTGCTTCACAAATTTCTTAGCAGGAAATCAGGGGGGGAAATAAGATCATTAGTATTCTAATAATGAAAGGAAAGGATGATGGTTGATAAGTTTGGTCAAGCACATTGACTATAAAGGATATGTACTAGTGTTGAAAGAAGCAGAACAACTACTTAATGAACGCTATACATCCTAGAAGTCCAAAGAGGACAAGAAATCAAACCAAGTAACAAATTCTGAATCTTAGAAACTTGGTTTAGAGTTCAGATTGAAGACTCTAAGACAGCAGTAGATATTATTAACAACTAGAAATATTTGTCTTTATTTCAGAGTAGTCAAATTGTCCTCTCCAAACCTACACGAAACAGGAGTTCCAAACAGGATTTAACAAACTAATTACCTTATCTGCAACCACACATGCGATCAATCATGTTTGCAGTCCTGGAACTTTTAATTTGAAATATCAATTGAATCTAATCATGTAACCATCCGTTGTTCCAATATAATCATAGAGAAATTTAGGTTGGCAGGAATGCCTGGAAGTCATTTAGTGTAACCCCAGGACCAGAACAAAGCTGACCCGAAAGCTCAATCAAGCTGTCTAGAGCATTAACAGGGATATGGTTATCCAGGATAATTTAGAAACCCTTCATTTTTAAGTCCCATGCTGATGAATTGTTATAAGAAAGGTTTAAAGAAAAAAAAACACAATAAATTAATTCAAAGTTATCAAAAGAAATGAAATTTTGTCTGTCTAGTCAGTAATCTTAGACTAGTATTTAAAAGTCTTCCTGAGATAATCAAATTGATCCAGTATTTACCATCTCACATGTGTCTCAAGACACTGACTTTCCACTGTCCTAATTTGTCAAATGCATTGGAATCATGGTATGTGGTAGCTCGGTGCTTTCATAGTCTTTATTGTATAACATGGTAAACAAACACAGAATTGCCTGTTTTTACAGACTATCATAAACTGGTCCCCCTCCCCATCCCCTGCCTCCTTACACACTGAAAAATTCTGACAAATCAGCTCATCTTCCGATTCATTAAAACTGGGAAATGCTTAAGAAAACATAGTTTTTACTCCTCCTTTTCTTCCACCCATGCTGCCCCCAAAAGAAACAATAACCTACAAAACATGGTGAAAAAATATTTGATTTTATACTGAAAACATATGAAACTCTTAGATTTGGGAGTTCATGAGCTATTGAAAGTCAATGTAAAGTTTAAAAAATCCCCCAAAATCCAACATATACCAGCAATCATAAGAAAATTGTAAATTCCCTAATATTACTACCTCAGGAAATGTTAGAAAAGGTAACTCTCCCAGTTTCTTTGGGACATCTCAGTTTATAACTTCCTTCTAAGATTTCATAGAAGCATTTAGGGCAGAGATATGGGAAAGCAAAAGGTGGCAAGAAAGGTACAGAAACTGTACAGAATGTAAATTTGGGTAAAAGAGGTAAAACAACTAGCTGTGCCTTAAAAGAAGCTAAAATTGACAGCTAAAATCAGAAGATATACCTACAGAACAGATAGTGCATCCTACAAGTAACAAATGTGAATGATGTAAATATGGGTCACTTCTCCCTGTTCCATATGGGGACACTGACCAGGATTCAATTTATTATTTTTTGTATTGACAAGGTTGGGGGGTTTGCTATTTCTATTTTCCTGGAGAGGAAAAGGTTTGAAACATACAGAGAAGAACAAAAAATAGCTTCATAGCTTTCAAGCCTTAGTGTTTACATCAGCACAGGTAATTCCCAGTTTTATTTACATTTGTGCAGGAAAGCCCCACTGAAATTTAAGATCTGCCATCTTCTCCCATCTTCCTAAGACATTGCTTAAAAGGACTAGCCTCTACTCCACCTGCTACCCCTGATTTTATCTCTACAGCAGGGTAGCATTACTATGTAAGATCCTAAAATACTGCTCAGTGAAGAGAGACATCCTCCAGCAATTTAGGATGCTGAACAAGATACCACAGCTCCTGGGAAGAATTCAGACTTATTAGTCACTGAAGAGACATTTCTAAAGGTGAAGTCAGTCTTAATAGAGGCTTACTGCTCTCTTGTCCTGGACAGGACTTTTTTCCAAAAGCATCCTTCCTTTACGAGGCGGCTTGCAGAGGAGAGTCTGCCTAATTTCCCAGGCAAGATGTGTAAGCAACACACAGAGGACAAAAAGTGAAATGGTTTTCCTTCACTACAACAGACTGAACTGAGTAACTGATCATCTGGCTTTAGGATACAGTGGGAACAGGTCAAAGTTGAGACCTGGTGAAAATCCAGACTGCACCGAGCAAGTGACAGAAATCTCAGGTTTATTCCTTTGTTCACAGTCCAAAGGCCAGCAAGTAACAGTGCAAACACTACAAGAGTAAAAGGCTTCTGTATTAACTGAAGTTAATTTGACATTAATTATAAATTCCTATCACTATGGCAAAAACAATGAAACTTTAGCAAGACAATTAAGCAGAGGTAATGCACACAGTGCGTAATGGTCTTACAGCTTCAGAAGGGAGTTAGTAAGAACCATGCATGATTTGTATCGGTTGAGTCAAGAGAGGCCCAGTCCCCCAAAATGATGATTTTCCTGATCAGTGTCATCTTTTTTCATCTACAAGTGCTTTTTTCACACAGATATGCAGAGTGAGCTCTCAGAGAAGGGCTTTTTTCCCCCACTACATTGCCAACACAGATTAAAAGTTAGCACATTACTGAACATTATGGTAATAGCAAAGACTGGTGCTAAGTCTTTTCTCAAGAGTTCTTTATGCTGACGTTTTCTACCTCTTGGAAAGAGGATTGAATTCTCTCACTTAAAAACATCCCACACAATTGTGAATATGTACATCAACAAGGGGAATTGCAAAATATTTTAATATTATTGGAATGATTGTATTTTAATAGCTTTTTCACTAGACATAAATAGTATTACTCTTTTTTTCCTTTTTAAAGAATTGTAGGACCCCATTTTATACACATGCACACATGCTAATGGTAATACGACAGGTTTTAATATAGTGTCTTGTGTTAGCAGATGGCCCTTCGGTGCTGTGTCTTACTAGTTTGTTTTGCCCAAGAAATATTTGGCTACAGGAACTGCAGCATGTCATTGATTTTATTATATTGGTGAATTATCTCAGAGCCTGGTAATACAAACTGCTTAAGCAGTTACTCATTTAATTTATGTTTTGTTGTTGTTGAAGAAACCTCTTTGTCATTCCCCCCCGCTATGAGTCCTCTGCTATCACTCACTTCTCATCAATCCCAACTGATGGTTTTCCCATGTGACATTCTTGCCATCAACTCATTTTTCCCGTTTCCTGTCCTTTTGGTGTTCAGAGTGGATTCAGCATCCAGCTCAGCTCACATTTCAGTCTGTGCCCTGGCTCACCTCCCTCCCTCCGGTCAGCACTGGTGACAGACTCCCTGCCAGCCACCAGGCTCTGGGACAGCTGCCAGCCTGGCTTTTCGTATGCTTATATGCTCCAGCACCTCTCCATCTCGCTGTGCAACACGAAGCTCACGTGCAAGTCGAATGCAGGAGATGAGTGCTGGTGTAAGACCATCCTTCGTTCCTCACAGAGGCACCAGGCACACCAGCGGCTCTTCTATGCCCTTCTGTCAGCTGCCAAGACCATAGAGCACACCTCCCTCGTCTCAGCAAACACCATTATACAAAAGCACATAACGCAAGCATTTTGCACAAAGCAAGTGGGACATATTTACTTCTAAATACATCTTCTCCTAAACACTTTCAACAATTGCTCCAAACTAATTATAGTAGCTTAAAAAGAAAAAAAAAAAAAAATCTACTTTTCAGCCTTATGTAGGTCATCCAGTGTTGGAACTTAAAACTCTCAGATCCACAACACAGTCGATAGGAATGACTGGAGGGGAAGCAGCATGTAGAGAAGCCCATATGGGCAACATATGCTCCACCAGGAAACCACTAACTTTGTGACAGCAGCAGAATTTTCAGGGTAAGAGATGTTTATACGTGGCTCCAAGAACAGAGTGTGGTCTAAAGGTGGCAGGCAGTATATCCAATTATAAAATATCCCATTAGAGTCATCTGTGGGAACAGAACACACATGATACCCTGCTAGAATACTAAACCGCTAAGTGTGCTAAAACACACAGGCACCACTAATATAGCCAAGGCTTCCTTACATGAATTCAGTTTAGAGGCAGTGCAGTTGTGCTGGTTTTGGCTGGGATAGAGTTCATTTTCTTCATAGTAGCTAGTATGGTGTTATGTTTTGGATTTGTGCTGGAAACAGTGTTGATAACACAGGGATGTTTTCGTTACTGCTGAGCAGTGCTTACCCAGAGCCAAGGGCTTTTCTGCTTCTCCCCCCACCCCACCAGCGAGGAGCCTGGGGGGGGCACAAGGAGTTGGGAGGGGACACAGCCGGGACAGCTGACCCCAACTGACCCAAGGGGTATCCCAGACCATAGGACGTCATGCTCAGCATGTAAAGCTGGGGGAAGAAGAAGGAAGGCGGGGATGTTCTGAGTGATGGCATTTGTCTTCCCAAGTCACCGTCAGGTGTGATGGAGCCCTGCTGTCCTGGAGGTGGCTGAACGCCTGCCTGCCCATGGGCAGTAGGGAATTAATTCCTTGGTTTGCTTTGCTTGTGCGCGCAGCTTTTGATTTACTTACTAAACTGTCTTTATCTCAAGCCATGAGTTTTCTCACTTCTACTCTTCCGATTCTCTCCCCCCATCCCAATGAGGGGGGACTGAGTGGCTGTGTGTGACTTAGTTGCTGGCTGTGGTTAAACCACAACAGCGGTCCAGCCTTTTCTGTCTAAAAGACAATATATATTAAAAAAAAAAAAAAAAAAAAAAAAAGCATGGTACATTTCCAAATCATGCCAATTAGCAACAATTTGTGTATTGTCAAATACAATGTTAAAGTATACCCAAGTCCTTTCCAAGAAGGCCAAAAAGCAGAAAACTTCCAAATAGACAGAAAGTACTCAAAACCACCAGCCAAGAAAAGACCTAGTGAGCTTGGGAAAACTGGCTGCTTAGGACAGGAATATGTTAATAATCTTCTATTCTTCCCTTAAAAGGTGATAAATCCTACTTGTGTCACATTCAAATATGCAAAACTTAAAATAGGGAAAAAAAAAAAAATCCAGTTTTCACCAATTCTTCAGGAGCTTAAAAAAAAAAAAAAAGGCATGCTGGGAAATACTGTTAGTATCATCCTAATTTAGATAGGAGCTAAGTAATAAAAACAAAGAAAAAAGAAAAAAAGAAAAATGCTCTGAGAAAGAACTGTTAGCAGGTGGAAAAATGTGTAAGTGAACTATTGCAACAGCCAAAGCTGTTTGTCATCTCTAGGTAAGCTTCACCGGAGACTATGAAATCCAAATGTGAATCATATATTCTGAGCCTGCCATCATTTTTTATTTGATGTGCAGGAAGGTGTGGAGAAGTCTCCACACTTCCTATGTTGGATGATCACTGTAAGTTACAGAGCTATATTCTATTCAGAACTCAGCATGAAGCCACATGTAAGCCTACAGCTTTCAACTGTAAAATGGGTGACTAACAGCTGCATCCCACAAGATAATAGTACAGAAAATCTTGAACAGTTCTGAAAGCATCTAAACCCACAGAAATACAGCTACAGTCTTTGAATGAGCTGGGATGTTTTGAGCAGAGTAGATAAAATAACATTTATTACTTTTTCTACATTCTGCTTTGACTAGACATTCAAAGATTTTCAAGCAAGCCTATGATTTTCTATGACCAGAAATTAAAAAGTGAAGTTAAGAATCTTTGGGGAGCAGGGGGTAGAATCAGAAGATATTCTAAGGTAGCAATTTATTGTTTCTTTCATATTTCTCAACTTCTTGGATTGAAAGACTATTATCAAAGAGTTATCAGTGTGAAGACAATTCCAATAACTCATTTCTTCTTCTTTTACAACCTCTATGTAGAGTACTTCTTCATTTACTTATATTTTTCCACTTAGTATTAGGGAACTAAATTCTACTAGCTGAAACTTCAACGTATTAGTGCTTAAATCACTTTCAACCACCTTGTAGCACAAATGATTTTACATATGTTTTATGAAAAGATAAATCTTGGCTGTTTAGAAAAGAAGAAAAAGCTCCTTATCAAAAAATCCCATTGCCCTCTAAATACATACTACCCTATAAATGCACACCGCCACAACATATTAAGATATTTCAAGGCATTGCTGTCTTTCAAAAAAAAAAAACCAACACCAAAAAAACCCCAAACAACCAACACCAAAACAAAACCCAACCAAACCCTCCCCACCCCCACCGTATCATACCTGCTACTTCAAAAGCAAATAATCCTATTTTTACTACCAGTGCAACTTTCAGCAAACAAGGTCTCTAGGATTCAAGTCTATTTCTGCTCACACTACTGAAAGGACCGAAAGTGTTCATACATGCAACAGAGAAACTCACGATCTCCTGGCTTACAGAAGATTCCCCAAAGATAGAGGACAGTGTGTGGCTATCTTCTCTTCTTACACTTACTTCTTTTGCCTCCTCTGTTTCCCCCTTACATCTCTCCCAAAACCACACACTTCATAACAGAGTTCCTGTAGTGCATATTAGGAGCATACTTTATGGATAGTACAGTATTTTAAGTATTCAGAACCACATTCTTTGCCATTTCATTCATACACATACAGATACGCTTATACTATATGTGCTGAGGTGGCTCTACAAGTGCATGTAAGGCAATACAAGTCATTTCCCCCTCTTCTTTGCTTACTCATACAAAATGTACTTAAGGAGATGACCATTTAGTTCTAATCTAAGTGTTAACATAATGGAAAAGCAAAAGGAGTAGATGAATGGGAAAACCAGCAATTCGCTAAATGTTATCTTGCTTAAACAATACATTCTATATGCGTATATATTCACAGTCTCACAGACCACCGCTCTCTCTTCCATAGACTAGAAAGTATTAAGGTCAATTATCCCTTAAAACTCTCGCATGCCAGTAGAGAAGATTTCTGGTTTGAACTTCAGGGCATGCAATGCATGCATTATGGAAGAAGAGTGTATGGAAGGAACAGCACAACACTATCAATTTTCTTTCCTTTCCTCTCCCATATCTTAGTAGTAAGCAGTTATAAAGCCTCAAACCATTATCTTAAAGGAAAGTGCTAGCTAATTATGTCTTTATCAGCATTTCTTTATATTCTACTTGCACAAAAGACTAAAGTCATAGTTTGCATTTAAATGCAAATTACTGAAGATAAGCCAAATATTCAGAATTTTCTTAAAAAATCCACTTCCTAAAGAAAAAGAACCACAAAAAAGAAACATAAGTATTAAGGAGCAAAGGACAATTTACTTTGTTTTTAAAACAAACAGATCTCACTTACTTCTGAATGATGTAGTAGTTCATTTCCTGACAAGAACTTGTGATTCCAACTCATCATTTAATTACACAGCAACTTGTCTGGCAATAAAAACCCTGTGCCAGAAGTCCATAGTCTTATAGCTCAAAGCCTTCCCAGTGACAATTTCCCTCCACAGATTCAGGAGCATATGTTATGTCAAGACACATATTTCTAAGTTTATAAAGTTTGGGGAGAGCTTTCAGGGATTCAGACAGACAACCTACATCCTAGGAATTTTCTAGGCTCTGTCTTTCAATTTGAGCTAGAAAGGTAGGAGGAAAAATATAAAATCTTGAGGCGAGACTGGACAAGTGAAGGAACTCATTTAAATTCACAAGTTGAAAGCTCCTGATCCACCCAAGTAAGGCAAAATAAGACAGTCATTAACAGGAAAAGGAGACAGTAACAAGTGTTAAATTAGTGACTTTAAATGTTATTAGGATTTTTTAGATTGCAGAAGGATTTTAAATACTTCTACAAGCACTGTAAGAAAAAAATCGCAACAGAGCAAAATGCATTTGCAAAAACATTGTATGACAAACTAGGAGCATGAAAATCATCATTAATAAGATACTACTTTCTTTCAGTAAATACAGCCTAAGCTTCTACAAGAAGTCTGAATGACTCTGAAAACCCAAGCCTTCTCACACATCATGACTGCTGTTTAGGAAGCTGGTTACATAAAATTTAACACAATACTGACAGCACATAATGTAATGCTCCCCTTCTCTCCTTCAAAAGCCCAACCCAAAATATACAGCCAATATTAAAGGTGTAATTCATCTAATCTGAGATGTCTTTGAAAATATATTTATGTCTGCAGCTGAACCGTCAGCTTAGGCCCCTTCTAGTCAGTGGAGACAAACAGGCATAACAATCTGCTCATCCTAACGCAGATACCTACAGATGAGACAAATTGCAGCCCAGAAATGCCCACTTTTCTCTGCTGACAAGGGAAAATGACCTGCAGTACACACTCAGCCAAACATCTCCACTTGGTAGGATGAATTCCACTCGTTCTGCCATACAGAGTCCAATTCCCTCATCCCTGCCGTAACTACTAAAACTTAAAAATGAAAAAATAAAACAAGATAAATCCATTATTTTAAAAGTAAATGTAATTCATACATAAAAATCATCCTCCAGCTCAACAAACTGTCAGAAATGTATTAAAAGATATTTCAATTAAAGAAGCCATTAAAAATGACTATACTGTAAGTATCAAATAAAATCTTATCCAAATCCTAAAAAATGGGGTTTCCCTTACACTTGCAGAAAGGCCCAGCTGAAATCACTGTATCTAAAAAGGAATCTCTGGTATCATTTGCATCAGTAACCAATAATGGGAATACGATTCAACTCCTGATTTAGAAAGACAAATATAATTTGAAATGTTTTTTGGTTAAAATTCATCAACAATTTCACCTTAACAGCAAGTTGCACTACTATATGTATTTGTGTGCTGCTCAGTTTTTAGCTGTAGGTTACCAGTGCATTTCTAATTGCATTTCTTTAGCTTCCTGATTCTTCCTGAAGAGGTTTTACCTTGTTTTACAGATGTAGTCTTCTCACAGATTATTTTTTTTCCCCTTGTTTTGTATTTCAAGTGGTCACCTACACTAGAAAAGTTAAGGTGACTTCTCCAGCAAGAGGAACAATGTAAACTCACATCATGTGTCTGTGCATTGAACTACCACAGCTAAAGCCTGAACTTCCAACTATTAAACATTCTCCAGCAGTGGTTAGCACTGGAAAGCATTAAGTCCTGTGTTTCTACATCACACAAAGTTTTGAAGTCCCCTCCAAGAGACACCTACATATAGGAACTACAGTTTAACTTGCCAAAAGATTTTGGCATTTGTAGGATTGGGGTTTTTACGCTGTTTGTTTGGTTTTGTATGCAAACCCAAATCATAAGCACTCAATCGTATGAAGGAAGTGACAATAATTCTTAGGATTTCTATTGTTTCAGAACAAAATCTCTCAGTGCTAAAGAGTGAGCTATTAAGAAACAATAAAACTGAGTTTGCGGCAAAATTACTTGTACTTCAGTATAGCTTTTTCTTCAAGCATATCAACAGTCTCAAAGTCAACTGGACTATTCCGATAACAGCGTAAAACACTAATTCCATTCCTTGTCAATGTTTCAGCCTGATTTTAATCAAAGGAATTTAATTCCTCTTTTCTGCAGGGAAATACAAGAATGCATATAAATGCGAACAGAATCAGGCTCACATGCAAACCTTTCTGTATGCTTGAATACCACACTATTGGATACACCTAGCTGGCTTTCTCTGCTATTTTGAACAATAAAGTGTCTTGAAATCCATAAATACAACTTAGTTGCCAATGTACCCCATAACAGACATAGGATATAAGACTTCGCGTTGCCTGCGTCCTTGTACAAATAACACTGAGTTTAGCTCTCCAGGTGCTGGCCAGAGCTCCATCCCTCCCTGATTCTCACACATCTCAAGCACTGAGCTCTCCCCTCCCTGCCACCATCCCAACAGCCAGCCTTCTCCACAACAGCTTTACTTGTCTATTAGTTCTCAATGCCAGCCCAAAACTAAGCACTCCCTCAAGTGCATCAGGTGGGAGAGGAAAGAATAGAAAAAGCAAGAATTTCTGCTGTGCAATAAAGCGCCAAACCCCTCAGCTTTTGCGAAGACGTGTGGTCCCCTGTTCATCCTTCCCTGACACATTAAAAGCTAGGAGGGATGAAAGTCAGTCTCTGATCTCCAATAGCAATACAGGGTCACCTTTAGAGACAGGGTGCTGCAACGCAGCTCTCATTTCCCCACCTGGAACCGATCAAAGCCACAATGGACAGAACATTTATATTCATGTTTTCTTTGTCTCCTTCAAGTAATATGTAAAACCTGAGAGAGAGAAAAAAAGAAAATAAGTAGCCTCCCAAGAAACCACCAGCTAAAACAGCTCTCTTATGTTCCAGTCTCAAAATTATATCCAGTTTGGGTATAACTTGTGGCACAGATAATGCAAAATAAAAAACCCCACCAATGCCACTGGCACGAAAAGGGAGCAGTGCCTGCTTTGTACCTCTGAGGGTCTAGCCTCATGCACAGGGAGGCCAAGTTTGACTTGCGTTCCCTCTCTTTTTAATATTAAAGATGAATCCCGAAGAACAGCAATAATCACCACGAAGCAATAACATTTAATAGAAGGGCATTTAAGTGACTATATTTATCAGAAAAGCTCTGCCGCCCACCCCCCCAGCTTTTACCGGTAGAGAGAATAAAAATGAAATCTCTGTAAAGCCTACTGTTTTTTCCTCCTGCATTATTTATACCAATTGTTTTGTTTTAAATAATAATTAAAAAAAAAAAAAGGAGTAATACAACAAAGGACCGTGCAGTTCTTGATTGAACACTACCACTTTTCTGGCTGCCACGGCAGATAAATAAAAAGAGCATAATATGCAGTGAGCCTAGACCTAAAAAAAACAAACAAGAAGTTAATTACATCTTTTCAAATAAGAAAAGGGGAAGGAAGATGGATTTAAATGTTATCAGAAGAAAGTAATCAAGATTATTATTCTACCAGAAAATATCCCAAATGCATAGAGAAGAACAAAACCCACAAATAAATAAGCAATCACTGTGTTGTGTAAACGGACAGTTCACTTCTCAATAAATCTGGCTCTTCTTATGCATGACTAAACATAGTTACATAGATGTTTTGCTAGGGTAAGCGAGACTGAGAGCACTATATTGGAAACCCCCTTAATTGGATCACAGGGCAAAAATTTCAAACAAATTTTTAGGCTGCAACTTTGTATATATCTGCCTGCAGGGATCCCCCCCTCTCAACCAAGCCAATTCAGCAAGCTCCAGACGGGCGGCCCAGGCAATGCCCACTGCTACCAGCACAGCTGTGTTTCTCAGAAAAGCTGTAATACCTCTGTACATTGAGAGCGGATTTTGGAGCATGATGAAGGAACGTTGCCTGTGTCCAGAAAACGTATTTTGCCATCTACGTAAAAACAACCTCTGGTTTTAGACAAGCTATTGTACCGGGTGTCCGTGGCGAGGCGCTGGCAGCGGGGGCTGCGGGGCGGGCGGCCTCTGTGAGGAGCGGCCGGGGCTGCCCCGTGCCGGACACAGCCGGTTCCAGCCGGATCCAACCCGCCCGCCCCGGGGCACCGCTCAGCCCCGCGGCCAAGATGGCTGCGCCTCTGGGGAAATTTAGTTAAGAAAGGGCAAAACGCCGCACAACAGCGAGGGAAAAAGCGTGAGGAACAGCCCTGCGACACCACGGTCGGAGAAGGAGGCGGGGAGGAGGTGCTCCAGGCGCCGGAGCAGAGATTCCCCTGCAGCCCGTGGAGAGACTGTGGTGGAGCAGGTTGTCCTGCTGCAGCCCGTGGAGACCACACTGGAGCATGTGGTATTTCCTGAAGGACTGCAGCCCCTGGGAAGGACCCACACTGGAGCAGGGCAAAAGCATGAGGAGGAAAGAGCGGCAGAGAACAGCTGTTCTGGACTGACCACAGCCCCCCATTCCCCTTCCCACTGTGCCACCTGGGGTGGGGGGGAAGACGTAGATGAGTTGGGAATGAGGGAGTGATAATGAGCCTGGGAAAAAGACGAGGTGGGACCGGGGCGGAAGGCATTTTAGTTTTCATCGCTGTTTCTTACCATCCAACTCTATTCTGATTGACAATAAATTAAATTAATTCTCCCCAAGTCACGTCTATTTTGCCCGTGATGGTAACTGGTAAGTGATCTCCCTGTCTATCTCGCCACACAAGCTTTTCCATCTTATTTTCTCCACGTTCTATTACGAAGGAGGAGTGACAGAGCAGCTGGGTGGGTGCTTGGCAGCCAGCCAAGGTCAACCCAGCACAGCTATAAAACTCTCATTTCTGTCTACTCAACTAAGTCTTTTGCAGCTGTGTACCCTGAAAAACCTCCAGAAGCTAGAGTCTCCCTCTGCAGCCAAAACCCCAAGGTGCTGGCCTGCCCTCTGACACAGCTAACAAGCTAACACAAGTTATAAGGGAAAACTCCAAACAGCAACATTGCCTTTGCCAGTCTTTTCACCCCGCTCTCTCAAATCAATGAGACCACCCTCCTCAGCTCAGGGTATCCTTGACACTAGGTACTCAAAGATGGTAAAATACAAGGTGACCTGATGAATGAAGAAAGGAAAGAGAGTGGGAGGATGGTGAAAGGTTGGGAGATTACAACTGGGGCAAACAGGAAACTAGAGCTGGGGCAAGTTGCACAACGAGGCTGGGACAGGACCTGGACGTAGCACAGGGAGGTTGAAAAGGGACAATGCAAGGAGACGAGACTGGCAGGAGAGCTCTGTTACAGCGTGATTCTTACCAGGAAAGCGAAATTAGTCTGGAAAATGAGCAAGAACTGGGTCGAAAAAAACCCACAAGTCAATTTGGTGAAATATGGAGGGCTGCTACTTGCGTGATGCCTGCCCTATGGCAGATGCTTCAACACATGTGGGAAAAGAGCAAGCACTGGCAGAAGGGAAAGGCTGTCCACCTGGCTAAACCAAAGTCAAATCCCAGCCTGTGCTCACTGGCAGCAAATTGCTCCTTCCCAGCCACATGGGCAGTTTTGCACAGTGCTCTTACTACTGCTACATGCCCTGTGACAGGCAGCAACCAGGCAGGATGGCAGAGGGCTGCCCATCAGGCACCCCAAGGGACAGAAAGAGGGGCCCGGCAAATGCTGGAGCAGCCTTAGAGCACTGCAGCTTGGCTACTGCATGAGGCTTCCCCCACCAGTGCCTTCTGCTCCCAGGTGGCTGCAGCACAAGTCACACCATGCTCCTGGCATGATGCTACACAGAGGGCTCCAGCAGCATGGGTGCACCAGGGTGGTGAGAGGAATTGCAGGGTTTGATGGACAGCCAGCCCCAAGGTCCAGCCTGGAAGCAGTGATCCAGTAAATAAAGAGTTAAAATGTGGTCAAAGGGTGAATTTCCCCAGCACGGAAATGGGCAGAACCAAATCCACACCAACACATTGTTAAGAGTCCTTCACCACTTCCCAGCATAAAAAACCCTACAACCAAACTATCAAGATAACAGGTTATCATTTGGAAGTCGTCACTGCAGTTGCATTGAACCAGGACACAGGGAAATACCAACGGTCTGAAGGAAATAAACTCAAGATCATTTATAATGAAAGCAAACTTGCAGCAGGTTTGAAATGTCTCCCTTTGCCATCTGTAGTTCCACATTAATTAATATTAAATCTTTCCCAGTACATTACCACAAACAGATACTTTACAAAAATCTTAAACTGCTTAGCATAAACCGTGCAGTTCAGTAAACCAATGGGAAATGTTACTGCACTGAACATTATTTGTTTTAAAAAAATCCTTGATAGCCTCTAATAATTCAAATAAAACTTATTATTAATCCAAAAATATGAATACAACCCATACCATGAATTACGTAGGATTTTTGGACGATACATCAAATTCAAGTTTTTTCTTCAGTTTTCACTTGCTTCCGTTTCTCCTCTAATGATTTCAGACTCCATGGAAATGTAATGGCAAAGGACATTTGGTAGGTGACCTTTGAGTTTTCAAGTAACTTGATTATTCATCACTCTGAGTGACATTATATACTAACCACTATTTACATTTGGTCTTTGAGCGGCTGTGCTCACTTACATATTTTTGAAATACAGCATCTTTCTCACCCCCTAGAATTTTTTCTTTTTTTAAATGGAGTCCTCTACAGATAAAGAACTACTTAGGAAAAAAAACCCCACCACACAGTAAATTAAGTGATTGCACAAAAAATGCCTTTCTGACAACATAATTGCTGTACTATCCATGTGGAAAGACTGCAACACCAAGAAGTTTCAGCTTCTTAGTTTCTTTTTTTAAAGGAGCTTACTGTGTTTTCAAAGTCATTCATTTTGCCCTGAAGTCATTCAAAGGAAAACGAAAGGTCAAGATGGTATGAAAAAGAGGAAAGCACGCAGAAGAAAGAGATCCACCGATTCTCTGCAAGACACTTGCAACAAGGTTTCTGGCCTTTGAACAGCTACCTAAATAAAAGTTTTCCCCTTCTGTCCCACAGCCCATACAAGTCTCCTCCTGCACCAAACTTCCCAACCTCTCAGCTGCACACTATTCCAGGCAGAGTGAAGACTCCACAAATTGTACACCAGATTTCCCAAGATCACAGCTCAGACCACCAGCCACACCCTTCCTAACTTCTAATACAGTTAGGAGACTTCAGTCGTAGGACTATGCCCATGTTTGCCAGCAATGTCATCTTAGCTACAACCCTTCATAAAGTTTCTCATCTGCTTTTTCACTGGCATTCAGGTCTGATGTGAGCCAGAACTCCAATAAATATTAATTTAGCTATTATGGTGCCAATTTCTTCTTGTGCTTTAAGTCACATGTAAGTCTTCTACACCATCTGAAGTGCTGTAGACCACTGTATTACAAGTAGTAATTATTTGAAAGACTACATCTCCACAATACTTTTGTTTATCCCTCTGAAACAGCTTATTCTTTTCCATCCCTCACCTAAGTGAACTCTTTGATAGCAAAGAGTTTGCACAGCAGAATACTAGACAGCACATCGAAAGCATCTCTACCCTTGAGAGACAAGTAGCAACACTGATGGGAGAGCTCTTACGAATTCTCAAGTGCCAGGTCTCAGAAGGATGTTACACTTGAACACAAGATTTGCAGCAAACAAAAAGAGAAATCAATAGAAACGCTACAATGCCTATGGCATGCTTGTATAAGAGTCTCCTCTAAGTAACTGCATCCCCATGCTGAAGGCAGAACATTGTTACAAGCATGAGTTCAAGCGAACAGAGCTGTAATTCAGTCCCCCCCATAGGTGTGAAGTCTGATTTCACATCCGTAAGGAACAGGAAGCAGCTCCAATCCCAGAGCACCAGGCTGTGAACATGCTCTGGCAGGGTCGCTGCTTTAACTTCTCCAGTCCACATTCCAGCTAAACAGAAGCCAACAAAAGGCTCCAAAAAAAAAAACCAAAAAACAAAACCACCACCCAAAAAAAAACCACCCCCAAAAAACCCATGAAAAAAACCATGCAAGCAGGGAGAGATATTAAACCTAGTGCCAAAATTACTTTTCCCCATAGACAAGGCAATTTAGAAGAAATTACCAAACAAAACTATTTTTTTCCCCACAAAGATCTGTGAATAATATTAGGGTTTTGGTTTGGTTTTTAAACAAAAAGCCATATGAAGACCTCTGAATATGGCTAAGACTTCATGAAAGTAGGCATTTAAGTTCTGACTTTTCTGGTTTTCTTTTCAAGAAAAACATTCTATACTGTAGCTCCAAAATACGCTCGTCAAGCCGACCAACTTGCAACAACAGTGGTATGTAGTAAAGAGAGAAATACACAATAATTTAAAAAAAAAAAAAGAAAAAAAAAAGCTGTGTAATTGAAATGACAAAAGGTACCTGATTTCAGCTACATTTAGATTCTGCAATGGAAGACAGTCTTCTATGAATACAGGAATAAGTCAGTCAAGAACTCAATACAAAAACTTTCCAAAGCTTTTCTGACCAGAAATTCCAGCAGAATAGTGCATACCTATTACAGTGTCCCATGGGTGATACAAGTGAACGCAGTTCCCACAGAAGACGAAAAAAGGGATTGTGAGCTCCACAGCAGCACAAAGATAACAGACCAGAATTTGTCATGGAAGCAATCAACTACAGCACGATAACACAGCTTTTATGAAGTACTGACTTCATATTGAAGTATGAAGAATATTGAAGGTATATTCCATCATCTTTCGGGTCTGGCAGATTATGGTCCTGTTCTCTAAAGGCAGGACATTACATAACTTTGTATTTTAGTCTTCATCTTTTTTAGGTACTTCATATGCACCTTCAACTACATTCATTAAATAATTCACTTTTACAGATGTCTTTCTCATAATGTTTCAAAACTCCTTGGTAATCCAACCTGGCTTTACAAGATAGCCAGCTGAAAACAAAACAACCCAAAACTTATTAGAAATGAGTAAGTTTTTTAATGACAATTCTGCTCTAACATTACTGAAATACAGAAATCCCACATCAAGATCTTTCTTGATATTAGAATTCATTATAATCTGCACGTCTGTTTCTTTGAACAGAACACTGATTCCCCAAGGTATCGCCTCTGATGTATAAGAAGTTGAAGCTTGCAGGGAAGCAAAGCATTCTCATAAAGGCATTATGTCTTCCTTTGAAATAGAACTTGAAACTTGCAAGTTTAATTTTCAAAAGCCCACATCCCAAGAAAGTTTGCTTTTAAAAACTGCAAAAAGGAGGCAGAGCTTCTGTTCTTATTTTAAAGACAAACATCGGATAGCATGTTGTGAAACAATAGGAGCTGTAGCATGAAGTTATTATGAAAGGTTTCAGAGGCAGCAAGCTACCTTGAAAGGATTTTCTCTCAGGAGAATGACTGAAAATAAGATTAATACTCTTGAGAAAGCAGAAAGCAAACAAATCATATAAAGAATGAGATTCTGGTTTTCAAGAGAATGAATTACCATAGACAGAACAAAGCTAAAACAGCAGCACTGTGGTAGCCACTTCCCTACAGACAGAAGATTTGAGAGACCTTTTCTAGGACCACTCAATCCAGCAGGAGAAAAAAGGAAGGGAAACTCACCATGAGAGATTACTTCTTCCTTCAAAACTGTTTCTAAAGCCCTAAAACCAGGAACAGGCAGGCAACCAACACTGAACAACCAAACAATTAAAAAAAAAAAAAAAAAAAAGCTAGTTGCTGTAGAATAAGGCCCTTTTTCAGGGGAAAATAATTGTCACACAATTGTTTATAAAAAAACGCATTTTACTATATCAGGTTTAATATAACTTGATACCATATTAAAAACACAACTGCTCTTTTCTTCAAATACAACAGAGCAAGTTGCAAGAGGTATATAAGAGGTACAGGGAAAAAAAAACCTAATTGGGACAGATAACTACCAACATTAAACACAAGACAGGCTATAAAAAAACCCCATACTTAATCAAATAAATGTACTTGCTAATTCTAACTATTTTATTATATCTAGTACAGAAAAGGGTGTGTGTCCAACTAACAGAACACTCATCTTTATTAGTCAAGTGTACTGGAGTAAAATTGTCTTCACTTCAGATAGCATGGAATGCCTTCGAACTTAAGGCCTAACTCTATTTCATGACCGTGAAGCATCCCAGCCCACCAGCTGAGAAGTGCTTGTCTACAGCAGTGTACTACAGCAACACTGATATACCCATGGAAACGAAGATTCAAGTTGACAGAGAGATATTCTTCTTCACAGAGTTTTTCAATTCCCATTAGATCATAAACTTTTAAATCCCATCACCTGGACAAAACTAAATGGGGTAGCTTCATCCTGGTGCTTGTCCCAGTAAATATGGGGACATCATTTTGGGAAGTGATATTTGTTTTCTTAAGAGAAAGCAGAGGTTTCTCAGGGCCTCCCCCCCTCTCCTTCCCTTACATGCAAGCAAAATAATGTTGTGTGAGTCCTAATGACTTTGGATTTGATGAACTCTGGTCTTGAAGAAAGAGATTCCATTAAAAATACAATGTGGTAAAAATGCAGCAGACCAAAATGAACACAATACCCAAATTCAACTCTAGATACAGTTTATATTGTAAACAGTTTGGCAACACTTCAGGATGCAGGATTTATTTCCTTATGACAGAGTCACATGGACATTCCTTCCCACAACTTGGGTTGCAGCCATCACATCCCAGCTCAGCACTTCCCACTAGCCAGAGACCCACACAGCTGTATCTTACCTACACTGCCTACAGCTGGAGAACTCAGGGTGGGAAACTCTTCTCTAGACCTATGATTTTTTTTTTTTTTTTTTTTTTTCCCCTGCAAGAGTGGTCAAACCCCTGAACAGACGTCCAGAGGCATCACAGTCTTTATCCTTGGAGGCGTTCAAATTCCTCCAGACACTCAGTGGAGATCCTACCCACGCAGTCAATGTAGCCAAGCGTGCAAGTCACCTCACTCTACAGCAGATGCCTTATAAATGGCCCAAATGAGTGGATGACCTAATGAACAAACTGACAGACACTATTCTCCACTGACGAGATTGCCACTAACTAATGGGAGGCCAGACAAGTGTGCCCAAATTTACAGATCTTACTGAACCCGTCCCCTTCCCAAGCTCTTCTTTTTGCATAAGCAAACCAATCTCTCCAGTTAAATAAAAACATTAAAAATAGCTAACTCATTTCTGAATCACTGGTTACATCCATGACAATATCTGCTACTTCAACATTACAGCACTTGAGAAGTAATAAAGCCTCTTCATGCATCAAGTAAGAGAAATAATCCTACTGTATGGACAATTCTGTAATTTAAAATAATTAGGTATATTCCCTGCACATTTTCCATTCTTTTATTTGTGAAATACATGAAGGGTAGTTGCAGTGCACAGTAGCATAAGGAACACAGGTTCTTTTATAGCATGAAGGACACAAATATTGTACAGTCACTAAAAGGCCAACATGAAACTTTACATCTCTCAGTTTCCATCTTGATGCACCATCACAGGTTACAAGACACTCTGAAAGTGGACCATGTTATTACCCCAAAATACCAGATGTTTCTGGCATCATGACAAGACAGCAGCATGCTCACAACATCCGCAATAATCTACAACTTGTAGAAAACCCACACTTAAGGGGAGTAACACTTAATTACCAATGCCTCTCCTACTTCAGAAAATATATTCTGTGTAAGCCAAAAATTGGAGGTTGTCATAACAGTATTTCATGAATTATTTAATCATAAACAGTATCAAACAACAGAAAAATAAGGAAAAGAAACCAAGATTCTGTGAGCCTTCTGTAAACATCACCTCATCTTTTGACAAGGGAATTTTTCCCCAGTATTTGATCTCCATTTCTGCTAACTTTCAGAGCTATGGAAATAATGCATATTCAGCCAAAATTCCTAACCTCTAACAACCAGATGCAGGACTTTCAGGCATATTTAGTCACACCATATTGCTCCTACAAACAACTGCTACAAAATAATCTAAGAAAAAAAAAACTGATGACTATGTTGCTTATATACAATGAAGTCCCAGAGTCACATGTTAAAGAATAAATTCACATTCTCCATGAGCCATCTGGTTTAAAGCCAAGTATTTTTCTCCTCCACCCAGAAATCTTGTATAAACATAATAGTACATTACTGTTCTTTCAAGATGAACACACCTAGTAAAAATCAACAATTCCCTCTAAGGCGGATTCATGAACACATTTTATGAGGATAAATTTGCAGCCTGTCCATTTCTGACAGCAGTCAGAAAGAATACCTATTTCTGGACAGGAAGCTGAAAGAAATACCAAAAAAAAGAAGGCATTTTAGAATCTGGTCATGGGCTGCAGTTGCCACACACCTAATTTTCAGTGCAGTAGCTCCCATTCATAGTGCTATGACCTCACTCAAACAACAGTAAAGTCCTTTCATTACTTCCATGTTAACCCACTGCTCTTACATCACAGGCCAGTTAGTAATTGCTCAGCTGTATATTAGCTCAACAGCATTTTAAAGTCAAGTAACGACAGATTTGCCTCAGACAACTAATGTTTGATAGCAGTGTTTAAATTATCCAAGTGTTTCAGAAGCTTGTCCCTTCTCTAATACTGAATTTTATCTTTACAGTCATAAACAGTAGGCTCCCATCCACCAACAGTTTTGTAATTCCTATTAATTTGATTAAATTAGTATCTTCAAAGCAGAAGAGCAACAAAAATGGAGAGTTTGAGGTGTTTTTTTAATTCATGTCTGACCTTCAGAGGCACTGTTGTCAAAACAGGTGAAATCAATTAAATTCATTTTTGAAAAAATATAAATTAAGAAACACTATACTACCCAAACTAAAAGTATACTGAGTTCTGAAAAATTATGCCAAAAAAACCTATCTGACAATTTTCCTTCGCTAACCCTCCTGTAGTCTGCTCCTAAGTCAAAACATTCAAGCAACTGTGTCCGTCACTACCAGTAAGGGAAAATCCAGATTGCCTTCCCCAGAAGGAATTATTCGCCCTTTCATCTGCCTGTCCTTATGCCATGTATTGACTTCTCTGCTAATACTCAGCCTGCTCCTCATTCAGTCACCCCAAATGGGAGATCTGCAGGCTCTGCTTGCACACCTGAAGTTCTCCCCCAAGCCACCCACTGGGGCGGGACGGAAGAGCTGTAACCTTCCATCTCAGGAGGATTTTTTGCCTGCAGAGCAATCACACTAGCAGTTGCACCAACTGTATAGCAAAGGATAAGTGAACCTCTAGTCAAAACTGAGGCACCTCCAATCTCTCCCCTTTCCTGACAACATTAATTCTCTCTTGCAATGACAGTTAAGAAAGGACATTGTATGCATCTTCCTGAAAATAGAGACAACTAGTGTATCATCATCTTGCACATGCCTCCAAAATTTCTCATTCTGATTACTATTGGGGACCATTTTACAGTTTCTGCCTGTTTTCCTCTACATCTTATGTTTAGTTCATAGGTACCTTTTATAGAATCTCGCAGTACTGCTTAAAATTCAAGATTTGCTGATTTCCTTCAACCATGACACTTAAGGGGTCAAAACCATTTCCACGCTGTTTCAGACTAAGCTAGTTTAGCCCAGTACTCTGCCTGTGACAAAGGCTAGCACCAGGTTCTCTAGAGGAAGACACAAGATCCTCATGATAGACTGGAGGCAATTTGCCTTAAATAAACATTTCATCCGGTAATAAACAGAGATAAGCTTAGACCTTCAGCCATGAAGTTCAAGGGCCTTAAAATATCTTTTGATAGTAATTTAAAATGAGGATAATCTAGTCCTGAATATTAAAGTTTTTTGAAGGTAGGAAGAAGTTTAGAAATAAGATAAATGCTTTCCTTGCTCAGAGCAACAGGCAGGAAAGATCCTCCCAGCACCCACTGCAGAGTGAGCAGAGGGCTTCTGTCCAAATAATAACATATCTCACACCAAGGTGCATCACTGAGAACAAACTGCACAGGTAAAAAGCCTTCAAAATATATCAACCAAAGGACTAAAGCTCAGAAAGTGCCGGATATACCAATCCCATTGCAAAAATATTAATGAATAAATGAAAACACCATGAGATAAGTGATAAGAGATGGTTTCCTCCACTTGCAGGATTTGTTTAGTTTGGGGTTTTTTGTTTTAAAGGCAAGTTACCCAAAGTTTTAGTCACCAACTCCAGCAAGTTATTTGCTGCCAGATTTGCTATTCCTCAATGACGGCAAGCACAGCTGAGAAGACTTCCCTCCTGGAAACTAATTATCAAAATCATAATATTCAGATTACATTATCTCAACTATTTCATTAAAAATCAGGAGCGAGGATGGGAGTTGCACTGCTGCAAAGCATATCATGAAACATCGGCAGCTGCAGCTGCATCCTGTAATCTCATGGAGTTTCAAGACAGCTGTGTTAAAGTTTAAAGGAAGACAAGGGACACACAAATTTTTACCAGAAGTGCTCCTCACTTCCATCAGGAGGTCTTTAAATACCACTTCCAGGGAGAAGCAAACTAGTGAAATAAAGGGGAGTGGGGAAGTCTCTCAGTCTAGAAACAAACCCAGAAATGTAGACCCAACAGCTGACTAGAGACAGTTAAAAACTAGCAAGTTTTGAGTATCATGATAGTCCATGCTCTTACTTACCTATTTTAATACAATGGCTGGCTCCATAGCCATACCATGTTGTGCTCCTCCAGACAACTAGGAGGAGCTGACGTTTGACGTCTGCACATTATGATAAAGACAGGAACCCAGGGGCTGGGGGACATGACACTATTTAGCCATTTTTCAGATCTGTGTAGATTAGGAAAAAAGTATACAATTATATCATATTTTTAATTCTGCACCAGTTATGATTTAATTACCTGATTTCTGCTTACAGGAAATGGCCAAGAACATTTTCTCACTCTGCCTGATGCTGGCAAACCTATTCAAGAATGAGGCATTTAAATTAAAATGTTAAAGTTTACCAGCCTTTTTTTTTTCCCTACTGCCTTACCATTGCAGAGTGGTATGATTATTCTCAAAGTCTACCACTTAAAAAGCTTAAGGAACAATCTCAGAAATGTTTACTTCAAAGTGTTGCATAATGTCATTATTAGCATTTTACTTCAAATCATGACTCATGGATATTCATTCTGAAAAGCTATAAAATAAAAGGAAGCATGCAGTGAGAGACCAAGGCAATAATGAAAACAAGAATGGAAATCAATAAAGAGAAAAAGAACTAGAGCAATGGGACCTGGACCGTATCACAGACCATAATTCACTGGTGACTAACTTAGACTGAATGCTAACGACTGAGTGCTGGCAGGAACACATTTGATCAAAACCTACCTGACACAGTGCAGAGCTCAAAAGGCAAATCAAGCAGGTCTCTCTGAAACTACTGTAATTAGAGCTTAGCGGTGTGGCCATTTTTTGTTCCCTTCTTAAAGGGAAAAAGAAAAAAAAAAAGGGAAAAAACCCAAAAGAAAATAGTCTTAAAGCTATTACTCTCTGTAAATGCTTGGTTACAACTTCACAAGATATTCACAGAGCATCTACTTGTGCAAAATCCCACTGAAATGAAAAAAGTTCACTTGCTCGCATTTCCTAAAGGCCAGAATTTGAGCAGGGCATTGTAGGCATGTGAATGGGAAGAGGTTAAGTGATTTCAGGACAGCACACGTATTTAATAACATGAAGGCAGATGAGATAACATCAGATGTTTGAAAGAAACAATTAAAGGAAGTTGGCTGAAAGCCTCCCAGCCTTCCCCACTGACAACAACTGCGCTCAAAGACAAGCCTAACAAAAACGGGCCAACAGGGGAATTACTGGAGTAGAACGAAAGCTGTAAAATCCAAAGCCAAGGGAGAATAAAGACGCTTTCAAACACGGACCACTACAGGTCTGCATTTATAAAGCAGTCCCTCCAGGTGATGGGGACTGCTGCCAGGGAGCCCAGGGAAAGATACTGGCATCTCACCTTGGCACCACAAAGCAGGAATACAAAGGTACGGGCAGCAAGGACAAAATCCCAAACTGGTAGGTTAATATGCTTCACTGCCCACTTTTGCTGGATTTGGCTGGGATAGAGTTAATTTCTTCATCTAGCTAGTATGGGGCTATGGTTTGGGTTTGTGACCAAAACTGCATTGATAACACAGGGATGTTTTCGTTACTGCTGAGCAGTGCTTACCCAGAGCCAAGGGCTTTTCTGCTTCTCCCCCTACCCCACCAGCGAGGAGGCTGGGGGGGCACAAGGAGTTGGGAGGGGACACAGCCGGGACAGCTGACCCCAACTGACCCAAGGGATATTCCAGGACGTCATGCTCAGCATGTAAAGCTCGGGGAAGAAGAAGGAAGGGGGGACGTTCGGAGTGATGGCGTTTGTCTTCCCAAGTCACCGGCAGGTGTGATGGAGCCCTGCTGTCCTGGAGATGGCTGAACACCTGCCTGCCCATGGGAAGTGGGGAATGAATCCCTTGTTTTGCTTTGCTTGTGTGCGCGGCTTTCACTTTACCTATTAAACTGTCTTTATCTCAACCCACGAGTTTTCTCACTTTTACTCTTCCAATTCTCTCCCCCATCCTGATGCGGGGGGAGCGAGCAAGCGGCTGTGTGGGGCTGAGTTGCCAGCTGGGGTTAAACCACAACACCAGTGAACATGCCTTGTTCATCTCCAGTCTATGGCCAAGAAAAAATAACCAACCACTCCCTGTCTCGGGTGTGTGAGTGAGTGACAACGTCTTTCCTTCTATCATATTTAAACATTGGGGGAAGCCGCATCTTTCTCCTCCGAACAGCTTAGGAACCGTTTTAATCCAATGAGAACCCACTGATCAGCCGCAGTTTATGTTCAGGGTTTATTTTCTGTCCTCAGGTCTTTGACTTAAGTTCACGCAGAAGAAAAAAGACTACCTTACTTTGAAATAAACTCACCACCAAGTTCTTTGGAGGTGATTTACAGCAAGCTTAGAAACAGCTGAACTGTAGCTTTCTGCTTATGAATGAAGCAGTAAGCTGTAGGAAGAAAATGCAGTGTCTCCAGATGTCTTTTTAAACCTCTGATGCGTTAACTTGAGTGAGGTACCCAGTCAACCCATGAGTGTCTGAAGTGACACACACCAAACGCTTGCTCAAACTACTAGGGAGTGGAAAACCTGAACACTGCAGAATCTAGAGGTTGAGGTTTTGTTTGTTATTTTTTATAATATATACTTACTTTAGAGGGAATTTTTCTAACAGTAACAATTCAGTTTTGGAAAAAAGAAATTGGACTAACCTTGTCACATACAACTATCAAGTACCCTCCCCTCTCAGATCACCAGGAGTGGCTGAGCAACGGATCTTTAGACGCTCAGCAAAGGCCTTTCTCATTTAAGTCGTGAGTAAATTCTTATCTTTTATTCTGCAAAAGCTGCTTAAGAAGATTTCGGTACACACTGTGCTGGTAATTTATGTATCTAACCAAAAGCAACAGAACAGGACTCCTGATCTCCATCTCTCCCACTGTCACACAAAAAAAATGGCACAGTGATTAGGAACATGCCTGAGGAACAGAGCTGACACTCCTGCATAGCTATTGCATACTGAATTGGAGGGGGTTGGGGGGTGTCTGCTATTCTGGAGATGCAATTTCCTTTCCAAACTTCAGATAAAAAAGCAACTTTCAATATTTCTATTATTTGCAAAGTGACAGTAGAGGACCAATACTTAGATATCCTTCATGTTTTGTGCAGAGGGCATAACAATGAAGGTCTGAAGCATACAGAAATCAAGAGCTTTCAGAGGGAGCAATAGAGCTTATTCCTTCCACCAGCTTCCAGCTCTGCACACTTTTACTGAGGCTACCGATTTAATTTGACAGGATGCCTCTTTTCCCCCTTCTAAAGCTTTTCTTCCCTCTTGTGCAAAGGACCAAACAACACAATCCTGAACCAAAAGAAAAGACACACATGCTGTTCTGTAAAATCCAATATAGTTGAGGAGTGTGAGGAATGCAAGAGAATTGTGGTGAATGAGGTTTGCTTAACTTTGTGCAAGTAAACCTCACAGGAACAAGAGCCAGAATTTCAAAGTGATTCACTCAGTCCCTAGCACAAGTGTGAGCACTGTTCCCAAGAACCACAGAAATAATGACTGACCTTCAGAATATTTCACAGTATGTTCTTTGTGCCAGCTTTTCAAAAAATTATAATTACTTAGAAGTGCTGAGGAGGATTAAGGCAGACAGGCCAAGGCTCCTCGCAACTTTCCAATGTTGGGAGATGTCTGAAATACAGCACCACAGGCATGATCAAAGATGAGGTAGACCCAGAAGTCACTCGTTGTGCTCTATTCAACCACAAGGTTGTGCGGTCAAAGGAAGTTAGGAAGGAAGCACTGATCTATGTCTTTTGTCGCTCAGAAAACCAATGTATATACATGTCAGTGGGTTTGAAAACAAAAACTTTGGCTCAAGTTTGCTGGATAATATTTTAGAGAGGAGAATTAACTCCAAACATTGCAGCATAATTGCACCATTACACGGTGTCTGCTATGAGCATTCAAGTCATATGCAAAAGTATAGTAAAAATTCACAAGTCTAGATGCATTCTGTAGAGAAATCTGCATGTCCTGACAATTTAACCTCCCATGGTCAACAAAAAGCTTGACCCAACAGATGTTTGTTAAACTCTGCTCTGCATGTGCCAAATGTGGCCAGGGCAGAATGCCAGAAACAGCCTTTTTAGAAGCTTATTGGACGACCTGGAACTCAGGACTTTTGACAGCAGTTGGGCTAAAAACAAATTAAAAGGAAGGCACGCAGCAACGCTGCAACTGAATGCATATGAACTGTGCCACTGAACAGTCTTTGTTCTTTATCACTGCAGCATTTAATTATTTTGAGAGCTTGCTGATATGCATGGTTATTGAACATGAATCCAGTCTCAGCAGTTTGTATTTTGTCAGAAAGATCTTTTAGCCTAGAAACTGAGAAGTGATAATTTATTCTCTACGTCAAGAAATTAAGAGGAGTTAGTCAATTCAGTCATCTAGACTGAAGAGCTGAGAGACCTGAACGAGGTGGCATGGAAGTTCTTTAGAAGAAGAGTCTGAAAGTTGTCCGGCATTGCCGAAAGAAACCTCTTTCCCAAAGTAGGGCAGCAGGTCTCTACATTCAGAGGAGCATAGACTCCTCAGGAGAAGGACATAAAAATAAGGTTAGAATCAGGGTAACAGGGCAATGTCTGACACAGAATGGGAAGGATTAGTCATACGAAGTCACAGATTTACTAGAATTATTTAAAAGATGATGAAGTAATCTGTTTGCTTTTTATTCTTGCTTTCTGGCTAAAAGAATTCTGTAGATCTTATCTAGACAACAGTTAAGCAGTTGAGATACTGCCACAAAGGGGAAAAAAAAAAAATCCATAAAAATGTGAGGATAAGTGTTAAAGGAGAAATAGCAGGCCTCTAGAAAGGTAGCTGCAAAGTTCTGGAGGGCTATAACTGCAAACTAAACATAAATGCAGTATTTCCATACTTGTTATGACAGAGAGAACAGGAACATGACATTGTAATCTTCTGATTTTGAAGACGCATTGAAATTCAAGGCTGGGATGCACTAGCACACAGAGTAGACAGGAAAACCATACGGGAAAACACAGCCAGTGTAAGAGCTGTGGTTAACAGAAACGGGGTGAAATTCAGCATCCCCTGCTTCAGGCCAGGACTCACAGGAACTTCTGTGAGATTTTCGTTCTCCTTGGCTGCTCCGAGCTGAAGGCTCAGATGTGCTGCCGGAGCACACCCCAGGCACCATGCTAACGTGAAAGGTGACACGAGAAGGAGGATGAATTAATTCCAGCTGCAAAACATACAGAGAAAGGCTGTTAAGATAATCAGAGAAGGAGAAAGACTACTGCCTGAGGGATGGTTCAGAGCTTGGATTGTTTCATATAGCACAACGAGACACCATCCTCTATTAAATCCTTCAGGAAGGAAAAGCTGTTATTTTAACTGAAGGGCAGAACTGACAGAACAGCAAGTGCGTACAAAACAAACTGCAGATGGATTCAGTTGGGAAACAGAAGTCTCACAACTACTAGAGTAATGAAAAACAGTGGGGATACCCACTAACTGAAGTTTTTACCTGCAAAAAAGGGACAACAGGTCTCTCTTTCGGACATGAGACTGCCTCAGTCCAGGAGGTCCCTTCCCATTTAGTGTAAAACTACAATACACAGTAACTTGTGTGTTGAAGACCTTCATCAACTCTGCAATAATTTTGCAATATAAGCTTTCCATCCCACAACAAAGCAATAATCTCATTCAGCCACGATATATGCCAGGTTGCTTACTAGGTGTACCTGAGGCACACTGGCTTTGTTAGCCTAGCTTACTACACATTCTGTCAAACCATTTAATTAAATATGTATCACTAAAGGCACAAATACAGTAGCAGAGCTGTTTGGCAGCAGTGGTGCTATTCCCTAGTAACTATTTTGTGATTCAGAAAGAATCTTCTGAACTGGCAGGTGGATAAAATACCTGTTTTAACACAAGAACTATTGAGGGGAAACCTACAGATACCCTATTTGTGCCACCTTTCAGAAAAAGCCTTTATTTTTGTTTACTAAGTTGTATGCACACAGTTTGCAAACACACACACAAAACTGCTTAGAAGCCACTGCATCAGAAACAGTGTCCCTAACTCAGCCTATCTCAAAGCATCCACAAGTTTATGACTCCTCTTAAAAAAAAAAAAAATTCTCCTGCATTAAATGCCATCCCCTTTTTAAAACTGTATTAGTTTAGTCCATTCTGATCTTTCTCACTCTTCTGCACTGATTGCACAAATTTACTCACTTGCTATAGAAAAAAAATCAAATTATTTCAATGTTTTATTTGGCTTACAATTATTAGGCTTAAAATTAGCAAACAACTTACAAGCATTTTGATAGTACCCGAAGTGCTGGTTTTTTTACTTATCCATATGAATGACTGTAGTGAATAAATATTACCTGACACCTGCCTTAAACACACAAATGCAGATACTGTCCGAGGATGGGTTCACTCCATTGACAAAACGATCTAGTTTCTCACACTGAATCCTTCACTCTTTTTGAAAGAAAAGGTTAGAGGTTACCTATCTTCTGATGTTATTATGCAATTCTGTCCATTTTCCATCCTCTCCAGCATTATACATAGAAATGGATTTGCATCGCTGACCACCCATATTGCTCACAGCTTCAACAACTCACACCTCTTTACTCAATCTCTCAGTCTACATATCACTCCAGCTATTATAATCAGTATGCATTACCCCATTTATCTTATTAGCACTGAGGCAGTGATCAGTCTGATCACTGATGTGAAGAAACTGTTCTACTCTAACCCATCACTCTTAAAAATAAAATGGGCCATCTTCTTTTTTTTCCCCAAAGAGTGGCTTATGACAGCTGTGCTAATTGCTCTGTAGCCTCACTGAAGTCAGAGTGAGAAAAAGGTAAGAGCTATCTGCCCAGTTGTGCAGTGCTGGGGGTAATTTGGCAGGGGGGGAATGACACTTTTTTTTTTTTTTAACCACACAATCAGGATAGTTGTTTTCCTGTTGGAACTAATTATTTTTCCACTGTAGGCAAAAAAATACAAATTGAATCAAATTAGGAAAATAAATTATCCTTCACACTGAGAACACACATGCCATGTTTCAATCCAGAGCAAGTTTCTGCAGCCAATGTATAAATCCATCCTCAAATACAAAAACAAATCAGATATTTAAGTCTTATGCCTGTAAGACTTCAAGAGCAGAAATAGAAAAGTAGAAATTCAATGTATTGTATTCAACAGGGCATACTCTGAGCTAGCCCTAAGGAATCAGATCAATTCTAAAAACTCAGTATTAATAAAAAATAAAACCTCTACTGTTAAGAGAAGCCATAGGAACATCTTTGCTTCCTTATCACAAGATTTGAGAGTTTCTTTTTACATGAAGTAGCTACCAAACTGAACCAAGGCAGAAATATAGATCTGCAGGGTTTGGGGTGTTGGTTTGTTGTTTTGGTTTGGTTGGGGGTGATGGTGGGGGGGGGGGGGTGTTCATTTTAAAGAAAATAAATGGCAATTTACAATTTTTACAACAACAAACAGAAAAAGATGTTTCTGAAAAAGTAGTAGTAGTAGTAAATGGCTTGTATTCAGTATTTTACGCTCAATGTGTAATCTCTTTAAAACAGATTAGATCATAACATGCTACTCCCTTCATATCAGTATCTGTACCTTTTTTCTCCTTTTATATATAACCGTACACATGTGTATTTTTCACGTCCCATAGGGAATTTGGCAGAACCACAGCATGCAGGGAAGCGGGGATGCCCCACCAGCAGCAGGACCCCCCTGCCACGGTCGCACAGCGCAGTTGTGGTCTCACTTCGGGCGTACACGAGTTGACTGTTTCCCCGTGCCAGTACATGAATACATTCAGAATTACAACGCACAACCTTATGGGACCAAAAAGATATGGATAAATTTATTGAACCCCAGAACAAGTAAAAGACACTACGGAGGATATGGATATTCCAGTTCTGGGTCTGCTCCCTCTGTGAACATGAATCCCATGTAAAGGGGGGCTCACTGCAATCATCCCAGATCGATCAGCAAGAATTAAATGTAATGCCTGTCTGGGGGACATCATACGGCAGTGGGTTAGTCTCACAGCCTAATTACTTGCAGGCACCCATATCCCTCTTGGCTGCCTCCACGCACACGCCAGTGCTTTGGGGCACCTCCAGCCTCCCACCTCGGCCTCCAGCAGATGCTTAGAAGCAGCATAGGAAATTATACTTAGGGTTTGATGCTTCCAAGCATTTGTAGGTTTTTTATTTCTAATCTAAGTTTCTATAAACATGTCAAAGTAATTGAGGACCAGAGCTATTTAAAGATTTCAAGTTTATGAAATAAGGAGTGCCCAATTAGGCAGCAACACCCAGACAGGTGCCTGGATAAAACTTAACCCCTGTTAGCCCCTTTAAAGAACTGCTTAGGATAATAAAACCTCATTAATCAGGCTAGATTTTTTTTTTTTTGTGGTGAGGAAAATAAATCTTTAAACTTTCCATTTTTGTTCTGTCAGATGTAATTTTCAGATTGCTATTTTTTCAAGAACGTAGAAAAGAGAAATCACAGTCCATTTGGTGGCCTGTACACTTGACGGCCAACAGTTGCCACACATACACATGCTACTAATCAACACGGAAAGGATGTTACCCAAAGGCCCTCTCCAAGTATTAAAGACCTCACTCAACTGTACGAGCAGCAGACTACTGCAAAGCCAGCTATTAAAACAAAATACAGTACGTCAGCATATTTCATAAGCAGGTTCTATTGAAGTCATACATAAAAAAGAAATAATTGAAGAGAGCATTTGATATTAAAATGGAAATACTATTCCTATTCTACGTGTCATTCTGCCCCCATTAATCCCTCCCTCAGCACTAGAAAGTATAAGCACAGTGACCTCTTGCAAATCAGCCCAGGTCTATCTGCGGGATTAGATTCAGTGGATGGCTCAGGGTGTCACAATATTTTCCAAGGGCACTTTATTTGCTGTCTGAAGATACTCTTGAAAATGATTTCTCAGTCATTAATTATGCATTCTATTTCTTATAATCAGTTCTTTTAATTAGTATCCCAGGCAGCTTTGCTGGGGATCCCACACTTTTAGTAATTAGGGGCAGTTTGTTGCCCCTAATTAACTTCAGACATAGCAAGACTCTGTTACTTCAGCTGTTTTTATGTTTGCATTGCATATTCTGTCCTGCTTTACTGGCTCAGAAATGAGACTGCCCTGTTGTGCTATTTATCTCATTTAAGTTCCATCACTCTTTCTTGACTCCGCGTTAGTTGCTCTCATTTTAAATCTCTCTGACTCTCTCTGAAGTCACGTCTACACTGACAAGCAGTGTGACACCAGAAAAGCGCATCTCTACAGTGAAACAGTTCACGTGGAGGACCTGACACCCACCCTAAATGCATTTCAGGAGGCTTTACCCCTCTCCCGTTGTATGGACTGAATGTGCTCCCAGAACGTACCTTCTGGTTTACCTTTGCTCACACACAAGACATATTCTTGCAGTCTAAACCAGAACTCTGCAAGTGGGACAAGGAGGGTGACTCTAAAGCACACTCCTGATCAGAGCTGAAATGGTAATGCAGATAATGATGTTGTCACTGATTAAGTGTGTTACCTTTGGGGATGGTCTTACTTTTTACAAGTGCCTCAATTATCTCAGCACATCATACTTCTGCAGCTACTGGACAGTAGCCATGACCACTGCACATCAGTCCAACACCATCAGGCATGGATTAGCAAAATACAGCAATCAGGTTTACGAATAGATTTTTATAATACGGGAAGAACTCTGCCAGCCTGTACCGTCTCCTTCCCTTGTGTGCTGCTGTGCATAATTAAGTGCACTTGTAACAGATACAGCTTGTAATACAGCAAGAGGGTCATGTACGGAGGCTTTAGCCAGTTTACTGATTTTATCACGTCTGTGACCTCTTGAAGGCCATTCCAGACTGAGTTCTAACAACTGGAGTTAGCAAATTAATGTGTTAATAATCTATTAGAATTTAAATAGCCAGAACACATAAAACAGCTAGCGGTTTAGTAAAAATCTGAATAATTTTGTGGCATTTTAAATAAATAATACTTCTAATGCTTACATGATGCTTTTCATCTACAGACAGCAAGCTGTATTAAAGTAGCAGAAAGACTGTTGTAACGCATTTGCTCCAATGTAACTTTGAGGAAGAGCCAGGCAAAGACCACCGCTAATACCCAGCCCTGTTCACTGTGTACCACTGTCCTTCCTTGCCCTTTAGAAAGTAAAGGGGTCTTAAAACTTCCCCAGCCCAGCCTGTGGGAGGTGGGGAGAAACGAATCTTCATCTCACTGTAACAGCAGTCCCGTAAGGTACTAACCACCCTGCAGACAGGCTGTCCGAGTGAGTGCCGCCCACAGAAATGCTCACATACTCTGATACTAGTGGGTGGCTGATCTGCAGATCACCTTTAGATTACACAGTTAAGAATGACAGTCTTAATTTATTTCCTTTTCAGCAACACATGAGCAAAATATATCTATATATCCACAGACTGCCAGATCTCATAATTCTCAGATTACCTTTACAGGATGTTTATTTTTTTATATTCCAAGTCATAAAACAGAAGGCTTATACACACAAAGCATGGCTAGTCACTTTCTAACATTTATTATCACGGAAAAAGGCCTGGAAGCATTAAATAAGGGTACCTAAAAACTTGGATGACAGAGAAAGACAACTTTAAAAGTTGGCCTTAAAAATCTCAAGTGATGTTTTTAAAGTCATTGAATTTGGGAGCCAAAGCATGCCGAAAAGAACCGAAAACCATATAAATGAGATTGGTAGAATTTGTATCACGGAATATTTAAGCTAAAATGCTTCTAATTACTTCATCACCACGTACTAGCATGCTCAGAACCTCCACCGTTTTTAGCATCTATGTGGTTACAAGAACGATACTGCATTTGGTGTTAAGTCACCACAAGCTGAATCTAAGTGTCTGTTCAGGCAAATACTCCAACTCTGCAAGTTGAAGATTACTAGAAACAAAAAATTTCTAATCGAGTTTGTTAACTTCCATCTCCAAATAATACCGCTATTTGTTGGTCTTCAATCCCCACTGGTAGGAGACTGAAATATCCTCTGCCTTTTAATGACACTGTAGGAAGGAAGAGAGAGTCAGAGGGGAACCAACTGCTAAGATGATTTAATATCAGATCTATACCAAACAACCACTTCTTCTTTATTTTTATTTCTTTTCTTTGCTTATGCTCCATCCATAAGGAGATCAAAATAAAAAAAAAAATAAAAAAACCTCGTCAATATTTTAACACTAATGCATATTTGATGTATTAAACAGTTGGAATGGCGAAACATTCGTAGAACACTTTTGAATGAGAAACAGCCGCCAGTACCTTGCTACAAGGCCTCAGAATACATTATTTAGAAATAAATAAAGGAATGTATGAGCAATAGGCACAAATTGGGGATGCTCCCCAGCAAAAGCCAGCAAGATAAATATTCGGTGTAGACTGCCTGGAGGTGGATTTTATTATTTTTTTTAAAAGAAAACTCATTAATCCACTGTAAGAAAAACCTAAACACATAAACCAACTGCAACCTTCTGCAGAAAAAAAATCTGAGACCATGAAAACACTGTTTTCCCCAATGCACTATATATCCTACCACGATGATTTCCATGGACTCCAACTTCTGAGCACGAGGTTTCTCACCAACTCTTTTCCCTTGCTATTCTGTATTACACTGACATGAATATTGAGACTATTCACTTTTTTTCCAGCTTAATCCTTATCTCTTTTTCCTAGCCCAATATCTTTCTTGCAAACTCTTATTCCCCAAGATACTCCTCCTTCATTTCTGTTTCATACTGAAAAGTGTAACTCTCACGACCAGTGGATTTCTCTGCTACAAATTCATTCCTCTTAACTTTGTCATTGTCCTTGCTGAACAGTTCCTCTACTCCAAAATTAATTCAGTTCCATGTACTTTCTCAATACCTTCAACTCAGTCCATGAAACTCTCCATCACTGATTTCCATTTCTCCCCTAATCTTTGTAGATGTACATCATCTCTTTGGAGATCTCATTTATACACTATCTGAGCTTTGTCCTTTCTTCCACAACCTTTTCTGTGGCCCAAACAAGTCTACTCAAACCACTATCCTAAGGAATTTTTGTGTGTGTGCGCCTATACTATCACTCAGAGTACCCCTCCAGCACTTTCATTAAACAGAAGCTGCCAGCCTCTATTTCCAAAACCGCACAGCCAAGACAATTTAACATAAATGAATAATTAATGCGTGAGAGAAAAATGGAAACAGAGCTGGAGAAAAATTGTTGTACAATCACCTTTTCTAATTTTTCTTCACCAGGTCATGTAGTTAAAGAAGTACTCACTGTAGCTCTGTTCATTCTTCACAATGCTGTTAATTAATGCTTTTTCCCCTTCCTGACAGGAAAAACACTCAAGAACATTCTTAAACTTATGCATACAAGTAATCACGCTTGAAGACAAGCATATGCTTTATCTCCTCGCTGCAAAATAAATAAGAACCAGGAATAAATTTTTTTGGGCAAGTACCATCAACTTCTAGTGAATTTTAAACAAAAAATGAAAAGCCTTCAATGCTTATGGCTGTGAAAATAACCTTCAAAACGCAAACCTAAGCCGATTCAGCCCGGTACCCACATGCAAACACTCTGCCTCTCCTGCTGCTCCGAGTTTCCCCCACACAGCAACAAACTGAAAACTGCCTTTTCACAGCTGCTATTCTGAAACCTGGGGGAATCAGCTGCAAGGCACAAGAGCTGGGCTGCTTTCAATTCGGTGCCAGCACTTCTAGGCAGAAGCAGGCATTGGATAGGCACTAGGCAAGGGGAGCAGATGCTGTTCCTCTCCCTGCCTCCCCCCCGAATGGCAACAGCTAGAAACCAAGGAGAAGTTTGAGTACCAGACCTGTGCATGCCACAGCCATCAGCAGGCAGCAAGAGGAGTAAGCTGGAAAGAAATATAGGAGGCATCTTTGCAGCCACTGCGCCAAAAAACTATAGGAAAAGAGACTTAAAAAGTTTAAAAACCTCAGAGGCTGGCACCCAGTTCAGACAGAGCAATACACTAACTGGGGCTCAGTACAACTAAATATAGGACCAGAGTCAAGGCACAAAGACAAGCACCCCAACACGCACCCTTCAATCAGCAGAGGAGAGCCAAGCACCTTCCTAGAAGAAAACACATCATCCCACCTTCCCCCACGGACACCTCTTGGGTTGATAAATGGGAAGCAAGTTTTGTCCCTGAGCTATTAGCTTTCCAGTTCTAGCAAGCATACGAATAAAAGGGAAGCAGCAGGAGACAGAGATGTGTTCAGCTAGCAAAGCAGGAGACGTCTACATACAAAAAAGAAACAAGGATAACAGGAAAGTAAAAACACAAATACAGAGGTACATTAAAAAAGCAAAACAATATATACTGAAAGCAACTTCAGGATGATATTCACCAGTATTAAAAAGAAATGGTGCAAAGACAGAAAGAGAAAAAACAAGTGTAATAAGCAGCATGCAAATGGAGAAGTGATTGGTTAGTAGCGTCCCCAAAAATGAACTGGTGACAACAGGTGTGCTTGGGGGAGGAAGGTTGCCGGGGGGGGGGGGGGGCGGCAGGAAATGGTAAATCTGCTTTTATAGAAATACATCATTCAATGAATAGTCAACCAGCAATCAACAAGTATTTTCTGCTCTGGCAGTATTCCACAGTTAAAGACAGTACATGGTAATGAGTATTTTGATATACCACCCCTCTCTAGATACAGGGAAAGGAGTATGGTTGGGAGGGGAAAAAGAGTATTTTCACCAGCTTTGTTCTTCCATGATAGCAATGAATATGTTTCTCAGATGATGTCAGAGAAAGTTATAAAGACAAGATGAGCTGATTTGGTATTCCTGCTTCTCTGTCACCAACTACCAACGGTTCAGATATACAAAATACAATGTGAGAATAACAACTGCCTGCAAAGGGCAAGAAATGCAAGGCAGCCCAGCCAGCCAATTCCCCCATACTGTTCCTGCAGAGATGGTGACAGTAAACTGATCCTTCAAACTCCCTGCCAGCTCCCCTGTAGAAAATACTAAGTAGACTTCCTCAAGCACTTTAAATGGGGTATTTGCCAACAGAGTTAACACACTCATCAAACCACGTGGGTGACAGAAAGAAACGAACAACCTGAGGTCAGAAAGAAACGAACAACCTGAGGTCACTCGCTCACAAAAAAATTTTAAAATTGTCCCCTCAAATAACAGTAATTAAAAAATAATCAAATTTCAAAGGCAAGTATGGGTAAAAGAGGCAGGGAAAACAAAACAAGCAAGCAAAAGAGACTGATGAATTTTTCAGCATAGTAAACTAGGTTTGCAGACTGTCCCTACATGTCCATGTCATTACACAGCTGTTTACCAAAGCCTTATTTACCCAGCACGCTGCCTAGCTTTTGGCCAAGCCACACCGATCAATGCTGAGCTGGCGGGGCAGCAGAAGAATATAGGATTAAAACAAAACTCTGATGGATTGTCATTTCTGAAGTGGCGTTGGTAACTAGAAGGCTCTGCTTCTCTCACCACCCTTCAGTATTTCTTCAGCCACCGTTGACTCAATTGCCCTTCGCAAGCAATTTTCCTACTGCAGGCAAGAACAGCTTCTTCCCCAAAGAGCAAGTTCTGACTAGGGCAAAAAGATCTATTTGTGAATAATCTTGCCTCAACATGTATAGAGCTGTGTAGGCCACCATCTTAATGGGCTTTGACAGGATTTACCAAAAGACTCTACACTCACTTGACTGAAAACAAAAGACATACAGCTTAGAGCATCATGACAAGATGTTATCGAGGTGTTTGTGATGGGGAAAAACAGAGAGGCAAATAAACTTGATTTAAAATTACTTTCTGAAACACTTCACAAAAAAATTGAAATTTGTAAAGGAACGGAAGAAGTCTTCCTAGAAAGCTCTTCAGCAGAATTTTGACCAGATGGCCAAGTTTTATAGCTCAGCTCTTCCTCTGAAATATGTCTAGAGTTTCTGGCAACAATGGCTTTGGATGTACTCTCCTTGCTACCTTACCAGTGGGGAAAGCAGCATCTTATGAAGGAGGCTCAGAAGCCAAGAGACAATTTTTCTTTCCCAGAACATGCTCAGCCAATAAATAAGTAGATACACATCACCAGCTCAAAAGCAAGGAAAAGCGGTGCTTGGGGCAGGAGAAATGAAGACATTGAGAATTAAACTGTGATCCAGAGAATGAAGTCTATCCCTCTAACCAACATTTTCCTGATAAAGTTATTTAGTGGACACGTATCATTACAAACCTCTCCTTTAGACGTAAAGTCCAAGAAACAGAAACGAACAAACTCATACAGTTCGGATGAAAACAATTTACTGATTATTACGACTCCTACTTTTGAGAATTAACTGGAAGTCAATGTTTTTGATCTACTCATGATTGAGCAGGTGGACAGAAGAGAAGAAACGGAAGGAAAACAGGCCATCATGTATTCAGGAAGTAAACTCATCTAGTTACGATTTCTACTCTGCAGAACTAACTCCACCACACCTTGAAAAATCACACCATGCTTCAGTTCCACATCTCCAATATTAGCTTATTCTTCCTTCTCCACCACAAACCTACCAGTAACCAAAGTAAGACAGGATGTAATAGTAGGTCACTTACTAACTCTGAACAGTTAAAAAAGAGTATTTCTACCACATAATCCTACAGATTAAAAAAAGAAATGCAACCAGATTATAAAAGTATGCGTTTCAGCAAAGTCAGGGCTAAATTACATTGAATTTGGCACCCCGACCGCAGAAGGCAAAGGCAGGGACTGGGAGAATGAAGAACTGCCCACTGTAGGAGAAGGTCAGATTTGAGACCACCTAAGGAACCTGAGGGTGCACAAGTCCATGGGACCTGATGAGATGCATCCGCAGGTCCTGAGGGAATGACCAGATGAAATGGCTAAGCCACTATCCTTGGTATTTGAGAAGTCATGGCACTCTGGGGAAGTTCCCACTGACTGGAAAAGGGGAAACATAACCCCCATTTTTAAAAAGGGTAAAAAGGAAGACCTGGGGAACTACAGGTCAGTCAGCCTCACCTCTGTTTAACATCTTTTTCGGCGACGCGGACAGTGGGATCGCGTGCACTCTCAGCAAGTTTGCCAACGACACCAAGCTGTGTGGTGTGGTCGACACGCTGAAGGGAAGGGATGCCATCCAGAGGGACCTTGACAGGCTTGAGAGGTGGGCCCATGCGAACCTTGTGAAGTTCAACAAGGCCAAGTGCAAGGTCCTGCATATGGGCCAGGACAATCCCAAGCACAAATACAGGCTGGGCGATGAGTGGATTGAGAGTAGCCCTGTGGAGAAGGACTTGGGGGTACTGGTTGACAAGAAACTCAACATGACCCAGCAATGTGCATTTGCAGCCCAGAAAGCCAACTGTATCCTGGGCTGCATCAAAAGAAGCGTGACCAGCAGGTCAAGGGAGGTGATTCTCTCCTCTGCTCCGCTCTGGTGAGAACCCACCTGCAGTACTGTGTTCAGCTCTGGGGCCCCCAATATAAGAAGGACGTGGACCTCTTGGAGCGAGTCCAGAGGAGGGCCATGAAGATGATCAGAGGGCTGGAGCACCTCTCCTAAGAAGACAGGCTGAGAGAGTTGGGGTTGTTCAGCCTGGAGAAGAGAAGACTCCAGGGAGACCTTACAGCAGCCTTCCAGTACTTAAAGGGGGGCCTACAAGAAAGTCAGAGAGGGACTTTTTACAAGGGCATGTAGTGACAGGAAAAGGGGTAACGGATGTAAACTGAAAGAGGGTAGATTTAGATTAGATGCAAGGAAGAAGTTCTTCACTGTGAGGGTGGTGAGGCACTGGAACAGGTTGCCCAGAGAGGCTGTGGATGTCCCCCCATCCCTGGAAGTATCCAGGGCCAGGTTGGATGGGGCTTCGAGTAACCTGGTCTAGTAGAAGGTGTCCCTGCCCATGGGAGGGGGGTTGGAACTAGATGATCTTTAAGGTCCCTTCCAACCCAAACCATTCTAAGATTCTAAAAAACAAGTTAGCGGAGTTGATGGACTATGGTGAATTATGATAGTTCTTTTTTTTCTTAAAGTTTGATTTCTTTTTTTTTTTTTTTAATCAATCTTATCTATCACAATAGAGCTGAGCTAATTTTACTTAGTGAGAAGAAAGAAGGATGAGAAAGGACAACAGAGGAGTGAAACACTGCCTGCATTTAAAATTCTTTACGTTAATTAGTATAACTCAGTCTATTAAGTATGATGGTTTCAAGATATCACATAGTACATTTTAATCTGATACTGAAGCAAGAACATGAGAAGCCAGCCATATTGTAAACCATTTCCTTACTGATATTACAATGCAATTGAGGATATTTGATATGTGAATTCCATCTCATTCCCTTACTGGATAATATGTTCCACATTAAAAAAGAAGCAAACTGCATTCTGCAATATTTGCTCAGCAATATGCCAAATGAACTGGCAGAAAGAACAAATTACTTCTGCTCTCAAGCAGGGTGGATACTATTCTTAGGTTATCAGAAAGACTGCTGGTGCAAAAGCATTATGAAGAGCGCGCAAGCAGAGACAGGCAGACTGGGCTGGGAGCTGGAACCACATAGCATCATAGGTTCTGGTTCGAAACCATACCTTGGATCGCTTACACACTGATGATGGCCTGAGCGTGCGGTAGTTAGCGCCAGTTAAGTAACACAGGTAAGGAATTTCAGTCCAGCTCACCACGGACAGCCAGCCACATAACAGAAATCAGATGTGAAGCAAAAGAGCAAGAGATTAGGGGACAGTCTGCATCTGTATCGTATCTTGGCAGTGGGAAAATTCACTTGGGAAATAAGACAGACTTTTACCCTATGGAATATGAGTCCAGCTATCACACATCCAAAAGCGTCTTACTACAGGACACAGTGTAAGACAGGTGGTTGTACTCTCACTCCTAAGGCTGACATGGGGCCACCGTGCAGCACAGAGAGCAAAAATTAGAGCACAAAAGAGAGCTCCTTCGTATGGCTCTCAGTAATCCTGAACTATCAAAGCAGGTTTTCTGGACTCTCAAAACTCAGGACTAGTTCTGCTACCCTATATTCAGTAATTCATTGCGTAACATATCAAATTGTCAAGTAAGACGAAGGATGTTTACGTGCATTTCATTACTATTAGAGAGAGGTGCAACTCCTAGAAAGAATTTTTTGTGTGTGCTACATCTTATTTAAAAACGCTAGCTCCTGACCAGCAAAAGACAAATCATCCTTGTTCTGCAGCTAAATTCCTACGCATGACAAAAATCTCTTTCTACATATAGTAGTTAAACCAAAAGCCAGAGTTCACTTAAAAACAGTAATTAGCAAAAGTAACATTTAGGTTTAGGTATCAAGTCAATTCTGTCAATCAGCCAGTTCATTGCTCATATGTTAAATCCACAACTGTTGTATTTCTGTATTCGCTGCACATCAGTAATCTCTTTTCATACATCTTATTAATAAAAATAATTACTACTGTAGTTATTTTTAAAACTGGGTTCCTATACTTAGTGACTGAGATCAGCGAGAACTGCTAAATATTCAGTATCTTCTGCAGTTGATGGCCAAGAGTTGTACCTTGGAAGCTGATCAGGAAAATTTCATCAAGAGGAGGGCAATGCAGCACAGGAGCAGGCCACACAGTTGGGCTGTGGGATCTCAGCTCTGGAGGCTTCTGAGCCTCCTGCTTGAACCTAGACTGGTATCAACACTACATCAGGTCAGCTTGGGCTTTGTCCAGTGGGAAGTCACACTTAGATGACGTCCAGATGTCCCCTCAAAATATCATTTCTATGACGACTCTGTTTTGGGGTAGGGAGTCCTCAGTGGGGTGGTGAAAATTCTCATTTTACCAGATTTTCTTTGGCTTCCTGTTTACAAGATGTCTTTACACAGGCTTCGCAGTTTAAGTACCTAACAATAAAACCAAAACGTTCTTCCAGAAATAATCTTATTATTAGCACCACGTTAACTTGTCAGGGAATTCACTAAGCACAAATTACCTATAGCAGGCATAATTCAGACACCTCAAAACATTTAGTACTGAACTTTACAAACCCTTAGTGGTTTGGAAGGACCAAGGTCATAAAAAGCAAAGTGGAACTGAATTCTTTTTTGTGTCCTGTCACTATCCCTCTGGAAAGTGATGTGGAAGGGGTTTTGGGGGGTTTCTTTTCCGTTTTGGTTTGGGTTTGTTTGTTTTACAGAACTGAAAGTAAAAAAAAGATGCATGGATTTTTTAGACGAAACACTTCCAAGAACTGAGCTTTTAAGCAGTTACCTGGAAACGCAGCACCTTGTTTCAAAAGTTTAAGTATTCTACCTATTCAACAGCTCAAAAGTAACAGAGAACAAGCACCGTGACAGCATAAATACCCACGGCATACCTGCCGATTCTCAAGAGCTCGTCTCTGATGTACGAGACGCCGAGAATAATTTTGGTCAACCTTCACTAGAAGGCCATTCTCATCACAAACACGTATGCTAATGGCTCCTCTGCGCAGAGAGGCCGCACTTCGTAATTAAGGAAACCAAACAGTTTTCCCGTTCGCCTCTGTATGATGCCCGAATTTGCTCGAGGCGGTACAGACGGTCAGAACGCGACTTGCAGGAGGCACCCCCGGGAGGTGCACCTCCATCCGTCAGGCAGCGCCGAGGAGCAGACTCGGCTCTTCCACCGCGCAGCGGCCCTGCCGCCCTCCGCGCCCCTCTCCCCTCGGCGCGGCCACCTCCAGCGCCCCTCTAAAAACTCGGAAGGACTTTACGCCTCTTGGCCGAGGGACCCCTAGCCGCAGGGGCCGGTCCGGAGAAGCCGCGCCGAGACCCAGCTTCGCGACGCCCTGCTCGCACGCCGCTCCGCGCTGGCGGCGCCGATGGGGGCCGGCGGCGGCTCCCCCGGCCCTGCGCGGGCGCCTGACCAGCGCCCGCCTCAACCTGTTGCGGGCCGGAGCGCGGCGGCGGCGCGGCGCTCGCCGGCGGGCGGGCGGGCACGGGGTGGCCCGGCGGGGGGCGAGGGCGGGCGGCGGCGCGGGGCAGGGCGGGCGCGGCAGCGGGCAGGCGGGGGCTCACCTTCTGCTGCCGGCGGGCCATGTCCGTGGGCTGCTTGGCGTTGAAGGGGTGCGCGATGCACCTGGCGACGAACACGTAGAGCTGCAGCCGGAGCCGCTTCTCCCGCTCCTCTCGCTGCAGGCGCTCCTGTTCCTCCCGGCCCTCGCTCAGCACCGAGGGGCTGGGGCTGGGGCTGGCCGCCCGCGCCGCGCCGGCCTCCCTGCCCCGCGGGTCCCGGGCCGGCGGCGGCAGCGAGCGCGGCGAGCCGCCGCCCGCCGCCACCAGCGCGTCCCGCCGCTCCTCTTCCAGCACCTCATCGGACTCCTCCTCGCTGGAGGAAGGGTCCAGCATCGCGCTCGGCGGGCGCGCCCCGCGGCCGGGCGCGGAGCGAGGCGGGGAGCGGCGCGCACCTTCCCGGACACGTCGAGTTTACACACACAGACTGTTTCCGACCGGCGGCGGCCGCCGGGCGGGAGCGGAGGGGCGGGGAGGGGAGGCGGGGTTTGGGAAGGGGGTCGAGCCTGGGTTGCCGTGGGAATTGCTCCGAGCGGCTCCCGCCGGAGGCGGGGCTGCAGCCGGGCTGGCACCTCCGCCCGCCCCGGCGGGGAGCCGCGGCCCGCAGGTGGCCGGGGACGGGGACGGGGCCGGCTGCCCTGCTCCCAGCGACCAGGGCCGCTGCTGGCCGGGAAAGCCCCCGGCCGCCGCTCAGCAGCGCTGCGCCGCTCGGCCCCTGCCGGTCCTGGCGGCGGCTGGCCCGGCTGCGCCCTGCCCCGCGTCCCGGGCAGCGGGGCCGGCGTGCGAAACGCGCCCGCCGCTCGGCTGCCGGCTCAGACACACGGGGGGGGACGCCGTGCTGGGAGGGGAGAGCGGGGGGCTGTGCCCCCCCCCCCCCCCCCCCGACTTGGCTCGGCCCGGCCCGGCTGGCCGCCGACCCCGGGCTCGCTGGCGGTCTCTGCCATGTAGGATGGGGGGAAAATGAGAGGCGTCTCAAATGGCCCCCGAGAAAAAGAAGCCCCCGACACCGTGCCTTTCTGAGGTGGGGAGCGAGCTGATACTGAAGAGCGCGTTGCTCTTGCAGGATACTTCTGCTGGGAGCCCGCCGGTAGTTCACAGCTCTCTGAAATTGTTGTTCCAGGCTGGCTGCGGATCCAGGCAGGTTCATATTCACAGTGGTTATCTTCACAGTTAAGGCTGTGAGAAACGTGAAAGCCTACCACTGTCACTCTCTCAAATGAAATAAAAAAGGCTTCTTCACCATGTGAGAGCTAAATTTCTGGAGTCTGATTAGGGCCCCGTGGAAAGCTAGCCTTGGGGAGGGAAGGCACATCAGATTTCGTGTGGATCAACAAGTCCTCTTGCTCGCGACACACCCGCGCATGATGGTGCTGGTACCAGGGAGGACGAGGGAGCTACGGAATGAGGAAGGATCGGGGGTCAGGAGGGCAAAGGCTGGAGGGACGGACGGTCTCACGGGAAGGCAGTGTCCCTCTCCGCTCCCTTAAAACAATGGCAGCTGAGGCTCTGCCCACACAGCTCTAGGCCCCTGCTCGTTAGCGGTGGCAAGTTTTCAAAGGCTTAATGGAAACTCGACAAACTCAGTAGGCCTGCCCAGTTCTCACTGTATGAGCTGGGCTGGGGTTAGGCTCATGAAAGGCTGATGTCCATTAGCCTTTGTGATGAAAGGCTCTAGTCCATTACCAATATTTTGAAGTGCCTGGCCCTCCAGTAGGAGACTTAGGGAAGGATCTTTAAAGCCAGCAGTTATCTCCTGAGTGAAGCAGCTTTCAGAAGGCAAAATTACTCCTGCTGTGGGCAGCAGCTGTGGGCTAGACGGCAGTATTGAGCGTTAGGAGTCTGATTTCCGCCTCTAGATCTCTACCACGGGAATGAGGTGGAGTACTGAGGAAGACCCATGCTGACAAACACACTGGCTTTCTTCAAAGTTTGGGTGCTAAGTGTAGCAGTCATATAAAAATAGGTGGATTATTTACGTGGTTGGCTCATGTCCTTAACACTAACTGATAATAGTAGGCAAAATTTGTGAAATGCAGACAGGCAGTCAGGGAAAAGTATGAATGTCAACCTACTGAACATCTCTGGTCACATTTCCTTAGTGCAGGAGTTGCTAAGGCCAGTTCTTGCGGGTACTACCATCACCAGTCACAGGTCAGTGCTTGTGTTCCCAGTGTATCATTGCAAGTAGTGCTAGTCCTGCAGCAGATTAAGAGGTAGTTCCATAAAAAATATGGAACTGGGTACTGTAAACTACTTTTTCACTAAGAGCTATACAATGTGCACTCAGATTTGTGGGTGCCTTTTTGTAATAACTTGTTCTCATTCTAATGGCAAATAATAAAAATAAAGTAACACTATAAAAAACTTGCCACCAAAGACATGCAAAGCACCAATTGGGATATGAACTCTCTGAAACTTCAAAACAGTCAGGTCCCAAACATTTTTAAATGTAATGGCTCAGTCCAGCAGTGTCATCTCACAACTACTGCTGCATTAAGGCCAGAACAATCATGTTATCATGCATAAGATCACATAACCCTTCTTTAGAGAAAAGATTATGTTAGCTGCCTGCACCTTTTTGGAGGGAAGATATTTCTTGCTTTCGTTCATGCTTCGTATCAGAATGACAGAGTTGTTGAGATTGGCAAGGACCTTCTGAGGTCATCTAGTCCAACCCCCAGAGCAGGGTCCCCTTCAGCATGTTGCCCAGAGCTGAGTCCAGTCGGGATTTGGATATTTGCAAGGATGGAGACTCCACAACTTCTCTGGGCAACCTATGCAAGTGTTTGACCGCTCTCACAGTAAAAAAGCTTTTTCTTATGTTTAAACAGAATTAATTTCCCGTATTTGATTTTGTGCCCGTTCCTTCTTGTCCTTTCCTTGGTACCACTGTGAAGAGTCTGGCTCTAAGTTCTTTACTCCCCTCCATCAACTATTTGTCCACATTGATAAGATTCCCCCAAGCTTTCTGTTCTCCAGGGTGAACAATCCCAGCTCCCTCAGCCTCTCCACGTAGGTCACATGCTCCAAGTCATTAATGACCTCCCTGACCTTTCACTTGCTCCAGTATGTCTATGTCCCTCATACTGCAGCCCCCAGGACTGGACCCAGCACTCCAGATGTGGCCTCACCAGTGCCGAGGAGAGGGGAAGGATCACACCCTGTGATGGTGCATTTCTTCCCCCTCTCTAGGCTGATCTACGAACTCAGGAAGTTTCGCTAGGCCTTAGCATAAGTGTAACGAGTCAGGCAGTTAAGTGTCCCTTGACCGTACCAGGAACTCTCACATGGCTAAGACAGGGAGTCATGCGGGCTGTCTCAAGGACTCCTGCTGCCTGGCAAAAACAACAAAAAAATAACTAGTTCTCTCATAACAACTTTGAGACATCCTAGTCCTCCACTGACAGCCTTGGAGCATCCCATATCTGAATCTTAAGTCATTCTCTGACAGCCCTGGAGTCTTCCTTATCTGAATTGTAACTCACATGAAATGGTACCAGTACAGCTGGAATCCCATTATTTGCTAATGACTAAAGCCAATCATCTCCTGAACCTATAAGCAGCAGTACTAAGGGAGACCCTTTGAGCTCTCCCAGACCACAGCGGGCTGCGACCAGCATCTCCCTCTGAGTGGGACGCCTCTCAGAGCTCACAAACTTTCCTCTTTGTGAAGATCGGAGGTCTGTTGCTGAAAGCCGACAAGACTTCAGCTGATACTCTCCGCTCCTCGAGACTCGACCCTTTGCCCGTTGAGAAAGATGCCGAAGCATTCAACATGAATATTTTCACTGAATTCAAGGGGAATTTTTAACAGGTATACCTCTTCTACTTGCTTATGTATATCTCTTAGTGCCTTTATGCATGTGTGTGTGTACTAACCTGAATATTCTATAGCAAGTGTACTACAAGTTATTGCTTTTCAAATCTATACTTAAATTACTGTCGTGAACTTTATTCAACTGTGAATGAATCTCAGGCTGTTATTATACTCACAATCCCTTTAGTTATAAACCATTGACCAAGTCTGGGACTAGGAGTCAATCCAGCCACACCTAGACTGCAACAGGAGTTTAGAAGGCAAGGGGGTCTTCTCTGAACCTCGTGACTCAACGGGAGGGTCTCCCTTACCCTTTTTACATTCCTGATCTCTGTACAAATCACGAGAAATCAATTCTAACTCAATTTTTCTTTGAATATTTCTGTTTTTTAACTTATTGCACTTTCAGTCTCTGTATACCTAATTTTAGTCACATTCTAACTTAATTTTCCTGTGTGAATTTCACCCATGTTTTAAGTAATAGAGTGAACCTTGCCATTGAATTCTGTGAAGTCACGCTTTTATATAAATTCCTATTGAATAGTTTTTCTTCTGCTAATACCATTGGAAGTGATTCTTTAAGCGGCCCAAACCACTCCTTTTCACGACACACCCTTGACCTGCTGGCAACACTCATCCCAGGGCAGCCCAAGAGGCTGTCGGCCTTCATGGCTGCAAGAATGCATTGCTGGCTCGTGTTCAGGTTGGTGTCCACCAGGTCCTAAATCTCTCTGCAAAGCTCCTTTCCTGTCAGTCAGTCCCCAGCCTCTCCTGGTGCATGGGGGTTTTCATCCTCAGGTGCAGGACTTTGCAATTCCCTTTTTTGGACTTGAGATTCCTGTTTGCCATTTTCTCCAGCCTGTCAAGGTGCCTCTGAACAATCACACAACTGTGTGGTGTATCAACCACTCCTCCCAAATTCATGGTGCCTGCGAACTGTCAGAGGGTGTGCTCTGTCCCATCGTCCACGTCATTAACGGAGATGTTAAATGGTATTGGTGCCAGTATCAATCCTTGGGTACACCACTAGTGACTGGCCTCCAGGTGATCTCTGTGCCACTGATCACAACCCTCTGGGCCAGACAGTTCAGTCAGTTTCCACTACACTTCACTGCCCACTTATCCAGCCTGCACTTCATCAATTTCTCTATGGGAGACACTGTTGAAAGCCTGGCTGAAGTCAAGACAAGTGATATCCACTGCTCTCCCCTCATCCACCAAGCCTGTCATTTGGTCATAGAAGCCTATCAGGTTGGTCAGGCATGATTTCTCCTCCATAGATCCATGCTGGCTACTCACAGTGACTTTCTTGCTTGGAATGTGTTTGGAAATAGTTTCCAGGATTATTTGCTCCATCACCTTCCCTGAGGCTAACTGGCCCATCGTTCTTTTTTCTTACCTTTACTGAAGATAGGAGTGCTATTTGCTTTCTTCCACCACTTAAAACATCCATTCAAAATGTCTTCCCTAGAGCTGCACACAAAGGACCTCTAGCAAGGCAGCAAAAGTCTTGCACTTTGCTTTCAGGCCTCATCTTTTCCCACATGTCCTTATTTGGGGAAAAAGATAAAAACAAGAACAATTTAGATCTTGTTTTCTATCAGACCAGACTGAAAATAGAATGTTCTCAACTTGGAATTGACTGCATCGATAAAATGAATTGACAATATCTATCAGCATATCTAACAGCTTAAGGTGAACACTCTTACCTTTTGCAGCTACTTTTAACAAAACACTTTATTTGGCATTGTGTGTTTCCATTCTGTAAAGCTACTCTCATCTAACATTATTTGAGTTTTTGGTTCTGATTGCTTGTTGGTTCTTGGTGCTATTTTTTTGTCTGGTGCATTTAAATGTAGAGTATCTTCTTTTATGTTTTAAACATTTCTGCAGAGCACAAAAGCCACCCTTCCTGAATCCCCTTTGTCTGCTTTACTGACAGTGCTACCATGAAACATAGGTGGTATCAGTCCTGTAAGAATCAGTCAGAGCTTGCCCCTGAATTCCTCAGATGCTTGTGTTCAAATGCTGCTCAGCTGGTTAAGTACACAAATGTCAATGCAGAATGTTTATGTTCAAATACCTATAAGCTCAAAAAATCCAACCACAACAATGAAAAGTTGTTCATTAGTTCTCATTAAGATAATCTAACCAAACCTGTTTTATTTGTACTTTCTCTTCACTTTGCCCAACCTCAGCACAGATTTATTTACAGTTGCACTCATTCAAGTGCAATTTTTTCTGCCTAGATGTTATATTTTGCCTAATTTAGTTTGTAGAGTATATTTCTTTTAACAAAATGGTGTTAAGAACTGGACTGTTCTTTTTTATATGGCAATGAAATCAGGATTTTTTCAATAAAGCTTGCTTTTTGGGGGATAAAAGAAGCAGTAAAAACAGTGGTGAAAAACTCAGTTTTGAACTGATCTAAGATTTTTATTTCAAGATGCAGATAAAAATTTTTAGCTATGTTTTCAAATCCTTCATTTGGGAAAATATGTGGCTAAAAATAAGGTGTATAAGAATTTATTTATGCTCAGTAAAGATTTCCTATTATAGAATCAGTGTCTTGTAATTCACTTATAAACTATCTTTTGGTCATAAAATTCATTATTATTTTGAGGCTCAATAGTTCACAGTAATGAGTTTTATCTTCATGCGGCTCATTGTCAGTTTAGATGCACTATTTTTCCCTAATGCTTTGGATTACCAAATCACGTGATTAAACAAGAATCTCAGTTTATGTTATTTGTAAGCAGGTCCTGGCCAAAGCCAGGCCTGACAGTGATGTTTCTAGGGTGCTTTGTAATTGCGTTGTCATGGGAATATACTACCCCAGGCAGCACCGAGTGGTGGGTGAAGTACTGCCTCTCCCTTTGCCTTACCCGCTGTGACCACCTTTGTCTGTATACCATGAACTTGTCAAAAAAAACTTGAAAGCATGAAAGAATACTGCCACAAAAGTACAAAAGTTAAAAGTAAAGTAGAAGAAATAACCACATTTTTGTGATTATTTTTTAAATAATATGGTGGTGAAGCTGAGCATGTATTGCTTTTGTGGCCTGGCTTACAGTTTTTGAAGTCGCCTGACTATTGACACTTGTCAACTGATATGTATGAGGTTTTGCCCAGGGAAGAACAAATAATGGAGATGCTGTATGGGCGAATGGAATCGGTAATGTGGATTTACAATCCACCTGGAAACATATAAGTTTGAAAGTGCAAAAGAGCTTGCATTCTTTTCATGATGAGCAGTGTCCAATAGATCTTCATAATGATAAATTTATCAGCATTCATGTGCTACCAGTGTGCAGTGCTCAGCTCTGTGGTGTGAGAGAAGTTTGTGCATAGCTCATATATTTCCCAATCCTCCAGCTTTTCCATGCAGCAGATTATTTTATTCCTTTGTGAACAGTTTGCAGGAGGTGGGTAGAATTTCTGGAGGTTTCATTTCTGGAATATAAATTCATTTCAGGAATGCATTTCTCCCAGAGGGATGTCAGATGGTACCTCTCCATTAATTTCAGGTGTTGTGGGCAGATTCAAGTATTTGGATGAGAATTTGTGGAAAGAAATCACTAACTAACATTGTGGTGTTGGCCACACCTAGAATGGGTTTGGCAGTAGTAACTAAGTGTTGCAATGAACCGAGCTCTTCAGCTTGTATTGACAAACAAAGCTTTCCCTGAAAACCAGGCTTGCCACCTATTTACTTCATAATGGGTCTCACTATAGCACTATAGAGGTGGTGGAACTCTCTGTGTAAATATTCACACAGTTTTTTTCTGATGCCTGAAAAGATGGGATTTGGTTTTTTGGTCCTCTCAACCGTGCAAACAAGTGGCAGAGCATTCACAGGCTTAGAAGATGGAGAAGACGTTACATCATGTTTTTGTTGCACTCTTGCAGCCATCATCATGCTGTTACTCTGCTGCAAAGTCTTCTTGTCCACCACAAGCTCTTTCATTTGCAGGCAATGATGGAATATATTATTCTCCTCCTACTTAAAACAAATGCCTTTGCTCCACTGATCTATATCAGAATTGCAGAGCTTAGGAAAGCATTCCTCTCAAACTATTCCATTTGATTTGACTCGCTAAGAGTAATCATTGAACAAAATGGCCTTTATGTTCTGATATTTTCTTTTGACATGCCAGAACTGGATGCCAGTGTTCATGAGCTAGATAGGTCTCAGACAAGAGCATAGGGAGGACTAAAAAGCATCCACATGCTTAATTCCTAACTAGCTTTTCTAGTCCTTAAAGAGAAATTCCCATCCTCTGCCCAGGTGAGTCCCCAGGGACAGTTGACCAGGGCAAGTGGTGTCAATAGCTGATCCATATAAAGAAAAAAACTAAGTTAGATCCAAGTATTTCCATGTGTAGTTTCCAGTTTTGTAGCTCAGGTTTAGTTCATGCATATGTATGTAAATGTACAGAAATATATGAGAAAATGCTAATCATATGTCCTGCTCTAACATTTTGGAGGCACTGCATTACTCACAAACTGTGCAGCATCAATGTAATGAGCAGGTTATTGCTAAGAGGCCAGATTAAAATTTATGTCACACCATCACTTAGTACTAAAAGCTATTCTAAAAAATGGAGATTTTTTAATTAATTTTATTCAGGGTAGCCTTGTGTCTGAAACGTAGTGTTGTTCTCCACACCTTAAGCTCAAGTAGTTAAGGCAATCTGATTTTGCAGTGTGGAGTTGAAAAAGTGACATTAATATCGCCTTTAAAATTCTAAAGAAATATCCAAATCCATTTTTCTTAAAGGAACATTTCTACCCACAAGAAACCTCTCTACCCTGCAACCTGTCTTTATTGGTGAAGAATGTTAGGACCATATACACCACAGGATCTATTGTCCTGTTAGCTTAATAATGCCAGCGGAAATCTTAGAATTAGTCTTGTTATAGGTTAATGAACTTCTGAATTAGCAACATCAAGAAATGTACAGAGCCATAAAGTAGCTGTTGTTTAGCCATAATACATTAATACTTTCATGTGGTTGTTACCATAAACACACAGGTAGTGTTATTTTTACTAGGGATTGTTAGTGCTTTCTAAAATACTTGGTTTCTCAGCAAGCCCCGATGCCACAAAACTTGCTGATGTGTGCGGAGTGGAGTCTTGTGAGCAGTGTAGTGGAACATGGTATCTCTTACAGGGTGATAACAGTGCTGCACGTGCAACACTGCCAGACGTTGCTAGTAAGTTCCAGTGGATCCTGTCACGTCTCCAGAGGAATGTGCTTGCTTAAGCCCTGTTCAGGTCTATAAACAATAATAGAAAGTAGGCTTGGAAAGGATCTTAAGAAGTTATTAGGATTGTACTTCTGCTCCCAAATAAGATCTGCTACACCTCACTCATTTGTGACTGATGCTTGTCTCACCTTATTCTTAGTACCTTCCAGTATTTCATCTCCCTGGCCAAACAGTTCTAACACTGAACTCCCTTTCCATTCAGAAAGCTTGTCTTAATGTTACCCTAAGCCTCCCATTGTGGAAACTTGTGCCATGCATGGGAGCATGCAGCCTAGCCTCTGTTACTGCTGCTTGAAAGATCCCAAACCCCATCCCTGCACACCCTGCACTGTGTTTTCTCAATTCCTGGGCATGCAGGAGGACAAAAGCTCTTTGCCTCCACTCCCTTTCCTACGGGAGCTGTTCTGCTCAGTCTAGGCAAGGGCAAACCTTAAGAGCTTGCCCTGTGTTGGAGCGAAAGACCCTGAAGGAAATGTCTCTGGGTGCAAGAAGGGCTCATCTGGAAAAAAAAAAAAAAAAAAAAAAAAAAGTCCATTTTTTTATGCTGAAGAGAAAAGGCACTGACCTGGTTCTCCATTTGGTACCAGGGCATGGAGAAGGAAGCACAGAGTGGGTTGTCAGGGAGGCAAGCGGAGGTCAGGCATACACTGAGCCAGGCCCCATCCCTCTTCCAGGAGCTGCTGCCGGCTGTGCCCCTGCTGAGGACTCGTGGCAGTTTTTTGGCTGGAGCAGAGGAGACCAAGTGGCTCATTCTTCTGCTCCCTTCAGCAATGCCTTGGAGCTTGGTCCCAGTCCTGCAGAGAGGAGGACAGGAATGAGAGGGGACAGTGACTGGGAGATGCCGGGGGGAAGAACAAGACAAGGAGTTTTCAGCCTCTTGCCAGCAATGAGCTTGGAGCCACTAAGTTCTACACCATGTCCCTGAGCAATTTAAACCTTTTAGTCTCATCTGTCTGCAGTGAACATGGAAACCAGTTTATCCCCTTCCTATTTATAAAAGGTTTTTGTATAAAAAGGAATTCTCTCCCTCCTGCTCAGCTTTCTGTGGGCTACACGATCCCTCAGTCTTTCTCTGTAGGCAATGCAAATCCCTGTTTCTTCCCAGTTGAAGTACACTTTTCCTGAAGTGGCACTCTCAAAGGTAAGCCAGCCTTACCACATCATGCTGAACAGACAGAATACTTTATCAGCTTACATATGACTGTCCTTTTAATACTTCCAATGGCAGAGCTGCCTTTTTTTCCCTAACACTATGAGGTGAGCAGCCACCGATGTCATTCTGCTTGTGTTAGAAATATGGTCCCGCTCCCTAGTCAAAGAAGGGATTTTGTGCAGTGCTATTGCTGGTGAGAACGGCTCCGTGGTCATGAGAGGAGTATGGCTGAGGTGGGGAGAACAGTAACGGGGATGCAGGAGGGGCTCAGCCTTTCCAATTCCTCCTACTCTCACCACGCAAGCCCACAGTTTTGCATACCAGACACTTAAAAAATATTTTGACGTCATTATTTTCCTGTTAATTTTGTTTCATGTGTGAGCTCAGATTCCTGGCTGTGTACGTAAGTGATTAATTAACTAAAAATGCAGTTTCTGTGGAATCTTGCCAGGAACCAGGCCTGTAACTGAATAGTGCGATGGATGACTGCTTGCATAGTTCAGAGAGATCCTTTCTTGTTTGTTCTAAACTCTGGACTTCAGTCTCAGTCTAGTCACCTGCAATGAATTTGTCTTCCTTTAAGGTGTATGTTGGATTTCAGGTGGATTGACAACATCCTTTTCATATCTTCCATTCCATTTGTTATGGAAATGAACTGTCATTTAACACAGCCCTATTCTGCACCGCACTGACCGATGAGTGGAGAATCAACCTTATGGAAAAGAAAACAGATTAACTTTAAGCATCGATGCCCTAATGTCTAGAAAAACAGTCAGAGTCAATGTTTGTTTGTCAAATTCTGGATAATGAAAAAAATGGTACAGAGGTTCATTAACTCATATTCTAAATGATTCGTGTAAAGGAAATATTCCTAGATGGCAAAACAAGATTAGCTGTTTAATCAAACCATTCCGCTGGGAAGATGAGAGTGTTTGGAAATTTCTTCAAGAGTTTGAAATGGCAACAAGAGAACCTTGTGGTTATGACCAAGTCTTCCCACTGCATGCAAGGAAACCAGCTTGGTTCAAACCTTTATGGAGTGATATATGGTAATTTTCTGTTTCGTGATGAAGGGAGTGTTTGAACACATTGGCAGACCTTTTAACAGCATATGGTCAAAACAAAAAGAATCCCTCCTGTCATGGTTGAAATCTGCATTTTGAGTACTCGGACAGTCAAAATCTGCTCAATGCCTATGTATGAGCTTGAATTTGATATATTTTCTTCTAGAAGAATTCCTTGCAAACAGCTTATGTACTTGATTGTGCAGAAAAATGTTGTAGAGAATACAGATAGAGGCAGCTGTACCGAGCATACCCAAAGGCTGTGCTCTGGGAAGGGCAGAAACCTCATCACTGTGATTAAGCCTCTTTGAAAAGCCTTCTAATCGTACCCAGTTGTCCATGTTTTGAATGTAAATCCTGATAAGTTAGGACTTGATTCAAAGTCAACTGATGACAGAAATAGCCCCTTTTTTCTCTTCAGTGGGCTTTTCTCCTTTCGTTTTCCAAAGGCTCCTAAACTCTGCCCTGCATTTGAACTTGAATGAAGTTGCTAGTTGGGTATGCTCGAACATAATCATTTTTAAACCGGGGATAAGACAAGTCTTGTTAGTGTCTGGATTTATCATTTAGAAAACCTTCTTATAGCCTTTCTGAAGGGGGATATTTTTAGACCTAGCAAGCTAGAACCATTTTTTAATCACTCATTTTTTTAATTACTATTCCGTGGCTAGACTTGAATCAAATATTTCTTTAGGTTTTATTTTGAACCAGCCCAGTAATTTAAACCATGTAAGTGGAAGTGACATTGCACTCTTTTCTCTGCATCACCATGTGAAAATTTTCTGCTTTCTCATGCTTTCAGGCTCTTGGTCTTCTAACATGATGCCTTGGGTTAGCTGAAGGTCTGATTTCAATGTAGTTGTTTTAGTACAGTTTCAGTGCAGATTTAATACAGTTCAGTTCGTTCCTCACAGGTGATCTGACAATTCCTTTTTCCTATAATTTTTTGGTTACAACATGAAGTTGCATTATTCATGCAATTTGCCACAATCTTAGTAGTATCTGGGTATGTTATCTTTAACTTTGTCAACTGCAGCTAGTATATTGATTGAGAATTCAGCTTTCATAGTCCCCCACCCCCTCCTAAAAACCCCTGCCCTTCCGCTTGTGGAGGGAAGTTGAAGTGGCTGGGCTCTAATGGCTTGTCAAAAAGGAGGTGGTTAAAAAGAATGCAATGTGAGTCTGGCTTTTTCCAGATATAATGATTTTAAAGGCAATATTATTATTTGGGATCCTGGATTCCTGAGAACTTGGGCTTGGTCCTACTGCATTTGGCTGTATGCATCTTTTTATAGTGTCATATTGGCTCTTCAGTATTCTGTCATCTTTCCACTGTCATTACTGGAGCTGTGTTTGTAGTGTCCTGGTGACTCTGTCAGGGAAGATGTCATAAATTCACTCTTCTTATCATTCAAGACAGGCAAGATTTTGATTTATATCTTGAATGAAGCTCTGACGTGATTTTTCTGGAATTACCAACTTTCTGTCTGGCAGTAAGGTGAAAGGAGAGCTGGAAACATTTGCCGGATAAATAATTCTTGCATTTGCTTCTAAAGTAAGGACATATGTATGAGCAAAGGTAATATTTTATTTTCCTTTTTTGCATCTTTTCATACATATAGTAGATATTTTAAGTAAAGTGGGCATTTACCAAATGCATTTTTAAATTAATTCAAGTGTTTTAATTTAATTCTACTTTTTTTACAAAAACTATTTTTAAGAGAGTAGAGCCCTAGATTAAAACATGTGCTTCAATACAAGTTTATTGAAATATATTGGACTTAACAGTAGATAATACAAGCAGAAGGTGACACACTTTCTTCATATTGAATGTGTTTAAATATTTGTGTTAAACTAATTCCAAAGGCAAACAACAAATATAAATATAATTTCTTTTTGCTGTCCTGCATCTTGCAATCAGTGCTTTGGATTACAGCCTTTGGGGATGGTTGCTAAGTCATGGCATGAGATTAGTGTTAAATGGAAAGTTAGCAAAATGAAATGGCAGGAATTATGCCAAATTCACCTGCCATTCCTTGCTACTAGGTTTTGCAACTGGGTTTTTGATCTCCAGCACCACCTGCCTGATCACCTGGTGAAGGTATGATCTTACTGTTTTGATGTGACGCCTCAACACTGTTATCTGTTATCAGGATACTGCACTGGCTGTCCATTGGTTTCTAGTGGAGTTTAAGATGTTTGTTGTAAATCACAAAGCTGTAAGTGGCCTGAAATAGGCCAGTGTGGGAGAAGCCAACAACATGCTCTTAATGGCCTAAGACAAAGAAAACCTTTCTCCTTCTATGCCCCTCAGTGGTGACATTTCAGGAAGGCTGCAAGGATACAGTCTAATGGGATTTTTGGAGCCTATGCTTCCTAGAGAAACAAAATCCTGGACATAAGTTATTCTAGAAATCAATTAATGTTTCAAAGCTCCTAGGATTTCACTGGATGTACTTTATTGTTAGTGAATCGCCAGGGTGCCTAGTATTTAAGGTTGTGTTTTAGATATAATAAAACATAATTGATAACAATAATGTAATTTAAAATATTTGTGTATGATACACACAGAGACATACATTCTACATATGCCTTTTCCACTATTCAGGAGGGTACTTCATTTTACATGTAAACTTAACCCTAATCAAACAAGTACCTACAAAACTTTAAGATTGTTGAGTTTAATGAGAATAAAACCTAGATTTACAGTTCAACACATACTTACATGGGTTCCCAAAGAGGCATTTTCTTTTTTTTAAGGGATAAAATATCCTTTCCTTATAATCAGATCTGCATTAGTAGAGGGAGTCAGGGTTTGCATACAAGGTCACTGTTGATGAGTTGGACATTCAATGGTCTCCCAATGCTTTATATAATACTTTAACAAACAAAGCATTAAACTCAGCTAATGCTTTGCTTGCCAGGTGAGAAAGAGCAAAAAGAAATTGAATTTGTTTAATTTTTTGTAATGCTGTTGGAAGCAAAAAAGGTAGGGTCTGGGTCTTACTTACACAAAAGATTCTTTATGACATTTATGCATAAAAATGCATGAAATGAGAGTGAACATTTAGACCTCTTTTAATTACAAGATCCCTTAAATAGTGGGGAGTTTAACTGGAAAACAGGATTGCCAGTCCTTGCTATCATAATGTCGTTTGTTTTTTTTCTGGAGCTTCTGGAATCACCAAAATAGGAATGAACTGTCATGGAAAGAAAACTGAAAAAGATAGTCAGTAATATTTAAAATTGCAGAGAAAATCTTGAAAATATGACCCTACTTCATCTTAATGGCCCAGAAACCAAGAGACAAATAAAATGAGATTTAAATGTATTTTTAAATATCATGATTAAGAAATGAATCTCAAGTATTTTGAGATCTCTTACATGAAATTTTAGTACTTATTGGAAGCTGTGATACTAGAATATGGGAAATATTCAGCATCCTGATCATAGACTTGGTAGTTAAGTGGAAAATTTGCTGAAGTGAGTGTGTCAGAACAATGTCCTTTCCCATTCCCAGAGCTCATTCTGACTTTTCACATATATAGAAGGTGCACAGTGATGGATAATTCTGCCAGGCTATGTTTTGTTGGCAAAGAAACATTTTTGCCAGCAGAGAAACAGTTGCACTCTCTATCTATACAGAAATATCCATAAGATGGTGCTGTATCTTAAATCTGACCAGAGTCATTTGCATTGAAAAATAAGAAGTATGTTGCAATTCTAGCTTAGAGCTCTTGTTATAAGCTGAGTACTGGTAACAATTTCTTTGGCAGGCATATTGCAAATGTTAGTTTCCAGTCACTTCAATATGTTAATTTACGTGTATTAAAATATTAGTCACAGCATCTTTGTTCAAGCCTGAAAAATGTAAAACCAGCTGAAAGGTAGTTTCAGTGGCGTTCGGGATATGAGCTGCCAGTAGCTTGCTTTCACAACCGAGTTTCATTCTGTCCTTTTTTGCTAAAGGCAAGTGATGGTCCAAGGACCCCTCCAGACATGGATTTAATGGAAAGAGACAAAACGGTGCACTGGGGGTTCTATTTAAAGGGGTAAGATGAGTGATAATGGCCAAATCTGGCCAGCAAATGAAAAGACTGTGGGAGAAATGAATCTGAGACATTACAACCGCCCACACAGGCAGCAAGAGCAGAAATTTCATGTGCAGCCAACACAGAGTATTGCAGGATTTTGGTGAGAACAATGGTGTCAAATGGAGGACTGGCTGGAGAGCAACCAATTACAGCAGTATCCTGCTGGACCCTGGGCAGTGGATTATAGCTCAGTAATCGCCTTCCCCCACATCTCATGGCTGGAGTAATGCACAGCCAGGGCTGAGCTGCCGGTGGTACCGTGGCTCTCAGCCCAAGCCAGCCAATTTGCCGACAGGAGGAGGGAAAAGAGACTGCCAGAGTGGGAAAAGGGTGTCACGTCTGCCGAGGTCCCTGCAGTTCCACGTGTATTTCAGCTAGAAGGCTACAATCCTCCAAAGACCTTGTTGCACTGGGAATTTTGCCTGCATGAATCATTCAGGTTTTCCCATACATTTTTCTCCCTGCTCGTTTCTGTGAAGGGGTGAGATGACAAGAGGAACCGATCAGCTGATAAATCTCTGGTTCTCAATATAATTTATTTCAGTTATGCATTTACTTCTGGAGTTATTTGTACATAGTCTGAGTCAGTTTTTCTCCTTGAAAACAAGAGTCAGGGAAGACACAATACGCAAAATGGCTAACGCAGAAGGAGAGGAAGAAGGAAAGATGGGTTCGGTGCAGCATCATGCTGTAGGCAGTAAGGAAAAAAGCAAATGGCAGATGAATCATCCATGGTCAAGGGAGAGAGAGAGCACTTAGTGTCAGCAGTGCACCTGAGCTGAGCCAGGCTAGACCAGGAGATGGCATATGCCAGTAAGACACTCATAACATCTTCCATCTGTTTTTGAGGGATTGGGATTCTCTGCAGATACCATCCTCCTTTGCCTTTTTGGATAAACCTGTGACCCTGTTGATTCCAGACCTGGTGAAACTCTGATTTCCTCATTAGAAGGATAGAAACTCCTTTCCAGCTGGCTAATTAATTTCATTCACCAGTAAATGTTATGTAGAAAATCCTGTATGCTTATACTCCTAGCATTGGTCCCTAGATTGCAAAAAGATTGCAAAAAAATCACTACTTTTGGTGAAAGACACAGCACAAACTTGAAAGATATTGTTATTTTTCTCCTTGCTATTTAGCTGTTAAGCAAAAATTGAAATATCATTCTTAATAGTACATGATCATATGATAACACCTGTCTGCAGGCAAACTGGTTATTGAACCCGTTCAGATGATCAAGGAGGAAAATAGGGAAGCATAAGCTACTTATTGGCGCTAATATAAATTGGAACCTAAAAATATACATATATAAAGCAAATGTAGTGTATGCCAGATTATTCATGAGATGCTATAGGATTAGTTTCAAGAGGCTACATGCTAACGTAAGGCTAGAACTTCTACCTTGCATCATGTAACAGATGCTGTCAATATATTTTGGATTACTTTAATCCTGTGAATTCTTGTTAAACACACTTCAGGAATTTTTCTTCCTTCCTATAGTGCCATCTTGCAAGCAGCATTCTGATTGCTTTCTGGTGTAATGATGCAAGACCTGATTATAGAGACAGCCAACTCTGCTGATGTGCTGTGTTATTATAATGCCACCTGATACCTCATTCATTTGATACATTAGGTAGTGTACTACATCAACAAAGCAAAGTGCTCATATCATTTCTACAAAGATGGAATGTTTCAGTGGCAAGCATGAATTCAGGGTGAAAGCTCTATATATGCGGCAGTGCCAAAATGCCCCTTGGCTTTGTCTTTTTCACTTATGAAACTTGTTAGATAATTCAAAAACCAAGAAGACCTATTAAAAAAAAGATGAACTCATGAACTCATCCATTATGATCTCAACATGACAGAATTCTTGGTTTGCTTTTTATATATATACCATCATCAAAATAAGAAAAGGAAAAGAGTAAAGTGTTTCTAAAATGTATTTATTTTATTGTTTTATAAAGCAGCTGACTCCAGGAGAGCTGATGACCAAATGCTGTGGTTTCAGTAGGTATATAAATGACATACAAACAGAAGTGACTTCTAAAATGAATTCTAACATATGCCATGAAAGTCATAGATGCTTGCAGTTAACAGTCTTTCTGACAAGCAAAGGCATCAGAGTGTCACATGAGGAATAGGTTCCCTGAACAAAGGTCCCCTCTGGAGAGACATACACTAACAAGCCCCATGCAACAGCAAGAGCAGAAGCAATTCACTCCTCTGAACTCAAGTTCTGTGACAGAACATAAAAGGGAGGTAATGAATCAAGGCACTGGATCCCATACCATTAAGAATATTTAGGTATTATCCTCTGTTCCTGATGTAGAGAGTCTTGAGGACATCTGTCCTGGTTTCAGCTGGGGTAGGTTAATTTTCTTCTTAGTAGCTGGTATAGTGTTACGTTTTGGGTTCACTATGAGAAGAATGTTGATAACACACTGATGTTTTCAGTTGTTGCTAAGTAGTGTTTAGACTAAGTCAAGGATTTTTCAGCTTCTCGTGCCCAGCCAGCAAGAAGGCTGGAGGGGCACAAGAATTTGGGAGGGGACACAGCCAGGACAGCTGACCCAAACTGGCCAAAGGGGTATTCCATACCATGTGATGTCATGCCCAGTATATAAACTGGGGGGAGTGGGGCTGTGGGGGCAGATTGCTGCTCGGGAACTAACTGGGCATCAGTCTGTGAGTGGTGAGCAATTGCATTGTATATCACTTGTTCTGTATATTCCAATCCTTTTATTAGTATTGTCATTTTATTATTGTTATTGATATCATTATTAGTTGCTTCCTTTCTGTTCTATTAAACTGTTCTTATCTCAACCCATGAGTTTTACTTTTTTTTTTCAATTCTCCCCCATCCCACTGGGTTGGGGGGAGTGAGTGAGTGGCTCCGTGGTGCTTAGTTGCTGGCTGGGGTTAAACCATGACAACATCCCAGGCTGGAGTACAGTCTGCATCTATTTTACACACTCTTACAGTGCCTCTGTAACTCCCCAGGTATCCACCGTGACCACAGCTGGGAGATATCTCACGGCATTTCCCTGAGGTTCCATCACTTACACCATTCCTGTCCTGGACTACAGTGTTGTGTCTCTGCCTGGCCCTGCCTTGAAGAGAGACTGCGTCTGCGTATGGGACAGGGAAGGAGCAGGGCCTGTTCCTGCAGGTTCATCGCCACGGCCCTGCTCTCCCTGAGCCAGACTGCAGCTCTGACAGGTGCCCTGAGAGGCAAAGAGGGCAGGTGTCCAAGAGAGGTGGGACAGCCTCCTCACTGAGGTGCACACAGTCTACCTGTAGGTACGCAACATGCCTTTCACACATGGCCACTTCTTCTCCCTGGGCAGGTTCCTTGTTCATGTTTGTAATTCATCACGTCCTGGCTTGTTGCTCAAGCTCCTCCAACTACGTCATTTCTTCTGGAAGCACCAGTGGTTTGGTGCTGGTGGAGGTCACCTGGCTGCCTGGTGCTGCCTGTTTGACATCCTTAGCAGGCTGCTTGTAGAAAGCAGAGACTTGTAACTGCGTAAAGGTATATGATGTTGGACTCAAATCCTCTTTGGAAGTGGACTGGGGGCTGAAGTTTGAGCATCCTTCACAGCATTTTTTCATGCATGTATATGACCTCTCTGTCGCAATCTTTCTGGGAAAGGTCATTTCTGCAGTACATTTGCTTCCTCTGCAAGTGGAAGTCTGCAGTAGAGAATTGCTGTCCATTGCCTGACCATAGGCCTTCTCCATTTTTTTTCACCTTTATCTACCACCTTTACTGCACCCAATTGCAATGCTTTCCCTGCAAGGTCATCAGTGGTCTCCTATTTGACAGTTGTGATTCAGTTTCCTGAAAATGCTTTCCCAGAGGCACTCCTTCCAGATGGATGGAAAGTCACTGTCAACTCCAAGGGGCACTCTGGGCAGAGGGCTCCTGAGTGCTGTGAGCAGCCCTGAGCCTTCTTTCCTTTCCCTCATGCTTTCGTGCCTGAGTATTCCTGGTGCATTTGTCAGGCACTCCTGTGGCTAGATACTGAGGATGATGAGGGAATTTAGCTTTCAGATGGTAACTGAGGGGCAGCTACAAATATGGATGCGGCTTTGAGCTAAAGTCGTTCCACTCTGAGTTAAGACCATCCCACAGAGGTGGCTGCTGATCTGCTTGTCCCTGTGACCTTAGCAGTCAGGGCTGCTGAGACTGGGAAAGTTCTTCCTGTTGCCAACCACCAGCAGAGCAAAGGAATCTCCGTCTCCAAAATATATTGGCTTTTATGTCCATTGTAATGTGAGATCTTCAGGCTATGTAGAGGACAGTGATCCCATCCCAAAGCCACTGGACCCTACAGTTACAGTTTCATATTGCTAGTCTTTCCTGATGGTTCAGAAGGGGCATCTTGGTTTCTGACAAGCTGTGGCTTGGTGGTCTGGTGGAGAATTGTCCTGTCTCTATGTGGACAGAAGACTATCATGAATTCACAAAGAACAACCAACAACCATCCAGGCTACCCAATACTGTGACAGAGCAGAGGAAACGCAGGTGCTGAATTGGTTGTGGAAAGCATGCTTAAGATTAGAAATATTACAATGGTAATTTTCAAAGTGCATACGGACTTCCTTAGGGAGATGGGGGAACTAAAGTAGCTTGATTCCTGTGCCACGTTATCTGCAATAAAGTGCAATCCTCTGCTGAGGTAATGGCTGCATCCTACTCCTGAGTCAAAATCTGCCAGCACAAGATTTGCAGAGCACTTGGTACGCAGACTTTGCACTATGACTGGGATAGAGAATTTCAAAATGTCTTTAGCAGATTCAGCGTAGTGGAGGTTTCATCAGGTGCAGTGTGGGCCTGGGAGGCTACAGAAGGACTCTTCTGAGACAACAGCTACAACGGGCCAAGGGAGCCTCATCTCAGAGGAGCAAAGCCTGGTTTGTGCCGTGGTCAAAATGTCCTTGTTCCATCTCTTCCACCACTTCAGTGTCATAGCCCGTAAGTGTTAAAGCATGACTAGTGCCAAGAGGCTCAAAGCTGCCCTTTGTATGTTTTCAATACACTTCACCTGACACCCCAGCTGAGAACTAATTTGCATGGACTTTAGCCTTACAAGGGAAAAATACAGTGAAAAGCAGATTTGCTGAATTGCCACTTAGAGAGTACACTTGAGCAGAACTTATTATGCTCATTTGTCAGCTAATTCATTAGGGTTCACGTCATGCCGTCAGGGTGCTTGGCTGTGTTCTGTAATGGCATTTTTTTCCTCTGCTGAACAGCAATTTTGCAATTGCTGCATCAATTATTACAATGTAAAATATTTGATATGCTATTAGATGAAAAGTAAACTTATCTTGCGCTAGGAGTTGCATCAGAATGTAATAAATGCACTTGATGCTCATTGGGCTTTACAGAGAGAGGCACTCGAGAGAGCAGATTGTCTAGAATGAAACTACCATCTGGAAATCTTGTCTGAAGCCTGATTACAGTTGAGGTTTAAAGGGACACTTTTTAAAACAGAACAAAACCAAAAACTTATTTGAAGGAAATATATCTATGGGTAATTTGAAAGCCTAACTCAATTTCAATAAATTCTGATAAAGTGGAGGTGTAAACCAATATCTCGTCTGTATCCCTTGCATATCTAATGTTCAACAGGATGTAAATAAGTTTATAAAATGCTCCACAGTATCTCAGATAACTTTATTTGCATATAAAGAACACTGATCTAGGTTATTTGAAGATTTTTAGATGTGATAGCAAAAGATATGGTTTATGTATTTTCAGGGTTTTGGTTTTTTTTCTTGAAAAGCCTCATGCAAGTTAGGTTTGTCAGAAAAGTAGCCATAATCCTCCCTAGAAGCTATGAGCTTGAAGAAATTTGGGTTAGAAATAAGAAAGGCCCAAAGATTCAAGCAATCATGTGATATGCTATTACTGAGGAAACAAGGTCTGTCACAAATGTGTGTTTTTTCATTGAGATTTTAATAGAAAAATGCGAGTCACAGCCAAGTTCTCCCAGTTTTTTGGCAGTAGTTCTTTAAATGACCCAAATGGCCCAAATTACACGTGGTTCATTCTCTTCTTTGTCTGTTCTCCAAGAAGAGAAATGTGTGAAGCGCAGTGCTTTGTTTTGATAGGATTATTGTTTAAGGTTATGTATTTATTTATTTATTTATTTAATTTTTATTATATAATCTGCTGTTTACTTTAAAAGAAGGTAATTTTGAAGCTATTTTCTCCACAGTTGAAGCAACAAGGTGAAGTTTGCGGCTTACCTTACTGCCTATGGGTATACATATATCACACTTTCATATGCCTGAAAAATCTGAGTTCTCCATAATAATTTAGGCATAAAATTATTTTATCCCTGAGCTATAAACCGTGATATTCATCCTGGATTTTCCATCTGGTTTAGGCCCGTACCATGGAATATTGTTAAGAAAAGTATGGCTCCTGCGAACCTGAACAGTACTCTGTGGGAAATCAGTGCTGCATGTGAATGCAGTGGTGTCATTCCACAGTTACCCAGGTTGTTGGAGGGATGGGCAAGCGCACTTTGGGCTGCTGACCCGACTGCTTTGTGCCAAGGCAGGTTGCTGTAGCCTGGAAGAGACTCCACGAAGGTGTGTGTAAGGGAGGCCAGCTGCTGCTCGCGGGATGGAATGGGGTCTCCCAGGCAACTGAAGCCTGTCGGAGATGCTGGCTATGAGAGTTTAGTGACACTGAGAAATGAGAGAGCATGCCTTAGCAACAGGCTCAATTGGCTGTAATGAGTATGTACTTCTAACCACAGATGGCTGCACAGAAAATTCCTCAAAGTGATTTCATCTACCTGCTAACATTGTCCTGCCTCCGCTGAACTCAGAGCCAGCCTGCTGGTCCTTACACGGGAGAGAATATGCCTAAGGACCAGGCAATTTACTGATACTGACGTGATCAAACATTTTGAAGGATAGCTAGAGCTGTGTGTCATCTGCTTAGCGCTACCATGCATGTCTGTGTCTATGGCTCACCTACTGCTAGCATGTATGCGCTGATTTGGATTCCCAGTAAGTGTTATTTTCAACAGCATCAATAGGCCTCATTAGGGACAGGAGAGAGGTCACAGGCAAGTGTAGAAGACAGATTAAATAGCAAGGTGCCCACAGGGCTGGGTTAAAGAAAATCTTTAATATGGATTTCTTGGTGCTAGTATTATCACCTAGAAAGTAGATAAAACTGATATGAAGTATGTATAGTACGGACACCATTAGGACTGGTTGCACTGTAATATAGATGCTTTAGAAAGAGGGACAACATACAAATATTTTTTAAAAGAGATTTTTCATTCAATATTGTGCATACCTGAATCAATTCTTCTCTGAAAACAGTACCATTCTCTCCCATCTCTCTGTCCTATATCTAATTATTCTCAACATCTACCTCTGAGCTCTTTACTTTTATAGAGTGTCTTTTGGGGGGATCGGGACATTAGAGCCAGATACATCATTCTGTCAATTCAGAGAACTGCATTTTTATACTTTCGTTATTACTTTCCCACCTGCTCCTTTTGAATTCTAGCAATTTGTTTGCTTCTTAACTGCTCTCACAGACAGATCAGAGATTTGTATTGCACTGTCCACAATGATTCCTAAGTCCATTTCCTGAATGGTTACAGTTAATTTAGAACCAAGTAGTGTGGCTGCATGGTTCAAATTGTTCCTTCCATTGCTTATTAACCTCACATTTAACAACTTTTAAGAAAAGCTTAATCCTTTTACCGTTAATTATATTGCATGAACTTAAGAGTGGAGAAGATGTATATACTCGTATCATTTTAAGAAAGAAGGCATTGAAAACTCAATTTTAAATGAATCCCCTATCAAATCAGAATGAAACCCTGCTACTTACCGTGTGAAAGCCAATTACTTTCGCTCACCAGCCTTTAGAAAGTCTTTGATTGCCAAAAAAAAAAAAAAAAAAGAAAAAGAAAAAGGGAATTTTCAGGTTAACTTCAAGAGACTATTTGTATAGCCCTTCTAATACAAGAGAAAGGGCTGATAAAGAATGACACATCCAATATATAATGTCTGAGTTAAGTACAAATATTCCTAAGGTAATATATGTAATTGGGGTCATATTCCCTAACGACTGTCTCTATTTCCCCAAGATCAACCTGCTTTCAAATTTCTGTTGCTTTTTCCTGATTAACATTCCAAATTCTGCTCTCCCTCACCATTAAAATTCTTGCCCAAGGCAACTTAGTTGCTCATCCTAATACTTTCTCTGTTCACATCAGCATGACCAACAGGGTGCTCCAAAATTCATCTCTATCACCAGGCTTTCTAGTCACATAATTCCTAAATTACTATCTTTCCTCTTATAATATAAAACTGAACCTTCCCTTTGAAGCCTACATAATTTTTTTCCCAAGAAAGCACAAGCTCTCTCTTGTGCTCCTAGTTATCTCTTTTGCCTTTTCTGCTCCTGACACTATTCCAAAACATGGCAGCTGCACAGACATAAGCAAAGCAGAATCTGACCTGCAGAAATATTGCCACCAAGCCACACAGCTGGAAGAAATCAAAAGGATCATGGTGTGATTCCCAGTTAACAGGTTGCCTTTCTAGGGGTGGCCATTTGAAAAATTGCCTGTTTCATTGTAAAGGAACATTTGATATAGAAGTTGCAGAGATGCGGTCATTTTGCAAAATTATTTTCACCGGGATAAAATGATGTATAAAGAGGTACTTAACTATGTGAGCTTTCCATGCTTAATTTTTACCCATTTGATCAATAGACTCTATTCTTCCAGACTGCATTAGACTTCTTTCATTTCCTAGAAGTAAAAAGGCAGTCATATCACAGGAGAACTATATATGCCATTATTATTTCAGTAGACTTTGCTTTTAACGTAATCATATAAAAAATATATAGTGAAAATTCTGTGCTGCCAGGGATAACAACTGGCTTGTCAACTTTTCAGAAGCATTACCCATGGAAAGAAAAAAAAAAGCTAGCCCAATTTTTAAGGTAAGAGTGGTAGGAAATGGTGAATATTTTTATTTTTTAAAGTCTCTTTATATTTGTAAATGTAAAAATCTCTTAGTTTGACCCACATGGTATTCTTGATATATCATCTGTCAGATTCCCAACTGGTAGAAATTAATTTAGCTCACTGAGTGTAGCAGGTCTCCATTTTTTCACCCTAGTTGTATAACTTACCCAGAGATAGAACATGAATGTAGAAGGAAAGCAAAATGTCGTTATTATTAGCACTGTTCTGATATATCTGTTGAAATTATGAGCTAAACACTAGCTGTAAGCCATGGAGGGAAGTCTAGAGCCTTCACAGCTGCTGTTCTGGAGTTGGTGAAATGTCTCTTGGAGCATGTGTGACCAGTCAAACCCCTTCATATCAGTTTTCAACTGCCCTGAGTACAATTGTGGAAAATAAGAGTAGTTTGATCAGATGGGTGGTTGATGCATTACAAATACTTTTATAAAGGATAAGCAACAAACTATTGTAGGTCCATTTTCATATCTACAATCGATTAGAAAAACTCTATCAATCAGCTGAATTGCTGACTGTCCCTTGGATTAGTTGCTTAGTCAGGTTAATAGGCTTCAAAAGCTTCATGGGTCAGCATTGCTAAAATGCCCCAAGAAAAAGACTATGGCAAGCTTTGAAAAGGTGGACCTAGAAACATCAAGATAACTGTTGTTTTAAGTAAATACTGGGTTCCAATTGTAGCAGCTGCAGCAACGATGTTAACCCACTGCCCGGGTGTTGCAGGATTCCCATGTGGGGTGCTGAGCTGGTTTCTGGGAATTTACGTATTTCCCCTAGAACTTCTTCGGAAGTCAGTGTAGCTTCTGTGTTGAGCCCTCTGAAGCATGTCGCTGAGCAAGAGGGCTTTGAAGGCCAGCAAGGCGGCAGTGGAGCTCAGTTCTGAAGTGAGAACACTGCTATGGGTACATACTCACTGTTCTGCAGGGAAGGCTCAGATATCCGTATCATGTGAGGACTGGACCGGTTTGGCAATTGAGTGCTTTTGCTTTCAATAAGCCACTCAGCTCATTATTCTCCTGGAAGGATTAGGAGAAACCCTTCCCTGGGAAACCTCCCAGATATTGTTTTCCTAAACCTTTCTTTGCTCACATAGGCTTTCCCCAAAGTGAGGATGATAGAGACCATAAACCTCCCGGCAGACCTATTCCTGAAGTAAACAAATAAAGAAGAACAATATTGTCAAACAGGCATCTAGGAATTGGACGGTTGATACTGGAATTAGCTCACAGCCATCTGGCTTTGAAATGAGGAATTGGCTGGCAGTTCAGCTCTAAAAGAAACAAACAGTTCTGGGTATTTCCCCCTCACCTTTTATTTTTTACTTGTAGGCACAGAAAAAAAAAAGATAATCAGTTCCTTATGGCTATATTGAAGAAACCTGTCTCTCACAGTATCTGCAAGGAAGTAAAAGACTACAGAACACTAAATTCAGACTGAGTTGCCTCCTGTTTAACTTGTAATTTTTTGTAATGACTGTTTATGACTTAAACAAGCCTTTTTTATTATATATCAGTAACACGCTGTTTTGGGTTTGTGTGGTGGGTTTTTGGCAGCGGGGCAGGGGCGGCAGGGCGGGCTCCTGTGCGAAGCCGCCAGAAGGTTCCGCGGCCCCGAGCAGGGCCCGGCCCCGGCCCAGGCCGAGCCCGCCAGCGACGGCGGTAACACCTGAACGGAGTTAAGAGGGGAAACCTGCAGCGGGGGGGGAGAGTGGGACGTGAGAGGAGCCCCTCTGCAGACGCCGGGTCCGTGAGGAAGGGGGGGAGGAGGCCGATGCCCCCGCAGCCCGCGGTGAGGCGGCAGGCTGTCCCGTCCCCCCCCAGCCCACGGAGGGGAGCGGGGGAGCGGGTGCCCGCCTGCAGCCCGCGGGAAGGACTCCCCTCGGAGCAGGGGGATGCCCCCGAAGATGGCCGTGACTCCATGGGAAAGCCTGCGCTGGAGAAGCTGGTGACTGGAGATCGGCCCTTGGAAAGGGCCCATGCCAGAGAAGTTCGTGAAGGACTGTCTCCCACGGGAGGGACCCCAGATCTGCTCAACTCTTCTGTGTGGAGTGAGCAGCCATGCCGAAAGGATTGACTATGAAGTTGTGGGCGACACAGCCCTAATCCTGCCCGCCCCAGTCACTGGAGTCTCTTGATCGTTGTTACTCATTACTCAGATATTGCCAGCATGCCTACCTCCAGCCTTTATTCTCCTTATGCCTCCTGAGGGAAGGAAGCAGTGTGATATGGAAGATGTCAGGGCTGTTGTGTGATCGGCGTCCTCCACTCAGCCCGTGCTGTCCGTGGGTGGTGGCTGGCCTTGGCCACAGATGCCCGTCAGGCTGGCTCCAAGGTATGTCTCCTGTGGCCTGAGAGCTTGCCCCTCTGCTTTGCTCTCCGCAGTTCTTGAGAGAACATCTGATGTTTGATAAAAAATTCAAACTCATGCTTCTGTATCCACTTTTTCAGGTCATACACTAGCTTCACACAACATTCTTCAGACATCGGGCCTTATCCAGGGATTGAAGAAGTCAAAATCTTTTTTACTGACTTTACTGGTTTAAGGCTGGGCTCCTTGCTTTGTTTAGAAGCTCCTGAGATGGACTGGGGAAGTGATAAGGTCTTCAGTGCAGTGTGTGATAATTTCTTTGGTTGTGTGTGGCATTTTTTCAGTGATGTTGCTTTTTTTTTTTTTCATTCAACCTGCACATCACTTAGATTGCTTGAAGACATTAGACTTGATGATTTCTTTGCAAAATGAAGTGGAAAAACATATTCAGTCGAGGCCAGCCTCTGAAGAAACCCATTGTTTGCAGTGGTTCAATTTAATTTGAAACATATCACATCAGTTTCTATTGTTAAGTTTAGTATTTCAGCACTATGGAACCTGATGAGATAAAATTGCATTTTCACTATAAAATCAGATTTAGCTCTTTGAGTGATGAACTGGTGAGGGATTGTATTTCATTATGTATATTGCAAAGAAAAGAACATGGTTTGCCACAAAATAGTGGCTTGGACACAGTCAGTTTTTTTTTTTCCTTTTTCTTTTAGTATACGTTTGTGTGTGAGTGGTCTTTGGGTCATAAAGTGCTAGTGTTTCTAAATTTTAAACTCCCTAACTTTGCCAATGAACTTGAATCTACAAAATGGTTACTATGCTCTTTTAAAGTGTTATGTTGTTTTCCTAACCTTGGATTTTCTAAAACTCTGTAGCTGAATATTGTTGTTTGTTTAAGTGCAGTGTGATTAGCTGTCCTTGAAAATATCATCTGTGGCAGTTTGATCGTGTAGCACAATGCCAGGAGTTGAAGGACGCAAGAACATCCTCTACATCCACCAAATATACTTAAACATTCTGCACCAGCTATATCATTTCAGGCTTTGATTTGGGAAAATATGCCTAAGAAATACAATTAAGATAGATACATCTATTTAAAAAACACTGGCCTAAGGAGATGTATGAGTTCATGTCTTGGCATTTGCATAAAAACATGTTTAAGTGTGTATATTTTCCTGGATCATGGCCTTAGATTTATTCCCACTAACATCTAGCAACGGAACCAATGTTAGACACCGAGATTTGGGAGGCCCGGTAATCCCTTTAATAATTTGAGTCTGCCCATTAATTAGGTTTACAAACTCCTTGAAACATTGTATGACTTAGATTTCTTTAAAACTGCAGAATCCTCAGAGTTTCCAAAATGAACATGCTTTCAGTAACAAAATAGGTATTTATTTGTTTATACACAATTTAAAATTGAGGTTTTACAGATTTGAATGCAGAAAATGCTTTTCTATAGGTAAAACTTCTGAAAGGTTGATAAGCCATTTACTCTACATGGGAACCTAGATTTTAATTTTTTTTTTTAAATTTAATTAATTGAGCCACAAAATCTATTCAGATATTAACAACATGGTTCTTCCGTGATATTACTGCCTTTTTATTTGTAAGAACTTAAGGAAGTTCAATGCAGCCTGGAAGAATTCAGTCTTTTGATTTGATGGGTAAAAATTAAGTATGGAAAGCTCATGCAGTGTAAGATTGATTAAACTAGCAATTCCTTTTTCTGTTCCTGCTTGAAATTTGTGGGAGGATTTTTTTTTTAATATTACAATTGCCAAAATGTCTTTAAAGATTGGACTTGATGATTAGAAAGCTTCCTCAGAGAATGAAATCAGCTGCTACAGATTTAGTGCTGTTTGCCTTAGACTAATCTATTAGCAAGTTTGTAAAATACAACGCCATTAAGCAGACTGAGAAGTGTACAGCTTGAAAGTCTGTTTGAGAACACCATGAAGTCTAACAGCTATGTGCACCCTCAAGCCAGCTAGTTTTGTTTGACTTACTCCTCCCTTCTTTCCTGTAGCTGCAGCTGTCTCTGGACTCTTGTAAGGGACAGTAAGTTTCTCCTCAGTAGCACTTTCTACATTGTAACGATACTCCTCAGTGCTGAAAAAAAAGCATATATGGAGAAAGTCATCATTAAATATTAAACAAAATAGCTAGACTGCATTTTTATTCATATAATTGCCAAGCTTATTGTCTTGGGATATAATTCAAAGTGGTAAAATTTCATCAGAAAAGGCAGATAGGTGACTTATCTGGGTCTGTATATTCTTCTGTCTAACTTTCACATCCGGACTGTCATTTTGTTCTATACAGATGTCCAATTCATGTACCATACACACACAAAGTGATGGTGACAGATACAACTGCTATTTGACAGCCTGTCCAGACATTAATTTCCTTCTGCATTAAAAAAAAGTGTCATCTGAATATCCTCAGGACTTGCTTCTGCTAAAATTAACGTTTATAGTGGTTGTTCTACAGGAATTCATGCCAGTCTATCACAGTCCTTAAAATAGTTTAATATAGAAGGCATTTCACAAAAGTCTTTTCTCCAAGACTGTCTCTTTCTAACGCCCAGATGGCATTCTTTAATGAATAGCATTGAGAGAATAAAGTAACCATATTCAGGAGTGAGGATTCAATGTCAGATCAATTTGCAGAAGAACAATTAAGAAAAATTAAAACGTGGCCACAAGCGAACAATGGCAATATGCCTTTCTCTGAAATCTGACTGGCAGGATGTTGTATAGAACAACAATGTGAAATATAGAACTGGATTTCCTAAGAAGTGCTAAGTACTATTTTATTTCAGGAAACTAAGGGCTTCTCAAGCCTTATTTTTCCACAGCAGGAATTTCTCTGTTGGCTGTCTCTTACCCCTGAGTTGAAGTATTCTACATATATGATGGTTTCTATGTTTGTCGCACCATTTCTGTGCAGCTCTACTTCATGCACCACGGCTCTTTGTTAGCTAAGCAGTCAGAGACAACTTTAACACAGGATTGCTGTGCAAAAAAAGACCAGATATGGTTATTATTAAGCAATTATAGGCCTGGATGTCTCAGCCAATTACCATGATCACAACCCTGTTCTGTCTATTGTATGCAACCGCCCTACCTCAAGCTGTGATCTTGTCAGAGCTCATAAGCAAAGCAGAGCGGGGCTGGTGAGGCAGCAAGATGGATTTGCTCTGGAAATAAGGCAGAAAAAATAACACAAAAGGAATTGGTAATTCAGAAAGTAGGGTCTCATACACTCAGCCTTGCCAATTTACAGAATTTTATCCTGAAGCTTGTGGTAGTGGCATTTTTCTTCACTCCTGATTTTCTAGCGTAATAAGGAAAAATAGTTTTTAATTTATTTAAGGAGTTTCTAGGTAGAGAAAGGAGGTTTGAAAGATATCCCAGCTGTAGGTATTAGATAGTAAACAATGCCTTCCTACATTACTCTTTTAAATACTCTCACAGTCCTGATGGTTGACTCATGAACTTTGAATGCCTGGGAAAAAATGGAGCACTCTGCAGCATTACCCTTCTGGTGAGACATAGAGCCACAGTGCTCACCACAGGTGTGCTATTTCCATTTCTGACCTTAGACTCCCCACCTCTGCCAGGAGTTCTGTGCTTCAGGAGGACCTTGGGCAACAGCCTCTCCGGTGCGGAGTAAGTCAGAGGCTGTATTTTTCTACAACATCAAACCAGAACCCTTCATTGCCATAGGAAAAGCCATCCCTGCCACTGTTTCCCATGCCTGCTTCTTCTTATCCTCACATCATTAGTTCCCTTGTACTAAGTCAACCTCCTGTCAGCTGTACAACAAAGGACTTAGGATCTAAAGTGGGTTAAAACACACCACACCAAAAAAAAAGGGAGAAGAAAAATCATAATAAAACCCCCAGAGAAGCTAGTTTTAACACAGTTTAATGGTCCCAGAAAGCTTATTTTACAAACCGTCCTCACAGCCTTCTTCAACAATAATAACAATAATGTCTTATCTTAACAGCAAAAGCTATGTATAACAGTATTGCAATGAAAAAGAAAAAAAAAGCAATAACTGAATGTTCCTCTGAACATCCAGGAGTGACCCATCATCTAACTGGGTCTGACATGTGGGATCAGAGACTCGAAAAGAGGCTGCTCTGCATAAATGTGTGTGCTCTAGCCCCAGCTGGGAGGCAGCATGAGCGGGACGTCTGGTTTCCCTGCATCGGACCTGATGGGCCTGCTGAGAAATGCTTTGCTCCCAGGCAAAGTGCTGGAAGCATTCTATCAATTTTATTGAATTGATTTCAAAGATCTTCGAGTTGTAATTTCTTCTCTGTGCTGCAAGGCAATTCATTCTGTGGTTAATTGTGGGCATAGCTGAATAGTTTACATTAGGACTATAGTAATAGCAGGGCAAAGGCTTGTTAAAGAATAATGTAGCTACTAGAAATTGAAGGTGCCTCATTGTAAATACTGGAGGCACAAAAGTCCCCAGGCAAAAGATTTGATGAACCAGACAAATCCTTTGTCACATAACAGTCTGCAGTATTCTTTCATGTAGTAGAAAAAGATACTTCAGAAGTCTGAATAAATATAAGAAGTCCTCACCCACTGTTTTGGCTTTTCTATTCCGGTTTAAAAGACTGAAGAGCTAGAATGAGATCCTGAAAGTTTTGTATTTGGCATGTGGCAGATTCTCCCTTTGCCAAATGTAAACACATCAAGCTCTCCGTAAAGACTTCCTCACAGCTTTGGCAGAAAAGAAAAGCCAAGTCTGAGCTGGAGGTGAGGGATGTACAAGATTATTGCGTATAGTGACAGAAGCATACCAGGAAATTATGTTAAGTATAAAGATTTTCTGTCCCACCCCCCATGCAATCTGAATTACATTAGGTCTTCTCCAACCCCTGGACAGACAAACCCTATAAAGGAAAAAAGTTGTCAAGCACAGACATTAACTTTGCAAAAAGCTGCAATGATTTAAGAAGTCATTAACCCATAAGCATTTCTTGCAGCCTCTGGGGATACTTGCTTCTCAAGCTCTTCTGCTGAACAGATGGGATCACACAAGCATTCTCTTTAGAGCAACTAAAGAGGTGATCTGAGTTAATTTGGCTGATTCTGCCTGAATTGGATGATGAACAATTCACCTCTCATTCCACCAGAGCTGGAAAACCCCTGAGCTCCAGCTGGCGCATCCGTGCAGGTCTGCAGCTCCAGCTGACTCTGCAGGCGCAGGTCAGCTCTGGGCTTTAAAGTATTCGCCCTAGGTCATTAGCAAAGCAGAGTTAAATCCCTGGTTTTGTTAATCGGAGATCGTTATCTCGGTTCAAACGCTGCACTGAGAAAGGTCAACATTTAACTGTTAACATTTTTGTCCTTTGGATCTGTCCCTTGAGTTCCTCTGTTTCATACATACAATTACTTTTCATGTATATAATTGGTTTTGAATGTCCCTCTGAATGACAGGGATTATTGCTTTCCTCTTAGACCATCAGTCATATTAAAATTAGTTCATCTTAAAACCATTGACACTTACATGAAAAATAGATTTTTAATATAACTGTCATTGCTTAGTGCAGCTTGATTTTAACTGACACTCTATAATGAATTAAAACATTTAGCTAATGAGAGCATATCCAAGACTACCAGAAGAGTAAATATGGTGTAGAATTACTTAAAACATTTAAAGCTACACTTTGTTACAAAGCATTGTTCTGCTTGGATTTTATACCAGCCTGCACTTGAGTGTACTGACCTGTAGGTAATACCTCTTCATACCTAAAGCCTGTCTGCCTGATTATATATTTTTAATCCATAGTTTCCTTTAAGTAGCCTTACGATAAATAAGGGCTCCAAAATTCTTCAAGAAAAGAATAAAAATTATTTCATTCACATAAAAGGATGCTAATCTTGGCTTTTCTTCTGTGTTCATACTGATGATGAAAGCGACTTCAGGTAGGACGTAAGGTGTTCCACTAGACAAGCAAACGTATTTCTATGTGCAGCTGTGCTAAGCAGAGCAGTGCCATCTAGTCGCCTGCGAGGCAGCAATTCCTGGTGCAGCTGTGTGACCTTAGTGTGGGCTGTAATTCCCCACAAGGTCATAGAATCATAGAATCATAGAATCAGTTCATTGCTGTTATGACTTGGTTTTATGGAGACCTTCTCTTAAACCGCTGTTATATCAGCAGTAATGAGGTTGTTTCAGATGAACTTTTCTTTGCACCTTTTGTTGAACACCCTGACCACAAAGGAAATAGAGCTGAAAAACCATTCACAGAGTTTTAAATGGGTGATTTTGGTTGTAATCAAGCATCATCATGGACCTGTCACCCTGATAACACAAAGTAGATTTGCTCCTGTGAGCTTATATAAAATCCCAATTTTTTTCTTCTCCTTATTGGATAAATTGCATTCCTTTACTTAGCAGAGACCAGTCCCACACAAAACAATGTATTATCCCAGTACAGAAATTAAGAATCTAGGAAAGCCTTAAGACTAAGGCAGTTCTCCTGCTGTGTGACATAACTGCTTTTCAGTCTCATTTCCTTACTCTACCTTATTTCTTTATCTTGTAGATTTAATTAAGTCATCCAATATTGAATTTGATGAATATTTTAATGGACCTTTCCTGGGTTAGTTTTATAGAGTACTAAGTGAATCTAAACTGGTAACTCTAAAAGATTGGAGTAGAGATATCTGTGAAAAAGCCCAACAGCTGGAATCACTCATGTTGACTCGAGTGCAGATATTTATTTTTAATTTTAGAAGGGGTAATAGATCATAACAGGACTTTATATACAATTTGTGGTGAGGAAGGGATCCTGTGATTAGGTGACAACACTTCATTTTTCCTCAGCTAAAGATGTACATGGTAGGAAATAAATGGTCCTTGCATACTGTAAAACCATATTCAGACCAGAACCATGTTATGCAAATTAAAACGAAACATACAATGCACAGAGTGATTCCTGCTCTCCTTTGATCTGGTTTAAGTTCAGAGAGTCTACTGGGACCATTAAATTCAGCAACAAAGGAATGAGGACTCAGATCTTGAAACATTTATATTGCTTCCATCACCATGGTGCCCAGGAGCCCAAAGCCCTGGTTCAGACTTTTTTTTCCCCAAAACCAGAGCACATTAAAGGTGGCCTCTCAAGTGTGACATAAGAAACAGCAGATTTGACACAAGGCAGGGCAGTGGCAACAGCCGGTGCTGACCACCGTTGATGGAGATGTCTGTTGGGAGCTTTGTGCACATCTTAGCGGGGAGCAACCCAAAGGTGCCTCCTCGAAAAATTAGCAAGCGCATGGTGGAAGCTGCTGTTACAGGAAATCAAAGCTGCAAGTTAACTCCTGACACTGAGTAAGAAGTTCAGGTGGAATAGGCAGAAGCTGGGAGGAATTCAAGACACATGGTGTGTGGCTGGAGAGCAGCAAAAGGAAAGTCCACAGAGAGACAGAGAGAAAAGCGATGTTGCTGTAGCCACAAGCCAGAAAGGTGCTCCTTGAATAAGAATTTTGGTAGGTACAATTGAGCAAGAAGACACATGTCAAAATAAGCAAAAAATATGTCACAGCAATCAAATATTGAGATCGTAAGAATCTGGCCAAATATTTAGCTGCAGGATAGTAAGAAAGATCATAATTTAGCAATATTATTTAGAAAAACTGTTGGCATTTCGGAGTTCTTGCCAAAGGTGCTGGCTGTGCTATGGGTTTGACTGACAGGCAAGATGGAGGTGATTTCCATGGTAATGACCAAAGGAAACATTAACATAGACTATCACATTAGCAAACTAAAGGGCAGACGAAGCTGGAGAGGATGGAGAGCTCATGAGAAGTCATTAAGGCTCACAGATTTAAAGTCATAGAGAGGTTGAGAAGAAAAAGTTGATGAGCCCAGGCCGGGCAGCCACACCGAGAAGATGCGGAGAATCTGGTAAGGAGGAGGTCAGGGCAGAGCAGAGCAGTGCTTCCTGAGAACCAAGGCAGCTGTGTGGTCCCCGTGGCAGCTGGGAAAACTGTAGTCAAAGCTGGGAGCTGAGTGAGGAGCTGAGGGTAAAGCAATGAGCACGGAGGAGTCAAATGAGCAACAGAAAGCCCTGTAATCACCCAGGGTGAATGTGTCAGATTTTTAAAGGGGGTGTAAAACAATATTGAGACTGCGGTAAACTCCTGAAGTTCAGTGAGGGGTGTAGACTCGTTCTTAATTAAAACAGGGAGAACTTTAACAAACTAGCTGACAATCTATGGTATTCCTTCTAATGGACTGGGAGACATGGTGGGAAGGTCACTGGGTATCATCTAATAGTTGGCAGGCAGGTAGGGCAGGGCACTTAACTGTGGGAAGCAGGAGGCCCTGGAAGTGCAGCATCTAGGTGGGTGAGACCGCCCTGACATTTCTGCTCAAGTAGACATGCTACGACAAAAAGAATAGAAAGGATTTTAAAAGAAATTTCCACTTAGACTCCAGAGAGACTGAAACACTCTCCATATGTACATGAAGCTCCTCTCTGAAGGCCTCAGATAGGGAAGCAAACAGAATTGCAGTCCTGCACCCTGTGCAGGACTAATGGGTGGATAAATGCCATTGACTGCAATAGAGCTTTTTGGGCTGTGAAAATGCGAATTTCCTAGAAGTCATTTTTTCCTGCTGTGAGAGACTGGACAGAGTTAATGCCTCAAACACCCGTCGTGGTGGACAGAGACCGGGGCCTGGCTTTTGTTGTTGAGGGAAGGAATGGAACTTGCTTGCAAGGCACTGCAACAAGATACAAGTTCTGCATAGCAACTTGACATGTGAGGGACTGAAAGAGTTAACGTCTCAAACATTATGGCGGGGCAAGTTCTGCCTAACAACAAACGGCAGGTGAGAAGCCAGATCAGCAAAGGACATCAGCAACAGGACGCTGAGGGCGTGCAGGAGGATGCACAGTTCTGTGTTCTGACACGCTGAGCGGGGCAGCTCACCATGCATGGCCAAAGTTCAAACAATGGTCATGCCTGCAGGGAGGGAGAAGTTACTCCCCAAACGACCCCCAAGCCCACTGACCCATTTCCCAAAGGTTCTGAAAGCACAAACCGTGCATGACACCTGATTAACATAATGAGTTTGAGTGCCCTCCCGAAGGAGGGGCGAGGAGATGATAAAAGGGCACGAATTGAAGCCCGACATGTGCACCGTCCAGAACCGGACCTCTAGACTGGAGGGACCAATGCTGGACCCAGGACCAGTGAAATCTTTCTCTTCTCTCTTTTCTCTCTCTCTCTCTCCCTCCCTCCCTTCTCTTTTTCTTCATAACCCCGACACTTCACCCCTTTAGATGTAAAACTTTTGACCAAGTCTGGGACTAGGAGTGGATCCAGCCACCCTGGGCTTCTCTCTGAGGAGCCTAGAAAGCAAGGGGGTCCGCTCTGAACCTCGTGACTCAGCGGGAGGGCTCTCCTTATTTTCTTCCCTGAATTAATCCCCAAATGAGCAACGCTCGTAGTATATGTTTGGTGATGTACGGTTACCACGTGTCATACAGTCTACTGACCTAGTTTCATGCCAATTCTTGTTGTGAGAAACCACACCACCTACTGTTACGCCTTCCAAGTTCAGGTTGCTTCTGCCATAAATAAAACATTCAACTGATCGTTTGGTGTTGCTTTACCTTAATTTAGCCCGAGCGAATTCCGAACTCACCACGACCCCTCCCTGCTCTGTCCAGCATGGGTTGTGACACACGTGTGTCTCTAGAAGGTGAGAGCTTCTTTAAGTGGAAAGGGTAGAAAGAAATAAAATCTGCCTTAGTGTTTGTAAAGACCATATGATAACTAAAGAGCTATGTCTTTCCTGTGCATGACGGGGAAACAGACAATAATAGTAGTAGTAATGACAAAGTATGGGTAGACTGTATACATATATCTATCCATGTATAATATGTATAATATGTTAATCTTGAGATTTTGCAGTCCTATGCTTATATGGGACCAACTTATCAGCTAGTGCAATTCTATTAACATCCATCAAGCAACATGTAATTATATGCAGAGTGTATGACTCTTGTGTTTAGTTTTTTATTGCTCATTTTGAGGTGAAGAATCTATTCTTCTTAGCAGGGACTTACATTCTGTTCAGGAAAACAAGTAAAGAATGGCTCTGATAAGTAGTCACTGATATTAATGGAAACTGCCTGTGTGGATTCCCCATGCATAAAATACTTCTGTAGCACCAACTCTTTAACTCAGTGGTATTTGTTCTGTAATCCATTACATTGTGTGATCTCAAAGTATGTTTTATTAGCAACAGTAGTTTCTGGAATTATTCTAAGCTATAACAACACAGATATGTTACATTCATAATTTTGTTTTGCATTTAGACAGAAGATCATTTATTTTTCCTTGGGTGTCTTACACTGGGGGAAAAGCTATTAAAAAAATGGTATTTTCAGGAATATAGTTATTTTTCCTGGTATGTTTTCTTTGCAGATGATGAAAATATTTCTCACAAAGATTTAGTAGCAGCTAAAGGTTAAAAAAATTCTTAGTGCTGGGATGGGCCAAGCACAATCAAAAGTCAGGAGGCATGGTGGAAGATCTGAGCCTTAGCAGCTGTGTGTGTACTGTAAGGCTGTAGTATGGTGGCTATGCCTAGTCTTGGCAGATTTTACATCAGGGCAAACCCGATCTGCATTACTCTTCTGTGCATCCTGGTTTTCTCGGGAGGGAGAGAGAGTGGCCAGGCAGGGCTCTCCAGTGTGTCCCTCAGTCTTGGCATCTAGGTACCTGTGTAACAGGGACCTGTGTGTGTACAGTTCACAGTGGAGACATGTCCAGCAAGAGTTTACATTGGCCAATAACCTGTCAAAATTACTTCATCTTACAAACCTGTGGCCTTAGGTGTAATTAGGTAATTCTTCTTCTACTGCTCTGTAAAAGCGAGTGGTCTCTTGGTCAGAGTATTTCTGCAGTATTTTTATTGCTTTGTTTTCTTGCTGCCCTATTACTTATGGTCATGATCTTACTAGATATAGTGAGCTCAAATGGAAAACTTTAAGGACCAGAGAGGCGATACTAGAAAAAATACTAAAAATTTCATGAGTAGCCATGTTCTGCACTGAACCAGTGCCCTGGCATGGGCTTGCCTGCTGGAAATGCTGCCTCTTCAATTATAGATTAAGTTAAAGGTTTACTACTTGCAAGAACAAAGCTGTACAAACCTTCTTTGACTTAGTCTGAAAGAATGTGCTTGCCTTTGATTTCGGATATGCAGACTTAAAGGGGAGGGATGATCTTGTGTTAAGAAACAGGGGCGAAGCAGGGAGACCTGGTTTCATTTCCTGCCTGTGCCACAGACTTCCTATGTAACCTAAGATAAGCCACTGAGCTCTTTGTTCATTATTTCATGCTCTGTAAAATTGGGATAATAATGCTTCCTCTTTCCCTTTGTATGCTCTTATTCTTGCCTAATAAAATATTATGCTTTCTTGCTTAATGTAGCTGGTGGTGCATTTGTGTATTAAATAAACAAGCACATGAATACAGAACTCCCTTTCCAAGACTTCATATCTATGCATATTCAGGACTCTCATAAATGTAAATTGGCCTTGAATGTGAGTACTTGCACAATCTGTTTGCTTGTTCAGCTGGTTGCAGGTATATTCAGATCTGGGTACTGACCTAGAGTTGTTTCCAACTGGACTTGATAAATAACACATCAGTTTCCAGGACCTAATAGTTCAATCAGAATTAAGCTAGCTTTTTCCTTATTTAATGTTCATTATCAAGTAATGAGGAAGGTTCTTTTCACCATATACCTCTATGACTTCTGTTATTTGCCTGAAATGTTATAGTTGGTTAGAACCCTCAGAATCTAGTTCTTCCAGATTTCTAGTGCATTGTACTGGGGAGCCAGTAACTTTGGAAATGAAGAGGTTATTTCTTTCTCTGCTTCCCTGGAAACTCTTAGTTAATAACATTTTACCCTTACTAACAATCAACAGGGAATTCTTAACTAGTATTTTCATGACAAACTGTACCTGCTGTGAATGGCCAGACTGCGCTTTATGATTTTTGTCAGACAATTCCCTTACAGCCTTAGAATGCTGAGTCATTCCGGAGGAGTAAAACACTTATGGCCAATGTTGATGAAAAGCTCATTAAAATGATCACTAATAGTTAATGAATAGAAGAAATACATTTGGATCCAAGGCTGATAATGTAACTGAGTTGAAGAATGAAGTAGAGTTATTTACATCCCTTTACAAAAAGCATCAGAAGTGAAGATTTTTAACATGTATCCTGACTAACCCAAATTTGAGTAAATACATGTATTCTCTCCCCAAAGTTTCCCTGTAGTCTCAGTGGCTATGACTTTACTCTTTATGTGCTTTAATCCCCAACAGCCATGTAGATGTTCATTTCTACATAAACCAATGCTGTATTCTGATTCAGACTTGGCTGTAGATAGAGGGATTGATCTCTGATACGGAAGTGTTGCCAGTAGGGTAAATAACATCTATCAGCTGTGTCATTGCCTTGTCCAAATAGTAGGAGAGAAGCAGGGCTGTTTAACCCCACTGCCTTGTTAATACTGTAGTTTTATTCTGGAGTGAAAGGGTGCTAGTTGGATCTGATCATTAAAGCAATGAAAATTTTTCCTAAGGTTAGGACTGGAGAAACATTGGTCCTTAAAAACAGTAGTATTTTATTACTTTATTATGCATGGACGTGATGATCTGTTGGTGGCGTATTCTAAAAATAAAAATGTCCAAGTTTCGCAGCACTTGAGCCTAAGAAATTAAATCCATAGCTGTTGGTCTTCTGCATATCTTGCCCTTAAGATTTATGCATTAGATTTTTATAATTTTATTTGCTTATGCATTTTAAGGCTTTGTTAATGTCTGCCTGCTTTGTTTGGCACATATCAAGTAGCACCTAGTATCATGGAGGCTACTAGTATAACTTAGTTCAAAATGCTCATTGTGTACTGTAAATATTGTTAAATATTCCATAAATCCAAACTGCAGACTGCATCTTGTGGTTTGACATGCAAGAGAACTGCAATTCCATTTGCTTCAGATCAACATAACTTTTAATTGTGTTTTACTGTGAAAACTATAACCTCTGGCCTATTCTTCATACTATTTAGAAACTTAGCCAGTCTGTGAAAACTGCCAGTATAGGTTTAGATACTGTTGTTTTCAGTTTCCTGTAGTGCAGGTAACCTCCCTGAACTGCAGGTGCCTCCAACAGCAGAACTGGGGTGGGGAGGAGGCAAAGGGTGCAACGTCATCTCTAAGACACTACAAGAAGCTCACATCCCTCTTGATGCAAAAAGGCACTAGACCAAGGTAATGAGGTTGTGTCATGCCAGCTTTTGGATCAGTCTGACCCTGTTCAATTGTTTATGAGGGGGAGCATTTAAGACATTGTCTAGTCAAAAATGGTGATTATCAGAAGCACAAAAAGAGCCAGTGCTGGAGAGACAACTTCAGCCAGAATCAAAACAACAAAGAAGTCCTTTTCTTCTCAAGTCACAGGCTTGTCTTGTCTCCTTCAAACCATATCAAAGAGAATAATTCTGATTTTTTTTAAATATTATAACTCAATATATACAAAACACAGCAATGAAATAATAAAGGAAATCCCCAAGTGGTTCTGTTACCAAAATTAAAACCAACTTTTTATATGAAAGTATTTTTTCTGGAAAGTTTTTTTTGTGAGGGCCTGGTAAGTATTCCTTCCTGTATATAAGAGAAAAGCACACCTTATACCTGTAGAAAGTGTGAGATTTCCTGGACTAACTCTTCCCTCCTAACTCTGTGTCTCCACTACTCCATCAAAGTCCACTTCAGCATTTGGAGCCTGCCCATTTTGAAGTTACTCATGATAGTTGTATGCTGAATGAGGAATCGGCATTATATTATCAGAAGCGCTATTTAGCTTTGCTTTGATGTCCTTTCTGGTAGCTTTACCATCTGCAGATATATAAAAGTAACACCTGCTAAAAGAATTCAGAATAAGGACAGTTTATGGCGGCATCTACACAGAACATTACAGAAAATATCTGGTAGCCTTCAATATTAAAGAGAACATCAAGAGTTAAAATACTAATCTTATTCAAAACTCCTACAGCACTGAAAACCAGACACTAATATGCAGGGTTTAGGAAACAGATTAATCTTTCTGACAAATGGAGAGTTCAAGGATAGACTTGTCATTAAAAATGTAAAAGTCTGGACCAACTCCACTGAAATTGAGGGAGTTTCTTTGAGTTTACACTGATGAAAGTGAAATTAGAAATTAGTCTTCAGTCTCTGAATTTTTTAAGTAGTCCAGTAAATGGATGCCTGTCCCCTTCTTTACCAGAGGGCTTCCTATTTAGCTGAGATTTCATTTCTTAATGACTCAGGTTCTTGGAGAGACAGAGCTTTATTTTCTGCTATCTGTTGATGCGCTTTGCTGGAAATGAATGTTTAGCCTTTACTTGCCCATTAATCTAGTATTCTAGGACACTTCTATTTTATGCATTTGAATTCCTTACACCTGTGTGAGCTCACATGTCAAAACCCGATACTCTAGTATAAATCTGTAAACAGTCACCATCCAGTCTTCTAAGACTGGTTGTGTTGCTTTTTCTCCTTTAGTTCTTAATACTTTTTAATGCAATGACACCCACTATTACAAGTTTTCATTGTATGAAGGCCTTTTCTGCAGAGATTCATTACATATGGACAGGCACGGGTCTCCATTTATCGTGGTGAAGCAGGTCAAATCAATCAGTACGTAGTTAAGTGTTTCCTAATAGAGTTTATGTTAAGCAGGACAAACTCTGTGTTGACTGAGTTTTGTTATGCTAAAGCCTTATGAACTTTATTACATAAATAAAGCCTTTGATCACTTAACTGGCTAATAACATTATTATTTTGGTTTTGTGGAGTAGTTCAATTAAATGGAATAAAACTGCAGTCCAAGGAAGGCTGTAATTTCTCTCCCACTGATTTTTACCACTCCTTTCTGTAACAGGTCATAGTATGACAGTTTTCTAGTACAGGACTTGAAAAGGCAGAGACCAGACAGCATGCATTGTTCGGGGATTCTTCTCTTCTCTGCCAGAGCCCTTAGGATTCTCACCATTCCTGGTTTTATTCGTCTCAGCCTTGAAATGTTCAGTTTCCAGCTTAGGAGCAGGATATGGAAGCAACTTAGCAGTTTGCTTTTTAAAATGCTGGCCCCCTTTGTGTTGGCTGATCTGTATCACTTGACTTTGGCTGTAGGCACGGTGATAAAAAATGGAGGGCATGATTCATTTCACACTCCTGACACTGTAAAAGGCAGCCAAAGTAAATGGAGATAGACTGATATAAGACTCAGATTGGTTTCAGGTTCTGGTTATAGTGCTGGGGTTAGACTGTGGTTCTTAATTTCCTCACAAAGAAGGGTGGAAATTATAAGTATTGGCCAGGTCTTTTTTCTCCTGCAAAGAGTATATTTAACCACTGGGGCAATACTGGCAGAGCAGATTATAGTTTGCCACAGGCTTGGTCTTGGGCGGTGATCACAGAGCCATTGAGTAATTCACGTTGGCAGGGACTTGGGAGGTCATCTAGTCCTATAATGCAGTCACAGAAAAGCAAAAATCATTTCAGTTGTACTGATCTAGTACCTGCTGCCTGAGTTAATACCAAAAAAGAAAAAAAAAAAGTATTTAAAAGACTTATTATTCAAAAGGAAAGGTTGATTTTAATTCTGTCATTTTAGTCCGAAATATTAATCATTTGTAAGTAGGTTTTCTCTGAAAGCTCCATATATGTGGGTATAAAAATATGTACTAACAAATCATGGTGACACAGTTAGTGGAAAAAGTTAAAAACAGGAGCAAATTCAGACATTTAATTATTTTGATTACTATATGACTGTAGATGATTGTGATAATAACACAGTCTATAAAAGGAAAATATCCCTAAAGATTTATCCTTTTTAAAGTTATGCACATATAATTACTGTATTATGAAACATAATTATGGTACCCTCAGGATTTTTCTGTAGTCTTTACAAGCAGCCTGACAAGGAATTGATAAAGTGCAGGAAATAATCCAATAAAACGATTTGCATTAGTTTTATCTCACAATATCAATTTAAATTCAAAACTAGTAAAATATGATTGTAATACTCTTATAACACATTATTTTACAAAGTGCTCCTTAAGACTAAATGTAATAACAAATAAATTTATTCCTCTCTGGGGATGTGGTCCTCTAAAGACTGGGAAATCTTACTTTTCATAACCTATCTAGTATAGCACCAAATTTTGTTGCTTGGGAATATTTGTTTCAAAGGTCATCCTTTTTATATATAAAGTTAAGAGTGTTTATTTTCATGCACCTGTCTTAGGTGAATTTCTCTACACTGCACATCTTTACACTGAATTTCCTCTGCCATTTTTTCATCCTGTCACCTGGGACCGTAAGGTGTCTCTGCACCTCTTTACAGTGGCAGTTGTCTGTGCTACCTTAGTGTCATCAGCAGACTTTGTAACCTCATTATTTATCTCCATAATCGTGTCATTATCATTGCATCATATATGGATCCCATTACAAAAAGATGTGTATGGGATGGTACAATATATGTATATTTAAGGACCTGTTTAGGAGGCAAAAAGAACCATGGTCAACATCTGCAAAAGTGGTGTTCCTACTGATGGATTTGGGGATTAGAAACCTCTCTCTCTCTCTCTCTCATTCCCTTCCCCTGTCCTAGTGTGAATCTGCACTGGGTCACCTGGATTGAGCTGGCTTTGTACAAACTAAATTGCAGTGTGGATCCAGAATTAAAGAGATGATGGACAGATGCATACAGGTGTGGTCCTTGGCTGCAGCTGAACATAACTGCCCATGCTATGCTGATCTGCATGAGACTGTTGAGAGGAAAGCTGTGCTTGAACCTCCTGTGGTCCGTGTGCTTCTGCAATGGGTGCTGAGTGTCCACAAGCAGATGCTGTAGCCTAAGAGCCAGGTCTTCCTCTTGAGTTCCTCAGCCATTAAGGCCACAGTGGATGTAAGGAAGGGACTTTTATTACCTGCAGCAGCCCCAAGGATCTAAAGATAAGAAAAGTAAGAAAGTGCATATCTCTGGTGTGATGCAGGAGCAAAGATTCACAGAGTGTCTTCTTGTGGGTAATGATATTAGAGATGAAGAAAGACAGGAAAAGGAGATCTTGGGAGGTGCACAGGCTGTACTAGGGACATCAGTTGATGCAGTGGACTACCCTTGACAGCTAGAAGATGTACATTGATAAGATGGAAAGAACCATCCAGCACCACTTTATTTCTCTCTGACCCACACAACCCCCATAGGTGAGGGGGTTATGATTTATTCATGAGAGGGCTCTCCACTATGTTTCCTTAAAAATCATTTCTGCTGCAAAGTCTGCTGATGGCTGGTCAGAGCACATACCTTACTTTGTGTTCCTTTGTCTATGCCAGCTCCCCAAATACTGTTGTTAGTGGTATAGATACTGTGTGAGATCATTCAGAAAGCATGTTGGGACCCACAGTGCTGAACAAGTACCTTGTTATCAACAGGGCAAAACATAGGCTTGGTCCCACAAACTTGTGCTCATTCTTGCCTTAATCCATCAAAGGCTGTAAGCATGTGCTTATTTTAAAGAACACTTTTTAAAGGCACTTTTGAATTTCTGTGGGACTACTCACATGCTTCCCATTCAGCATAGCTTTAATTGCTTTGCTGAATCAGGGCCAGAAGACACTTGCAGGGACTGAACCCATAATGTTCAACATTTTTTCATTGTTGAATAGTTGCCCCAGATGTGACAATATAAATTATTTTGCAGTTAAGGGAAAACATCCTCTTTGTTCAATAGTTCAAACTGAAGCATAAGGTGACCTGCAGGTAGGTTCTCCATGTGAGAAGTGTGTAATTTTGGCAGGTCGGTGTGCCACCTTCTAAGAATGAGACCTCTCACCTTCAAAATATGGGGGGATGGCCAAATTACCAGCTGAGCAAAGATCAAGGCTGAGCCACCATCCTTGTCCTGCTGAAAAGATTACTTCATCTTCTAAGTGTGTCATCCAAGCTGCTTTACCTATGAGCTAATTTAAATTTCGTATGCTTTGGCTAAGATTACTTCATATAGTGACATTTAAATTTCATTTGCTCGCAGTAATTTTGTTGTGCAGAATGTTGCAGATAACAGAAATGGCAGATTATGTAAATAGCCATTTATAAACAGGACCTTTTTTCAATCCATTGTTCTGAACATCCTACCCAAATTGCCTCGTACATGTTCCTCATTTTAAATATGTGTGTCTGTGACCAGAAACTTTGCTTCAACAAACATTTTTAAGTCTCCCCCATCTTCTAAAAAGTACGTCAGTTAAATTAAAAACGCCGTTGAAAGCCAGTTATTTCATCAAACAACAATAACAACAAAATTCCTGCGCAAAGGGCAAAAGATATAAACTAGCCATCTGCTACAAGCAGCAGTAACACCACTGAAAAGTGTAAGAAAGAAATGATACTGCTTGAAGTGAGATTGCTAGACATTTCCTGGAAAGCCATATACATTTCTTTTTCCTTACAATGTTTGGAAGCCTTTTCTAATTATGACAGTGAGAGCTTGGGATAGATAGTTAAGTTAAGTTAAATATTCATACAAGTCCTAGTGTTAAAATCTGCATCTTTCCAGATGTCCTTGATTCCTGTAAGGACAGTGCTGTCACACAAGTAAGAGGTGCTGTTCAGTAAAGGATTTGCTGGAGTGGGGAAAGCACTTGCTGCTAAGGGCAGGGCTTTGCAAATCTTACTTGGAAGAAGAACTCATGGAGGAATTGCTAAGTGTGGCTTCTGTTTCACTAATAAAATTCAAAATGAAAAACTAAAAAAAAAAAAGAGAGAAAAGAAAGAACAGGATGGGTTTGCTGAAAAGGGATGATACAAGCTGAAGGCCAAACAGAAGTCCTTAGTGCTAAATGTCAGAGGGAAAACACAAAGAAAAGCAGCACTTCCAGTTGTATTCACTGAGGGTAAGATAAGAGATTGAATTAAGCTTGCTTCTGCAGTGGTGATGAGGGTGGCTTAAGCTGATGTGACTTGTGGGAATGCTTGATGAATGCCTCCTAGCAGTAGCAGGTCACACCAGCCCTTCCAGACATCAAAGCTGCTTTCCTCCAGGAGCTGCACCCGCTTTTAAGCCAGCGAGTTGCCCATTGCCCCGAGATTCTGCAAAATTCCCCACTCTCTGTATTGCTCCTCTCTGTGTCTTCCCCTTCCAGACTGGTGAGTGGTTTTCAGAAATACCAAGATTCAAACAGGAGCCAGAATGGAATTCTTTTCATGTGAATGGGATGCTCCTGGCCTCCTTGGGGTCAATTGATTATATTCAACTTGATTTTGTTTTTTCTGGATCAGGACTTTCAACACCTGACCTAGAGGAAACCAAATGAAGAAGATTTGAATGGTCCAGAGAAGTAGCTGAAAAGTGTAGGGGAAAAGTTTGTCATAAATGATATGAAGTATATATCGCATAAATAAATGGTATGAAAAAAAAAAAAGACAAGGTTGCATGAAGGGTGAATGTACAATTACAGTGAAGTCATTTAAAGCCGGTGGTCATTGATGAATGTATAAATATATGCACAGACAACAAAATCTTTTAATTACGTAATGGTTATTAGTAACTATTATTAATGTCATCCTAGGGTATTTATTATAATCAGATTTCAGTTTTATTTATTAATAAAGGCTATCTTAATAGTAAAATGTAAAGACATGTTTTATCCATTTTTCAAGATAACCTCTGCTATGTGCTTTCTTTATAGCTCAGATATAAATAAATGGTTTCTAGTATATTTTATTAAATTATGCATAACCTCTTTTAAATATGTTCTTCTATATTTATGTTTGAGGTAACAGAATTGTACAAACACTGTTTAATGGCAGAGGCAGGACAACAAAGTTCAACTACTCATAAAACTGTAAAGCTGTACTCTACAGTTATATACATAAGATAGGCCAACTAGGGTGTCATCATATTCGGGGGGGGGGGGGGAGAAAAAAAGGCTAGGTTGTAATCTGTATATTGTGACTACCTACTTAACATGGATCTGACAAGCATGAGTAAAGAAGAAAGCATGAGTATGAAGAGAGAGGGATGGAAAGAATTAGTTTGAGAGGCATTCAATTTTATCTGAGATCCATTAAGATAAGGACGACGTGGATGGAGTACACTTCATAGAGGAGAGCGTTTTAACAGCAGCACTGGAAGCTTCCTCCATATTGCATATATTAGCATGATAACTGGCTTTCTACCATCACAACTGTGAGTCATGCCTGTTTTAAAGCCATGATAGCCCTGCAGAATATATCGGTCAAATCTCGGGGCAGCATACACTCTCAGCATAAATCTCGGGAGCTGCTTGGACACTGCGGTTATTGCAGACAAAGCACTGGGGGAGACTGCTAGCCCCACGCTCTGCCTCTTGCACACAGGATAGATGCACAGGAGGGAGACTGCCACGCACAGTTTCTGGGTTTTCACCTCCCCAGCCAGGGAGAGGATGGTCTTCCTGCCCCAGAGAGGCTAGAAGGCTTAACTGAACTGATAGAGGGAAGAGGAGATTTTCTACTTTTCATACAAAATCTGGTCAATAGGATCACAAAGTGGGTCAGCAAGGACTAGGGAAAAGGCACAGTACAGTAAATGGGATCTTCTCCCTCCTTCTTCCATCAGGAAGGAGGAGATACAAGGGTGTTTTAGACACTGTCTAGTTCTCAGCCACTGAGATGTGTCTTGAGGGATTGAAGAGAGAGGAACTCCCAGAGAAGGAGGTTTCAGGAGTGGTAGCTGGTGACAGAGAAAACAAATACATTTGGGGGAGAAATGGAGGGGTGGAATAGCAAGGCTCATGTGCTGTGCCTCCAGCTTTTGTGTTTTGCCCCACGCCATTGGGAGGAGAGTGTCCATCCTGTTTTGGAGAGGAACATGTAAGCAGGTGTGTGTACCTGCTTTGGGCTTTTTTAGAGCAATCAAAGGAGCTAAACCAGTGATAGGCGTGACCGAGAGGCTGGTTCGTGATTGTGTTGAAATTATCAGCTAATATCCATTACAGCCAAAAGATGGCTTTGAGTTTGAGCTATTTTTAGGGTAATAACTAGCTCCTAGTTTTGCCCTCATAGGCCCCCACTTCCCTAATAATCCCTTCCAAGAAGGTGTTTATCATATAATTTCGGAAAGATATAGAGTACATGACGAATTGTACTTCTTTAATTAAACCACTTAAATACATTTCCCCCCATGATGCTATTTCCAATTGCCATTTTCAGAAAATTAGAAAACAAAGTTCAAAAAATGTTAAAAAATAAACAGAAATACTTCAACTATCGTAATTTCTTTTAAATACTTTTCAAAACTTGTCTGGCCTGGGATGAGCTATTATGTATAAATTGCATAATATTTTCTCTCTTTTGATAAAATTTGGAAGAAGAAAAGGACTGAAGTTGAAAGCTGTATTCAATACCAGAAGCGTATGGAAATGCTATATTCAATATTAACTTTGGAGAGGTTATCAGCATTCTACATTCAGTCCTGAGATTTTGTTAGACTGTTAAATAATTAATTGCATGTGAAAAGTCCTTTCAAAGGACTTTTGCAATCAAAACCTTTATAGCTCCATTCAAATGCACCTGTTGTCTCTTCAAAATTTGTTTGTTTTTCCTCCCTGAGGTTAAGTACAAAATTGGATACTGAAACACTGCAGAAAATCTCTTTCCCAGCTTACCTCAAAACTTCTTTAATCTTTCTCTCCCTCTCTTCCTTCCCAAGTCTCTTTCAGAGGGTATTTTTTTTCATCTTAACATAATAGGGACACAAAAGCTCCATTTGGGCACCTAAATTAGAAGCTGGTAGTCTAGGTGTCTTGCTTACCAAGAGAAAAGAGCAAGGAACTCCAGAGGGTAATGCAAATCTCTAAATAAGGCTGTAAATTAGTTGGTTAACCCAATTAGTTAACCTAAATCTGAGTTTGGTTCTGTAAGTGCACTACCCTGATGACTCCCTGACTTGTAGCTGAATGCAAAATTCTATGAATATTTATGGAACAAACTTTCAACTAAAGTATTCTTTTTGATGCTCATAATTCACAGTTTACAGGCAGGTTTTTATTCATGTCATGTGCACAGTAGGAGTTACATGAAAAATAACTGGAAGCATAATGCACTTTAGGACTTTAAAACTTTTGATAAGAATTAAAATGAGTAAGGTTTTTAAATATTGCCACTAATACCTTTTCTGTTTGTCTGCATCACTTTGTCTATTTTGCTTTCACCAAAGTAAAGAGTTTTCTATTTCCTAAGTCTATTGCTATGTTATTATTTAATAAAAAGATGAGATCTGGCCTGGAGTATCAGAGCACTTACAAAGTAGGATTGGTCATTAGTGAAATAATTGTCCTGATAATTTGCAACACCTTTTTCTGTAGTCTATGTATATTACTAACTCCACCAAGCTAGGTCAACTTTATTTAGCAATTTATACATTTTCAGTCGTAGAGAGACACAGTGATCAAGTAATCTAACCACTTAGTAGACCATATAAAAATTTAAAAATTCAGCCAGTTATTTTTGCACTGAATCAAATATTTTCCATTTAAGCTACAGTGTGTCTTCTGGAAAGATAATTCTGATGTAAAGATTTAAAATAAAGGAAAATCCACTACAGTACCTTCATGTGCTGTATCATAGGTTAAACAGAAAGTCTTTCTCACCACGGTGATTTTTTATTTTCTATAAATGGAATGTATCTTGTCCCTCAGAAAGAATAATTTCATGATTACTGGGGAAACCCTGCATTTCCTTTCAGTTGATTTTGTGTATTTTATTTCCAAAGTTAGGCTTACTTAAAAAAACCCCACACAAGTAGTATATAATTCGAACCAGTTGCTAACCATTGCTATTCTACTTAGTTCTGATACTATTTAAGTGAACCTGTCACTCCTACGCTGTATTATTGTAAGAGATCGCCAGCATGAGGCTAGCAGATGTGTCAGTTCCCAAGACAGAGGAGTGTCATAAGTTTTAGTAAAAAGAAAGTTACTCGAGAGTTTGGGGCCAATATTAATTAGCTGTATAGACCTGTAGCAATTCTTTCAAAATTAAAAACTCTTTCAAAGCAGTAGGTGTTGCCTGCAGCAGCCTGAGCTCTGAGCCTGCTCTCCCATTCTACACTGACACTGGAGAGCATCCCACCACTGCAGCTGGGATGAGGAAGGGTCTTGTGTCCCCCTGTACCTGGTGAACTGGTGTTTTTCAGCAGAGTGTGAAACTACAGCATAAATGCCACCTACTGATGAGGCACCATGGCTCCCGGTTACCCGCTAAACACGTGGCCCAAGATCCGTCACTGGGATGCGGATGTCACCTGCACAATCCCATTATCTGCAGTGGATGCTGGAAGTCACAATGTGCCAGGTGTGCAAAAAACCAGCTGTCATTCTTGATGACTATTGGGAATAATTGCCAAGGTTTCTCATTCTTTCAATGCACAGGGTGCTAAGCTCCCTATTCTTTCAAGTAACCACTGAAGAAATGACATGGTGGCAATGTCTTGCCTCTGTGAATGAAACCAGCAGTTTCTATGCCCAGTCCGTCTTAGTTCTGGAAGACGAGCTCTGTTCTTTCCAGCATAGGTTTCACTAAAAATATTTCTTCTGCTAGTTGAATTCAGCGACGAATTCTAGTGGTGCACGAGACAATGTGAACTTATATCTCTCCTAATTTATCTATATGGTCTATCAGGCTGTCTATAAAAGCAATTTGCCTGTATGGTCCCTGTCACCACAGTGTTGTCAGTAGAAAAAATAAGGGCAGAATTTCTCTTACTATTGGGAACTTAGCTAACAAAAGATAATGCAGAAGTCATGATAAAACCCCACCAATGTTCTCTGAAATGTGCTGGTGCTTTATTGCTGACTAAAGGAATGACAATTTTCTCCTGTCCCCCGAGTAAGCAGATGGGACTCTGAATACTGAGAGGAACACATTACTTCGATTTAAAAGAGACTTTAGTGAATAAAAAGGTATTACAGCACAGCTTGATGGAGCTCCAAGCTGAAAGGAGAGGGAGAATGTGGTTGTCATATGCATATTTTTGAGTTATACGACCCCTTAGGCAGTGCTAATAGGGAGGAAAGTGGGTAGAGCTCCCTTTCATGCACCCATTTCAGAAAAAGAAATGCAAAGGCAGCACAGCATATCTCTCATGGCAAAGCCTCGGTGGTAGTTACACAGTTAAGGACAGAAATGCTGTTTGCAGTACTGAGCTATCTCATCTACATTAACCTCATGGTATCTGCTGGTGTGAATGTTTTATTACAGCTGTTAAGACTACAATAACTTCCTTTCTCCCCAGCCTTATTATTGTTTGAGAGAGTTGTGATGGGAGGAAACATGAACTGAAACAATCTTGTTTTCAGGCTTCTCACTTGACACAAGTGCTGTTGCACAAGGTCGCTGGCTGTTGGAAAGATTGCCTCCGGTTTTAAACAACAGTTGTCTTCAGTATCAGAAGGTAGGGATGTTTCTCTCTCACTGCGGTAATTTTTGAATTAATTTGCCACAAAAGATAGTAATCCAGGAAGCCTCCCTACTTTCTGATTTTGTCTTCAGTATCAGTCCTCGAATGTCTCTTTTGCTATGATAATCTACATTGGAGGTCAGCTGGCTGCTTTTGCTGTGGTTTAATGACAGAAGGAAAAAGGAGCATCTGGGCTTTTCTGCTGGAGGTGTGCTGTGGTGAGTCCTGACATGCAGGTCCCATCAACAACCCCACAAGGCTGCCCAGCAGACCCTCCCCCAGCTAAGCTGGGGAGCAATTAGTCTCCTTAGGTACTGCATGCTCAGGCTCACTTGTTGGATGTTATTCAGGTAGAAGCACACCTGGGTCTCACTCTGGTATGGAGCTGGGACACAGGTAGTGTGTGCCAGGAGCTCCTGGGTTCCCTGCTCCACATGTGGTCAAGAAACCTGTGATCAGATGAGAAATGTGTTTGCCCCTTAGAAGACAAGAAAAACTGAGAGCGTTTTGTGTGTGTATTTCTCTATCCTACTTTTCTTTTAAACTTTTCTTTTAAGTGATTAATTTATATTGTATAACATGACTCATTCACTTCTTTAGTGTAAGGTTGGACCATCTGATTATCAAGCTTACTGCTATGTGGGACTCTAGTTCCCTGAGGGTCTTCATCTGCCAATAATCTTAACTGCAGTTTGCTGTAATTGACATCTTATCTATTTCCTCCCCTTCTTTCCACTCAGAAAATTCAAAATGCTGACAAGCTAGCGCTAGTATTTGGTGAATGTGATAATTAAGGAGGAATTGGCAACCACTTCATTGTCAAACTATTTTTTGCTTTTAATTAAAATGCATTTAAGCTTTTGGTCAGGCATAAAAATAAATCTTAACCATAACCAGACCTAAAGCTATGGCCCACAATTTACAGCTAGTGTAAACAGATGTCGTCAGAAGGTAGCCCTTCTTTGCTGATTTACATCAATCAGCTGAAAATAGGACTCATTGATCTTTCTCAGAACTTTACAGAAAATTATATCCTTCCTCAAAGACTCCAAAGGAGTAAAAAATGGCCCTTGAAATACACTTTGGCCTTGGTGTTGCGATTTATTCAGATTCTGTAGAAATATTTATATTTCAACTGTTACAATCTAAAATTGATAGATATCTTTGGTTCAGCTCTAATCTGCAGACTGCTTAACAAAATGCATTTGTGGGGAAAACAATCCAGAACAAAATCATTAATTAGTAATGATTATAATTATAATTATACCAATGAAGCTGATTGTTGATACAGTTTTGACAAATACTAATTTCTAAAGTTTAATCTAATATTGTAAATTTTGTGTGGCTGCATTTTTGGTGAAAAAAATGAAAGTGGTTGGTTGTCCTCCTTCACAAATGTGTAGAAGGAAGTAGTACAAATTCTAATGGCACTTTGGATCACCATGGAATAGATTCTTTGCCATCTTGGAAAGTTTGTAGGAGAAGAGTCCTTTTCCTTCCCCCAAAAAGTCCCCATCCAGCAGGTTTTGTCCTGGCTTCTTTCTGAGCTAGGCTGAGCAGCTTTCTGGCCCTGACAGTATTTCTAAGGATTTGGGGGCACAAGGTACAGCAATAGCAGAACATTTGGATTTATTGTGCTGAACCAGCAGCTTTTGAGGCACAGGTCGTAACAGGTCTCTCTCCAAGGCACCCCTGCTCTCATCCTCCTACCCCTTTTGTGGCAAACGTCACCCCTGGTAAACCTTCTTTCACAGGTAAGTAATTATGCTATTTCTAAACTCTGTAGTCTAGAAGAAAAAGTGAACACCACCTTAATCTTCTGTGAGTTTTAGTTGATCTATCTCTTAAATTAATGACATCTTGGTTGTGCCAGCCTCTGCTCAGCTGGACCTTCGTGCCAATCATTTGGAACAGCATGCCAGCTATTGATTTATTGCTCCTCTTTGCTTCACTGTGAATTTGCACAAACTAGCACTGAACATACAGTCCAAAGAAATACACTTGGAAATTGCATAGTAGAGATTTGTACAAAGCCAAGCAAAAGGAAGAGGTGCTTCACCCCATGCCTAATTAGACCAGAACTCCTTGCTCTGGGATATTGTGGAAGTTTGACATGGGTTCAAGGTGAGCCTGTGTTGGTTCATGGAAGAAAAGTACAGTAAGAGTTATTAAACGTAGAGAAGTTGCCTTTAGTGAACTAGAGGAAATCTCCATTTCCTCTAATGAAGCTTGGGAGAATATTTGCTTATTCTGCTTTACACTTTTTTTTAGGCTTCTGCTTCCAGGCACTCTTGCAGGTTCCTCAAGACCTCCCTGGTCGTTCCCTGTGGAGTTAGCAGTAGTCCAGCAAAAAAATAAAGAATAAGGATGGGGATGATCAGGGAAATAGTATTTCAGTGAAGGGTTTTTTATGAGGATGGAAGCTCCCAAAGAATTCTGGAGGAAAAAAAAAACCCAACAAACACCCCCAAAAAACCCTAAACAAAAAAAAAACTTGGAAAAAGCACCTGCAGTGGTTTCTGTTAGAGGGATGCGGTCACAGAAGCAAAGCTTACATTCAGACAACTCTAGATGGACAGACTTCAAGCAAAGCCTGCAAGCTGGGGCTCAGTGGTTGTGACTGGCCTAGGGGGAGCTTACATGTTTTCCCCTCAAATGGGAGAGAGATGGATACATCATCCAGCATCACTATCTGTCTTTCAAGAGCACACTGAACATCTTGCACAGTATTGGTGCAGGTTATTCTCTATGTCATCACAAAACCCACCATTAAGCATGCTGTGAAGAAGTCGTGGTAGAGCACTGCACCAAACTAACTTCGGGTTTTTATGTGGTAATTTGGACTAACATTACAGCAACAGATGAAATCCCGCAGATGTCTGAAGGAGAGGAGTGCAAATGAGGAATACACTGGTTGGGAGGGGGAATAAAGAGGGAGCTGGCTCAGAAGCAGCCAAATTCTGACACAACCCTGAGAAGGGATGGGCTTTGCTTCTTTTCTGAGAAGGGAGGGTTGCTTTTCTTCATAGGGGGGTAGAGAAGAGAAGTAGTATTTTAAGAGGATGTTAAGGGAATTGCAAGCTTGTGCTTAAGGGAAGCTTAAGTTTAATCCATAAGCATGCCTTATTATCATAGAAAGGAATAGTTGGGGGTGGGAAAAGGCATCTGTACTGCCTTACAGTGGTTCATGCAGGAGAGGGGCTTGTGTGTGTTTGTGTGTTTACATTTATTGCTTATCTACTGCGACTGTATATGCATATATAAGTGTATATATATGCTTGTATATGCATTGTATTGCACTTTGTATAGAAAATCAAATGGCATGAGAAAATATCCAAGATGGACTGGATCTGAGATGAAGCTCGGTGCCTTGTTTCTGACATGAGCTATGCAACAGGCTTGAGAGAAAGGCCAAGGCACGCAGCCTTTGGCAGGAAGAGGATCGTGTTCCCTCCATCATGCAAAGGCTTGCCCAGTCTGCTGAAAAATAGAGACTGGATAAGCCTTCAGGGCTTAACATCCCTTCCTACATTTCTATTTTTTGTGATGACATTTCTGGGTATTACTGCAAATAATGCTTACTTTGTATTTAATTGCTTTGTCCTGCAGTCTGATACAGAGATGCTTTCAGTGCAGGGCTTGATGAGGCTGGTAAAATGAGAATAACCAGTCCTTGATAAGGGAGGGTCAGAGAGACAAGGCACAGCAGTCTTTTAAAATGGGAAAATTCTTGCTAGTTTCTACAGATGAAAAACACGGGCTCTGTAACCATAGAAACATGATGGGCCAAGGATAATGCTGAACTTCTGATGAATTTCTTTTGTTTAGAATAAAATGCTGTTTGGAGGAAGAGATATAGTGTAGATAAGGTGAAGTAATAACAGTGCTTTTCTTTCTGTACTTCCTTCCCCTCTTAGGTCTTGGAATACTTTAGATAGCTCTTATTATTCCATTTTACAGGAAGGGAAAGAGAGACCCAAGGAAGCAAAGCTGATTTCCCCAAAGTCACGTTGTAGAAACAAGAATAAAACCCCACTCTTCTCAGGTTAATTGAGGTTGAATTAACAGAAAGAACAAAAGTGCTTGCAAGCAGCTTTTTGAGTGATCCAGCAAAAGTTATATGAGATGTGATGTGCTTTCCTGCCAGAAACACGCTACACTCAGCCTTGCTCTTTGGCTACATCTATACAGTGGGAGAGGTGTTATACACATCTGAACTAGCAGCTCTGATATGTCCAAACTCTGGGCAACTGCTTTGATTTCTTGCCTAAGCTATAGGCTTCATTTTCTGCCACTGTGACTCCTTTACTTTTGATGTCCAACACATATACAGATATACCTGGGCTAATTTGATGTCCCTACCCTGCTGCAGTCACACCATTAACAGCATAGAGATGGAGCTTGAATCTTTCATTCTATCCATGACACCAAAAGGCATGTTATAAAATCCAAACATGCAAACTTCCAATAGTGTTTTGGGTAGTAACAACTCCTAAATACTCACTGAGGATTTAGGATAATACTCCACTCTCCCATACAAGTAATAAACTCCATTGACTATTTTTTGGCATGAATGAGGACAAAATTTGTCAATAGAAAATTGGCAAGATAACAGGAACACAGTGCACTAGTCTGAGCAAGAAGGGGAGATTTGTAGAAAGCTGGCCAGTCTTGCTAACAGTCATCTTAACATGTTGATGTGAAGCAAGAGTCACATCAACATAAAAAAGTAGATGTCAGCCTTAGTGAGCAGTGGAGATCATATACTGCAATGGCAGAAAATAAATGGAACACAAATGTGTTGCCTGGAATTATTTGCCAGGAATTTGATCTGTATCCAGTTTCTGAAAATACCAGCAGGGCAGAGGCATTTGGTTTCTAAACCCGTAATAATTGCACTTAATCTGTGCAAGAAATTCTTTCTGTGAAAGAAAATGTTTACCAATGTAAGAGTGTAAACAGCCCCCCTCCCAAGATGAAAGAATCTGTACATATGCATAAATATTAAGGGTACCCAGCAAGCATCCACAGATATGACATAGGATAAGATAATTAGTAATTAATGATATGGCAATTACAGAAGTAAACAAGCTTAGATCCCACAGTAAGCAGCCTTTCAGTCAATGAAGGAACTAATTTTTCATGCATTTGGGTTAGAAATGAGACTTTTTTCTTTGAAATCCCTTTTGATTTTGATGCAGGATAATTCATACGAAATTCTGGCCTGTGGAGGCATTCATAAAGCCAAAGGACAAATTTACAGGAAAAAAACCCTAAACTCCCATATAGCCACAGGGAATACTTTTTTATCTCCACTCTACAGGAATCTTGAGGGCCTTGTGCAGTAAGGTTGAGATGAAAACAAGCCATTTAAACCCTGACAAATCAAATATTGCAACGCAATAAATTAGGATAACTTGGAGGGTCAGACTAGAGCCACTATATTCCTTGTAGTGTAGTCAGGGAAAAGAGTTAAGTTCCCTTATAAAAATGATTCAGTGATGAGTGACTTGAGGCATCTGGCTGTCTTAGAATGGTCTACAGAAATTCCCTTTGCAAGGGAGCTGCTCGCAGCTAATCAGTAGAGGAACAAGCACAGGCAGTATTTGAATCCCTGTTTCTCCTTAGCAAAAGCATGAACTGGGTCTGCTCACAGGATGCTTATGTCCACTTGGTGATATTTTGTAGCCTGATGGTTGCAGCATTCTTGTAGGGGATATGGCTTTGAACCCCATCAAATTAGGGAGAGAAGTAAACCCTGGTCTTGCTTTCCTGGATGGTAGTGCTTGGCAGGATCCAACTGCAGAAATCACTGCCACTTCTCCATTTGCTATGAGTGTGAGAGATAACAGCTGTGCCTTTTGCAGGACTTGGTTCTGTCAGCGGTGAGGGTGTCTCCATGAGGTTAAGGTCAGGTGCCAAAGGCAAGAGAACTTTCAGAGCCAAAATAGAAGCAGTGGGTGAATTTTAGGTTCAGTCGCAGCTCACTTCGGATCATTTGGTCTTAAGTACTGGATTATGCCTTACGGCCATTTTAAACACTGTCTTGCAGGGGTGGGGTTTGTTGTATCTCATGTTTAACCTCTCTGGTTTTGTTACTGCTTTGTCAGATTCCTTGAAGTGTTACTGTTGCTGAAATAATTAATAGCCAAAAAATCAAATAGAATTTCAAACATTTTTGTCATACCCAGCCTTTAAGTGGAGATCAGGGGTGTCAGCCCATTTGGGTTACACGCGATGCACTCTGCTTTTCTTTCAGTGCTAGTTCAAACAGCTGGATTCTGCATCTGGGAAGAAATAGAATTATTATTTTTTTAAAACTACATATGCCTGTCGCACTGTCTTTGAAATGCTAATGGCAATAGAACCGAGAACTCATTTTCTATTCTTACAGGCAAATTATTAAATCAGCCTGTCTATCCCTCTTCGGCCTCTGTTTGAGCTGTCCAGTAGCCATGATGTTTTGGCAATGCAATCAGATTTTAGAGGAGACATCTGATCATGGGGGAGCTTTCCTTTGTGCAGATGTTCATATGAATCTTTATACGGAAAAAAGAATTGGCTCTGGAGTATTGCATGTAGCAAAGTAGGAGGCTGATTAAGTCTTCTGTGATAAAAGAGTTAAACTTCTGTAAATAAAGTGTTGTTTATTTTCTGCCAGGCATGAAAATATCACTCAGTGTCTTTTCTTTGTCAGGTCTGTAAACATATATTTCCCAGTGTACATCAGATACTCAGTCCACTCTGGCCCAGGATTTTGGCTCAAAGGCCATATTTCCTCAGGATAGTAAACCTTTTCTACTGCTAAGAGGCTTTCCTTGCCTTTGTATAATGTCCAGATTTCTGGCAATGGTTCCTGAAAAAAAAATTGTCTTTTAATGAGGAACACAGGTAGCTGATAAAAAATTTCAAACAATATTGAATAATAAACTGTTCATAAGAATACAAATGAGTTTCACCTATAGATTACCATATGAGACCATTTAAATTCTGAGCATAACTGCAGAACTAGACTTTGAATTGTGCCAGAGCAGGGAATTTCTCCTCTTGTGAAGATGCTGCAAGGGGAAAGAAGGACCTTGTTTGAAATACTAAGTCTCTAGACCCGTTCAATATTAAAAGTAACTGTTCCTTGAAAATGTAAATTTATTTAAGGCAGTTGCTATAAGTTTAGAAATGATCAGCAACAAGACGTGTGTGTGTGAGTGTCTATGTGTAGGAGGCAGGCAGAAAGAGGGGCAACAAGGTATAATTCATGCTCAGAAACATAGGTCTGGAGTGGTACAATTAGACTAATGAGTCTGACTCTCGCCCATCATTTTCCCCTCACCTTAACCAGTGCAAGCCCACAAAAAATTCTCCAGCTCTATAACAAATTTAAGACTTCTAGTATAAAAGACATGAAATGTCAAAAATTTTGAGTGTGCCAGGAAAGAGTGCAGGGGAGCTCGAGTACATTTCCAGTGTCATGTTAGCCTCCCATCATCTCAGTTTACTTGGTAAATATCTATTGGAAATATAAGTAACTATATTTTAAATACAAGGGGGTTTATTCTGTTTAAAAGTATAGACCAGTAGGCATTTCTATGCGTCTCTTGTAGATTAACATCTACAAGATGATTAACATCTACAAGAAGCCATGCTTTATTTAGAAGTTTATAGGATTAATCTTTTGATAGCACAAAGCTAGATATCTCAGCCATGGCACTGATAATTTTCTACAGAAAATTTTTGCAGGAAACCTTTCAGCCTGATGACTTATTTTGCATGAATTTTTAGCTGCCTGAAATTTCTCTTCAGTTGTGTCTCCTTATAGCTTGCAAATGTAGAAAGTATTATGTCTGGAGTATTTAGCAACTGATGCATTGTGCTTCCTCCAGCCCACCAGTGCTTTCATCTTCCAGTGCATTGGCTAGTTTCATAAAACTTTTCACAGTAAAAGGAAAACCCATTAAAAATGTTTTTATTGTTTGTAGCAGAGTCTGTTACCTAATTTCATCAGCCTTCATAATTCTGTCTACCTTATTAACCCAATCAGGATGTGGTCTCCTGTTTCATATGAGCTCTTAACTGTAAATATCAGCAAGGATAGTGTATTTAGCTAGTTCAGTTTTGCTCTGACATTCTAAAACTCCAAAAATATTTATGTAAAAGAAATCTATGTTATAACTCTCTGCTTGATTTCAGATCTTGGCATTTAAAATCAATTTGATGTTTAATGCTTTTAAAAAGAGCAGTACTATGAAGCAAGGCAATAGCTTCAAAGCTATTATGGTAGCATCCATAATCCTGGGGCAATTTCAGTTTGCTTACATTGGAAGAATTTTAGTACATTGGAAGTTCTAATAAAACTCTTGCGTTTGTGATTAATCATATCTAGAGGTACATGAAGATCTAATAATTTCTCCAGTGATGAGTAGGTAGTATACACAGCTGTGTTTAACCACTACCATGGGTAAAGCATGAGGGAGGGACATTTTAACCATCATGACGATCTGAGAAAGACATCATCATCTTGGTTATATAAGTTCTCAAAATAAAACAAACGAGCTTGAGAAATCATCTGTTTTTACTTAGGTACCCAAACCTTACACCTCTAAGTCTAAGCTGGATATTCTAGGCTGCCTTAACCATCTACATGGGCAAATATGCAAGCAGAGCAATTCAGCTTATTCTAAGATACATCTCTAGTATAAGCATGATAATCCATCAACAGGAGGTGCCTCTTTTTAACCCTCAATTAGAAACAGAGCACAGCATCAGCTAAGGCTCAGGTGTCAGACTTAGAGATGTCACAAATAAAATAAATAAACTTTACCCTTGTTGAACAGATTTATGAAAACTGCTTTTTACATCTGGGTCTCTGGTACACAGTACATTCTCCAAATCTAGGTCTTCAGAGGGTCTTCTGAATATCAGCAGGGGGAATTAATCTTTAGTAATCTTAGTCCATGGGTGGTTTAAATTGCCATTTACTGGAGTATAAGCTTTTAAATTTAGAACTGATAAAGACTTAAATTGTAAAGGTATTAGTGGTCTGTCTGGCATGCCTATTCTTAGTCTGTTTGTCCTTTGGCTTATTTTTGAGAAAAAATACTGCCAAACTTTTCTTTCAATTTTTCCAGGAAGTAAGATTTTTCATCCCAAGAATGTTTTTGTGATATCAAAAGAATTACCTTTCCAAGCTCAGAATAAACAGTTGACATCTTGAAAGTTTTTGGCACAATGATGATCATATTTGTGTTTGTTCATTTGTTTGTGTCAATCAAAATATACTCTTCCAATTGACTCTGAATGGTTTTTAGATACTGGTTCATTTTTAAAATCTCTTCTGTTAGCTTAAATTATGAGACTAAATATACTTTCAAACTATGAAACTGGAATTTGTATTTTTATAAAAGAAATTGGATCAAAAATGTCAATACTTCTCCTTTTCAATGTTTCAATTTCAATAAATTGTTTTTTTTTTTGAGAATAAAGCATATCATCCCCCAAATACCCAACCAGTTTTACTGACTATCTTGTTTTCCAGTACACAGGTGTGTGACATCCTATTCTGAGCCATCTTTGATGGTCCAAACAAAGGCTGCATGATAATAATGGACACCGACGCTTTATGTGATGTCAATGAGCCCTGTGAGGATGTACTGCCTGCTAATGAAAGGCAGAAAGGGAAAGTAGAGTAGAAAATAACAGTAAAACATCTCACTAGATGCAGAAATGGAATCACACAGCAGAAATGTGCAGAGATCAAGGATCTTGCAATCAGTCAGACACAAAATCATTACTTTCATAACTGCGGGATGTTGCTTCTCCCATTCTCAAATAGGTGGATACACACAACAGACTTAGAGGAGCCATAAATAAAGTGTAAATCTAAACTAATCAAGCTAGGCTTCATTAGATAAGCAAGGAGACAGATTGTCTTATAAAGTCTCTGATTTCCTGAGATTTTTATAGGCAAAAACTGCTTGGGAAGTAACATGCATTCAAGGCATTGATACCTGTGGATTGAACTGTGGTCTCATGGATATCTGGAATGCATTTTTCATGGCTTGATGCTTGTACCTCACTGTACAACCTTAGGTTATCTAACAGCTTGACCCTTAGAGAGGAATGAATTTGATCCCTTATATACTACTCTGTGGGAAGTTTGCAAGAAATTTAGCAAAATATAGTGGTAAAGGCTTTATAAACAAAGATAGAGATATGTAGATGAGATAGACTGGGTTTAACTTTAGTGGCTGCAATAAGACATTTTCAAGGGCAGAAATAATAGTGTTTAAGCAATATCTGTGATTACCTATGCTGAGAAAAAAAGAATAAAGACCTGACAGGGAATATATTCTGTAAAGACTCTTATCATCAATTGACTCTTATAAGTCAAAACAAAGGTTATGCACAGTGGCTTTGCAGTGATGAGTAGGTGACATAAACCTTGCAAAAATAGACCCCTACCCTAAAGCTAGCTTGGTATATTCAGGCTCAGATCTCATTTCAGGGTGAGTATCATTCAGGGGAAAAAAATATCTTCAGAACACAAATATCACTTGCCAGTGTTTCACAGGGGAACAACGCCTTCTTTAGTTCAGTCATCTGGGTAATTTCCTCCCTCTTATCTCCTTACAAATTTTAGAAGAGCAAAAACTGTAAGCAACCTGGAAAACTCCCAAAACAAAAGAACGCCTGCAAAACTCCTTTGCTACTTCTTTCCTGGCTTATGCGAATTTTGAGGTTTGTTAATCATTAGCAAAGGTTAAGTATGGTTTTGTTACTTAGCAACCATTATTAGTTTTGAAAAGTTTGTTTCAAGTTTTATCATGTATTTATCCATGTTTTTCTCTGCTCCTTTTCTCCTCGCTGGAATTCAAACTCAAGAAAGTTTGAATGCAGCCAGACATCTGAACTCACGATCTTTTTTCTACCTGCTTGCAGTAAACATGGGAAATCAGAACTAAAATACAAACCAGAGCAAGAGAGACATTGCTATCTCATCTACATGAGGATCTATTCTTAGCTAGTTTTCAATTTGCACTGTGATGGCTTAGGCAGAGAAAATAACAGAAAGCAAATCACAAGAGTATTTTTAGTCTTTGTTTTATTTATTTTTGTTTTCAGTGTTTTGGTCGTGGTGGAGCTTTGTGCTTTATCCGTTTCAACCTAAAAATGGAAGCCTGAAATGAGTGGTGTTTTCAAAATTAATTCTGAAAAGTGTGATTAATTTGGGGATTCGTTAAAATATTAGCCTGCTGTATTTAGCTTACATTCATGTATATTTTAACTTCAGATGAATATTTAACCTAGTGCAGTATGAACTATAAAGCCTGTGCACCCAAAGGCTTACCTGTTTTTTCCAAGTATGTCAGTTACTGTGATAAAAGATGTTACTTGTCTCTAAAACCTTTGCTTTGCTTCCCCATTTTACAATATTAAGTTCACATCCTAGCTTAGCTAAAACCAATGGGAACTTTCCTATTTAGTTTCCTGGGGTCAAAATTTTACTCTGTAAGTGAAAAAACAAAGGCAATTGTAAAAAAAATCATACCCTGAAGATATGAAATGTTAAAGTAGCCAGCTATCACAGCTGCTAAGCTCTTGTTTCTCCCTGGAAGCTGTGGAGCACAGCACGCACATGAACTGCAAATGGCCGAGGCCTCCGGCTGCCCAGGAGCTCCGTTCCTGGGAGCTGGTAGAGCAGAAGTTACCTGGAAGTCGGCAGTTCTCATTGTTTGTACTTTTACATCAGTGGTGTTCAGCAACCACTGTGAATGAGATATGGTACAAGGCATTACAAATGTACTGATGTAGTGAAACGGATGCTTATTTTGGAATTTTTGCTGTGCTTGTAACCCATCTATTTCTGCTCATAGCAGTGAGGTGAGCCTGAAGAAATACTGGAAGCCAAGAAGCACGATTGCTTGAGCGCTTTGGTATATGTCCTGAGTCTTGGTCTGTGCTGAAATGTATTGTTCTAGTTAGGGCAAAGATGAAATTTCAGATTCTCAGGCAGCCAACATAGAGATGGATTCCACTTACCACGGCAAACCAACCAGCCTGTTTCAAACCCCTGTAGATACCTGGAAAGCTTTGTAACAGTCAGTGAGTTTATATTCACAGGATGAGGAATATTAAAAAGGTAGAACTAGAAGGATGGGAGGAACTTTTGCCAAACTCCTTTTACTTCCCTGTCTTTGGGAGAAGGTTTCTGTTCTTACTCAATCTCCCATAAGCAAAAAGGGCAACTGCCGGAGCGTGACATCATGGGAAGCGATGGTGAAAATCAATAAATGTTGGCGTAGGCAGAGAAGAGTGGATGTCTTGGCCTCTACCCGAGACATTCAAGAGCCTAATTATGGCCCTAATGATTGTGTCTTCAGCCTTCCCACTCTAGAAATGGCTTTTAACTCTCCACTCCACCTTGGTTCAGAGCAAGGGCTGCGTGATTGTTTTTCAAAGGGAAAAATCCCAGATGGAGCTCAGTGCATAGGCAGAGAGAAGCAGCAGCAGCAGCAGCAGCCTCCAGAAGGGTGCTAGCATGGGGCAGCCAGCCTCCTGCTGTCCTCCAGCCTCGGCCCTTTTGGCAACAGCCCGCAGAGGCACCGCTGTCGTGCAAGCCTGCTTGCTTTGCAGGGACGCGTACGCCTGACCTCTGGGTTCTTGAAAACCAGCGGCTGCCCTGCACCTCTTCTCAAAGCCTGGGAAGCTTCAGGCAGGCATCCACACTTCTCATTCCTCCCAGAATAGGACTTGACCTCCAGGAAAATACAGAAATATCTAGGGGTGGGACTTGTACATGGGAGGTTCTTGCTTAATTCCAGGAGTGTTCCACAGATGTCCCCAGATGGGTACCAACCTGCAGCATAAGCCACTCTGGTTTGTCCGCCAGTGTTTTTATCCCAGTATTCATTTGCATGGTGTTTGGGCTATTCAGACCCAGAAAACTGACTTCATGCTTTTAATGTGCTCATGTTTTTCTTCTACACAAAAAATAATGACGTTTTCTGGATTTAATCGCCAGCTTAAGTGCCTTTTCCAGAGTTTCCCAAATTTACTTTCAGAAACAGCAACTGACATTTCCTTAAAAAAAAAAAATTAATAAGGGGGGAGGAGAAAGCAAACCATCCCTGAGCTGACAGAATGCAACAGTAGGAGGCAAGCATTCAGCTGGCAGTTACTTACTTCCTGGCATGCAATTTTAATTAAGGAGTCAGCATGTCTGCTACACAAGCCCACAGGAGGCAGTAACTAAAAATGACTGGGAAAATGTCCATGGATAAAAAGGTAGGAGAAAGAAACAATGACACTGTATTTCAGGAAGCTAATTGAATATGTTCATCCCTACTTTTCTCTAGATAAGACCTATTACCAAAGGAAAAGCAAGCACAAATTGCTGTATCACAGAATGCACAGGAATACCTATTTTGCAGTGTAGAGTCAGAGGTTCACTATTGATCCAAGATAATTCAAAGACAACATCTTTGTTTTTTCAGGTGGGTCTGCATTTGCACCACTTTTCAGATCTGTGCAATAAGGTTTTGTCTTTCTTTTTATGCTAGGGACATTGCATTCATAGCAATTATGCCTTTCAACAAGCAGTTAAACTGCCCAGTGCATAAGAAGCAGAAATTACTTGCTCAGGAGTCATGTTCTGAGATATCAATTTATATTTTAAACAGAAGCCAGGACAGAAATCTTTCTTTCCTTAGACCATAGCTGTAGTGATTACCTAGCTAAGTAAGTCAGCAAGTAGATTGCTTTAAATCACTTTCAGTAATTTTTCATAAATACATTTTTTTCCCCTGGTATGATGATTTTTTTCTTTTTCTCACAGAGGCAATCATCAGGACATAGAGGCTGATTCATATCCTGTACTTTCAGCAACCATTATTAATCATACAAATATCTTTCCAAAGAGGTACTGTGAAATCCTGTGTTGAAATCTCATTGTTGGCTCTTACTTTCTCCACTGGTAAATATTCAGATGCAACACTGAAGAATAAAAAGGAGGGAGCTCATGCACCTGCCTTGTTTTATAGCTATACACATCAATCTGAAAGGGCTGGGGCTAAAAATAATTTGTGAAGGAAAAGCAAATTAATATGATATGACTTAAAATTAGAGCTATGTGTTCTGTGGAGAAAAGAACTGGTCAGGTAATCTCAGTCTTTCTGTCTTTCTGTCACTTTCACTTATTAAGAGCTCTTTGGCTAGCAGGTACATAATTTATGCTTATCATTAAATAAATTGCTGGGTGAATGTTAGAGAAGTACAATGAAGTCAGATGACAGAATCAAAAAATCTTGCAAACTTTTTTTTTTGTTTTTTTATAAGTGCCATTTAATGGGCTCATTATGGGTTGAAGAATTATTTCTGAGAGAATGTAACTTGGGATGAAATACTGAACAATCAGTAATGACTTTCTCCCTCCTTCTGCTGAACTGCATTTATGACTTGGGATTGATGGGATAGTGTTCGGAGCAAGCTGGGACCACGGTGTGAGTTGTGTGAGGCCATACATATCTCTCTCTGTTCTTTTTCTCCACAGCCCCTGAGACCATATCAAAAAGATTCTAATGTCATTACTTAAGATTTTGATGTCTTGCTCATATGAACAAAATTCATGAGAAAGGGTTGGGTTTTTTCCTTTTCTTTTTGTCTCAAGCTAACCTACAGGGAGAAATTTTCTTTTCCTTTTACTGAGCAGAGGAGAAAATATCCTTGATTTTTTTTCTTATAACCCTGAGAAATCCAGACACCGATAGAATAGCCGGAAGTTTTGTGTAATTTAAACCAGCTGACAATGATCACTTCAGGAGCCATAGGTTCCCTGAAAATTGTTATAGTTTACTGACTGCAAGTTGCTTCTCCTACCTGTCTTAAGGCACAAAATGCCCTAAAGGAATTGCAGAAAGGGACAACTAAAGACCCAGTAATAAGCTCTGTAGCACCGCGGCATTCCCAGGAGAGTATTTGTAGCCAAAAAATGGAGAAGGTAATAACCAGTAGCTCTAGGGCTACTAAGTTTTGCTCCCAGACCACAGCCATGCCTGTTAGTGTTGATGGGTTGGGGTTTGCACAGCCCAGCCATCCTCTGCAACCTGCTGGCACCTATGGGCAGCTTTGGGTTGATGACATCTGCCAGCAGGTTTAACCAGCTGATGTTTCTCAGCATTTTGTGATAAATGGCTTGAGGCACTATTTTGAAGCAGGCTAAAATTTTAGCCATTTTACTGTTAAACATCTGAGCCGAAGCATCCTGTCGCCAGTCTCTCTCCCTTGCCTCTGGAAGGAGCCATTTCAGAGGGCTGAAGCTGTGCTCGGTAGGATAGCTGCTAAGTCAAATGAATCTTCTGGGGGCAACTCCCTCTCCCTCTCAACTGGAAAGGCACTCCAGGCAAGCGGATTAATTGAGACACCTATACTGTGGAGGGCTAATATGTAGTGAGAAGAATTTCATGCAGAGAAAAACATCAATCCATTTCAATACCAGACTTTTAAATATCTCAGCTCCTACTTCAGCCCCTACTTTTGCTTGGTGAATCTCAGACTTTAATTTCTTTGAACAGCAAACATGGCTTTAAAGGTGAATTATTTATCTTGTACATGTAAAGAAGGGGCCAATGTCCAAATGACGCTATAAAACTGCTTTTGATAAACTAAGTTAAAACTAATAGCATGCCAACAGTTTCTCTCTATCATTTTATATGAAGACATGAAAAAGTCTTCATTTTTAGATGAAATTAAGCTGCCTTCAGGCAGTTTTAATTTGCAGTGGAAGAATCGATTCAACTGATCACTGTATTGCAGACAGCATGGTTCCTGGCTGCATGGCAGGGATAATATTTTTATATGGATGAGCTGTTCTTGATTAATTTATTTGTGATAGAATTCTCAGGTAGGCCGCTGAGGGCATCAGAGCATGGTTACAGTGTGATTGCCTAAACATGCGCTCACATACATGTTCATTTATTGCATTTAATTGATAGCAGCTCACAGACAATGCTTCCTCCTGCAGGAAGGAACCCAGGCCTTCTTGGGCCATGATGGAGACAGAGAAGAAGTCCTGTCCTCTCTCAAATCCCAGGTGCTCCCCCCTGCTCTGCACACAGCATGTGCATAGAAGAGAAAAGCTGGGAAAGGGAAAAGAGACCGGGTCTTGGGATACTGGGAATGGGGAGAGGTAGATGAGAAAGAAAACAAAATTTAGAGGATAGGATGCACATGAAACAAAAGCTGAGCACCCTCTCCGAGGTGACGTTAGGAGTCTGTGGTAGTCTGGGAGCAGGAAGAACACCCCATTAAATACATCACTGGTGGTGGGCAGCCAACAGGACTTGAAGAAGACTTCCCAATAGTCTGTGTATATTGATTTTTTTCTTTAAGGCGTATCCACAATATTAATGAAATTGTAAGGAAAATACTCTTTGGCAAATATTAGTGGCCTTTTGGACTTTTCTAATGGAAACAGTTATAAAATAAAAATTTATAAAAATATATTTATAAAATTCAAAGTGAATGTGCAAGAGCTATTTGTTCCTCTTCCAAATCTGGTGTCACCCTTATCTCCAATTTGACTCTGCTAGAGTATCCTTTTCAAGGATATTCCATGATTGTACACAAACTTCCTTGCCTATTTCAAATTGCTTTCCCAAACTCCCTACCATGCAATGTACTATTTTGGGGGTATATAGCAGCAACTCATATCTGCCTCTGGATCTAGGCCATTAAACATTTAAATATCAATTCAGGTTATTTTTGTTTTAGTGTGTTGTTTGTAGAAAGTGTGTAAGCAGCCCAGAGGCTAGCCAAGAACAGAGACAAAATCAAAACACACATGAGGCATAAAGAGTCAAACAAATGAGAACACTGGAGAATAATTGCCTCCGGCCATCATTTTACAGTTTTTAGATAACTTTTGAAAAAATATTACCTCATTTTCCCCCTTATTATGTAGCTGCAGTCTGTGTGACCATGAGAAAAGCAAAAACAACTGAGTGAGATGGTCTTGGAGCTTAAAAATGTCATCACTGCTACTGAAAGAGAATATCTCTTTTTACAGGTACTTAGGCTTCGTTTTTTTAAAGTGTTCATCCTGTCAGGCAGCTGGATCCCCTACAGGACAGGTGGAATTTAAAGGAACAAATATCATGGTCTTCAGAGTAAATCTATTCATAATAAATAGAAAGGAAAACACTTGGGTAGATTCCCAAATATGATGAACAAATCAAGATACTCTGGGGTATATCCAATTTATGTTATCTGTAAATTTTAACTATACAACTACAGCATTAAAAGCTCAATGGACTTTATCTTGCTTGGTATCATTGGCTGCTATCCAATAAAGCACTTACACATTGCTAATTTTAAGGACATGATGCCCTGGTTTCAAACCAGAGTACCCAGCAGCATATTGGAACAAACCAGTGATAAGCAGTTTGACAAGCCCTGCAGCAAACACTATCCTGCTGCTTCTTAAAGACACCTATAAGTAGTTGATTCAAACATATTATTTTACTGATACGTATTGAAGATACACCTAGATTATTCTTTTTTTTCCCTATTTTTTTCAGTGCTAAACACAGTTAGCAGAATTGTTGCTCTCTGCAGTCTAACTCCAGAAAAATAATAATTCACTTCTTCTGAATCTGTGTTTGATAAAAAAAATGGAAAAAAAGGGAGTGCTAATGTGCATTTCTGTGATGTTAGTTTCTCATTGCTGCTGTTGCTGAAATATAGCCATAGCTTGTCAGATGAGGATTCCTGGAGATTCTGTCTGTGAATATATGTTTAGTTCTTCCACCTTGTTATGAACATGTTATTAGATTTTCACATCTGTCATTTGCTTACCATAAATGCCAGCAGTTGCTTTTTCTTCCCCCTACATTTTTTGAAGTAAAAGGATACTTTTCTCATCCAACTTCAACCCAAATCACTAGAATAACAACAAAAATGCACCCTACCACAGCATTTTAATTTATTTCAAGCAAAACTCATGATTTAGAATATCTTCCTTTAGGTGAACACAGAACAATGAGAGCCATGTTCTTTCCAACCACCATCCAACCCATGGATGGTAAGGGTTGTTAGTGTTACATGTATAAAAGGGTAAACTTCAACCTCTAGAATCTGTAAGAGGGCAGACAAGACAGATGATTGTTTGATCGTAAGTCACCTTTTGGCTTTAAGGTCAGTAAGTCACATTAATAGTATTTCCATTCAGTGGCCGACCACATAGCACAATCTTAAATTCCCCAAGAGCAGCAGTTCTTCCTATGGTACAAAGACACTGATTTGTCACAAAATGGGACTATTAATTTAAACTACATTCTGTGATTAAGCTGTATTTATGCACAAAACTTTGTCTTAGTTGGCCACCTGTGAGACCCTTTCAGATGGTTATTTTTACAATGGCCAAGTTCTCTTGGTACTGTCTTCAAGGGATGTTTCAAGAAGACAGTGTCTTAAATGAATCATAACTCTTTCTTTTGATATCCACATGCTAGCACTCTGGTCTGTGTGGGGGATTTGCCCTGATACCAGCTGGCGTGGTTTTGGGTCACATCAAAGGAAAAGCAATGATGACCGAACAAACAGTTATTAGGGCTGTTGGAAATTTGGGATTTATTCACTATGTGGCATTTTTGTATAACGAAGCATTCCTACTGTTTTGTGGGCATTTGAACAAGATCGGCCAAACCCGAATCCCATCTCCTGAGGGACCTCTAGGCAATTTCCTCCTCTTTTGTGCATGTACTTGAACATTTCTTTCAGAATAAAAGGAGTGTGACAATACAGAGAAGAGGATTGTTTTTATAAGAAGTAGCTGGAAACTGAACTTGTTAGGAAAGCCAGCTAGCCAGTAGGAAAGCTTACAAAATTCCTTGGTTTAGGTGCTAAAAGGGATTTGAAGTTTTCTTTATCTATTAGCTTCCACACGTGAGGTCTAGGGAACATGCGTGGTCCCCCTGGGCTCTATTATCTCAAGAGGAGGCTGTCTCACCTATGGGCAGTTCTCGGTCTGGGGAATAGTTAACCTTAGTTGACTTTGCTATTGGTAGACCTGTATAATATACAATATTACCACATCATCCTCAACATAAGTCTCATCTGAGTTACTTTAAGACAATGCAAGCACCACTTCCGTTCCTTTTTTTTTTTTTATTGGAGCAGAATGATAATCAATACACTACTCAGTTATCAGCAGGTGGTATACTGTATTTCTCTACAGCCACATTCATGTCACAGTGTACATATGGGTTGGGTAAGCAACTTCATATAAATCAGTCTTATGATCAGGTCATCTAAAGCCCATTTAAATGATTGAACAATTTGGCTAAGGCAGAAAAGTCTTGCACTGACCATTAGTATTTGCTGCTGATGCATTACGCAAGTGTGAGTGATTAATAGTGGTGGTCTGCTTATGTGGAATGAAGCGGTAACATTTTGAGCTATAGCGGGACAGTGCTGTATCATTTTTTCCTAATTTGTCCATCTGTTTGAATCATACCATCCTCAATAATACCTGGCTCTGCATTTTTTCCAGGTGTTGAGTCCTTCTGACCAGGTTAAGAAGTAAGAGTTGCCCCCTTTACTACTGAAGAGCTTCCACATTTCATCATGAAGTTGGCTGCATTTTGCTAAAGCTGGAAAGTGGTGTGAGGTACTGAATTGTTTTATCCCAACAGGGGAGAATTTTTATGTATAGATTTAACAAAAGAATACAGTGAAAGTTTCAACACACCATGCACCTTCTTATGACCTTCATAAATCTCCATTTTCTCTGGATTTTCTTCTTGTTCCAATGAAAATATTAATTCTAACTTGAATAATATTTAACAACTTCTTTTGAATGTCTGCAGTGTCCTAGAAGAAAGTGAGAGAGAGGGGTTTTTTCCATCATCTTCGATAGTGTTGGTACAGCCAGAAAAAAAAAGGCACAGGAAGATTTTGCTACTGGTTAGCATGAGGCAAAAGAAAAACAGTGAAAAGAAGCCCATGTCTCCTACCTCAGGGTCCTCTCTTAGCCACTACACTGAACTTCTGTACATGAACTCTTTTCCAATGAGAGTTGAGTGGTGAATACTATGTTGCTACATGAATATAATTTATTATTTGGTCACAGATCCATTAAACAGCTTCTGATGGAAATATTTTTATAGCTGAGTGTGTAATGTTACATATTTGCTTCACTTAACTGTGATTAGCTGAGGCAATGCCAATTAAAACTGAAACTAAAAAAAGCATGTGTACGATCATTTAGTTTCATCTTCTTTGTGTTTTTCTAACTGCTACCTGCAGTCCAATTAGTGGCACAGGGCATTAATAAATTCAAGGTCAAATTATATTATCTTTCTTAAAAATAAGAGGGAAATGAGCTAGAGGACTTGGAAATATCAGCAAGGCAAAGCTTAAGGACCCTAATAGATTTACTGACCTTTACTCTTGAGATGGGTTAGTAGTCATTATAGTGGTGCAAATGTTTCCTTAAATAATTTAGATACCATTGCTTGCTTCTTGGAGGCACTTCATCAAGGTTCTGTGAAGGCAGCAAAGCATGGCTAAATATGGACACTCCTCAGAAATAAAATAGACAAAATTGCTGCTCCATTACATCCTAGGTAGATACCTTTAAGTTTCTGCTCAGCTGTTAAAAGAACTTCCAACATGCTCCTGAAAAATTAGTTCAATAATGATGTGCATCCTGAAGCAGACAAACATGAAGTGACAAAAAGCCCATTTATGTGTCTGTTCACACTGAGAACGTTTCTTCTGTTTTCATTTTAGCAAAACTCCTTTAGCATGGGTGGCCCAATGAGAAAGAAATCAGGTAAAGAAAAGCCATAGCTTAAACCACATTGTTGCCATATGCAAAGTAAAAACAAAACTGTAGAACTTAACGTAAAATATTGAACTTCTAATTAAACTTCAGAGAGTAATTTCTTTTTTGCAGATAGATTGAATGTAAGTACCTCTGGTCTCCCTTAAAAAATTATTGATGAATCAAATCTATTCCACTTCTGTGTACATTTGAAGAACAGACTCATAAAGGGGACCTTTGAGTACCACATCTGGGTTCCCATGGCTTTTGCAATGACGGGGTCCTGAAGTCTAGGTACACAATAATGCCCACACTTTTGCTGCCTGACATGCCCAAAGACACCAAGCTGAGCAGAAGCCATGAACTAGGACTGCTTCCTGGTAGCTGCTTGGTGGTTCCTGCCTTTTCAGAATCCTCCCCAGCCAATATTCAAAATGCATTACAAGTAGCAAAGGACATAAAAGATAAGACAAAAAATTGTTTAACAAATGAATTAAAAGGACTATAAAGTGTAGGCCATAACTTACAGGGGAAGAGGAGCAATTCATGATGTCACCGAGAAGACAAAATCTTCAGTCCTTCTACTTTTGTTTTGATTTTCATACAAAAGGTCAGTTGTGACCAGATGCTCAATACACGGAAATTATTAAGGATATAGGAAACAAGCCAGAATAGGAAAAGAACAGGTGAATGAACATTTGGATAGGTACGATGTACTCAGACCAGGGATAACTGATCAAATTTGCCCTCTTGAGTACTTAAGGAATCTACATGAAACAATTTCTGAATAATTAGCACTTGTTTGTGAGGCCTCATAGCAGATGGTGAGGTCTGCCATGAGTAAAGAAAGATCAACTAAATGTGTCAAACTCTGATATGCAAAAAGCTACTGAAAAAAGTAATTAAATAATCAATTTTAAAGAAGATAAGAAACAGCCAACACTAATTTGTCAAGAGCAAGTCATGTCAGAGAAAGAAATTCCTTCTCTGACTACCCAGTGACTTTGACTGGTCTAGTAGATTGAAAAATAATGTATCTTGGTTTTAGAAAGGCTTTTGTTCCATTGCATTCTCTTAAGTAAATTAGGGTGATATGACCTCCAAGAAAAGTATATAGTGTGGGCATACATCTGAGTTCAAAATCTGCACTCAAAAAACAGGAGTCACTTGCCAAGAAAATGGAGGCATATATCCAATAGGTTACCTTGGAGAACACTGTGGTTCCAAGGTTCCAGTAACGTTAGTTTAATCTGTGATTTAGGTCACGTGTAAGGGAATGATATAATAAAATCTGTAGGTAACAGAAATGTTTTATGGGTTGTGAGCTCTTTGGAGACAGGTTTAGAATCCAAAACCATAGTGATAAATTGGATAAATGCTCTGAAATAAAAAGAAATATTAATTTAGTTAAGATAAGTGCAGAGAGTTGTATTTGGCAAGGCAATACCAATTGCACAAATAAAAAAAACAGGGACATAGAATCATAGAATGGTTTGAGTTGGAAGGTACCTTTAAAGATCATCTGATCCAACCCCCCTGCCATGGGCAGGGACATCTTTCAGTAGTCAGGTTGCTCAAAGCCCTATCTAAGCTGGCCTTGAACACTTGGAGGCATGGGGCAGTGTTGTGGTTTAACGTCAGCCGGTAACTAAAGCACCACACAGCCACTCGCTCACTCCTCACCCCAGTGTGATGGGGGAGAGAATCGGAAGAGTAAAAGAAAAAAATTGTGGGCTGAGATAAAGACAGTTTAATAAGTAAAGCAGAAGCCATGTGCACAAACAAAGCAAACGAAGGAATCCATTCCCCACTTCCCATGGGCAGGCAGGTGTTCACCTATCTCCAGGACAGCAGGGCTCCATCACGCCTAACGGTGACTTGGGAAGACAAACGCCATCACTCCGAACGTCCCCCCTTCCTTCTTCTTCCCCCAGCTTTATGTGCTGAGCGTGACGTCCTATGGTCTGGGATACCCCTTGGGTCAGTTGGGGTCAGCTGTCCCGGCTGTGTCCCCTCCCAACTCCTTGTGCCCCCCCAGGCTCCTCGCTGGTGGGGTGGGGGGAGAAGCAGAAAAGGCCTTGGCTCTGGGTAAGGAGTGAGCAAGCAGTAACTGAAGCATCCCTGTGTTATCAATGCAGTTTTGGTCACAAATCCAAAACATAGCACCATACTAGCTACTATGAAGAAAATTAACTCCATCCCAGCCAAAACCAGCACAGGCAGCCACAGCTTCTCTGGGCAACCTTTTTCTAGTGTCTCACCAACCTCATCATAAAGAATTTCTGCCTTATGTCCAATCTGAATCTACCTTCTTTCAGTTTAAAACCATTGCCCCTTGTCCTGTTACTACAGGCCTTGGTAAAAAGTTTCTCTCCATCTTTCTTATAAGCTCCCTTTATATAGTGAAGGGCCACAATAAGGTCTTCCCAGAGCCCTCTCTTCTCCAGGCTGAGTAACCCCAACTCTCTCAGCCTTTCCTCATGGGAGAGGTGTTCCATCCTGCTGATGATTTTTGTGGCCCTCCTCTGGACCTGCTCCAACAGGTCCAGTCTGTCTTATACTGGGGACCCCAGAGCGGGATGCAGTACTCCAGGTGGGGTCTCAGGAGAGTGGAGTGAAGCGGGGAGAATCACCTCCCTTGACCCTCTGGTCACGCTTCTTTTGATGCAGCCGAGGATACAGTTGGCCCTCTGGGCTGCAAGTGCACATTGCTGTGTCATGTCCAATTTTTTATCCACTAGTATCCCCAAGTCCTTCACAGGGCTGCTCTCAATCCATTCATCCCCCAGTCTGTATTGCTACTGGCGATTGCCCCAGTCCAGGTGCAGGACTTTTTGCAGCTGGCCTTGCTGAACTTCATGCGGTTAAAGACTTCATGAAGGTTCCTCATGAAGAACTTAATGAAGTTAACTACATGAAGTTAAGGTCTTCTTAAGTGGACAGCAGTAGGACAGAAAAAGTGCAAGGTCTATAGTGGATCACAAACACAGCGAGATGCTTCTCCAAAAGGAATTAAAGAAAATACACAATCTTCATTTTGGGTTGTATGAACAGAGGTGTGAGATTTAAAATAATTACTGCATTGCACTTAGAACTGATGGGACCTTATGTATATTTATCAGGTATATCTGCCTATATTATTTGATCCACAGAGTTCCCCACCTCTGTGGGCACCCCCATGTTCAAGAGGGATGTGACTGTACTACAAAGTGTCCAGAAGAGGACAAAACCAGGTAAAATGTTTAGAGAATAATCATTATAAAATGGAAAAGAACTGAGGTGATTTAGCAATGCAAAATGGTTGAATGTTGAAAAACCCACCTGCCAGACATCCTACTGAAAGCTTTCCTCTATCGGTTAAATACTTACACTTTGCTTAAAACTTTCATGGCTTTTCCCATAGTTTTCTGTCAATTTTTCTGGCTACCCAGGTCCTCAGGCTACTGAATTTCACAAAGGAGGTACTGCTGCCATATACAGGTAATGACATGAGCAGTACAGCTCATCAGACTCACATACTGAGTAAGGTATAGAGTGTCTCTTTGCACGTGCTTGATTTGTCTGCCCATGACAGGCCATTGGCATCATGCCCAGGAACATACAGAAACATCTTAGTTGTTTAGGCTAGAAAGCCGAAGTCTGAGGAAGGGACAGAACGGCAGCTCTAAGTGTTAAAAACAGACAAAAAAGAATCCTTTATGGGGAACAATGATCAATTGGTCACCACGTCCTCTGGTGCTAGCTGAGATGTGACTAATTTACATGAGAAAAATTTAGATTATATATCACGGATTAGAATCTGTATTATACAACTTTCTGTAACGTGCTATCCAAAGTCTACTTTCTTGAATGATTCAGTAGATGAACTTGGCATTTATCTGAATGCAAATCTCTTTTCTCACTAGCTATTAATTTCTAGGTAGAGTAGTACGTCCTGAAGTCAATAGCAGTATTTTCACCTGCAAATGCTAATATGTTAAACAAATTCAAACCATTTAATTATTTTACCACACTTTTTGCATTTACAAGCATGTTAATATGATTTCATCACTGTCTTGGATATAATCTAAATTACAAAGAAATATTTCCCCTTTGAATTTGTAGTAATAAGTAGCTACAAAAACATTTTGCTATTTCTATGCTTTGAGGTCTTAGTAGCCACAGGAAAAAAATATGGAAAAAGCCCAAACCAATTCCTCATTCCAATCAATCTTCAGCTATTTTCACAATTAAGAAAGAAACCAATATAATGCTGGCAATTAATTGCTTAGTCCTGCTGAGATGCATCATTTTGTCCTAGGGGAGCATGTATCTTGGGAAACAGTTCTATTTAATTTGCAACCATAATCAAGTGATGTGTTTTTATCTATGTAGGAAAAGTGTTTGAACTTTATTTACAAATGGATTTCAGCAGGATGTGGCTCACAACCTTGGGTAATCACACTGAAAGGGCTTGCAACTATTCTTGTGAGTAAAATGAGTGGGATTTTCTATAGCTCTGACCCACTGCAAAATAGCTCAAAACTGCCATTAATGCTTTCTGTCAACAGTTTCTCAAAAGATTTTTAAATTTCATTTGCTTTCCTAACCTAAAAGACACTCATAGTTTTGCTAAGGCCCTACACAATACAGTAGCTAGCAGTAATTAGTACTATTTTTTTCTTTCAGTATACTTTACTTTTCTGCTAACACTACTTGTCAGGAAAACATCCCAGTGGTTTCAAATCAGAGATAGCTTGACATTTCTCAGATGTGGACAAGGGAGAAGACCCAGGATGTGCTTAGAGGAGACTCATTCTGGAGGCTGTTGCAGAAGCTGTATCAGGTTGAGGATGCCTCCTTGGGCTGCAAGCTGCTTGTAGTGATTAACTACTGTCAGAAGACCATCTCCAGAGCTCTCCCAAGAGCTGTGCTCCCAGGTGACAGAGCAAGGTAAAGTCCATGGGGAGAAGCTGGGCTAGGGTCCAGTTAAAATTCAGCTAACTTTGGTTGTGACAGTTTGAGGGAGCATTATAGACAAAAGACCTGTTTGGCTGGAGAATACCAGCTGTCCACCGCTGGGCTTTGCTACCTTTGAAGGGGAATCAGAGCAGATGGGAGTTTCCATCTCTGATTAGCTAGGAGGAGATTTAGATTTCCTGTGATTTAGTCCCATCATGGCTGTGTAGCAGAAGCAGAGAATTCCTATGCTCCTAGCAACTTCATATAATAGCCTTCATTGACCTTGTCAGCACCATGTGTAACACAATCTATTTTTTCCATGTGGTCTGTAAAATCATCCTGGAAGTGCAATACAACTTGAGAGTGAGGGGGTAAGTGGCTGCGGGAGGGCACTGGAAGTTCGGCTCTAACTATAAGGCTTTAGTCATAATCCACTATTTTATGAAGGGTGCTCCACATCTAAGAATTTCAAGAGTGGTGTTCAAAAATATCACTCATGAGGTATTGCCTAAGCCATGAATTGGATAATTGCTACATTGAAAATATGCAGTGGAACCAGGAAACAGTTAATGGCTTATTGGAACTGAAGAATTGTTCTTAATGGGTGCAAAACTCCATCTGCTTTCACAGTGTGAACACGGAAAATTATGGTACTATCTATGCCATCCATTTCCTTCTTCTCTGATGCATTATAATACCATCTAAAGAAAGAACTAGCCAGCACATGGTTTTCTATATTATGCAAACTGAACTTTTCAAATTCGTGAAGGATGTCAGCAAAAGTTGTCAGTCTTGTACACAGATCATTACCAGTTTTGAAAGGTGAGACTCAGAACTGCAGATTGTAGGTTAGCTTCTCTCTCTCTCTTTCTCTCTCTCCCCCCACCCCATCCCTTCCTTTCCTTCTTCCCCACTCCCTTGCTCTTCTTATTTTTTTTCTTTTTTTTTTCTTTTCTTCCTGTTATTTCTTTAGAATAAGAGGCAGAGTTTTGCAAGACAACATGAAAGTCTGGTAAAGGACAATTGTTTGGGGAAATCATCTAGGAGAGCAGAAGATGCTTTTGCCATTTGTTATGCATTCAAGCAAGTGCTACAATAAACAAGAGGCTTTTATACTGTTTACTTCTGCTGAGCCAAATAGTAAAAACTGTCAAATGTTTGTGGCTTAGTTACACATGCCTGGAATGCTTATGTTGTTAGCTTTAGTGCATATGCTTGCCACTTTATGTTTGCTTTGCTAGCTACGCTTGTGATGGGCACAGATGAAGATGGACATCATATAGCATGAATTACAATGTTCGGGGTGAAGAACAACTTACCTCAGGGATGCTCTGTGTACTGTAAAGGCTGAGCCTCTTAGCCTGATAATTCCCAGTGAATCTTGTGTTAAATCCCATGTGTAATAAAAAGATTTTGTTTTATTTTTAAAGAAAAACACCTGGCCTGAAAGTCCACCTTCTGTATTTTAACATAGCCTTTGAACTTCTTTTTTCCGTGCTTACTTACCCAAAGGCCTATATCCAAAGAAAAATCTGTGAATCTGACTGCCTGCTTAGTCCTGGAAATACTAACTCTCTCAAACTATTCTAATTGATTCCTAATTTAGGCATCTCTGAATATCCCTGTGCCTGTATCTCTCTGTGGGGTGTGGGGCCACAATCCAGCTACAGCAGGACATTCTCACCCTTCTGCTGCCCAGGGTGAAGATCTCTCTCCGTGCCTTAGAGGGGTACCAGTGGGAGAGGGCAAAAGTGTGATTGTGGTCCCAGCTGCCAGACCCAGACCCGCCCCCCCAGCTGATTGCCCATGCTGTGGTCTTATAGCTATCCTTTTGGGGCTCATGAATTTTTCTCTGTTGGCTACACAGAGTCTGTCAGGAGGAGAATGCATCTTATACCCTGGTAACATTGGCCTCTCTTTTGGGTTGTAAAAGCTGTGGATTCAAATCAGTCAGCGTTTGAGGAAGGATCACAGAAGAAGTTTTCATGCTTCCTGTGTTGTTAGAGGATGTTGGAGGATGGAAACGGAAATCTCTAAGTGAAGGAAGCAGGTTGCACAAAAATGCCCTGCAGCACTCTTGGATTGATGTCTGAGAACAGAGTTTCAGGCACATGCTTTTCATTAGCATTTTGTTTTGGCTAGTTTGGGTATATCAGCCTGATGGTTCTTCAGCCCTTGTGTGGTACCTAGTTTTTCCCCACATCTTGTATGGGAGTTTTGAGAACTTAGGACAGCAATCTGAAGCCCACCCTTGGAGCTTGACACCCAAATTTCCACATTTGCCACAACTGAACATGGCAGAACCTGAGGCCCTTCGTGGAAGGATGACCAAATGAAAGGCTTGGAAGAGATTCTTCCAGCCATCCTTGTGGGTCTGCTCCAGCACCCTTACCTAAAATGAGTCTTCCTGACGTCAAGGGGCAATGAATCAGGTACCAGGCACTCAGGGACTATTTTGCATAGGTATATGCATTGCTTTCTGATTTTCTAATGAAGCACCAAACAGTTAGAGACTGTGATATAGTTATTCTGTGTTTTTAGAGGAACCTAGCAGAGAGCTGAATTTTTACAATAACTGCTTTATAAAGCTAAATGACATTTCTCCTTTTAAAATTATTTTAAAAGTGGACTTTTTCTGATAGCCAGTAAGTTTAAATTCTTCTCAGCAGGTACTCTTCTCTGCCATGTATATCAAGTGTTGAGATACTGTAACAATAAAAAAGGTTTAAGAAATCGCAAGCATTTTTATTGAAAGATAACCTTTCTTCACAGACCACAATTTTAGCTCTTGTTAATTTAGCACTAAATACATGTTGGACTGTACAGCATTTGGGAAATAGTTATTTTAAAAACAGTAGACCAGTATTGTAAAGTAAAGTTGTACAGAAATTGAACATTGGACAGGTAAAGTAACATACAACAGCTTCCAAAATGGCAAAAGTATTAAGGAATAACACCGAAAAAGAATTCAGTGATTGTTAAAACCCATAAATCATCAAATCAACTTTGCAGAGACGAAGAACTAAGCCGATAACTGAAGTTATCATTTATCACTAATAGCTGCAAAGCAATCTGACGTCTGTGCAGACCTGACCACTGGGGAATACCCTCAGCTCCAGGAGGTCTGGGGCAGCAGGGTGTCACCGTCAGGGCGGTGGCATCCTACTGTGGGCTGCTGATGGCAGGGCAGGACGGGGGACAGGACTAGACTGCTGTGCATCTAACGGGTCACTAGAAGCCTTCGGGTCCTGCCAGCAACTGCACATGACATACAACAGCCTTTTGATTGTTGTAATTAGTACGCATACTCGCTTAGTATCTACACCTAATCAAAAAGTTGTAAGATCCAGGGTATGAGGCATGGATTTTTTCCCTACACCCTTCCTGACCTGCTGTGCTGCATTGCTCCTCAGCAAGCCCTCGGGCTATAGGCTGGTTGACTTTAAACAAACAAGAGCCTTGCAGTAAACAAGCACAGATACTTAATTTTAAAAGTACATAAGGGGATTTACACTGCAAGACTATGATCTCTCTATCTATCTGATCATAGTAGTGGAATGGTCAAGAAGCTTTTTCCAGGGTTTGCTTGTTTTGTGGTTTCTGGTAATCTAAAAGCACATCTTCCAAATGCAAAGTGAAAGTATATTAAATGTAGCATGGCCATAGAAAAGGAGAACAAAGACCCGGCACATCTCCCCTAATGAAGTACATGGCAAAGGCTCCATTTAATTCAGCAGGAATGGGACCACGAATAAATAGTAAGTCATAAATATTACTTATGTACTCATACAGTAGACTAATTAGACTGAGCTGAGACAAAGAAAAAACCACATCATTTTATATGAAAATTATGCACAAAGCAATTTACAAATAGTTAATGTAGTCATCATACATTAATCAACTCTTAAAATAATTATAGCTGCATTTCCACCATTTGTCACAATACTCAAAAACTCTGGACAAAGCAATGAATATAATAGCAACATACGAAGCGCACGTTTTCTGCTGGCAGTCAGCATGGTGCTCTGTGCCTGCGGTCAGAGCCAAATCCACGCATTGGGTACCCAGACAGCCAACCACTTTTTGAAATTCTCTTTTTCCTCCATTGCAATGCTCTCAGGTGAGGAAGTTCTAGCAATATTAATCTCTGCACTGCAGAGTTGTTCATTTTGACTTAAAAGGTTCTTAAAAGCTTTAAAAATAAGTTAGCAATAATAACTTGGCTCAAAGATTTTGTCTGACCTGTTGCTTAAACTTTTAGCAAAACAAGGGAGAAAAAATCCTGATGAAAACCTACATTCCCACTACTACCAATTCACTTATTCATGACTGGTTTACTTACAGGATACAATCTCTCAAAAACCTCATGCTTGATTGTTCCATTTTTGTTGCTAATTTGGTACATTGTGACAGTAAGCATGCTGGTCACTGAAAGCCAGTTTATTTATAATTCTGCATTTCATTTTGATAGTTTATAAATACACATGGCCCAACAGATTACTAACTTTCTTTACTTTACAAATCCCTCCCTTCTCTCTTTGCATATTATTCACTGCATACACAGATTGCAGTGAAAGCAGTTTTTAAAAGTGCATCCTTCATTAAACATTGTGAATCTTCTTTCTTGTTTACTAAGATACTTTATCACGCTGCCGGTCCTGAAAAAGTAGTTTAGGGAAATTCTGTGATCTGCATTATGTGAGGGTTCAGACACAATGGGCCTTTCTTATCACATTATCTATGATCCTGTGAAAAAGTAAAAAAGTAAAGCAAATGAACAGCTGAAAATCAGCTGGTACAAACTGAGCTTCAGCCTACACTGAAAACTGTATCACTTACTACATTTGACAACTTCTGAAGAGTTCTCTGAAATGGTGCAAAATTATTATCATTCTTCCATGAAGATATACAACTTGACGAGAGAATACAGGTGTCAAAGCATGATTTCACAGAGCAGTGCATTCATGGACCTCTGTAGACCTCAATGTCATATTCAAGGCTGAAGTTACAAGAGCCAATTCTGTATTGTGAACATTAATAAAACTGTGGGACAGCTCATAAGCAGTTAACAGATTTCCTCTGGCTGAACAACAGTAGCCACATGATTATTTTACTGGTGATTCATTGCAGAGCAGACCAGTGGAGACTGAAAGTATCACGTTCACTGGGAGTGTTGAACATAAGGCCACAAAGACGACTGTCTCCCTTTTTCATATTTCATTAAAAAAATTTAAAAAAAACAATTTTACACATAGAAAAAAAATCTATCATCTCAAATAGAACTAAGAAAAATCAGTCTATTCCACTAAAATGAATGTAATATGTTTGTTCACTTGTTTAAAGACAAAACATTTCACCACAAGGACAGTAAAGCACTGGAGAACATTACCCAAGGAAGTTGTGCAGTCTATGTCTTGGAGACTTTCAAGATGTGACTAGACAAATCCCTGAACAACCTGGTCTGAATTTAGTGCTAATCTTGCTTCGAGCGAGAGGTTGGATGTGATGGTCTTCTGAGATCCCTTCCACTTGAAATAGTCTATGATTCACTGTTTCCACTGCCCTTGCATAACCTGAAAATTACTGATAGAACTGGAAAGGTGATACCTGGGAACCTTAAAGTAAGAGCACTCTCTTAGCTGGTTCTCCTCTCTATGCCCACAGGACCAAAGGCCTACATAAACCATGAGCTCCTTGTTTCTGTGCTGTACATCCTTCCAGGAAGACACCATATGTTATAATCCAAGACCTATATCTTGGATTAGCTACTTGCATAAGCATTTGCCTCTAGTACCTGATGAGTTAGAGGCTTCATTTAGCCAGGTGTTGCATATCTGAAATCATAATCATTGCTGCAGGGGATCAGTTACCATTATCTGTATGGTGGCAGCTCCTGACTGGCCTAGTCATGGACATAGCCCTATTTTACCAAGCACTGTATATAAAAAAAAAAAAAAAGCAAGCAAAAGAAAAGGGAGGTAGCCATCCTAAAGAGATAGCAGCCTCAGTCAGGCTGAAAAGTGTGGTGGCATGTACAGATAACAATTCCTTATGCAAAAACATCATCGCTAAGAAAAAGTTCTTCTTTAATAACTCATTGCAGCTGAATCTGCAACTAGTAGCTAATGGAAGCAAACTACATATATAACAATCCTATACACTGTATTCTGGCATTATAGAAGTCATGACTGACATCTCTAAATATGCACTATCAAAAGTAGATATAAACCATCTAATCAAAAAACAAAAGCGCTTTTGTTGTTGTTGTTAGGAAAAATAGATAATTTACACTATCTCTAAAAGACAGATTAAGGTTTACAACCATCAGAGAGGTGCCCCAAGGGATGACCCAAGCTAAATACCTGCAGCTTTGATTCAGACTATTAACTAAATGCTCTTTACAAATTGTCATGGGTCTTCCCAACAGGTGAAAAAAACACCACTGTAGTCCTTACTGTGAAAAACATGTAACAACCATATAAAATACCATTATTTGAAGATACCTTTGAACTTCAAACTTCCATTCTGACTGCATTGCACTGTTTTTTGTTCACAACATTAACACAGTCTAGTAACCTTAAACTGCCACCTGGCATGTAGAGATCATGAGCCTCCCTGTGAAGATGCACTGTAGTCTTGATTGATGGACTGAGCGTCACATTTTCAGCACTCTATATCTTGTGCTTTCATTCATCAAGGGGATGTATCTCTACTTTTGGCAGAGAGGTATGATGAAAATTTAGTCTCCATTCATACAGATCAACTCAGATCTATCGATACATGTCTATTCAGAAAAATACTAAATGACAACAACACCACCACGTTTCAGTGAGGTCCTGGAAGGAAGCAGACTAAACATATGCTTAAATATGTACTGTCCTTCCATATTGCAAGGTGCTTAACAGATAAAGTGCTGTGTAAAGCGGTCATGCTACTCTTCTCCATTTTCTGTGCATTTTTCTCAGGTCTGTAAACTATGTGTTTGAGACAATCCGCTGCCTGATCTTTTGTTCATGATCAACACCATTTCAAACAGTGTTTGAATCTAGAAAACAGAAAATCAATATGTTCTTTGACAACCCCAAATATCACCAAAGTATTAGTAAGAAAAATATTTGAAATAATAAAATCTAAATCTCATTATTCCACTACCCTGAGAATGGGGGCAAACTGCCAGTGATAATGGCTATGCACATTTATTTTTTCCTTCATAACAGGAAGATATAAAAATTCAGGCTAGCTGAACTAGATTAGAAACTTGATCTAACTTTATGATATTTAGAAAGTCTAGCACTCTTCCTGATTAGACTCTCAGACTGGATCATCAGTCTCTGGGACTGTGAAATATGGCATTTATAGTAATGTGGAGCCACATCATTGTGGTGACAAAAAGCATTTTAAGTGACTCACCACATGTCAGTGGAAAAGAAAAGAAACAAAACCAATCCAAACCAATCCCCAGGATTATTTTTTTTTTTACAGCCCAGTGCTATTTGCAGAAGGAATGTTTGGTGCCCAACTTGGGTAAGTATAGAGATCGAATATAGGCACTATCCATGTCATAATTGCAAGCATAACTACAGCAACTCCGATGATGTTAATGCCCAAACCAGCTTTCACCTAAAGGAGTGGGAAAAGAAAGCAGAAACATACATCAAGACACTGAAGGAAGTTTTTAAAATGCTAAAAATCCCCTTTAGGGACTTTTGCTTAAAACTCACCATGTCCATAACAGTTAAATGACCATATGAAAATACAATGGCATTGGCTGGGTTTGCTACAGGAAGCAGGAATGCAAAGGAAGTACACAAGGTAGCAGGTATCAAAATGAAAAGTGGGTTCACATGAATGGCTTCAGCCTATCATAAAATAAAAGAGAGAGAACAGCTGTCAAGGGACACATTTGCCAAATGAAATACATAAGTACAAACTTCTTATATTAACACAAGTGAACTGTGAACAGAACTGCCAGTTTAAATAGTGAGAAATAACCTTTTCTGATAACTCATTTTTAAGATTATATCCGGGAATGCTTCAGAGGAGAAAAGGTGATTCTAATACAGAATAGCTACTGAACTTTAAATTCATGCCTGATGTTTTCTAATTGTAGTTGAGTCCATAAAATAAGACTATTGCAAAGACTGTGCACACTGCACAAGCACTAAAAGCAAAAAAACTGCAAGAAAGATGATAAAGTTGAATTTGTATGTAATAGACAGGAGGGATTCAATGAAGTGAGGGCTAAGGTTTCTTTGCAAGAGAGGGAAAGCGCATTAGTACGTGTCTAGGCTGGCCAAAAGGAAAACCTACAGACTAGAAGATGATCAGTAAGTTTTGAAGAAGAAAGAACTGGGTGTTTTGGTAAAGATGATGAGAAGAAAGGACACAATTGAGCTAGGAACTACATATAAAGCACATCTATTAGCCTCTCTTCTCTTTGGTGACAGCATGAAAGTTGCAGTGTTAACCATTTTCTCTGAAGATGTGGTCCTGAAGAAACACTAAAGAGAGCTGTCCTTTTTAAGAGCTTCAACTATTCACAAACAGGAATAATGGCGTTGATTTTTAAGTGTTGAACTTTTACCTAATTTTACTGAATTTTCAGCATCTCTTGTAAGAAAGCCCCCAAACAAGCAAGTATCCAAAGCACAACACAGCACAGAAAAAAAAAAAAAAAGCATGAAGTATTTTATGGAGACTTTTAAAAACTGCTTCTTTGAGCAGCTATATTATTACATGGATGATAGAGCAGATTCTGATTAAAAACAAGCTGTGTTATACTCACCAAAGGAGATAGTATGGGCAAAAATATCGTAATCGTAGCTGGATTGCTGGCTACTTCTGTTACTGAAGTGACAATAAGGCATGATATCAGGATAACCAGCCACAAGGGTAATGATCCTAGAGGAGTCAATTTACTTGCTACCCAATCAGAAAGTTTTGAAACCTGCATAAGGAATATGACAACATGATTATGTTTTACAAACCACTGAAAAGAAAATTTAATAAATGGTACAAAACAGGAATTTACTCATCTGCTAGTTGTGAAATATTTGTGTAAAGGAGAAAAAAATCTGAAATATTTTCCATATTCCTACCACATATTTTTAAGCACATTCTTCTAATTTGATGGTGTCCTATAGGAACCCATGCAACTACATTCCATTTATTTATATTTGCACCTCTGAGATGTTTAAAGGAGTCATAATCAGAAAATTGTAATATGCATATATCAGGCTTCATAACCAGAGTTTGGGCCCAAATCTGCTTGATTTACTGGAGTAGCCAGCAGAGCTCCACGTGGGAGGTACCTCAGCAACATGGGACACTAACCCTAAGGCTTTGGAAACAGTGTGTCTGCACAACTCTGACCACCATCAGCTTTAAATTAAATAGCAAACAGTAGTCATCATTGTGTGTAGTCTTTAAAGACAAAACAAACTCTTTTTTTTTGTAAACCTGCTTTCTGAACATCTTGAATATTGGTCACATTTGTCAGGTTCAATATTGCTACAGAATAACTTGCTAAAACAAGAGAATAACTATGAATTCACTGCATGTCTGAATTGCTCTTGATGTGGGTCATGCTAATTGTTCAGCATCTTCTATAAATTGCATTACCTCACAGCCGTCTGCCAGTGCAAACCCACCACCAACAAGAATAGCTATTTCCCAGGGCATGCATGACTGAAATTCCTTCCAAGTAATCAGCGGAGTGTAACCAAAAGCAGCTAGGGAAAAAAAAAACCAAAAACAAACCTAAAACCCCCATCAACATTTAAAAACATATTGAAAAACATCTTGAAATAAGCTCTCTGAGGAAGTACTTGAGAAATATTCAAAGGCAAAATCTCATCATTATAACATGAAGAAAGTCTTTGACGTGAACAACCTGCACTTCCTGGGACAGATCCTTAGCTGGTGAAAACTGTCACAGTCTGAAGACAATAGAGATATAATGGTTTCCACCAGTGGAGCATTGGTCCCTCTTCCCTCCTTCCCTATGTGGAAGATAGCTATGGGATATCAATGAATTTAATTTACTACATAAAACTGCGCTATTCAGAGAGATTGCTGAGCAAATGCTGTTTCACTTAGATTCATTGAGGTTCTGATCTTGCATTCTCTGTGAACCCTCAGAATGCATGGATTTCGGCAGCAGAATTGAATACATGAAGAGGACAAGCCAGAGGTATACTTTAATCAGGGTAAATTCCATTTTGAAGGGGAAAAATTAAATGAGAATGGACTCATTTAACATGCCAAATTTTATAGGGTACCTTAAATAAACAGCAACATTTTCAAAAAATAAACCCAACCCTGTCCCGTACAGTCCTATTCAAGGCCCATTGCAGTCAATGGAAAGGTGGTTTCCACTGGCAGTGGTGGGCTGCAGGTAGCAGGTTCCTGCACAGCACTAGCTCCTGCTGCTCACATTGCTTAATTGTTGGCACTGACTTCCAGGCCAGGAATGCTTTATATCCCAGTAAGATATTATCCTGTATTAAGATTGTAACATTAGTATGTAACAACATTCCTCTAACAAGTGCAGTAGGTTATATTTATGGTAGCATCTTAGATAACTTGTTGTAGTGAAATCCACATCAAAATATACTCAACTGTTTTCTCCATTTGAAGTCCTAGACAATGTTTTTGCTGGAATAATAAAGAACAGCAGGCCTATCACTAAGGCAGTTGTTGAATCTGTAGCATAGCCTTTATACCTAAGGAGAAGTTAACAAGAAAAAAACACATAAATATATATAGTCTGGAGGAGGAGGAGAAAAGAGTGAGGAGGAGGATGGAGCGGCAGAGAGACTGACCACAACCCCCCATTCCCCATCCCCTGTGCTGCTTGGTGCAGTGGAAAGAGGTAGAGGAGTTAGGAATGAAGGACTGAAGTTGAGCCTGAAAAGAAAGGGGGTGGGGGAAAGGTGTTTTGGTTTTTGTCTGTGTTTCTCGCCATCCAATTCTATTTTTAATTGCCAATTAAATTAATTTTCCCCAAACCAAGTCTGTTTTGCTTGTGATGGTAACTGGTAAGGGATCTCCATGTCTTTATCTCGACCCACAAGCTTTTGGATCTTATTTTCTCCCCTGTCTTGTTGAGGAGGGGGAGTGAGAGAGCGGCTGGGTGGGCATCTGGCAGCCAGCCAAAGGTCAATTCACCACGTCTGTAGAAATATTAGGTGCAAGCCCTCTAAATTCATAAATAAGCATCTTGAGTAAGCATGTGTTATTTTCTCACACAGAGATAAGCTGGGGGAGGGGAATGTTTCAGAATAGCTGATGCTTAAACAACTAATTTGCACAGTTCAATGATAAATTTAATAACTTTAAAATGCTCTGTAATACATTCAGTCCAACAGACCTTAAGAGCGCTGTGCATACCTACAAAGGATGATGCTTTTGTAGCTAAAAGAAGGCAGCAGAGCTTTATTATCATCCTCCTATGGCTGTCACTACTAGGGTCATAGACACAAGGGCCATGTTTATTTTCATCATTTCCAGTGCCTGAGAACTGCTTGCACTAGTGTTTCTTAAACTGATCCAAATTCCTTCTAAGTTGTCCAGAGTAGCCCCAAGATCAAGTAAGTGAAAAGCTGAGCTCTAAGACCATTTTAACATATCTATCTGATTCTGTTATACACTGTTAGGTGGTGACATATCCCAGTCTGTCTTATTTCAGTCAAGATGGTCATTCAGATGAATAAGAATTTTGCTGAAGAAAGTTAAACCCAACATTTTCTTAAGCTCCATTATTATTTTTTTCTATTTTCTGTAAGTTCTTCTGTGAGTTTTCCTGAACCAATATACCAATATATTTGTCCTCTCAGCCTCATACCATATGCTTTTCTGCATATGCAGCTACAGTAGCTCCAAACATAACTTCCCAGCAGATCTTCCCAGCAGCTTACAGTTTTATACTAAACCAGGGCTTTTCACTGAAAGGGAAAAATCAGCTCCCAGTTATATATTACAAATGTGTAATCTGGTAGATCCCTTTGCCTTATCAACAGTGTTAGGTGAGATTCAAAAGACCTTAATATGCATAGCACATTGACACCACAACCAGCACAGTTTCAGCTAACACTGTCACAAAAGGAAGCTGCCAGAGAACTTGAAGTGGTTCTCTCATATATTCTGTCTCCTGCTTCCTATGGTCTGCTAGCACAGAAAACACTTTAAAAAAAAATATATTATTATTTTCTTATGGTGTCTCAAGGCAGAGGGTTCTGCCTATATATCACCTTTAGCCTAGGACCAGATGCACTGGTTCTAAAGAGCAGAAAATCTCTTCCTCTAGGATCCTATCCTGCACTCTCTTAAGAATTGCTAGGAGTTTTGAAGGAAGGCAAGATTTAAATACAGAAACAAGTCATGCTGCCACTTTCTTCTAGGCAGCTGCCTAGAATTCACTCACAGAATGGGTGAGATTGGAGGGGAACTCTGGCGGTCATCAGGTCCAACCCCCCCCCTGCTCAAGCAGAGTCACCCAGAGCCAGTTACCCAGGACTGTGTGTGTCCAGACAGCTTTTGACTATCTCCAAGAATGGAGACTCCACAACCTCTCTGGACAACCTGAGCCAGTGCTTGGTCACCCTCAGAGGTAAAAAGTATTTTCTGATGTTCAGAGGGAACCCCTATGTTTCAGTTTGTGCCCATCGCTTCTTGTGTTGTCATTGGGCACCACTGAGAAGAGCCTGGCTCCATCCTCTGTGCACCCTTCCAGGCATTTTTAAACACTGACAAGATGTCCCTTCTTCAGGCTAAACAGTCCCAGCTCTCTCAGCCCCTCTTCATAGGAGAGATACTCCAGTCCCTTAATCATCTTTGTGGCCCTTTGTTGGACTCTCTCCAGTATATCCATGTCTTGTACTGGGGAGCCCAGAACTGGACACAGCACTCCAGGTGTGGCTTCACCAGCGATGAGCGAAGGGAAAGGATCACCTCCCTCAACCTGTTGGCAGCACTCTTCCTAACACAGCCCAGGATACCATTTGCCTTCTTTGCAGGCTCATGTTCAACTTGGTGTCCACCAGGACCCCCAGGTCCTTTTCCACCAATCTGCATTCCAACTGGGTGGCCCACAGCAAGTACTGGTGCCTGGGGTTGTTCATCCCCAGGTGCAGGACTTTGCATTTCCCCTTGTTGAACTAGGGAGGTGCAATTTTTTGCTCACAAAAACTTAGTATTCCTGATGCAAAACACCATTCTCGGAAAACCTGCTTGGGACCCACACAACATCCTACCATTAGTCATACTATTAGGAAGAGACACATAGCACCATTCCAAACAGAAGCTTTTCAATCATTATCAAATTCTGAGATAAAAATTTTTCAAAGTCCATTTATCCAAGCTGTAATACAATTCCATATGTAACATCTACCTGCTTATAACACTGCAAATCTGATTGTCCTATAAGGAAGCAAAAAAGCTGTTGATGATTAAGGAGATCTCACAATCACTCCAACTGAGATCATTGCAGAGAACAGAGCTGTGGGCAAAAGTACGTAGTGGCCTTGTATTGGAAGTAAAGAAAGGAATAAACTATGCAGAAAAAAGAAAGAGTACACTCAGGCAATAATCTGAGGAAGCATGAGGGAAGCCCACCTTGCATGCATCAGCTGTAATCAGCTGCAGCCCAGTGTTGAACTTTCTGTTTCTTGTGAGGTTCATAAAGTCCTGGCCAAAGGCCAACTTGAAACTCCTCTAATTGAAGCTAATATCCTACAGCCTGGAATCAGGCCAGGACATGGAAGGAAACTGGTGTAGCAGAAATGATGTGTGATCCTGTGTTGTCTACAGATGGGGAGGAAACAGGCATTTTTACCCTGTGCTGCTCTCTGTAGTGTTATACAATATTTATTAAAACATCCTGCTGTCTGCCTCCAGAGGGAGATAACAGGGGCTCAGGGCAGGACAGTAAAGGATTAGTCTTTAATAGATTTACAAAATTTTCTTAAGAAAAATTAACTTGTAATGTATATTTGAAAGGCATATGATAATGCTGCTTAAAGATGAACTCTACTCAATAGTGATACAGTAGAAATGTGGATTAAAAATTGGCTGACATTTCAAAAAGTAGCCCTTAAAAAGTGGGGTGGTATCATCATTAAATACCAATATTTCTGCTGGGATTTCAAAAAATGTTTGTATTTTAAAGGGGTATTCAGTAACTTGTGAGGATGCACACAAGGTGTTGAGAAAACTAACATGGGTGGTGAGAGTGATGGGAATTTGTTTCTTGAAGCAAAACTTTGAGCATTCCATTTAGTTTGTCAAAACAAAGCTTATAATGTGATATAATTAAACCAGATACATATATCCTTAAAGCACCTATCATGGAAAAGTTTTTATTCCAGCAGGGAAAGACAAAAACAGATGGCTGGAAGCTATATTCAGACAGAAAACAAGGTGCAATTTTGTCTTGTTTAGTTTGGCAACAGAGATGATTATCCACCAGGACAGACTATCAAGGAAATCAGTAAATTCCAAAATCTGAGGAACCTGTGCTTTACCACCCTGAAATCAAGCCTGGTTGCTTTCTGGGAATTCACGTTCTAATAAAATGAAACTGTACAGGGCTTAACACACAGAACAACGTAGCTCTTCTGATCTTCAGCATGTCAGAATAAATGAACTGACGGTCCTGTCCGGTTTAAGACCCTGGGACTGGTGTGATTCCCACCTAATAGGACCCACTCACCGGTCCAGGAGGGTCTCAAGGTTACTTATAGCTCTGACATTGTGGCTTTTCATAAGGACAAAGCTCATCTGTGCAGGTGACGGAACTTCCCTGAGGCTGGCTTGAGACTGTGGGATAAGATCCTGTGGAAAGTAAGTACTATCAGATTTCTGATAAGAAATCAGATTTCTAAGGGCAGAGAATATTTCCATACAGTTGTTTCCTGTAACATAAACTTAAGGAAGTTGTGCACATGCCAATCAGTATACTTAAATGCAGAACACCGAACAATTTTGTACATGGAGGCATTAGGGAACAAGTGCGTGAGAGATGTAAGCCGCAGTTCACGCACTGCTAGAACCCTCTTGGACATCATGGTGATGAGTGCAATGTAACCATTGATGGAACCACAGCTCCTGGGTTTTAAGATTTTTTTTCCTGTTTCTTTGTTTTCTTCAAAGAAGATGGCTTACTACTACTCCCAGCTGTACCTGCACTGGCTCCTTGCCCCACTCATGTATCTTGGCTGAGAAGTTTTTGTTGCTCAGAAAAGTAAAAACCTAATTGCCTGGTTTTATGCCTGTTAATGCAATCAATTGATAAATGAAAGCTATCTAGAAATAGGCAAAGTCTGAATAGTAAGAAATGCTTTCTTTCCCCTTAAAGGTTTTGTTAGGGAGTAACACAAGCTTTGTTTCTCTTCAGGTTACCTCACCCAAATTATAACATGATTCAGCCTAATGTGACATGACATGTGCTTGCATTCCCTTCCAAGGAAAACATTAGAGGGCATCCACAAAGTAACATCCCCATGTAACCACACTTATTATGAGAATATTCTGCTTTTCCCTGCCAGTGAACAAAATCCTCAGACAACGGTAACTAGACAACTTCAAATAGGAAAATGTGGATCTCTGGACTGAAATAATTCATTTGAGCCATAAGTCCTGTATTTGAAAGGTTGTTTACAATGTCTGTTTTTCAGTATCAGATGTATCTTGTTAAATGGTGCTCGATGAGCATTGAATGTTAATATGAAGCAGAAAGAGAAGCAAAGCCAGCCTGATTGCTTAGCTAGCTGATTGCTTGATTAGGTCAACACTCCAAAACCCCTTCAAGAATGCAGTGTTTCAAATGAGACAATGATCATCAGATCTGCTGTTGTTATAAGGGAAAAAAATGTTCTTTTGCAATTTTGGGGGTAATTTAAAAGTAAATAATTTAAAAACAATCTTAGGTTTTAATACACTTTTTAATGCTATTTTTGCACAAAATTATTTTGCTTTGCACTTTAAATCTTCAAAGGGCTACAATTATTCCTAGTAACATCCCCTACTGACTTTCTGGCAGAGCACGGGGGAGGGTCTGTGAGTGTAGGAATGGTGGGAATATATTTAAAAAGAGGAGGCATGATGGATGCATGTTCACATGTCATTTATGACAGACACACAGGAAAACAAAATGGAAAACTACCATCCAAGTCCAGCACTGGCCTTTGACCCATCCAGTTATAAATGTTAAATCCAGAAGGACCTAAACACCACAAAGTCCTGCTCCTCCCAATCCCGCAACTACTTCCCAGTAGTCCAGAGCAAAACTCAGACATTTATCACAGAAGAACAGAACTGAAATTACAGTAAGTACAGCAAGAGAACAGGAGATATCACAGTATTATAAGTTCTTGCAAGAGTGACCAATTTCTTAGGGAAAGAATTCTAGGTGATCCTGGGGAAGGGACTGCGTAACCAAGCTGCAGCAGAAGGCAAAAAAATATAATAGTTCCTGAGTTGTTCCTGGCTCTTTGGTGGTTAGTTGGACTGTGACGATGAGGGAGTTATGTATGAACAGGTAGTAATTTATATCATTAATTAGAACTGTCAAAGTACAGGATGTTGACCTGCATGCATATGAGTGTGGCTGTCACTAAGGAGAGTAGATCAAAAAATTCTAACCAAAGATTTATTCTTGAAATTGCAGATTTGATGAGGAAGTAGGATACAGTAACATCAGTCATTACGCATTCTCCCTCACTGGATGAAGTCTAAAACCTAGGCATAATCCCTCTGAGGAGGCACTTTATTTTATCCTGTAATGGGTTTATCATATTTCAGATATTGCACACATACATCTATGAAATTGCTGGAGTTTACCTATTCTGTATACACTACAAAGGTGTTCAACAACTTCAGCCTGCAATATTTCTGAATTATTGAAAGTATTTTATTTTTTAAAAAATTGAAAAGAAAAGAAGGTATGTAGTTAAGGCACAGTACAGTTCTTGTTGGTGTATCAAAAAGATTACTTACTTTGGGAAAAGTGAAGACCATCCTGGGATGAAGCCAGGCTCCCTGGTGAACCACAGTAGGGTCATTAGAATGAACAGGACAAGTGTAACAATTTCTGGGTAACTATAGCAGAAACAGAATGGGTTATATGTTTTCCTGAATTCACACTTTGATTTACTCACTCCTGCTTGCAGATTTATAGTTTGACATACCTCATTGGTCCAAGCTTCTTGTACTCCTCCTGAATCACCTGTGCTGAGGCCTCTTCTCTAGCTGTTTTCTTCTTGCCACACTTGAACATGTTTTTAAAACTGGAATGTAAATCAGCAATATTGAAAGATGAATTAACAGTGTATGCAGAAAACAAAAAAAGTCCAACATTTCCAGTTACCAATAGCACTTTACAAAAGTAAAATTTTCACTTTACAATGCAGTATTTCCCATTTAATAGTCACGCACCAAACTGAGCGTATTGGAATTAATTGGCAAAGCCCAGTGGAAGACTGACAGAGGGAGTAACAGAATGTACCCTGTTATCGACTAGCTCATTTGCCCAGGAAGGATGAAGCTTTAATCATGGGAACTAATTGAAACAATCAAATACATAACCTGGCTATATAATGAAAGTCATCTATGACATTGCTTTACTTTGTTTTGTAATGAAGAAGTTTGTATCGCATAGGTAGCCTGCATACTGATCAGCAGACTATTTGCTATGAGCTAGGTTTTCATTCTTGGATAAGACCCTTACACAATGTTAAAAAGAACACTATCGAAACAATCAAGAAAAATGAAACAATAAATGTTCACATAAAGAGTGGTAAGCGTGGGATGATTCTAAGTCTGCTTAAGAGTAGACAGGCTCAGTCTTAATCTCTTGCACCGTAAGTAGCCATGTAATTGTGGAAGACAGGTGTCCCTACTGTTATCTCTGCAGATGGTAGTAGAGATGGTAGAATTCATGGAGAACAAGGCTTTGAAGAATGAGCCCAAAAGAAGTATTTTCCTCTCTGAAATTTGAAAAGCACAAGCTCTGAAGGGAAAAAAAACCCACCATAGCACCACATATAAATTTTTGAAAAGTGGAAATTTTTTACTTCACATTTGCAAATATAGTCATCCAGTTTATAATACAGATATTGCTCAAGTATTCAAGCCAATCCCTCACTCCATCGAAGGGCAACATCCTGACTATACATCTGCCAGTCTTAGACCAAAATGTATAAAATTTTAGTATTCTTCTGTCTTGCACACATGCACTGTTTAAGGATGATGCGTGTATATTCTAATGGAATGGGTATCATCATTTGTGATATGGGCTTTTCACATTGGGCTGAGTAGTCAAGGATCCTTGTTTTAGAAAATTCTTGTCCCATCCAGAGACTCAGCCATACTAACCAAGGACACAAAATCACAGTTGCTGCATTATCTTCTTATTGAACCTGTTAAAGTTGGATGCAATATTTACTCCTAGTACAAAGTATGTCTTATATCATCAACCTTTAGTTTTATTGATTACAACATTTACTTACTCAAACCCAAGGAAAAGCCACTGGAGCCAGACCCAGGAGAGCAGCAGAATAATAACTGTTATGGGGATGGAAAGGATAAACCAGGATCCAAAATTGATGCACTGGCAAGCTGGGTAACGTCTGAATGAAAGTAAAAGTAAAAAACTTCAGCTGAGCTTTGCAAAGGAATGAAGACTTGTGAGAAGTGCAAAGTCCTGCTGCAGGAGAGTGCTTCTGGCTGGCAGCTGACTTCAGCATGAGGTAGCCTCTGGTGGCCTCCTCCCTCACCCTCCTGTCCTGTTCCTGACCATTATGACCACTGCAGGAGCTAGCCATGCCAGTTCTTTGGGCACTGGATCAGCAGCAGGACTGGGGATCCGACACCAACCTAGGTGTGTCTAACCTGAGTTCGGTAGGCAACGAAGGGCCACTCACAGTGATAAGGACCATTAGGAGTACAAAGAAACAGAACTTGAAGAAAAGCAGTTCTTTAGGAGGAGACTTCAGCACAAGAAAATACACTCAAATGAACGAGCTCCAATGAACTTAGAAGACAATAGTGGAGACAACACTGAGACTCATATTCTTTAAGGTTCCATAAGGGCTTCTAAAACCAAAATTATTATTACTAATTTCCAGGAAAGGCAGGAATGCTTATTTGTTAGGTGGATTGTCTCTCCAGTCACCTTGTCTCTTTAAGGCTGTCTTAATCTATTGTTTACAGACATGGGTCATTCAACCAGAGCTCTCCCTGCCATGCGCATTTAAGAAAAGGAGAAATAGGCTTTGGTTTTCTGAAAGAAATTAATTTACTGTTGAATTAGATAGATGCCAGATAGGCAAAAAGGACAGGTAAATGAATCCTGTTTTCCAATTTACTTTATGAGCAGAAGTTATTCTTCCTTTGAGCCTCTCCAGCTCTACTGGGAGCTTTTAATGCTAAAAGTGAGAAAATACTAGTCTCCTTGAACAGCCTTCCTCCTTGATGCAAAAGTCAGATGGAAGGGAAATCACAATGTCCAGACAGAGGCTGTAATGACTGTTTCCAATTATTAGTCAATCTTTTGTATTTCAGGCCTTGCTAGAAGAAAAGGAATTCCGATCGTCACATAGGTCTTTGAGGCAGTAAACGCTTATTATAAATGCTTTCTCAAGTATTGTGCAAATTTTAGGATTGATCTATATATGATGCTTACATATATTGCAATTTAAGTGCCAGCAGGGACTGAACCAAAACTCCTACCTACTTCTTGAGGTGATGCTCTAAATTGCAACTGTACATAGTGAAGAGACATTGAAACTGGAACAAGAAAAGGCATTGTGCTACTATATATAATTTATTGATTACATGGTTATTTAGCTTTTATTACATGATTAGCCACAACCATTTTGGAATGTATGAATTCCAAGATAGGAAAAAACTGACATTGGCATAGCAATGACTTAGCATTTCATCACTTGCTAAAGTGTTTATGATCTTTCCTGAATTATGTGTGATAATTCTTTATGGAGCAACAAAACAAGCCCTTGAAAACTTTATACTAAAGAGTCAATTCCATTATAAAATGTTAAGTTATTGCGGTCAGGTTTCACAGTAAGTTTGTGCAGGGCTGAATATATATGTAAATATTTCTAGTAATCTTAATATTAAAGTGAGGTATTCTTCATCTCCAGAGCAAATATTCCTCAGGTAGACTGGATGATCAATTTAAATGATTTAAAAAATGATCTGTTATATAGTGCTGGTTGGATTACCTGCTATTGTTGGATTATCTACTATGGGTCTTGCCTGAGGCAAGGATGGACAGGACACACTGAACTATTTGTTTTCTAGACCTATTTCCTTTGGAAAATGAAAAACTGTGATTGATTTTAATAATCCTCATTTTACAGTGATTCAGTGCCAATAACAATAAAATCTTTCCAGGGAAATACTACAAATGCCAACAAATTTGGTTCAGAGAACTAATCCAGGTAAGATTATTCCTTTTATGACTTCTATAAAATTGCTTAGGTTGAAAATAATGTAATGTTGGCAAAGTTGGATTCTTCGTATTGGAAGGTCAAAGTCAGTTACCAGAATAGGATTCAGGAAATTGAGTAACCTGTCAGTGAGCCTGACTGGAGAACCAAATGTGGCATCGTATGATTTACTCTTCCTCAGGTGTAGGAGAACTCAGTTTTCTCCCTGACACAGTGTTGTCCGGTAACTATTTCTCTCTCTAATCTCTCTGCAGCCTTCCCGTCACGCTGGGGTGCAGCTGCCTGTGCTCCTTAGGATCCATGGCCCTGCTCTGATATGGCCCAGCTGTGGACCTTGGCTTGCAGTGCTGAAGAAACTGCTTCATGTGGGAAAGAGCTGTGAGAAAGTCTCTACAGCAGGGCTATGCAAGATTAGATAGGTAAAACAGCAGATGTGAGATAACTGACATGGGGATCTGTGGCAGTCTGAAGGATTCAAGAGGAAAACCACCAATACAGAAAGGGATAAAATACTAAAGGGAAAACATACGGAGTCAGAAAAAAGGGACCCAGCATCACTGAGGATCTGTTCCAGGGAGCAGTGAGGACCAACCCATCTCAACCTTCCCAGCCAGTAAAGGCTTCTGGGTATCTTATGGGCAGTAGGGAGCAGACTAATGCTTAGCCTGCTAGCTGGTTACACAACTTCTTGGTGTGTTAGCCAATACTTTTCTTTTTTTTCTTTTTTTCCCCTTTTTTCCAGCTGGATATATTCTAGATGCTCTATTGTAGTGTCTCTTTGCATACAATTAAAGAATGAATAGAGTGGCCCTGAGAGGAACAGTAACAAATCTGTCTTGAAAAGGAGCCCTTATGGAAGTTTATCTCACTGGCAGGGCTGCTCAGCATTGCATCAACATTTCCACTGTTTGCTTCTGCCCTGTGGAACGCAGCGTAACTGCATGTCCTAAATCAACAGCAGGCTGAGGATTCCCAGCAACACACAGGCTCCAATTTTAACACAGATATACTGGTTTCCTCTTCATGTGACAAATGAAAAGGAGGGAAGTAGACGCTAATTCCAACTTATTTAATACTGAAATTGGGAACATATGAGGAACATGGAATTTTGCAGTGCCATTTTAAGTGTTTTATCACTAAGTGGAAAACCCAGGAATATGCTGTATGTACAGCTCTTTTGCTCAATTATTCTACTTCAGATGCTTATGATAAATGAAGGTAGACTGAAAATGTGTCCCAGTCATGCTAACAGGTCAATTCCCACTTCACACAGGGCATAAATACAAATGAGGCCTCTAAGGAGAAGGGCAGCAAGACAGTTAAAGATAAAAATATTTGCACAGTTAGGTGGTAGATTCAACTTCAGTTAAGGATTAGTGGTTGTGTAAAGATTAAACAAAATCCTGGTGGGGTATAAAACTGGATTACACACGCAGTGCTCCATGTATGGCCCATGGTCCTAGCAGAGGGTGAAGACCCAGGGAGAGAACAACAATCTGCTTATGCATTCTTGAAGAGATTGTTAACAGCTAAGACAAACTGAAAACCCAGCTGCAAACCAGTTTTCTTCGTTTCCTACAACTTCAGGGAAATGAACAAGAACAGTTCTTACCCCTACTAATCGATCTTGGATTCTTCTAGGCTTTTGAGTGTGAAGCCTGCTTGAACAAGCATTACTTACATGTCTAAAAGTTTACGTCTGAAGGACTTATAATGCCACTGTCTGCCCTGTGTATTTTTTTGGCCTCAATAACAGGCACTCTTATAATTTCCATACTGTTTCCATTGTTGCTATTCTCTTTGCACAGGCTGATTTACAGACTGTACTACTTCAGCTCTCTTTAGCAGCACGCTGAAGCCAAATTTCATCCATTCATGGAACACAGGTTGGAAGAAAATCTATCAATAACTGGTCTTTCACCATTTTGCCGTGTGCAATACAGAATAGTGGGCAGAGGGTAATAAAAGGATTGTGCTTTATTTTGTTCTATTTTGAAATTAGAGTAGGAATATTTCTGGCAATTAGTAGTTTGCAGAAAAAAAAAAGTTCAGCAGGAACTATTGGTTTTTCAAAAGCTTTGGGATGAAATCTGCCAATTTTCTTTTCAAAGTAGTTCTACTTAGAAAAGAAAAGGAATATTAAAGAATGTTTTTAATAACCTCAAAACAAAGTGTTCCGCTGAATGCAAAGTTTCAGACTGGTTTGAAATGATTTGCTTTTTCTTTGATTAATGGACCTAAATTCCTCATTTCAACAGTGCACTAAGCATAGCCTCCTGAAAGTCTCCTGATGCTTTTTGCTAATCAGACCTGAACTTAGTTCCTGCTGTACTTGGAAATGAATAACAGTCCTTTAAGGTCAAATAGTGTCTGTCATATTCATGCTAAATAATGTCATCCTCCTCAGATAAGCCCATGTTTTTCCATGCAGCTATTCAAAGAGTAACATGCTACTTAACCAAAGAATGGTCATCTTGTTGCATGTATTGCATGATCACTTACAGCCTTTCCTAGTGTAAGGCAAATACAGCCATGCAATTTCGTTTTATCTCTTTAACAAAAATAACAAAAAGAAAGTAGTAAAATCAAATAATATCAAATCAAATGCTAAGGTTTCTAATGCATTTTAGGTGAGCCATGTGAGAGCTCAAGAAAGAACCGTTAAAATTCTGGATTAAGAAGAATACAAGTAATTTAATATAGTCTCTTACGTATTGAAGTGCTCAGCAAAAATCAGATTAGTTGATGTTCCTGTGATTGTGGTCAGCCCTCCAATGGTAGCAGAATAAGCAACACATAAGCACATCACTTTGAAAATCCCACTGTATTTGTCCTCTCTGCTTTTTTTCCCTGTTTCAGCAGGTGGTAGGTTCTGCTTAGAAAGAATATACACCAATTAATATATAAGAAGGGCTCATCATCAAGCACAAAAATAGGATTCAAGAATATCCCAGAAGAGCCAGACAATTTGCTGGCAATATAGCTGTATGCAGTGTGGTTTGGTTTGCTGTTACATTGGTACTGCAATTATTCAGGCAAAGGAAAAGGAGGGAGAGTCAAATCCTGAAGTCCTTTTCCTGAGCTGTTCTTGTCTTTACACAAGAACTTCCTTTATATATACCTGATATATAGAGTTTGGTGAGGTTCGTTTAACTTCTGTGAAATAAACTGGGAGCACAAAAACACTAATGAAATAACTACGTAAGCGAACTGTATCTACACATGTGTATCTACACGTGTATCTCTTATTCACATGAAACTTGCTTCATTGCTATTTGTGCCATGTTAGATGTCACATAAGAATGAGATGTGGGTTAAAACTAAGTTACACACATTAGCTGCATAATAAAAAGACACCTTAAGTACCTGTTCCTTTTCTTTTTCATTTTCCTTTTCAATTGTGCACACAGTACTACCCACATTGTTGTCATATCTGGAAAAACAAAGGCACATATTGCAATAAACAGTTATTCTATTCAGGTGAATTCTTAGAACAGCATTTAGTAAATGAATAACTATTACCCATTAAGTTTTTTTTCTTTCTCTTTCCAGTCACTGCTTTCACATGCTCCTATATTTTCTGTAAGACATTGATGCGAAGACAGATAAGTATTTAAGGGAGCAAAACTGGAAAGGCTCCATCAGCATGACCCATTCCATGCAATCACTTCACATCATCCCATCAATACATTTACAAGTGCCAATCGTAAAACCAGCTGAGTTGTGCCCTACTTCTTCATGACTCCTATTCCCTAGACTCTGAATCTTCTAATGAAGAGAAATCTTTCTAATTTACAATCCAACTGTGTGTGTAACCAGTTTAGATTCATTTGTTCTCCCAACATTATGCTCGAGCTTAAAGAGATCTTTTCTCTTGCTAACATTTAACCCTCAGTGTATTTGTAGCCTGTAGTCATATTTCTTTTCAGACATTTTACTAGCCTGAACAAGCCAGCCTCTTCTCTTCTCTTCTTCCGTCCTCTCATATAACTGCCATATTCTGCACCCGTTCAGTTTTAACTAATCTTTGTGAACATGAGAGACCTCACACACAGTAATCCAAGAGAAGTCTCACAATGAATCATGTAATGATGCTAGTGCTTCCCTAGCCATTCAACTTCACTTTGTGGTGCTTACTATGCTGCAGAGTGAGGGCAGGCAAAGACAAAAACTGCACTGCATGCCTACCGTCCAGCTCCAGTGCCGGGTTGATGGAGCCGTTAGAGCAAGACATCTCCAGCGCATCAGCTTCTGCTTCAGCTCTGATGATCTGCTGAGCTACAGCCTCTACAATTGGCATCACCATGGCAGCAGCAGAGGTGTTGCTGAGCCACATTGACAAGAAAGCACAGCTAACCATGAAACCCAGCGTAAGCCTGGAACAGGAGAGAAGAGTCTGTGGCTGCTACAGCAACACCTCCTATCACCGCTCTATTTAATATAAATTGAAAGCTTTTTCAACAGAAAGCTTGAATGTAGGAAACACTGAAAATTTAAAGCATGTAACTGACCTCTGAGGAAGTTTATGAATTAAAATTATCTTGATCAAACACACTGAAATTATCGTATTTTAGAGTTAAAGCATCAAATATATAAATTGAAACAGAACCAATAATGTTTATTTACAGAATGATACCGTGTTTGAATCACCTTTGAAGAAAGAGCACCATGCATGTCACAAGTTCAAATGAAAGTTAAAATGGCTATACTGCTAATGCTATTAATCTCATATTGTACAAGCTAGGTCAAAACCCTGGACTTATCACTTAAGGCTGTAAGTCAGTCCTGTAGATACCGGTTCAGGCATTATAGGAAGAAATATTAACAATTCAGTAAGTGGTACTTAACTCAGTTCTTAATTGGACCTCCATGACAGGTGTAGGGATTATTTGTTCTTCAATAAACATCATATTTGATATTAAATGGGAAAGTGATGGTCATTACAATGTCTTAGTCTGGTCTTGGCACAGCTTATGCTAAGTTTACTACAAACAGGAATTGCATCTGTGCAATTCCTGATTGCACTGATGCAATGCACTGAATTGCATCAGTGACTGTAGTCACTCTAGTTGTACACTGAAACAATCAAATATTTCATGACATATCTGGTGAAGTTGGACAGTAAACATAGACTACAGGCCGCATTGCCATTTTTAATGCATCTCTTGGAGTTGTAAATGAGACTAGACCTCTTGACAACCTGCCCAAGGTGTTGGCAGTATCATTAAACACCTGCCATGCATCACCACAGCGAGAGAACCACTGTGAGTGAAGGGACTACGGTGTTGCAGCATTTTCTGAGAAATCATTTGTGCGATTTGTAAAGCTCTTTTTGCCTAGCCTTGATCAAAATCTTCACAAAAACTGTAAGGATTACTCAGCACATGAAGACAAGATTTTATAAAAAAATAATGTAAGCAATATTTCATGACATAAAATACCATTCAAAGTACCTCTCGTAGCCTTTCATTTCAGCTAATACCAACTACATTTCAAACATGATTTTTTCTCAGTAGGGGCACCTTGTCTTTTGTCTGTGCACTTTTAATTACATAATGATGAAATGATCTGCAGACTTGCAAGTGGTGGACCTGATTCAACAGAAATTGTCATCAGTAGCATAAAACCCATTAACTTTACGCAGTTTTTGATTAGGTCCTCAGATGGAAGTTGGGGAAGAATTGTCTTTCCAGGAGAAATTTTCATGCAGAAAATACTGCTCAGGCTAAGCACGCTGAATATGAATGTTCACATTGTAGAGAAATATAATTTTAGTACAGTTTGCAAGAAGATTTAAGCCCAAAGGAAATGAAGACATTCACTAAGGTGTTTCAAAACTGCTCATCATAAATTTCCAGTATTTGATGGACTGCTGCTCAGGTGACCATTTAGTACAGTGTAGCGTACTCTAATGAGTGACTCTAAAATAGATTAAAAAATTATAAAATATATCCTAACCTGTTCAGCCCCAATTTTTCTGCATTATTCTCCCTGCGGTGGTGTTAAAAAATATTCTGCATGGAACCTTAGATGAAAACTTCATTTACATTCAACTGTAAAGTCAGTCTTTGCTATGTAATGCACAATCAATGTTTTATTACTCATTCTAGTCCTTGTAGGTTGTACAGACAAATTCACCTTTCCCTGCTAGTCTGCAGACCAGACCTTATAGCTCAAATGATGGGAGTCCTTTGGGGACTCATAGAAACAGAATCATTTAGGCTGGAAAAGACCCTTAAGATCATCGAGTCTAACCGTTAACCTAACACTGCCAAGTCCACCACTAAACCATGTCCCTAAGCGCCACATCTACACGTCTCTTAAATACCTCCAGGGATGGTGACTCAACCACTTCCCTGGGCAGCCTGTTCCAATGCTTGACACCCCTTGAAGACAACACTTGAAGAAATTTTTCCTAATATCCGATCTAAACTTCCCCTGGTGCAACTTGAGGCCATTTCCTCTCGTCCTATCTCCAGCCACCTGACAGAAGAGACCAGCACCCACCTCGCTACAACCTCCTTTCAGGTAGTTGTAGAGAGCGATAAGGTCTCCCCTCAGCCTCCTCTTCTCCAGGCTAAACAGCCCCAGTTCCCTCAGCCACTCCTCACAGGACTTGTGCTCTAGACCCTTCACCAGCTTCATTGCCCTTCTTTGGACACACTCCAGCACCCCAATGTCTGTCTCGTAGTGAGGGACCCAAAACTGAACACAGTATTCAAGGTGCGGCCTCACCAGTGCCGAGTACAGGGGGACAGTCGCTTCCCTAGTCCTGCTGGCCACACTATTGCTGATACAGGCCAGTTTCTCGAGAAGAATGCAAGGACTCCTGCTATTCTACTTCCACTGCTGTATCCTCCATGCCCTCTAATGCAGAAACCTCCTACAATGATGTCTCTGCCTTGGGCTGGATGGGGCTCCAGTGGGCCCAGGCTGGCTGGGGACTCCTGCTAGCGGAGGCGGAGGCCTATGCACAGAGAAGAGCGTGCATCACTTTGTAGTGGGCATAGCTAATGAGCAGCAGGCGCTGGGAGGTGGGAAGATCCTCTCCTTCACAGATCGTCTTATCAAAATCTTATCATCCTTTTGGCATGATCAGGAAACGTGATAGAGCTGAGACGATAGTTGTGAGGGATACTGCTTCCTCAGGGTTACAAAGCTGTCTGTGCAGTGGCCCTAGGTATCCTCAGCAGCTGGCTGTGGGTTTCTGTGTCCACAGCAAGTTCCCCAGCAGTGTTCAGCTTAGCACAGCACGCCATTCACTTGTGTTCTCCCTTTCAAGATTTCAGCCAAAGGGTGAAGATTTAGGAGTGACCAAAAAAAGAGAAGTTGAAATAACCAAAACCGCATAGCTCAAGAATGTAGCTAAAGATAATGGGAGGCAGTTGAACAAGAATGTAAAGAGCACTTTGTCAAAAAAGAAAGCTACCAGCTATCAAAAAATGCAGGAAAGATCAAACTACATGTGCAATTTAAAATTAGGACAGACAAATCACCGAGGAATAGAAATAATCAGCATTTCCATGAGGCATTATTAGTTAGATCACCTAAGAGGCATCTTGGTTTTTAGACCTGCGGTTTCTATTTTTCTGACTTTTTACTCCCTGTCACTGTCTGCTTCCTGACAAGGAGTCATAAGCATCATGTATTCTGGGAAGCCAGATTTGCTCTACAGATCTTATCTGCAGCCTTACTGGTGTGCTGACAGATGAATCCGTGGCCTAAAGCTTTTCCGCAAGCTTGTAAAGCAAGCAAAGAAGAGTTTTCACTTCATAAGATGTATGCTGATAGTGACTAAGTAGAGAGTGTGTGACTTCATATCCCTCACTACCTCATCCAGCTGGGGAAGTTCCTATTCCTTTGATATTTTCTTCATAGGTAGACAAAGAAAAAAACATAAATAAAGACATTGTGCTTGATGTGTTTTTCCTTCCCCACCACATCTCTAGTTTTATGACTTTTTTCCTCACTGTGTATTTGAACTCTTCTTGTATTTTTGGGAAGTGTCCAGAATTTTGCAAACAGTATTGAAATACAAATTAATAATAAGCATAGCACAGATTTTCAGTTGTAGGCATTAGATGTGTAATGTACTAACCATCATTAAGAATCAGGAGCCTTACATGATTCACAAATTCATCAGATTTTTTGTTCAGAAGGATCCTTATTATGAACAGAATCACTGCAGGGAACATTCAATTAGGATTTCAGCAAAATAATAAAGTGTCACCTACAAATCCATCATATCATTTCAAATATCTACTTTGTTTCAGTAGAAAACAAAGGCTGGATTTGTACTACAGAAAAAGCAGTAGGCAATCATTTCTGGAATACCTAGCTTTCCACAAGTATTATTGTCCTTCAAGATGTTGTTTAGCACATACCATGCAGGGTTGACACCCACCAACATCACCATTCTTAAAGCCACTCTTTTGTGGAAATTCCATTTTTCTATTGACGTTGCCAAACAAATTACTCCAATCAGCAGCAGATGAAAGTCTTTAAAATAAGCAGATGCTACCTGAAATAACAACGAAACATACCTTGGTAACTAAATGGTGACTTTCTACTAGTATTTGGTATATTGTTTTAATGAAAAAAAAAATCAGTAAGGGTATGTATTGAAATAAATATCGAGAAATGTTTTTGGCTTAAATTTAGACTATTAATTTCGTTGACACTGTTAATTTTGTTTAACCAAATGATGCAAGAGTAACTGCAGTAAAGTGCATAGTGTTAAAACAAAATGAAAAGTAAGGCTTAAGATATGAACAACCTAAGATCATCAGTCACATCTCTCAAACTAAATCACCAATGAAATGCTGGTTTTATTAATCTGGTCATCTATCCAACAGATAAAAGAACAACTTTAAACATAGACTTAGAGTATGAACATCTGTGGTGTTCCCTTTTTGACATGAAGATATATACTCAGCATTTTGCACACAGGGTCTTCAGTTTGTCATCTTGCTTCTGTAACATTAAGGATATTTTATATCTCTCTAACATTTTCCCATCAACTGGTATCTAAGCACTGAATCACAATCTAGGAAAAAAATATTAAAGAAATATGAACACATCCTGAGGACAAAGCATGTAAGCAAGTCTTGAGGCAGACCTACTGTGACTGGCACTCAGCAAATCCATGGATTAGCCTATCAGGTTTCAACATTATGTGGTTCATTCTTTGGAGATTTTATAATTGAAATCCATAATATGATAGAGAAGAAAAAAAGGGTTACCTCCTTGGATTCCATTATACCAAACAATGGGAACATAAAGGCAGGGAGCAAAGCTGAAACAGCCAGTGGCAGAGCTTCTGTAAGCCAAAAGATGGCAACTACAAACAACGTGTATGCACATTCTGCTTCCTAGAATACAAAAGGCACCAACAAAAATATGAGTGGATCATCCAGGAAAAAAGTCACAACTGCAAAAAGTCCAGCTATGGCAGTAGAGAGATTCCCCCCACCTGGAACAAGTATAAGTCAAGGGACCTGAATTTAGGGTACTTATTGCCTGCTAAGATAAGAAACATAGTCTGTAAAACAGTTTTAAAGAATATTTTCTAAGAGATAGTAAAATTACTTAAATTCTATCACTTATGAAAGGTGAAAAAAAAGTCAGCTGCCTTTTCCTTCAAGCACATTTAATCATATAGGTCATTCTGGAGCATTCTTAGACCATGAATTAACATAAATCACAAACATTTTGCAGCTGCAAGCAAACTAGGACACCTTTAAGCCTCTAGGAGTACTCTCACTCAATAATAGGTCGAATTTTGTCTCTCCTGTAGTCAATGAAGTTTGTCATCAGCATCAATAAGGCAAGGATATCATCTAATATAAAAAGCATTGTGCAAGAAACACAGTTGTTGTTTTTAAGACTTGTGATTTTAGTGAGTGTCTTTTATTTAAACTCCTGGAAAACAGGATTTTTTTCAGGAGAATTTACTTCAATGCTGCCTGTAAAATGCAGCCACAGCCAAATATAATGACATGAAGTGAGCCTAGTTTCTTCTAGAATCCTAGAAACCTCTTTTGTGTAGTTTTGATTTATACTTCTGCTCTTGAGGAAAATTGTTTAGATCTTTTAATGCCACTGGTTAGGGCATGAAACTACTCAACAGCAGCAGAGATGGTTTGTTTTGGGAAAAGAATAGCTTAATGAAATGGCTCTTGGAACCTCTGACTGGAAAACAATGTTAAATGCAAGTCAGTCAGCTATGGCTAGCATTTATTTTTGGGGGGGAAGCTTGTGTTATGTAAGAAACAATCTGATAGTGTTAATTCATTTATCACCTAGAAAAAGTTCATCTCACTTAAGTCCTACCACATTAAGAATTTCTCAAGAATTTCCCCTCAGAAAGGAAAGTGAAATATTGAAACTGTGATGTGAGACAGTGTGAAGTATGTTGCCCTGTAACCACTATCTATCTGTGATGCAAGGACTTCCGAACTGGAATTTCATGTATTGTTACACATGATCCATATAATGCATGTGTGACAATACATCACAGGACAATTCCATTTCATTCTGCTGACATTAGAGCTATCCCAAATAGAATCACCAATAACATTTTTAGATAGCTGTTTCATCAGCCTGGAGTTGTCACAAGAGTTATTGAATGCCAGAAGAATTTATTTCAAGTAAAATAAAACTAAGCTGTCCTGCCATAACCTTTGCTCTATTTAAGAACCAGAGGGAATTTCTCAGATCATTGATTCCAGTCATTTGCTATCAGACAACACAATATATGATGAACTTAACAAAATCCATCATCAAATAAAAAGGTAATTGCAGTTGTCTTCCTGAAAATGCATCTCCATTGTCAATCATACAGAGCTGTTTAAAAGTGGTCAAAATGTAATAGTAAGGACAGGATTTTCGAAGTAGTCTAGATGATGTTAAATGAGAAAAACATTTCCTGAAGAAGAAAACAAATATATAATTCAGAACTTCATGCAACCAGCACAGAATCTTACATTAAAGCTGTTGTCTTCTCTAGATTTCTATGCAAATACTCTGAGTTGACAAAAAAAAAAGAAAAAAAAAAAGAAAATCCACAATGCAAACATCATTAAGTCATTCAAGGTCCCTTCCAACCCAAACCATTCTATGATTCTGAAAAGATCTGGGAGTCTCAGGCTTGACATACAGGTGCAAAATAATTACCTCTCAAAGCAGGCCACTTACTTTGGTTTTGATGATAAGTGGAAGTGGAAGTAAAAGCAGTGGGGTGAGGACAATGAGCAGGAACCTTCGGTAAACCAGGAGGTAGCTAAGAATCTTCATGGTTGATGGCTGGTAGATGAACTTCCCTGCAGAAACTGCCAAAAAATAGTTCTGACTTTAAATAGCTGACTCTGATTAATATTTTTCCAAGCTATCACCTTTAGCCATTGCTAAAGCAGGCCAGTAAACCAAGTTAAAATTAAATCTTGCTCTTTATTGTTTTAGTGAGTTTATTAACAGTAGGTTGATAAGATAAGTGTTCATCATAAACCAAGGCTAGATGTCAGCCTCCTCATGACTTTCTCTCCCTGCCCTTCCTCAGAACAAGTTTATGTAATTAGAGCAGGTTTTAGATAACTAGATAACCAAAAATTTCAGGTGCTCTCCTAGTCCCTGTCGGCTTCAGTAGGAAAACAAAATATCTAATATACATACAATATATGTTCAAAACATATTATGGCATTATGTAAAAACATATGGAAGATCATTTTACTAAACAGAATTAAAAATTCTTCATGTTCATCTCCATCTGTGGAGGTATTCAAAATTTGATAAGACAAGGTCCTGAGCAACCTAACCTAGCTCTGAACTTTGCTCTGCTTTGAGCAAAAGGTTGGACTAGATGACCTGCAAAAGTCCCTTCCAGCCTGTCTTTCTATTGATTCTATCTGTCTAGAATTTGAAATACATGAGAAAGCCAGGGTTTTTCTGTCTTGCCTGGCAGGGAGTGTATGATAGTTCATTTTTTCTTCTCATGTAGAAACAGGATAAGGTGTTCCATGTACATCATATAAAGCTTTGAGGAAGGCTAAGAGTAGGAGAGTGTTTGAGACAAAAGTAAAAAATAAATAAATCCTTTTGCCTGAATTTTCCTGTTTTCAGTAAAAGAAAACTTGGTACCGTCTTTGTAATACAACAGAATAGCATCAAATAAAGAAGACGAAAAGGTAGGAAAGAGGCTTGTACACTACCTGTAGGTGAAGATCAAAAGGGGAAAGAACACACTGTTACATGAAGAGGGAAATTGGAAGAGGAGACAGATGAAGGAGTCTTTGAGCTACCATCAGAACCATCCAAAGGCCAGGTAATAAGGTAGATTTTTACTATCCATATAACTTTTTGATTATAAGGATCCCATGTGTCAGGGTACAGACAAACCAGGTCATCAGATCGCCAGTGTTGAGGACAAACTTTTGGTTTCAGGAAGGTAGGACTTCAGTTTTACTAGGAAAGCAGTATTTCAAATCTAACTGGAATTTCTTCTAAGGAAGGAATTGATTGAAAACCTAAAGGTGGGAAATAATTTGGGGATGAAAGTAATAATGTAATAACAACCTTTGCTACTGCACAGAAAAAAATGGGGAAAAAGCTTTGACACAACCTAGGGAGCTGAGACTGAGATCACCTAGGAAGATAATGTAAGGGATCAGGAAGTTCAAGTGAACTGGTAGCTTTTGAAAGGGGCTATTCTAAACATATAATGACAAACCTGGTTTAAAGAGTTCAGAGACAGTGAGCAGAAAGAGACATTATGGTGCCTGCATCAGGAAAGCTTCAAATATCCAAAACGTAAAGGGAGTTGTATGAGATCTCGAAAAATTGGCATGTGCCAGAAGGACTGCTATAAAGGAATAACAAAAATATAGACAAATAAATTTCAGAAGATTGTGATGCAAAATATATTTCAGTTGAAGATGTCAAAGAAAATTTCTGTTAAAATGTCAAAGTAAGAAGAAAACAGAGGAGAGTAGAGGGATTTAGTAAACAGAAGGAAGACAAACTGCAGACAGAGCTGGAGTATTCAACACTTTCTTTGCTCGAGTCTTCACAAAGATAAATGGCAGTCAATTCTCTAATGAAATTAATTTTAACATGGAAAAGGGAATGCACTACAGGCACAGTGTTGGTGGGAGTGCTGAATATTTAGATTTAATATATGTATTCAAGTCAACAGTTCCAGATAAAATTCACCCATAATTCAATGGTGAGAATTCAGGCAGTAACCTGAGAACTATTTTAGAAAATATTTGAATATATTCTGATATGCCATATATTTGAAAAACTGTGGCGGATTACAAGTTCCTAGAAAATTGGTCGAGCATACATGGAAATGAAATATGGCTAATATGTCACGTAGACTCAATCTAATATTCTTCTTTTATGGGACAACTAGCTTATGATCGAAGCTATAAAATATATTAATTTTATTTGATTTTAATACACTTTTTAGATGAACTAAGAGCAATTCAGAAGTAAGCACAGAAGAAATGCTCTAGGGGAAATTATGTTTGGGGGCACAATTGGTGAAAAAAAGTCCTTGAAGAGAAGTTACAAATGGTTCACATTCGTACTTAGGTGACATTTCAAATGGGGTCCTTAAGGAGTCTATTCTGATTAATTTTCTAGCCCATATTTTCATTAGTGGTTTGAACCATGAACTAGCAATGGACAGGACAAAGGTAATACCTTCTAGCTGATATTAGACCATAAAGGCTGTTTTTTCAGCATTCTTAGACCATCATGGCTATAGCAAAATGCCATGTGGAAATAGGCATACACATTTCAGAAAAGAGAAAAGGGAAAGAGACTTCCAGTACTAATCCAAGTGAATTATTGCTAATGAGGCAGTAGAAATTGGCCTGCAGGATTAGCTCTGAAATTCTTAAGCCTGTCTGCAGGCCCCCGGTCTGAGACCTGCAGTCAGCCACCAGAGATGGCCAGGGCAATACTAGGAGTTAAAAGGAAGAGGTTTCCTTCCAAACGTATACTGAGATGTGTCTGGAGCAGTCAAGCTTTTACAGGTCACCTGAGCATGGATCAACAGATAGATGCTCAGCTAGATAGCAAATTTGTAGTGGAGTAAGTTTAGTGGAGGAAGGCAGAAGGCCTTCTGAGAGACCATGGAATTTGGCACAAAACTTTTCTTATCGGCAGGAACCAGGAACTAGCCAGGGTACGGAGAGCTGCTTACAAGAACCTTAAACATACAGCTCTGCATGTGAAGAGGAAAGAGGTTCTAATGTGATTTGAGGTATTACTGAATGATTAGGGAAAAAACTGATAAATTCAGTTTGAAAAATAAGGATGTGTTCATGTCCTGGTTTCAGCTGGGATAGAGTTAACTGTCTTCCTAGTAGCTGGTACGGTGCTATGTTTTGAGTTCAGTATGCAAAGAATGTTGATAACGCTGGTGTTTTCAGTTGTTGCTAAGTAGTGTTTAGTCTAAAGTCAAGGATTTTTCAGCTTCTCATGCCCGGCCAGCGAGAAAGCTGGAGGGGCACAAGAAGTTGGCACAGGACACAGCCAGGGCACCTGACCCAAACTGGCCAACGGGGTATTCCATACCATGGGACGCCACATCCAGTATAGGAGCTGGGAAGTGGGGGCGGGGAATCGCCGCTGGGGGACTAGCTGGGTGTCGGTCGGCGGATGGTGAGCAATTGCACTGCGCATCATTTGTACATTCCAATCCTTTCATTATTGCTGTTGTCATTTTATTAGTGTTATCATTATCATTATTAGTTTCCTCTTTTCTGTTCTATTAAACCGTTCTTATCTCAACCCACGGGTTTTGCTTCTTTTCCCAATTTTCTCCCCCATCCCACTGAGTGGAGGGGGAGTGAGTGAGCGGCTGCGTGGTGCTTAGTTGCTGGCTGGGGTTAAACCACGACAGTTTGCAACAACGGAAAAAATACAAAAGAGGTGAAGTTTGTAGGGAGAAAGAGTATTTCTCATTATACCAGCCACTTTCAGTCGATCAAGGTCAGTATTGATCCCTCACTCCCTAGCTTTCTTGGAATGCTTTATTTATTTTTGTTATGTCTTGAGTTAACTGTGGACAACTCCTGTGTGTTTTCTCAGTAGCTGGATTAAGTTTTGTGTTTCATCTTTCCAGACCTCAGGAAAGTCTGTGAGGATGATCCTTTTATGCTGAAGCTTTTTCCAGATAGCTGTATTTGTAACTTGGCTGAGGACTGCTCTTTCATATTTGAAGAAGGGCTTGTGTGCTCAGAAACTCATCATTGTGTGGGACAACACAGCAGAGGAAGTGTTTGAGAAAGAGGAAAGAAAAATTCAGATTCTTCCAAAAGCTGATTTTGCCATAAAACAAAGCAAGATCAAAAGACTTGCATGAGAGATCCAGTTCTGGGGAATAAAATGGCAAGATGGGCATTGCCACGTCCCATAGATATGCTCAATAAGATAATAGTCATGTCTCCACCAGTTAGCAAAAAAAGAAACCCAATCTTTCCTAGTCATTATGTGATTCTGGAAAATGCATATTCCAGGTTGCAGTCAGCTTGTGAGTCCTTTCTGTTGAGTGACCCAAAAGAACTATTTTGACTGAGGCTCTGAGCAACAACAAGCTGTTGAACATATCAAAGAGCAGATAGTTCAGGCAGTAGCCCATGGGCCAGTCTAGACAGAACCACATGTGAGAAATGTTCTTTATGCTGCTGCCAGGGAGCATGACCTCAGCTGGAGCCTCTGGCAGAAGGCACCTGGAGAGACCCAAGATCAGCCTCTAGGGTTTTGGAGCTAGGGGTATAGGGCATTTCGCTCAAAGGCCCGGGTACAGTTGGTGGATAATGTGGAAGAATGGGGAAATCTAGTGTGTACCCCAAGGAGATTAAACCTTGCAGGACAATAACATGTGATTTGAGTTCCATATAATAGGAAGTACTACAGCAAGAATCACCTGAACCAACGGAGAATGAGCCTCACAAGAAGCCAGGCAAGTACAGCAGTGACCAAACCTGAGCCAATAATTTAACACAATATGCCATCTCTCCTGTCCTGAGCAACCACCACAACACATGAAGCTCAAGTCATGGGTTAAACAAACTCAATGGACATTTTATGAACATTTTACAGGGGTGGCCCATAGAGTAAGGCAATGATATCTGTATATATAAATCACATGACAGGAGGGAGGGTGGTGCTTAATGGGGATGTATGGGATAGTGTAAGACCTGAGTGTGACATAAATGATGTGAAATAAGTGGTGGAGATTGCACTGGGTCTGGCTGGTATGGATGGATTTTGTTCATAGCAGCCGGTATGATGCTGGTTTGGATCTTGTGATGTTTTGGATTTGTGACTAGAAGTGTAGGTAACACACCAGTGTTTTGGTTATTGCTGAGCAGTCCTTCCACAGCATCAAGACATTCCCGCTCTGCCCTCCCAGTGAGTACGTTCAGGGTGTGCAAGAAGTTGGGAGGAGACACAACAAAGGCAGCTGACCCAAACTGAACAAAAGGATATTTCATGCCATATAAAATCATGCTCAGCAATAAAAACTGAGGGGAGAGGCATTTTGCAAAGGGAGGCATTGTTTGGAGGCTGGCTGGGCATTGGTCTACTAGTGGGAGGTGGTCAGTGGTTGCCTTTGTGTCAATTGTTTCATTTTGGTTTTTTTCTTCCACTTTCCTTTGCTTCTTAAACTATCTCGACCCACAGGTGTTCTCACTTTGCTCTTCCTTTTCTCGCCCCTGCCCTGCTGGGGACAGGGCAGGTGAGTAGCTGGGTGGTGCTTAGCTGCTGAACTAGGTTAACCCACCACACCTTGTCAATGGCCTTGTAAGTTACATTACCACTCTCTACCTCACCGTGCATTTATCTCTTGACCATCACAGATACAATGGCAATACTACTGCGCAAAGCTAAGAGGAACACCTCAGGTAAGTGGTAGTTCCTGGTAATTTCAAAAGCATGCAAAATTTTAGTACACTGTTCAGTAGGGCAGGATCCTTAGAAAAGTGGGGAAAAAAAATAAAGCAAGCAGTATTTCCTTGTCAAAGGTTGATCATATGGGCTTAGCAGGATATCTTTATAGAATGAGATAAGCAACACTTCAGAGCAGCACGTCTAATCTACCAGCAAAGTATTTGTTATACCAATATATGACTAAATACTGTAACAGAAAGGCTATGTTATACCAATATATGACTAATTACTGTAACAGAAAGGCTATATATCACTACAAGAACAGTAAGATGGGTAAGGTACCCCCTAAAGGGAAGACATCAGTGGAGGAACAATCAGGGCAAAGGAATGTTACAAAAGCAGCTTCTCAAAGATATTTGAGGGATTTATACTTCTTCAAAATTTTATTACTGATTCTCAAGATGATATTTATTGATAACAAAATTGAGAGGCATTATGAACAAAGTTTTTTATATAAGAAGAACTTGAGAGCTTGAATTATGAAGTTACCATGTTCTAAAACAGGTAGTGGGCTGAGAAGAAAGCTCCAGAAGTGGCCCAAGTAAGCACTGTGGTAGGATTTACTTCTAATTTTACACACCCATATCTAAACTGGTCACCATAACCTTTTTTCACAATCTACAGAGAGACGTAACTACTTTCACCCTGCTTAACTGAGGTGTTTATACGAGGCTGAAGTGAATTACACTCTAAAGATGAGTGTTTCTCTTCACTGACTACAAAAAGCCCTAGGCAAACAGGTTGAAGCAGGATGTCTAACTTTTAGATGTCTGTGCTAGGACAGATGTGTTCTATCCTCTGCCTGTTTGGGAAAAAAATCTTAATAAGATATTTGAAGTCAAGAATGGCTGCAAGAGACCTGGAGCACTGAGCAACTCTTTTTTCCTTGGGCCTTAGAGTTTAAGCAAACAGAATATAGCATATACCCATCAATAAACAAGATTGCATGGGAATTATAAACTTCATTATTATTATTATTATTGAATAATTAGCTTTCACTCCCTGCTCATCATTGCAAAAAATGGAAAACATCTCTAATTTTATTTGTGTATTAATTTACCAGTGGCTGGGATCAAGGGGTTTCTTTATTACCAGAGAAAAATTAAATATCTTTAGTATGAACCCAACAGTGATTGCCACCTTTCGAAAGATACCATTGAGAATAAATGTTTAATAAATGGAAAGCATGGAAATTAAATCGCACACACTAATTCCCCAAGATCTTGCATATTCTGCAAGGCTTTTAACCAGCCCAGGAAATTTTGCCTGGCTGCTTCCCATTGGTACCACTCATTATTTTTCCTCAAGAGCGTAACAGCTTTTGGGACTGAAAATTCTATTTATATCCCCAGAAAACACATTTGAAGAGAATGAAACTCTCCTTCTCCCTCCCTTTCTCCCTGTTACAAACATGAAAGCAGGGAAGTAAAAGCAGTTAGAATTACACCAAAGATTAGTGGTGGAATTGGGTGTGTAGCTGCAGGTGTCTCCCACCAGAGACAGAGTGTCTCCCTTCGAATCAGTGGTGAAGAGAAACGATGACATGAAAGTGTTGGGCCTTGATCAAGATTTGCTGCTCTAAAACCCACAGGGGAATCAAAGCAACAGATGTTATGAAAATGTAATAGCACATCTAAGATTTAGCACTTAGGGGTGTCGGATGAAATCCCATCCTGAAGTGCTCCCATTTCTAAGTACGCATCCAACATGATGACAGACAACTGCTCCAACAACTCTAAATGCTCTAAAAACTCTCTAAGTTAGTAAATCTTCATGGAAATGCAATTTGATGCATTTTAAACTGTGTTTTTTTCATTTTTCCTTTGGTTGTCTTTTTTTAAACTGTCTCCTAAGGAACAGTCTCTTCTAAGCTTAGCAGAATGCTCTCAGGGACAATGAGATTTGTATGGAAAAGGAGGTAGACTGACATGCAGAGCAATGAGAAAAAAAGTACCTTTCCGGAATTTTAGTAGCATGAGATTCAGGACTCTGAACAACATGTGAGCTTTATCTCTAGACTGAGGATGGAAGATTCTGAAATAATTTGGGTGTTGTATTCCTATGATCTTGGCCTGATTTGCTAAAGAGTGGTAGTTAAAAAAAAAACCCCAAACCACTTTTTCTTTCCAGTTTTCCTTGCATTTCTGTTTCTAAACAACAGAACTACTTGGAAAGTGCTGTTTGGAAGAGATTATTGACAACTTTTGGAGAAGCAGTTTACACAAACCAGATCAAATCTATTTTCAGCATGTGATGAGAGAACACATTTCATACCTACATTCAGGCTGTATTTCTGAATGGACAGAACCTGACATGTTGAATACATTTCCAGACTCCTTACTGCATAAAAGTAAACAAATTGAAAAGAAACAAAACCCAACGGCTTGACTTTGAAAATTTTAAAGACTAAGAAGTTCACTATTCATTGTAAGCACATTATATCATTCCTTTTAGTTTTGAATAGAAACCCACTGTGCCTGAAGAACATTAATGCCATGATTTCTCAAGATGACCTGTACTTACAGCATTTTTCTTTGAATCAGTTCAAGTGCTCCAGCAATTACTATATAATCTTCCATCTTTCTGCAGCTGAATCCTCTCTTCTAATGACACTAGACAGCACAGAGCTCCTCCAATATACTCATTATTCATCCTGGGTACTCTGTTCCTGTGAGTCTTCCCACTGGAATCACTGGCCAGTGACACAAAGTAGTATTTCCAAGATGTAAACTACATATAAACTTCCTGTAGAAATGTAAAATACAAATGAATAATGGGGTTTTAAAACAATAAAGAGCCCTGTTACTGGTCTCTTATACCTGAAGCACACCCTGAAAGCTTAAAAAGGCTCGGTTACTTGAGACTCATTAATACTAAGTCTGTCTATCAGCCTGCTTCTCCCAAACAACTCCTTGGTAATGCTTCTCTTCACCTCTGAACTAGCTGTAAGCAAGTTAACTTCAGAACTGGAAGCAATTTCACTTCATCAATGCAATATTGTGCCTACAGTAAATAAGTTCTTCTGAGAGTGTTACCTTGATGGAGCATGACATTAACCAGGTGAGCCCAATTCCACATACTGGAACCCATCCTGGAAACCTACCTGGGGGAACCTGCCACTCAGCTTCCACAGCATAAGTTATTTACTTGGTCAGGACCTCTCTGTTGAGCTCAGTACGGTTCTCTTCATGAAGGATCTGCCATGCTTCCACTTTGTCCAATGTTTTGCTCCACCCTCATTCCAGAGGTTTCACTGAATGCCTCAGCCCCCTGTACATGGATGTCCAATGTGCTACTTTTAAGGACAACAGTCATTCTGCCTTTGGGCAACTGACACCTCTGCTCCTAAATTCTGGCAAACTTCCCTTGCCGGTTATCAGTATGTGACAGAAAAACCCCAAGCTTCCAAAAACTTTCCATCTTCCTGCATATCCTGCTCACTGACTGAACAGGCAATAATATCATTCTTTAAGAGACACGTCCTCCGGGCTGCTGTCATGTGACTCTTGGCACAAAACCAGCCTTGAATCATTTGTAGGCCTAATTCACTATTTAACAACTTTTTGCCTCCCTAAAATATGACCTCCATGTTTATTGTTGTTGAATGATGGCTGTGTAGTTGGTGCTGTGTGAATCCAAAACCTTTAACCTGTAGTGGATCTGCATGGACAAGTCTCCTTACCAGAAGAAATACTCCCAAAGCCTGGGCAAGTCTGTGTGCACACCAGAGTGGCTACACGGGCAGATCTGTTTGCCGTGCACCATGGTCTAATGCTCTCCTGGAGTTTTTAACATAGACTTTTCAGTCTTATTCCCCCTGGAATGTGTACATTCCTCATATAACAAGGTGATAAAGACTGTGCTACAGTAAACAAAGGTTTGTAAGCCTCTTCATTTCATGAAGTGTTAATAATATTCCTCAAACTCACAAAACACAAGCTTGGCAGTGAATTTCAAAATATGTTTCTGAAAATAGTGCACAATTTTTATCAAACAATCTGAGCTATAAAAAAGCAGATGCCACCTGATTAAACACCATACTATGCTTTTGATTTTTATAATTTTGGAGGAGGAATTTTGCTTTAAAACTAATTGCGTGATATGACTCCCAGATCAGGCTTTTCATTTTTGGAAGACTACATGTTCAAGGTCAGGTTGGACGGGGCTTTGAGCAACCTGATCTAGTGGAAGGTGTCCCTGCCCACAGCAGGGGGTGAACTAGATGATCTTTAAGTGTCCCTTCCAACGCAAACCATTCTGTGTTTAGTCTCACACAGAATGCAAAAGCAGCAGGAAAAATAAGTCTGCCTAGAATGGCACTATAAAATTTGGCTTTGTTTGCAGGGGGCTTTCCTTCATGACAGCAAAATCTATTTTACCTGGTCTTCTATCAACTAAAATTTGAGTCAATAGTACCATAATGATGTCTGTTGAGAAGTAACATGAGAAGGGAAAATATTTAAATCATTTCATCAATTGTTTGCTAGCTTAAGAGCTTTTTGTTGTTTAATTATTTCAGGTGATGACAGCTAATTGGAAGTGGTATAATTATACTTTTTGCAATTGATGTTGCCTGTGTGTTGATGACATGCTAATGTCATCAGCGATGCTGGCTTTTGTCTAAGATGTTTGATGAGCTGTGTTATTGTTGAGGAAAGATGTTAATCATCCAAAACCATTAACTATTGTCTTTGATTTATACTCATAACAAAGTTCAACTTTGGCTTCCTTGGAAGCCACAGAGGATAAATCATTACAAAGAAAAGTACTAAATTTATTCTGGTGAAACACAAAATTGAATAAAGATAGTTTGTCAAAAATATGTAGGAAGTTTTAACTGATCAATGTCACTGTGTGAAATTTCTCAGTGGCATAATTATTCTAAACTGATCATTCCTAGACTTAATCTTATTTTTTTTCATTTCACTGTTACTAATAACTTCAACAGTTTGCTTCCTTTCAGTAAAAGACATTTTTATTTCCATTTTATTAATACACTTTAAAAGCCCTTACATTTATTTTATATTCCTCCATCATGTTAAACTTTGTGGGAAAAGAAATGCCTTTCCCCCCGCCAGGTGGCATTTTATGGATCAAGTTTCTGTTATATTAACTATATGCTCTCCACATTAAAGCCATAGGAGTATAATTCCATTTTCTCTTCTTGGTACAGATTTTTGGAATTCTTTATTAGATCTCCTGCCTTGGCCCAAAACTTCACATTAATACTTTATTCTCCAAATTGGTATCTGTTTTTCATAAATGTCCACATGTAAAAACACATGAAAAAATACATCTTATAATAGTTAGTTATGTGTAAAGGTTGGACTTCATAATACTTTTGGGTTTGGAGGTGTATCTTCTCTCTCAATATTCTTATATAGTTTTTGTCTTTATAAAGTTTACCAAACTGCTAGATGAGCTCATCCAGAGTCTTCTCATGGACAGGCATATATTTTAGCTAATCCTCAGTCCCATTTTTCTTATTCCTTCCTTCAATTTTTCAGTCATCCTTTGCCTCTCTTTCAGTGACCAGGTTATCATCAACAATAAAATTGTGGCAGCCATTTATGTTTACAAGGTCCTGAGAATATTTCATAGCCAGATCAAAGCCAGGTTTATCTTAATCAAGACTTCCTAATCTTTCACTAATTTTGGATAATAAACACACAGGTGTATTTACTCAGGGATTCTTTGTAATCTAGACTCTCTCAGAAAAAACTTCTATGACATCTACCAGCAAAACAAACCACACACAGACAAAACGCTCCCATCTGCTCACGCTGCAGCAAAAACAAGCTCGATTTGCAATAAAATTGGCCTGTGAAGTCTTGGAGCCAGCGGAACATATTCCTCTTTTTACTCCTTCAGTGGGAACTCTGTCAGCACCTAGTAAACTCTGTACAAGCGTGGCTCGGCGGAGTGTCTCCGGTGCTGCCGGGGGCTGAGCGCCTTGCTGGTAGAAGTGTGGACTCCCAGCCTGCCCAAGTCAAGCAGTCCCAGTGACACGGGCCAGGCTCACGGAGCAAGCCGCTGCTTGAACAAGGGAGTGAGGGACTCGCACACGTGTCATCTCACCAGCCCCATTCAGCACGGTCGAGGAATTTTCCTGTTAACAAAGTTTAAATTTCAGGCTGAAACTGCAGCGATGGGGGGAGGCTGCAGCCACACAGCTTCCACCGGGGTAAGGGGTAGAAGTGGGTGGAGACAGTCTCTGCTCCCATCTGCACGCCCTGAACTTATTTTACTACTGACATTAATAATATAAAATTAAGGTAGCTATGTCATTAATAACATGTCTTAAGAATAGTCCAAAATGCAGATGCAGTGCTGGGATGTCTGCATCTACATCTGCATTGTCCCAGTGTTTACACTGTCCATGTCAAGAGTGCTCTGGCTTGCAGCCACAGCAAGACCTGCTGCTGTCATGTTGAAGAAAGGCAGCTCAACTCAGAAGAGTAAATTCTGCTTGGTAAGAATATAGTTTCACTGAGTATTTTTTCAGCATTATCACAGGGATTCTCTGAAGGCGTAGTGGAGTGGCAGGAAAAAATCACCACAGAAGTTATTTTTGAAAAAGTTAATGTTTCTGAGATGAAAACTGACCGAATGTAAATTCTTTTATACTCACAGAATTAAGCTGCATGAACTAGCAAGTGTCTACCTTAACTTAGATAAACAAAGTACTCGCAACTTACTATCCTACAGGAAGTTTCACTGAGTTTGGGAGCAATGCCCTCAAGGTGTCTGAGACAGGTAACATGGGACTTCATGTGCCATGCTGCAAATGTTTTTTTTCTTTCAAGAAAACTGTTTCTTGTGGGATACAATTGCAGTCTCATAACAAGAGACCATATTTGTATAAATGTTATTTAATCAACAGTGAAAGAAAACATGTATTTCAATGAAAACTTATATTTCAGGGAAAACATATTTCAATGATTAAAGACTAAAATTCAGATGTAAAATCACACTATAAATCTCCCTTTGAATCCTGTAATGTGTTTATTAAAGTAATACAGAAAAAATACAGAAGAGAAAAATATTAATCAGTAATTGCTTAACCATTATTATTTTCTTTTAAAATAGACCAAGTTCAGAGATCAGGTCCAGAGTTGCACTGAACCAGATTTTAAGGCTCTTCTAATATGCCTCATTTGAATTTGAGTCAGTATTGAACTCTAACAGCCTGCAAGATCAGGGAGCACTAAACATGAGGTTTGGCTAGCACCCATCCCCTTCTTCCTTATCCTGAAATAATTACTTATTTCACTTTCAAAGCAAGCTGTAAAATAATATTGTAGGGCCATGCCATTTTTGTGGAAAGATTCAAAATTCTTCTTAATTGTACCTAAGAGGATATATAAAACCAGCAGAAAGATATTATTACTTTGTTATTAGAAGTAATTCTGAGCCTGTACTTAGCATCTTAAGATATTTTAAGAGGATTTTTTTTTCCCTTGTGTGCATTCCAGGTCTTCAGCAATTGCTCATTTAAAGCCTAGCCTTTGAAGCCAACAGGAGTTCTCAGTACACAGTGGGCACCTAATAAATAACAAATCTGTTCAGTTATACTGCAGTCTGGGAGAATATTCACATTCCCTCAGGAGCTGACCATGATGGAAGAAAGAGTAGAAGCCATGGTGATTCCCCCCAGAAATGGCTAAGTGGAATAAAAGGTGCAGGGCTAGGACTTCTGAAATGTGCTGTTTTATTGGACACCCCCCACCCAATGCCTTGAAACATTCTTCAGAAGCCTCTCAGTCCTGGTGATGAATTTCTGTTGAGTGTCCAGCAGAATTCTGCAGAAATTGGTCCCCCAAGAGAGCCCTGGAGCTCCCCGGCTCCCTGCCAGCTCAGTCACGTGAGGCTGAGCCTCCGGGGTCAATGGGCTCGCACAAGTTTACATCAGTGGTGGGCAAGGCTTCTCCAAGAAGTGATTTCAACAAAATTTAGGAGGTGGATTTACCATATGTCAGCTATTACCTTTGTGTGGTGGGTATGAAGCAGGAATGAATGACTGCGTGCTCTAGGTCTTGCCGTATCAGTAACAGTGATGCATAGGAACTTGTTCAGGTAGCCAGACTACATTTCCAGCAGCAGCTGCCAATGCCGATGCCAATGACAGCTGGACAATTTAATTTTGGAAACACCTCATGCCTTAGAAAGATGTGTTCCCCCTCTCTGAAATTTCTAACCCACAAGATTTTTTTGCTTTTAACCTAGTTTTAATCTGATTGAAAACACAGGTAAGTTTTTACATTAACAGCTCCTGTGAACTGGAAACACCCCGCCTTTGCCAGCTCTACTGACCCACTCCAACAAGCTGCTTGCCTGAAGGATCTGCTTAGGTCAGGGAAGTGAAATCACCAGTTCCAGTGGGTATAAATCAGGAAGAAAGTGACACAAAACATTCTTTACAGGTCAGAAAACAGAAATGCCTTTTATGTCTTACATTTATATGAAAGGCTTCATTAGCCCTATATTTCCAATTCCCAAGAAAATATGAAGGAGAAGGAGGAGAGATATATAACTCCAAAAATATGTAAAGTGTGACAGTCTGGAATTCCTTACTGAAATTAGTTATGGAGAGATGTTAATCACTGTACCCTCTAACCTGGCTTCAGGTCACTACCTTTACTCTTAATCTTTGCAAAGATTAACAATCAACCAATTTACATATGTAGCTCTGTAAAAGATTTACAGATTCAGATTATAGGAATGAGCTCCAGATACCCCTGCAAGCTTCCTGTCTTTCTGGTTCTTCCAAATTAAATCCTGGATTATGTTCTCTTCCCACCCTCCCTGCCCCCTCAAAAAAATAATAATAATAAAAAAACCATTCATCCAACCACAGTGGAATAACAATTTAAAAAAAAAAAAAAAGTATTTTATTCTGACTTTTTCAGAACAGGGTCATTGTTTCTAAAACATATCCTGAGTGATTATAACTTTACTCATGAAGAAGGCAGAAGCAAATAGTTCAGGGAAAAAGATTGCGGTTATGTGCGCTGCTGGGTAGCAAGACACAGCAGCTCAGGGCTCTCAAGGGCTAGATTCTTAAAAAGCAAACTGAACAGCAGTAGCTTAAATGAACTTGTTGGCCAACTGTTGGATACACTTTAAAAATTGTCAGCATTTCAATGAAATTAACCTTGTCTTTCCTTTCCTGTTGTGTGACACAGGAACTTTCATGGAAAAAAACACCCATACAATCCCTGGTCAACTTCCCTTATGTGATGAAAAATGTTGTTTCCTACCTGACTTAACAGTTTAAAAATCTCACTATAACACACCTACTTGTTCAATACAAATAAAATACTTCTTGAAAACAAGAATTACATTCCCAGCTCTGGTAGTCAGGGGCAGACCGACACTGTACCCACTATTCAGGCTCTCTACCTTCAACCTTCCGAAAGGGGCAATAAACCTCCCTCTTTTCTGTCTCCTGTATTGAGGTTGGCACAGCTCAATGTTGGCTCATCCCGCACTTCTGCTTTTCCTACAGGACACCTCCACTGGGCTTGCTGCTTTCCCTGAGAAGGGGCAACTGCTAGTTAACAGCAGTCATTGCCTGAACAGCCAAATTCCTTCTGCCTGCCCACAGCTGCCAGCGACAGCAGCCCCGGTCCAGAGGAGGGATGGTAGCCTGAACTATGGTTTCCAAAGCCAGATCTGTCTCTTCTGACTGCTGAGGCCAAGACAGTTTGCAACAAAGATTTCTGCTGTATGTGTTAAGAGCATCCACCGAATGGGCTCCTGTTTCATTTAGGGTCCTCGTGCTCCAGCTACGTACAGACAACGAGCACTGCTAACCCACTACAGGCGAGTGTCTTAAGAGCGGTCGTGACAGCTCTCCCTTACAGGTTATATATGTTGTGTGTTTATGCAGACACACACCCCTTTCCCCAGGTATTCTGAAAAACGACAATGGGGGGGTTAAGTACAGTTTCTGTCAGATTCTGGAAACTCTCTCCTGGCTAATCAAGCAGTCTGCAAATTCCTCTGTCACAAGGTTCAGTGCTTCCACATTCCTTTGCAGCAGTGTCAGGGTGATCTAACAAGAGGAAACATGCTGCTGCTGGTTGCAGAGCAACCAAGGAGAGAAATTCTTTGTATTGTAACAATTTGGTCTTCAGCCAGGCTCAAGTTCGTGTTGCTGGGGCTGGGGAATAGCTGACCGCAGCCGGGTGATGAGACTGAAAGACGTCCACAGCTTTGAAGTTTCCTCCCTAGACCACTTCCTTATAGGGCTCCTCAAAGGCAACTGAGTGGCTTTAAAGCTTTAGAAAGAAAAAAAAAACACCACCCAAACCACAAAACAAACAGGCTTTATTATAACCTAAAGTGAGTCAGCTAATATTTTAAATAGGAAAGAAATCAGCTCGTTCAGATGCTAATAAAATTAAATATATAAATAATAATTTTTTATATATAGGTCTCCCTCTCCAACATAGTCCTTTATTCTGGGCTTGGTTTAGCTAGTTTTGTGGCTTCCTGACCATAGGAAATTCTGCACAGCCTCCCCTGATCTGGAGAGGCTTCCCTCTGGCCCTGCCGGGGCTGGTCAACTGCTCCCTGCTCCCCACAGCAGTTCCCAGCTCCGAGCTGCAGGTTCCCAGCTCCGTGCCCGGCTCCCTCGCTACCTCTCTCTGACGGCTCTTGGACCTGCCTGGTCCCTCAGCACGCTTGCTTGCTCGGGAGCAATTTCCCCCACCTTGCCTTCTTTCCAGTTGGCTGCAGCTCACCTAGTTTCTATTTAAAGGATGAGCATGAAAACATCCGTACCAACAAACCGAGCGTCAAATCTGCCTGGCTCAAGACTTCTCAACTGTGTGGACCAAATGGCTTTTTGGTGGCCAGCACTCAGGATAAGAATAGTTAGACCCTGCCGCTCAGCCTTGGAGGCAAAGGGAACCGTGCTGTCACCAGCCCCCAGTTAAAAGCCATTAACTCGGTTAGTATCTTCCTCACCTGCCTTGTCTCTTGACAGGCCACACAGCAAACTCAGCTGTGGAAGATGCTTGCGCAGAGAGGGCAGGCGGCATCCCCAGGGCTGCGCCGTCACCTTTGCGCCCTGGCTGCCCCCTCCAAGGCCGAGGTCCTGCCCTGGCTCCCCGGAGCCCGAAGCAGGCGCAGCTGCCTGCAGCGAGGGCAGGCAGCACCAACCGGGGCCGTGGGACTCCGCGGGGCCGTGCGGGGCCCGACGGTACAGGCAGAAAGCGCGGGACCCCCCGCGCCTACGCACCTCCTGCACGCACAGCGGCGGCACGCGTCAGCCCTCTTCCCCGCGAGCAAACCGCAAAAGGGCTGATGGTTTATCCTGAATTTGAACTGCGTCACCAAACTTTGAGAAAGGCAGCTGCAGACCTGCAGGGGAGGTCAGGGGCATTGTGGATCTGACCATTGCAATCAAGGCCCATCCCTTAATAAAACAAAAAATCAAAAATCACAATCAGAATAGGCTAAGCTGCAGTACAACATTCTTCTTAAGTCCATGCCCTCTGTTGTCGATACTGCACGCAGTGGAACCGTAAATATAATAATTAGTAATTAACCTCCTTACCTAATGCAAAGTAACATTGACTAATCTCTGTAGCTGAACATATTTGGTTTACAGATAGTAATCGATGTGTCGCAAACAGTGGCTATGTCAAATTCAGGCAGCGTGGTGAGTTATAGGTGAGTATAACTAAATACACACCCCGTGTTCTTAGCTGAGTTTCAAAAATCTGTACACGGGATTCCCTAATTTCCTACTAATTCACTTTATTTTAACTAATTTTGGATTTACGTTATTTTCTGTCAAAGTTGCTCTTTGCAGCGGTTCTCCATTGTTTGCCGTAGCACGATTTGACAAACGTTTCTTGCAGAAAACAGCAGATCAACAGGCTGTCAATACATTGCAGTAAAACCATATTTTATAGAAAGCACATGCTGTATTTTTAAGCTAAGCGTGTGTAAATTCAAAGTTACAACACAGCAACATGAACTCAAACTTTTTCATAAGCTCTGCTATTGTAAAGGTCAGTGGAATTTGAATGGTAGTAAACTTTCAAACCTTTATAGGTATAAAACATTTACCACTTAAGGCAGGGTTTGGTAAGATTATTTATGGGCTACACAGTGCACCATTAGTGCATAACAGGAAAGATTTCTTCGTTAAAACTTTTGAGTAATCTTCACTAATACATATTTCTGTGTGCCTTATCACACCCCAAAGGAAAGAAAGAGGGAATTTTTAGGGGGGGGAAAAAGTATCTTATGTTTGTTTATATCTCCTTTGCTAAAGATTCCGAATTATTAGTACTTCATTATTAAAGCTCATGCATATATCCAAGGAGTTTACATTAATCAACTGGTTGTCACTGTTTACAACAAGCTCACTAGAATATCCACCAAAACCAAACAGAAAAGATGGCATAAATACCATCAAAACAAATCCATTTAGAAGGTGAATGACTATTCATGGTATTCATTCAGCTCTAGTTACAAATATTCAACTTTCCTTCCTCTGGCCAGTGGAGCTGAGCCTTTCCTATCAACAATGCCTTGTTCACACTATCTGAAGCAGCCTTTTCAGAGGAAGAATGAGATTTTTCCAGTGTTTTCTTTGATAGCCCCTCCTTTTTTCATCTCACTTTTGGTACATCTTACCATTTCTGTCTCTCTGCTCTGTCTTTCCTTTCTATCTGCTCCTCAGTGGACTTGCTGGCAGGCTGACCTGCAGAAAAATTGTAATTAAAAACGGTTCCTTTCTCTGCTTAACAGGACGCAGTCCTCCCAGCTCAATTTATTTCACCACAGTGAGATTTGTGTCACAGTCAGGCAAACAGTATTACTTCAGGAGGAAGGGAGAAGTTTTCAAAACTGGCTTTTCAAAGCACTCCACTGACTTGTTGAAAGTCACTAGGCTTCACAAGAAATCGAACTATCATTTGTCTCTAAACTATATATAAAAGCATCCTATTAATTTTCATTCATTCCTCAGATAATGAAATAGGCAAATTAGTATCATGCTCCTGAGGTTCTAATGTTTACCAGGCTTGAAGGATTACTTGCTCAAAGGGTGGCTGAAGGAGAAGGATGGACTTCTCCTGCAGGAAGAGTAAGGGATTAAATGCGTCTCACTTCTTACATTTGGAACTTTTAAAAATCTTTTGAATAAAGAACTGTTTACAGAGCTTCTCCTCATTTTTTTCAGTTCATGCACAATTAAGAAGTCAGAGTGTTTCTCTTCTCTCAGCAAATTGTAAGGAACCAATGTGTGTTAGATGTCTGAGGATCTGATTCTGTTACAGGTACTTACTGAACATAGGGTTAAACTAGCAAGGAAAACCACAGCAAGAGAATTGAAGAAATTAAAATGTTCTGAACATTTGACATTATGAAAATTGTTCCTAACACCAAAACCAATTAGATAGTAGAGCAGATATCCAGGAAATTTCATGGGCGTGCTAGGTAGAAACAGTAAAAACAGTTATGCACGGCCTGAGTACAGACTAAATGATGATGACATTCTTTGTAAGTGATGGTGACACAACGAGCTTTCGCTGGGGCTTAGTATGCAGCTGGATGTAGCAATGGCAAAGCAGAGGCACTGTCTCTAATTCCCTCTCTGTGACAGCAAGGTGCCTGGCTTTGCTGAGCCATTGGCTTCCATAGCGGCATCTGGGTTCCCAAAATTTCTTTAAAGTAGCGTACATATTTAACCGAACAAATACTGATTGAGGGTCTAGTTTTCAACAACACTTTAAGTCCAAACTCCATGATTTTATGCAGTTAACTTATGGCTAAAAAGAGCTAGGGTCCTTAATAGGACTACAACAGTATTGTGGGTTTTCTGCTGTAAAATCGAATTCCTTTTTTAGTTCTTAAAATTAACTGTGTTAAGAAAACTGCCACATGAACTGAAAGCACAGACAATGGGAGAATATGAATTTAGTACTTTATTTTAGGTTTTTATCATCTTGATGCAATCATTAGGCAAAATATGATGAAATGATAAGAGGATAAAATGTCAGTATTTGCCAATGATTTGAATGTCAGGGCACTTGTCCTTCCTAGATGCTTTCTAGGAGCAGCTGGATGTAAACATCCACAAACAAAAGCAGACAGAATTATAATTTTGTGAAGAACTAGCAAGGCTTGCTCTGCTTCTCAAGACCAGGTTAAAAACTGGGGGAGAGGACAACAAAAAACCCCCAGCCACCAGGATTCATCGCTTCCAAGTATTTTCATATTGCTTCATACTGAAACACAAACAAGGATGCAACTTGCTACAGATTCCTTTGAATTCTGGGAATCCTTTTTTCCAGATACTTAATTTTCACCAGCAAAACAAGCCGGAAAGCCTCTTCTCTCCAGAGAAAGGTTCAACTTAGATACCACTACAGAACAGTATATAAGTTATTAAATCCATCGCAGCAACTTAGCTAAATAAATTATGATCAAGGTTTATCTTCTTTTGGGCCTTTTTTTGTTTTGTTTTGTTTTTAAATCAATGTCATATGTGTGTTAATTTATTTATATTGCAGTCTAGCCTACAAGACTCAAACTGAAACTGGACATGTTGCACTCAGGGTTTAATGTCTAGTTTCCTTCTACCTTAAAAACTTGTCTTTATCTTGAAAAGAAAGAAAAAAAATCAAAGCCTGCAATAAACCAACCAAAATAACATTACAAGTTTATTCTCATTTACTTTAGTGAAACAAATCTTGTTTTACCACTACAATAAGTGAGGGCAAAATTAGAACAGCTGTCAAGAGTCTAAGTACCATTTAATCTAAAATAAAAACTTCTCCTTTTCCAGTTTACTTTAAACTAATGCTGTTTTACTGGCACAAAACAAATAATGGCTCAGATCCTCTTCCTGAAAAAGTAGATGTTCAGCTATCAAAAGAAGCATAAAACACTTTGCAGTTGCACAGCATCATTTACCTGAGCATCTCATAGCACATCTCGGTGAGTCACCATGTTACTGAAGCAGAAATTGAGGCACATGGAGAGGAAGGCCTGAATTTTTGAAAGCAGCCTATAATTGGGAGTGCTTCCATGTTAGGGGGGGTCAGCTTTCAACAAAGTTGATTTCCAGTCTCTGAAAGTTTAGGTTCAACTGGCATAATGTTTGCTGCAATGGACAATATCTGCTTTTATTAACCAGCCTGGTGTTTGAGGGCCTTTACCTCAGCTCTTTGTCTAAATTCCAACTGTAGTATCAAAATTGTGTCCAAAATTTGAGACTGATAATTTACCACTAAATGACATATTGTAGATTGTCAGTAGACTAAATGACACCCAGAAAAAAAATGGATTTCCCCAGTTCTGACCTCTAGGTAATTTTGCCTCCCCACTTCAAGTCTTCCTGATGTACTCGCAAACCTCTTCTTTGAAGAATTACATTTAGGAGCTTAACATTTAAAGATATAAAAAAACCTAAGGATGAAGCATTTTATCTCAAGTGCCTGCTTCATACAGAGTAAGTTAGAAAAGCAATATGAAATAGTAATGCAAAGGAATGAACATCAAACCACACTGACATGTGAACATCTGTCAGTGACACCTACCTCCATGCTGGACCAAACATTACATGGCAGTACAAATTTCTTCAACGGGAATGAAATCGCAGCTCCTTATCATGTGTCTCCTACTGTATAAACTGAGGCTGTTCAAGGCAGAGTATAAAATTACATACTTATACAGAGAGCTTTGGAGAAGCAGCAAGTTCTTTTAGTTATTCCTAAAGCTGCCTTAGAAAAGGGTTGTGGCAGGCTGGTGGGGCAAATACCAGGCTATGCAAGGGCTGAGTAGGAGCAAGTACAGACGAATAAGTCATAGAGCTGAGATGTCTGACTATCAATCTTCTCAATTGGTTTGTAGTCACTGAATGAGAGAAAAACTGAAAAAATTTTTTGCTATCATGGCTGGTGAGCACTGCATTCATTTCAGAAATCAAAAGTCACGCTGAGATCTGATAGTCCCCACTTTGCTAAAAAATGACCAAATCTCACTGACTACTTCTTGTTCTGCTCAGAGTGAAGGCTATGCTGTCAGAGATGAAACAAAGAATAATTGTTTCATCTAAGCGGTACACTTCTAGCAATAAACTTAATTAAAGTTAAGGTTTTAAAAGTTCAAGCTTCACTTATGGAGCTACTTAACCAGTTACTTGCATCATAATTGACTCATCTGCTGCCATTTGCATGAAGTTAAAAACAAACCCTGTTGCCTTTGGTGCCCTTTTTTTTTTTTTTTTTTTGCACATCATATTGCAGCAGCAATTTCTGTTTTGTTTACTAGAGATGTGTGAGAGAAGATTTTGTTAATGAAACAGCATGCATTTGTTTCTACATCAGGACTTCATTTAATAGCCTTCCCTTTTGCTGCAGTAGGTGTGAGCCTAACAATAAACCCTTTGACTCACGGGCACTGTAACCCTCCCTGGCGCTACCTGCATGAGTCAGCCAGAGGCAATGGCGCAAGTGATGCCCATAACACAAGGACCTGAGGGGTAAAGTAGTCTCTCCCTCTCCCTGCCTGCGGGTGAGGGGATTAAAATCCCAGTGACCAGATCTAATTCAGACTGGGAACATAAGGGGCTTGCCTTTAAAAACAGGAGGTTCACAATCCCGTCGCTCAGCCACGTGCTTTGCGACCTCTTACTAGACCATGCAGTGGGCTATGCCACGCTTCCAAGATCAGGCCAAATCTGAAGCCCACTGAAGAAGATGGAAAAATTCCAGTGCCTTTGAACCAGGCCATCATTTCTAACTGCTGCTGCCCCTTAAATACAGTTATCATGGCAGGGCATCTGCTGGAGAGTGTGTATTATCCTCGGGCAGAGGGGGAGAGGGGCACCACGCTGTGCTGGCACATCCCCTGTCATTACAGAAACAAGGGATGCCTGACAACTGAAAGAAATCAATGCCAATTTGCTCATAACTGCTTGGCAGAACAGCAGTTACTTCACTGATTAAATCATCAGTTAACTAACAGAGGTAAAATTCAAAAGTTAAAGGAAACTTCACAGCGTTGTTATGTAAAATTTTCTCTGTTCCGTTTTCAAGCTGTTATGTGATCTGGTGAAGTCCTGCTTTGTTCTCTCAGAGCCCGTTGCCATGGAATTGACTGAAATATCACAAGTTAAGCACTATAGCCTCTATTTCCTAAACAAATAAGCAGCTTTTCCCTCTGCAAAGGACCACAAACGGTGCTTGTGCTGCTCTCAGATATGCATTACACTTGCCAAATGCTTTTAAGCACCCAGCTCGGCTCTAAGCAATTGGGTCACCGAACAGGAAGGACCAGCTAGAAGGTGCTGCCTTGTGTGTGGGCAGAAGGGGGACGTTCTGGAGTTTCGGACTTCACAGTATTTCCAAATCAGATCAGGTCACCCCTCTCTTCTGCTGTTTACTAGCAAACAGGCCCATTGCAAACACGATGGGGAAACGAGGTGATCTTCAACTCAGGCAAAGCTTGAAGTGAGACATCCAGGTGGACAACATAGCCCCACGAACGAAAAGGATGAAACAACAGAAGGCTCAATATTCAGCTGCCAGACCACTTCTGCCTGTTAGGGAGCAAGATGATACCTTGGTTTTTTTGGAGAAGAGAGCTAACATGGCTCGATGTGCTTTTCAGAAGCACTCTTTGTGTTCGGGAGAACATAGATACTGCTGCTTTGCCTGCTGCTTGCAAGGATAGAGAGGGAGCAAGAAGGACATCTTGCTTCCCCGCTCCCTAAAACGCGAGACGACATGAGGCCAGCCAGCCCGCAGCCTGCAAGGGGGTGGACCTGAGCAGCACAGCGCAGTGTTTGTTTTCCCTGCCCGATCCATTCAGAGCAAGCAAACAGGAGAACTGGGAGCAGTCTGACACCGCAGTCTCCCTTGGAGTCTGTTTTCAAAGAACAAATATAGCGGTGCTCACTTTTTCAGTAGAGGCACATCCTTTCTCGGAATAAAAGCTTAACTCAGAGAAAAATCCATTTGCATGTTGTTTTTCACAACATATGCATTCCTACCGAACAAAGTTTATGGTGACAGAAACATTTCTGACATTTTAAAGCAGCTGCTATGTTTTCCTATTTGTTTATTTATGTATTATTCCCCACAGGAAGGAAACTGGGAAGAAGGGAGGAATTTCACCTCCTTCTTTACAGGTTTCCTATTAAAAATTTTGCAGCATTTCATAGGTTTATACAGAAGTCCTGTATCCTGTGCAGGTCTTCCGATCTCATTCTAGAGCTGCTGCATATAAGAAGGGATTTTTTTTTCCCATTCCTCCATTTTCTAATTTCTAATATGTATTTATCTAGATGTGGGGAAGTATATCTCTCTTCATCAGAAGGAAACTTAAGGTTTGGTACTTGACTGTTGATCCTTCCAGCTTTTTGGCTAAAATGTTTTTGAGAAGATCTAAGTTCTGGGTTGCTTGTGCTTTTGGCAAGCTTACAGAAATTGAGCTTTAGAAAAATTAGGCAGTGAGTCCTGATCTCCAGTCCTAACCACCTTGGCTAGGACTGAACGAGCTAAGCAGGGTCAGGGGCACTCAGTGAGATCAGCAGACTGGGTGGCTGTTGCTGGGAGCTGCACTGGTGAGTGGCACTGGAGCAGTGGTGTTTCTGAAAGGCAGTGAGAGCACCACACTGCAGAGGAGGGAGACATAAATCTGTATAATTTTTGCATTAACCCTTCAGGTTTTGGGGGGAAACTGCTGATTTTAGTGTCTTGACCAAACCGTATGACCTATAGAATCAGCGTCATCTCAGATATAAGCTGCGTTCTTCACTTAATAGGCAATTTCACACCATGCTGTTGCACACCAGTAAATAGAGGCTATGTTCTGTCAAAAAGCTGCAGTCTTTCCATACACATGAAGCAATTTCCATCAACACATTTTGATTTGGAGACCCTTTCTGTATCAGAGGCTTCTATTAGTATCTGGTACGAAATAACTACCACCACAGCACCACCAGTAGAGCAAGGTTACCAAGTTCCTTAACAGAAGTATCTAACAGGTAATTGTTTAAAATTGGACTTGGTGATTAAAGGGAAGAGATCATCCTCCTTCCAAATACACTAAAACAATAATATGTAATGACAATAATGAAATTATTTCACTTAGAACACTAATAATAGACATAACCTCCTCTGTTGTAATTGCCCTTTAGACTTCCTTTCCTATAAAGCATGCAAAGGGCTGGACTGCAGATTATATTGCAGATGAAGTTCTGCGCTAATACTTTGAGACAGGAGGCCCAATATATTACAATATCAGAGGAACACATGAGCTATAATTTTGATCACAGATACAACAATGGCCTCACCATAAACAGCTTTTAGAATGAGAGTCCTATTGCACAGCAGCTGAATCCAGCCCTGGATTTGCAGCAGACGCATACACTGCTGATTAGACAAGGTGCAGATTTTACTTAATAAGTAATGTGCAAACTTACTGAATCTTTGAAGTGAAACCTTTGGCTATTCCAGATGAAAATAATGACCCTACTGAAGGAGTCCTTCACCTTTCTGATAAGGTAAGGTGGTAAAAGTAACTAGCTCACGTGTTAACCAAGAGTTTCATAACAAACAGAAGATAGGCATTCATTAGCAAAACCCTATGTCTGTCTTAATTCTTAGACACTAATTTTATCCAGGGAAGAGTTTCAGATATTACAATTAAGAAAACTGACCGTTAATCTTTAGCTCATTTATCTGTTGCCAGAAGCGTGCTCAGCCCAACAATCTATGACCACTAAACCCTTTCTGCTCCCTTGAACTTCAGAGTGCTATAAAAGCAATTACAGCAGAAATGGGTCAAATTATGTCAGAACATAAGCACACTTTAAGTTCCCTGATATATCCAATAAAGAATTTTTTTGCTATTTAAGGCAAGCAAACAAACAAACACCCCCCCCCCCCCCCAATTTCTCTCCTTTTAGGTATCTATTCATCACTATTAGACCACACAAATTGGTAAGAGTAAGCCATTAGGGTCTAAATTCTGGCCTCAAAACCAACCAGTACACCCACAAAAACCTCTGTGAAAATCTAAATTAATGAAAACTGATGCAACCACTCCACTCTTGCTGTATAAGTACACATCCATGAAAGCTCTACAAGCAAAAGCAGACCATTTATTTTGTAATTGTAATAATAGTCAGTTATAAAAAGATAAATGAAACCTCCGATTTTTCCATTCAGAATTCAGCTGCCTGTTTCAAACACTCTGGGGTCCAGTTCTGTTATGTTGTGCACATGGTAAGATAAATGCGGTATAGCTGCAGGGTTCCCTCCTCCCACTCCTTGTCAGCTACCTTGGAGTTTCTGGAGGGCAGCCAAAGTGGCGGCTCCTGCCTTATTTTGCAGACAGCCCCAAAAAGTGGTTCTGGGAGAGAAAGCTGAAGACTTGGGTGACCTTCCAAGACAGCCCAGCATCACACAGGTGTGCACACCCTCACTGGCGGTGGCAGGACCCTTTGTTGCCACCCTTGCTTTTCCAGGCAAGGATTCTGGTGACCACTCAGAAATGCAAGGGCTCTCACTGTCTATTGAGGAAAAGGGGATGGTCTGTATTGCCCCTCCTCTTCCACATTTGTTTTTCCTCTTTTGCACTAAAGAGAAGGCCTGAGACCTTTGGGGGCCTGGGACATCCCTGTTCAATTGCAGTCTGAAGATACAGAGTGAGAGAAGGTGGCCACAGCTGGATGTTCTTGCTCTCTAGGTATCTTCTGCCGTGGACAGCCTTTATGGGTCTTTGCAGCAGGATATTAAATAGAACACTACTGAGCTTGCCCTAAGATAGGTTATTAGCTGAACTATGTTCAGGCATGCAGAGACAGAAAATGTACCTCCTAAAGTGGAGTTGGTCCTGTCTCTCAGGCTACCGGCAATGTGGTCTTTGACCCTGACAAGGCACATGGCTGCTTGCATGATTTGGTTTCCCCTTTTGACAGCTGTAATAAAAATCCTTCCCCAATATGTGTTCAGACATCAGTGTTTGCAGCTATCTGCTTTCCTCCTCTGCCAGGATTTTATTACTCAGCAGCAGGAATGACAGACCCACACAAGCACCTGCATCTCAGCTACTCTAGTGCAAAATCTGATATATTACGTCCTTCGTGGAAAAAGAGAACACAGCAGTGTGAACTTAATGAACAGCTGAGGCACAGGTATATGTGAATGAAATGCAGGGTAGATAGGGACAGTAATACCTCAAATCATGCCAGTATGCTTCAGTGAAAGATATCTGCTACAGAACTAAATTGATCACTCTGCTATCCATATATATCCATATTTATCCAGGATAAATAGGGTACACAAAATTATAATTCAACCATTACATCAGAAAGTCCTTAACTTATCCACCTTCCAAAAGTACTTCCATGAAAGCATTTGTTGGGTTTTTTTTATGTTGCAAACATTATTTTTTGCACAGTTTTCATTAAAGAAAGTTGCATATGATGTCACGGTGACTGTACACCATTCATATTATGTTACTTCTACACAACTAGTTAAAGGAGTATTAAGACAGACTCAGAATGGGTTTCCCAGTCTTCCACTGGACACCCACACTTCCATTTGCAAACCAGACAATATATGATCATTCAGTAAACTATCTTCCGTTATGGCAATAATGAATGATACATAAAACAGTCTAAAACTTAAGTTCAACTATAATAATTCAAGAACATACCAGGTCCAGGGGTTACACAGAAATCCAGCCAATCTGGAGCAGGGAACATGTGTTCACAAAAAGTTGTGGTGAAGACAAGGAAGCCACTTCATCTGTGGGACATCAATAGCAGATGATTTACTCTTGGTCTCAGTCACTGTCGTAAGTCTCCTGTCCACCCACACAGGTAGGAAGACTAAGATACCATCCCACATTGTGGAAGTGAGAGACTACTTAGGGAACCACCCCTTAGCAAGACCTCATTTCTTTCTTTTTTTTTTTTTTCCATGCATTTCAATAATTTTCAAGCCTTTAGAAATCTGACTTCTGAAGAAACAGCTCTTTTCTCCTTGATTTTGCATTAAGTTTCGATAGGGAATGGGCTGATCTGTGAGCAGAACTGTAAAACTGAAGAACAGGTTCCTTTACTGGAAGATATTAGACACCACAGGATTTTTTGGCATTTCAGCAGACTGAAGGTGTTGTTTTAATTTTGTTTTTGTTTCTCACTATCCAACCTATTTTAATTGGCAATAAATTAATCTTCCATAAGCCTGTTTTGCTCATGATGGTAACTGGTAAGTGGTGCCCCTGCCTTTATCTTGACCCACAAGCTTCTCCATCTTATTTTCTCCCCCTGTCCTGTTGAGGAGGAGGAGGAGTGAGAGAGCAGCTGAGTGGGTGTCTGGCAGCCAGCCAAGGTCAACTGCCCACAGGATGCAACATTAAAAACAGCCCTCAGGAAAAGCACTCCCTGCCCCTTTTGTGTGGGTTGTCTCATCCTCTTGTTCAATGTAAGGATGAGATTATCACTATGCTTGCCCCCACAATCATCACCACCTGCTGAGACAACTGCTAGTTTTTTGCCAGCAGTGACCAGTATCCAACATTCAGGCTTCTTCCTGTATACCTGATTATCTTAGGAGTCAGCTTCTCACAGTTGTTCCTTGTTTTCAGCATCTCTGGTTTCCCCTGCTTGACCCCAGTTTATGCTGAAATAATTACAGAGCCCTCTAACACCTGGACACTGCCTAATAATTCAGCTGATTTAGGTTTGTAAATTAATTATTTATCAGTCACCTAGAAGGAAAGGAGGAGCCAATTACTTCATTGAGTCTTCCCTTGACAGGTGGAATGACTTATCTTCCTTTATCGCCTACGTAAAAATACTACTCTTGGACTATTTCTATTATAATTCTGTTTCATTAGAAGTCATTGCTGGGTTTCCACATGATTTGTGAAAAAAGTAATTTTACAAGCAGAGAAACCAACAGACCAGAACACAAAGCAAACCTGTGTCAGGTCAGGAAGTTCAGATTCTAGCTCCTTCTCAGCTCTCCCCTCCAACAAATGATTATTGCTGAATTTTGTGAAGAAATACCTTAACTTATGGCTTCAGGACTTTTGTGTTTAGGTGTGGGTTTTCTCTGGTTTTAAACTTGATTTTTTCACAGTTAAATTGATTTTTTTGAGTTGTGCCATAGTTTTTTGATAGTTTCTGATATTTTTTCTTGAAAAAGTTCCATTTATTTATATATTTGAAAGCAAACAAACAAACAAAAAAAGCTGCTACTTTTCTAACTGATACTCTTTCCAGTCATCCCCTTCATCTTTCTTAAATTTTTTTGTACTTTGTAGAGAAATGAGTTAGCACTCACGGAAGGCAGTACTTCTGATAACTTCAGTGACCTCTGGGGGAAGGTTCTAAAGGCTCATACCTTCCAGACAGAGCTAATATTCTGGCTGGAACAGCTCCCAAAGCAGGCATGTTTTAACAAGTACACCTGTGATTAAGATGAATTGTGAAATCAGAAGTACACAGAACTGGAAGGCTCCTGGCAGGTTTCTAACTTTATTCAGAAAGGTAAACAAACACAGGAAGGTGCAAAATCCTGCTAGAAGTTCTTGAGGCCTAGCCCTATTTAAAAGGAAGTAATCGAGCCCTGCTGAAATCAGTGATCAGTCGTCTTTGTCTCCAGCCACAGGGCACCGTGATGTGCAGCTGCAGGGGTCCGAGATGGCACGGGGACTCCCGCTGCACACGCGGTCCCCTGACGGGGTGTATTGGATGTCCGTGTCCAGGTCTTGGCAGCGAGGGTGGCCTCTGTGGGAAGAGGCCAGAGCGGCTGGGTGGACCTCTGCCAGCCAGCCAAGGTCAACCCACCACATGTGGACAGAGAGCAGCTGATCCTCTTCTGAGAGGGACTGGCCGTTGTCCCCACAGCCCAGTCCACCTGGCCCCCAGGACAGCCAGGACTGTAGGCAGTTCCTCTCCTTTTCTGCTGTCTTTCCCAGCACAGACCTCACAAGAATAATCCTACCACCACATCAAGGGCTACAGCATGTGGCTTGAGCTTTCCATCCCAGGGACGTCCCAGCTCACTATAGAAACAGGCTATATGTCCCCACAGGCCCTACTTGCCAAAGTATTCATGGCATCATTGTCACGAGAGAAGGTGGAAGGAAAAAGCTACTCTCCCCCAAAACGCCTTCCCCTTCACCCTGGAACGTGTAATATCAAACACAGCAGACAGTTCAGTCTGGCCCTTTTCAGACAGCTTCAGTTTTACTGAATCAGCGAGAAGCTAATCTAACAAACATTTCTTCCAACATTTCCAACTTGAGCTCTTCTGAAAGAAGAGCTTATCTCTTGCCCATGGTATGGCCTATATGAGACTCTGCTTTCTCCTCTTCTCCAGAGTCCAGCCCAGGTAAGCAAGAGAGGAGACAGGTATCCCCAGTGCCACCCTATAATCAGGACACTGTGAGCTCTAGGAGAGTCCACAGGCTGAAGAGGAGGCTGGACAAATTCATGGACTATAACTATACCCAGAGTTATTAAATACGAAGACACGATCTCTGGCTGAGGAAGTCCCTGAGCTTAAATGGTGGAGAATGGGAGAAATCTGCAGGAAGTACTGCTATGTGCTCACCATACTCATACCACTGCTGGAGATAGGCTCCTGAGCTGGGTGGCCTTGTAAAGCTGTTCTTCAGTTCTTGTATATCACCACTGTTGAACAAAATCTGTTCCAAATTTTGTTGAATCTAGATAAAAGTCATAAGAAAGCTGTCTTCTACAAATCAAGTCTTTGTAATAGGCTTCCTCTCTTCTAGCCATCAGTTACATGACTAGTATGTCAATTTTCAATTGTCACATTCATGTAACTTGCTTTTAAGGGAGAATTAATAAAACAAGTCCAGTAACTAATTTTTTGCAAAGAAAACGTGCCTTTCTAACACAGCGTTTTTGCATAGATCAAATGCCAGCATTCTTTGAGGTTTTGAAAAACATTTGGGAAAAATATTACAGCAGAGGACTCACCTCTGCTGGTTACATGCCAGCTTTCTTTTTGTTTTCCAGGCCAGGATTGAATGATTCAGGAGGAATAGCTTCAGACAGCATTTAATTCACCTCTTTGACTGCATAATGAAAATGTGACAATCAGGAATGATGGGTAGAAACCATTATTAGTCTAGTTAAATAGTTGATTCTAACTGTCTTTCCTCTGTATCATTGTCCTATGACATGGATCAAGATCAGAAAAGTTAGAATTTTTCTCATTTGACAAATGTAGTTTTGTCAAAATGGTATCTTTTTGTTCTTTAACTACTTATAGAACATGCACAGTCATAACAAAACATTACAGAAGAATGAAAATGTTATTCTTACCATTTTTTACCATTTTACCATTGCTTTTTTACTATTTCCTAGTTTTTCATAACATTTAATAATTCACTCCATAGTCAGATTGCCCAATGAGAAGATGTAGTGTCTATTAATTGCAGAAGAATTCAGCACACTCTGAATGTTTTCAGGCTTCTGGAATCATTGAGGTAACCATAAACATGCTCAAACTTAAACAGTACATTAGCACAGTGCTTCTAATGACTTTATATATTTTATTTTTCTTTTTTTTGTACAAACTTCATAACTACTCCAAAGATACCTAGAAAAGGAAGGATGCTAAGAAAATTACGTTATCTCTGTTAAGATGCTGTCTGCACTGGCACATTGAATCATACTAGGTTATGGGCTTGAAAAGTTGCATTCATTGCCATGACACCAAATATAATTTTGTGATCTGTTTAGGCAAGGACCTATCTCGCTTAGTAACTTCATCAGCTGTCCATGGCTAAAAGAAACACGAGTTAGCATTACTCAACATCATTCTCACAGGCATAAGATAACATTAGAAGGAAGCTAAACCTTAATGCACCTATTCTCATTTGTGATACCATATCTGAACAGTCATATATTTTGAAAAAATTTTTCAAGACCATTTATTTAGTGACTTATACTTCATTAGTTCTGTACATTTTTGGATGGTTTTCTCAGGAGGAAAAAATGGCAAGACACAGTTCAGCGCTCTTACGGTGTAGCATCAACATGACGTACTTACTAAAGAGCCTTTATGGAGACCAGTGGTTTCAGTATATAGTTTCCTATCAAATAAGTTATTTACCCTTCCCATTTATCTCTGTTGTGATACCCTTTCTTTGCCAATAACAGTTGATCTGATGGCAGTTTGTAATGGTCTTTCTAACAGCCAGATACAGTAATAACTTCTACAGCCTCACCTCAGACCCTTAACACAGATGGCTGTTAGCAAATGACCGTAATAGCAAGTAGAATTATTATTGTTGCCAAGCATAAGGATCCTTTTTATATGTAGTTTAATTATCCCTTTCTGCTATGATATCTTTTTATGTTACACATATGAAGTAGAAAGGTTCTAAAAATCATAAATATCAGACCAGGAAAAGCCATAGCAGCACTAAGTCAATCCATGGCTATTCTGTCTGAGGAACTGACAGAGCTGCACCTTTGGGATCATCAAATCTGCTGTTTGTTGTGAGCTGCATGATCATATGGATTCCATAGGCCAGGATCCACAGTAAAATTATAGACGTCACCAAGCCCATCCAGATTCCAGGAGTGAAGAAACCTGTACAGTCACTTGCATAAGAAAACTGGTTGTTTTCAATGTTGAAGCCTTGAATCTGAAAATGAAGAAAGGTAGATAGATGAGTGCAATTAAGCATGGAGCATAGGTCCTACTTTCAGGATATATGTGGTAATTACAAAAACTGCACCTGTTAATTACCACTCACACTCTGCCCATTAAAAAAGAGTGAGAACCAATTCCTCTGCATAACAATTTTCCAGATCCCCTTTTCACACAGAAAATTAAAGATGTGGAATTCATTTGTTTGGCAGGAAGTAGGTTTCCCACTTCAGAAATTGGTGTTACTTTTGGAAGTAAAGTCCCAAAGGGTATGTGTGATCAGTATTGCTCAGTGACCACTTATGAAGTAGGAAACTCAAAGCACTCAAAGACATGAGAGTTAAGGCCCTCCAAGATCATGAGATTTGTTGAAATACCCTGAGACTTTTAGCTAATAACTCCTTGACAAGCGGAACTCCTGAAACCTACTCTAAAATGCATCTAATGAAGATGACCTTTTTGGCTGAGTTTTAGTTAAAGGAGAAAACAGTTGTGAAATCTTTCCTCCACCCTCCTTAGACATCAGAGACTCAAAACAGGAGAGAGGGCTTGCTTTATTGAGGTATGGGATCTGTGTTGTCTATTAACATATGAAACCCATATAGGCTTTTCCAGCAGTTAGAAAAATCTGTAATATCTCTCCTTTGACTGGATTCTCGAGGTCTGCCACTGACTGAGCTCCTACCACATTATTTTCCTCATAAAAATCAACTAATTTGGGAATCATCATGGATTTCTACTTTTCTGTGTTCCCACTCCATGATTAGCCTATACTTTATGATAAACTAAATTGAAAGCTTTGTGGTAATAAAAGAAAGGTGTTGGTACAAACATTGAAGAATTTAGTTTGTGGCTTGTATAACATGCAGTGATCACTCTGGGTTTGAGTTCATTCATGGCTCAGGCACCTAAGTAAATGTGTACATAGTATGTGTGTTAAGACCAATGTCTATACCTTCCAGAATGCTGTTTAATAAAACTATTATTATATGCAGAACTAAGGGCTATTTAGGTACTGTGGAGGTGAAGACAATTTTAGCAATTTAAGCTTTTCTGGGCTCTTAGACGAATCTTTCCAAGTCAGATCATGGTAGCTAACTTGCAAAGACTGCCTGCTTTCACTATAGGCAGTCAGACTTCCAATTAAAGCAGGATTAGCGAAAGTAAGCTTTTGGGTTGGATAACTGTTTGCACAGTTTTAGAGAATACAGGTGATTACCAAAGCCTTCACTTGTTAAGGCACTGCTTTGACAACAGATGAGAATGTGAATAGGAGTGATGAAATGTAGTGTCAAAGACTTATTTACAATAAAAACAGAAAGCAGTTGATGATTTATGTCATTTATGTTCAAAAATGGATTGAAATTCTGGAAAACAATACACACTTGTTACCACATTTACAAGAACTCTCTGAAGCACTTAACAGGTATATTTGGTTTAGAAAGGCTTTACTGCTTCTGATCTAGAGCCAGAAGTACTGAATTTTATTATGTATGTCAATCCTATTGTGGGTTTTTTTGAAGCAGGATTATGCTTATTGAACCTTCGAGGTGAAAGCTTTAATTGTACATTCTTAAAATGTTATGTCTACTTTTAGGCGGGAGATGAAGTGTATGCAGCGTTCTTTTACTGTTTTTCTGAAGCTTTATCATTTCTGTGGGGGTGTTAGATCCCAGGTGGGAGATAAAAATGTGACTCCTAGCAGCATTTCTACCTATAGAAAAGTTAAAAATACTTACATGTGGTTCTCTAATTTTTATGAATGTAAAAGCCTTTTGGATACAGGCCTCTGTACTGTGGAAGTTTTAATTTTAGTATTTGGACCAGCGTCATTTGTCTTCATTATAACTAGTTTGCATTTACTGTTAATTTTTAAATTATTTTTTTACATGGAGTTTTCTCATCATTTGACCTTTGACATAGTCTTCAGGTAAAATCTGTTGTTTTCATTGCTTGTAAGCATTCACTGAACATCTATTTTTGAACTTAGAAATATTTTAGCCACAAAGAATCGTAATATTCTTGATTTTAAAGTTTTTGGCAGTTTTTCTTAGGAACAAAGGGGCTTCTAAACCACTATGACACATACGAAAGAAAAGCAGTGCTTTTGGTGGCAGCCTCCTCTTCAACTTCATGGACAATTCTGAGATCCTCAAAAGCATAAAAGATATCGTGGTAGAACAACTATTCCTGTAACAACAACAACAAGGCTTCACTGTGCAGGTGGTGTGTCCCTCTAATACAGTGATACTGTTTTCAGGACCCAACATTGCAAAGTGTAATTGTACCAGCTAGATTGGCATTGGATCCTGGTTTCTAATTCATGGCATAACATTGACATGAAAATCATGTTCCTCAGTTTCAGCAACAAGATTTTGTGCTGGCTGCAACCACTGAGAACATCCCATGTGCTTTCTTCAGCATGCAACAGAGCTTGGGTGTTTCTAAACCTCATTCTAGAGCAAAGGCTGATATTGAGATCAATCAGATTTCACTACGTATCAGTAAAAGATACCTGGAAAGGTATGATCTAGTTCAGATAGAACTTGGAAATGAGCCCAGAATGGTGACCTTCTGTTTTCTCACACAACAGAAAAGATCAGAACAGGACTTTTCAGGTTCTGTTTCATGCTTAGGACTTGATCAGAGAAAAAAGGCCTTTCCTAAGAGGAACTGGAAATTCGGTTGTCTTAACAGTGGAAGCAGCTGCTGCTCCAAATCAATAAGGAAGGTGGGAAACCTATTACTACTACTCTTGATCAAGACCCCAATGAAAGGATGCCTACTAAGAATGGAGCAAGGCCCCTCGGTAAGCTTTGAGAAGGCAGCAGTATTAATGTATATAGAAATTCAAGGAAAAGATACATTGTAAGTGAATGCTTTGTATCTTCATAGCCCATGTACTTTCATAGCCTAGCGATGCCAAAGTCTAACTTCAGAGACTTGACAAGGCAAAGTACAGTTGCGTGGACTTAGGTATTTTCAGGCCTTTCCATAAAAAATACCATCAGGAGGAACCTTCACAACATTGGTGTGTATTGCTACATTGCTTCTCAAAAAACTGTGGGACTTGATCCTGGAATTTGTGGAAAATAAACCTCAGCACCAATGCTGTTCCTTTGAGATTTCCATTGTTTAAGTAGAAATGTCAAATCTGGACTCAGGTTATTGAGATTTGGTTTGTTATCAAAATCATAAATACATTTATATCAGCATTTGTATCCAGTTATCATGGGGTTTACTCATCTTTGACAAATAGACTCCAGTTTGGAATGATTCCTACCATTTCCATGATCTCTTTAATCAAAGAGATTGCTTACTGCAATATTGTTTTAAGATATAAATGTTGATGTGCTTCTCCTAAGTCAAGATCAATGCTCAAAATAATAAAGATGCAATCATCGACACCTCACATATGTAGTCTGTACTACTGCACTAAATACACAGAAAATCTATGCCTCATTAAAAAAAAAAAAAAAGCCAGCTGCTCTCCTTCTGGGCTGCGCGGGACCTACTGTTGCTCCTGATTGAAGTCCATGGCAAACCTTCCATTAAATGTAATTGCACTGGGCTTTGTTTCTATCTGTAGGAGTACAGTCAGTCTATGTCACTGAAAACAGTAACCACACTAAGCTCTACTTTCCTAGGTAAACAAAGTGCAAAGTAAGCAGCATAAAGCCACCCACCTAAGAGGCCCATGTTTCCAATAGCAGCCCAATTCATTAAACAGGCATGGGGACTTAGTCATTCTTTGCCTGATTAAGGGCATTTGGTTTATTGGGTTTTCTTTTCTGTGGACAACTTCATAGTTTTGGGGTTTTTTTCAAAGCTGTGCTTTCATGTTCTTATTGTTCAGCAACTGCCATCTTTTTTACCCCTTTATTGAATAGCTCACCTAGGGGGAACAGCTTTTCTTTTACATTTTCCCTCAGGCTGAAATGAAAGTAAGGGCATTATGAATGTGTGTCGTTCAGCACCTACAATAGCAAGTAATAGTTCTTGGAATTATCTCTGAAATGGCAATGTGTACTCACTTGCAACTTGGAAATGAAAACATCCCAGTTTTTTGCCTCATTGTTGGACGGAATCAGCCTTGCAGGATAGAGATTGCTTGTTCCCACCAGCTGACAATGAAATGAATACTCTGCAGGAGCAGAGATGACAGAAACATTAAATTTAGCAAACTTTTCTCCATCTTGTACAATCTCAACTGAATCTAAAGTGGACCAATTTCTAGCTGAGCCTCCATAGAACTTGTTGGTCATTAAAAACCTAGAAAGACAACAGAGGGGAAAAAAAGTCAAATGACAGAAGGAAAAAGTTAATATTAATTTAATAAATTACTGGTGGTACATAAATGTTCACCATTGCTAGCTGCAAACATCACAGTTGGTATCTTAGCTTGGCCTCCCATGTCATTAGGATTGTTCATAAGTGAAGAGACTATGTGAATATGTTTTTACTACTTCTCAGAGTTTCATCTCACAAGCACAGCTTTCCTTCCATAGCTGTGGCAGGCAAGAAGCAAATGCAATTTCATTCTTCGAGGGCCTCTGCCAGTGCAGTATTTCATTAGTTACCATCAGCTTATAATCAGTGGAGCAGAACCTGAGAGACTGTCAGCAGGCCTGCAGTGGCTCTCAATAAACATTTTACGGGATTCTTTGAAAATTGCTTTTATGATAGATACAGGCATGGTAACCCTTCTGATTTATCATTGCAATTCTTCCTTGGCTCAGATGCCTAAATGGCAATTTCCTTTGCAAATGTCTGAATTTGCAGTAGAAGACAGAGTTTTCTCTCACTGGAGGGTGGGGAGGGGTCGTCAGCCCTAGTTTCCCAATTTGTAGTGGGTTAGGCACAAATAAATATTTTCTCATTTTGAGAAGGTTTGTGTATGTGCAGTATTGCAGCAGTTTCCAGTAGTTTATAACGACGGGTTTTACATATATGTTACTACCACTGCAGTCTAAACACCTCCCAAATGTTCTGAAACAGAAATAATTGAGAACATCCAGAAGTACATCCTCATCCTTTACAGATCAGGACTAAGTCCTAGTCTTTACTGCTTTTTACCCAGTTAACTTGAATACCTGAAAGTATCTCATAAGGAAATTATAAACTTTTCTCCTTATCGTATGTTGCTTATTACTTTAACCCTACTTGATCTATGTAAGTATTGTTCTATATAGTTTGCTGAAGATTTTTTTTTGCTTATTGATAACCACAAAGAATTTAGAAGAGGAATCTTTTTAGCAGTAAGTGAGACTTGCTACAAAAGAAAATATTCTAATATGTCTATCCACAATGAGTAACAATGTATGTGGATTTTAAAATTTGGGGTATTACTTAAATGCAATAATAACAGGTTTGAAAAATAAGCAGTCATCTATAAATATGGCACAAAATAGAATATTTTATGTTCTATAAGGTGTACATATATAGAGAGAGAAAATACACTCTGGTGTAGAATATTGCTTGTTTGTTCAAATCAGTTGCTTTCAGTAGCTTGTCATCCACAAAACATAGAGTCTAAACTCAACACAAACAATGCTCCTTAGGAGTAACACACAAAATTTGACAGGTTAGGTTACTACAGTAATTGAGCCTTTTTTTTCCTTAATACTCTGTAGCTTTTGATTCATATAACTTCATAATCCTCAAGACTTTCAAAATGATCAGATGGAATCTTAGAACTAAAAGTGTCACTCAGGTGAGAAAAGGATGTTTTGTCTCCTGGCATTCCTTACGTTTTGAGCCTAAACAGTTCTTTCCATACAACATTCAGCTGCAAGCATCAGTGAAAAAGAAAAAAACATTTGAGTTTCACCTAGTACACATTCACAAATATTTATGGAAATATTCTATTGTTATAGTGATAAAGTTACAAAATTAATACATGTATTAGCCTAGATAATAATTGCTAAAAGAAAGGAATCTTTTCCTGGTATACAGCACAATCTGAACACAATTTCCATCGTGTCTCAGTAGCAATGCTATAGGCACTAGCTGAAGGCCAGTTATAAGCACAGAGAAGTTTACTTAAATGGTTGTGCCAACCACAGATGCTGGGTGTGCTTCGTCCTTTTGCTGAGAAGATAAGAAAAGTGGTCAACAAGGAAATTCTTTGGAGATTTACCATATGAACAAACAAGTTTTATAAGGCTATGTATGTGAGTGCAGTCTAAATTGGCCTCCAAGGGAACGCTGTCTCTTCACATTACACCAAAGACTAAGATTTTATGTTACTTACAGATTTATGAGAATTAAGATTCTAATTAGTGAACTAGTTGAGCATTGTTAACTTAATAATACAGGCTTTTATCTTTAGCATTTTTCCAAACAACTGATAGTGAATAGCCTCCAACAGGCATGCTCTTAACTGGTAACTGATACAACTATAATTCATTAAATTACAAAAAAGACATTCAAACAATAAAAATCAATACAGTTACTTCATTTAGTTTAATATTTTCTCAGATGAGTAGATAGCAAATAGAATGAGCACAATACAGCAAATGAATGACAAAGGGAGGAGATATAAGAAAGATTTTATCTGTAGAACTGAAAGTACCTTGGCTTCTATAGGAAACGCTGTGTTTTTATTAAACATCAGAGCCAATACAGGAAGCAAACTTTCACACAGACAGTATGTACTTTATGTATTGTGGCACAAACAATTCCTGGTCATAGGCCAGATTCCCTTTGTGCCAGATAACCATATGAACTCTAAATACTACCACCTGTTACGGATCTCCATCTCATTTCTGAAAAGGAAGCTAGCTGGAATTACTACTGTTTCAAAGATTCAGAGAGAAACACAACTGTTAGGTAAAAGACTTTAAAAAGTTGTTTTGGGGTCAATTCTATTCTGTACGTGCCATAAGCAACAGTAACAGTCAAGTACTTATCAATTTAAGTGGGGAAAATACTAGTGCTCTGCACTTGCATCCACTTCGACACCTTTTCCCAGAGAAGGTGCTTCAACAGCTGGATGTCATCAGCTGCTGAGAGAGCTGAGATGATGCTTCTTCCAGCAAAAACTACTGCCCACTGCTCCTACCCCTGCTGCAGCAGTAGTTCACTTTTCTAAAACTAGCACAACCAGAAACAGTCTACAGCCACCCCGTAACAGCTCACGTCTCAGCGGCAAGCGCAGGAGGACGAATGGGACTGCTGCTCTTGCTAGAGAGAGGGAGAGGGAGATGGCAGCCGTTTGCATAGGATGAAGCAGCTATTGCAGCGGCTGGGAGGCGGTGGGGTATGACTAGCTGCTCAGCACGAGGTGGTAGACTCGCGGTGGTAAGGGCAGGCTCTGGATCCAGCTCACGCTGCTGAAATTGAAGCCTCTTTTATTGACGAAGAAATTGAGCTATTTGAATGTGGTCCTCTCTGGTGTCACTTTCTGTCTTCAAGGGATGTTCTCCTACAACTAAGTAAATGGCCTTTACAGAGGGAAAAAATGCAGTCACGGCTCTAAGCTCTGTTCCTTCCCACCTCTTTGCCCTGCTTGTGTCCTGTTTATTGAGGCAGACTGTAACCTTACCAAGGAGTCATCTTGAACAAGAAATGTAATCAAAGTAAACCAGAAGGGGAAAACAGAGGTTGTAATGTATCTCTGTGAGTTTTAGAAGCTCTTGACAATAGACATGCTGGGATAAACAAGGTGAATAAAGTGTTCCTGAATCATGAAAAGATCAAAGGATTGTTCTGGTTCTGTTGAGTGTGTCATATTACTTGCGTTATATGCCATGCAATATTGTATTATGGTAGCTAATAGAGGCCTAAATGACACAATTGTCTCTTAAATCGAGAGATAATCCAATAGAAAACAGCACAAATAACGAGGTGTGTCTTTAGCAGGAAGTTTTCTTTATAAAGGCTTCTGAGGTGGTGTGGGCTGATGCCAGCCAGCAGCCAAGCACCCATGTAGCTGTTTGCTCACTCCCTGTCCCCAACAGGACAGGGGGGGAGAATAGAAAGAGCAAAAATGCGGAAACTTGTGAGTCAAGACAAAGACAGCTTAACAAGTGAAGGAAAGAGGAAAAAAAAGCGATACAGAAGCAATCACTCTCTACCTCCCACAAGCAGGCCAACGCACAGTGAATGCCCAGGCAATGACTACCCTGGAAGCCACCCCCCACCTTCTTCCTCTCTTCCATTTTTTATTGCTAGGCACCTGCGTCACACATAAAAATTAATCAGTTTAGGCATTTTGTGTCTAAATACCCTGAGGGCCTATTAAAAACCTGGATCACACCCAGCCCAATGGAATAAATCAAATTCTCCTGCAAAACACAGCCAGCCTATGCTACTTTAATTACTTGCTGGGCATGACAGCGGTCAGGACTTCACCTACTCTCTTTTCAAGTCCTCACCTATTGTGGAGCCTGAGTTTCTTATCCCAGCTTCAAGGGCTGTTTATGCATTTTGGTATTTAGTTATAATGTATTCAAGTAGAAGCACAAGTCAAGAGAAACTTTGTGAGTATTTCTGCCTTTACTACAACAGGCTCAAAGGATGTAAAAAAATATTCCAGAATAAGAGAGAAAACATGAACCATTCACCTTTTGTACTGATGTTCTCCTTTAATTTACAGGCAGTCTGTCTGCAGACTTACTTCAAATTTCTTCTCTTCAGATGCACCTCAGATTCATGACCACATTAAAGTTTTCTTCCAATAATTAATTAAAATTATAAGATTTTAACAAACAAATGACTAAACATAAACCTGAATAATCCTCATTAAGTCCATATGCGTGCACTAAGATCACATTTGATCTTCTTATGCCTGCTGCAGCAATCAAAATCTAAGATAAATGTTTCAACTGCCGAAGTATTTTGTTTCTATAGTGGCATCCTAAGGTTTGCCATTTACTGGTGTATAGTTGAGCAAAACCTGTTGACTGCTTTAAAGAAAACAACCTTTCTAAGGTCTATCAATTAACTTGGTAGCTAGTTTTGCAGCACAGCGTCATGCTCCATAGGATTTTCAAGTGCTTTATGATTCATATTATTTCCTTGGAACTGTAACTTTACTAGAAAGCATGGTATTATGCTGAGGATGGTCACATTCAGGACAAATGTAGGAAGCAACCAGATTCATTCATACAGAAAGAGATTACAGGAGAGCAGCTAAGACCTGCACTAGTATGAGCAAAGGTGCAGAATAAGAATCCAGGACACTGGTTTGGTGGGTCTGTCTGTACAAGAGTGAGACAGGAGCAGCAGAGAGTAGACAGAAGCAGCAGGGCAGCACCAGAGAAAGTGATATTTTGTGACTTGGAGTCAAAGTAAAGACACAGCTTGGGCAGAGTCTTGGTTTGACAACAGTATTTTTGGAATGGGATCCAAGGAAAATGTTTCCTTAATTCCCCGTGGTTTTCAGGGAAATCCATGTCCCTTTGATAATTTACAGTACTGAAACCAAGAAATGCTTGAGTCCACCACCAAGGACGAGTCTCAAGGATCCTATACAGAACTAACTACAATAGTCAAAAAAGTAAAAATAATATACTAACAGCAACCTTATCTGTACATTATGTTCTTTCACAAAGCTCTAGATGCTTGGTGGGGAGGGGAGATATTAAATAACAAAGCATGTTTGGTTTTTTGCCACCTATCATGGTCTCTGATGATGACTGCAAGTGTCTCTAGGCATGCCAAATACAACTCCAAACACATCACTGACTCACTTCAGCACAAGTCCTTCTAGGGGTCCTTTAACCTAAATGTAGAATGTCCTTCTATCTCAGTGTAAATAACGGTATTTATTCATTTGTGCTTATCATCTTGGTGCCACGTGCCTCTTTTACTCTCCCACCAAAATGTTGCCCAAGCTCTGATTGTCTCCTACATTTAAACTTTCTCTCTTTGGTTTCCCTGGATTTCAATTTCCCTTATTCAAGATGTCAAAAGCATTTTAGATGGCAAAAGTCATTTGTCCTCCTGCTGCCCAAGCACACATCCAGTTCATCCCCTGATATATGCAAATTTAATTTGGTGCAAGTTCCCTGGCCCAAGCCCTTCCCAAAGAAATTTAAGCAATTAACTGAGGTACCTAAATGAAAAGAGCAGGCCACATTATCATTGCCAGAGCTCAAGAAAATAATTTCAACTGCTGTTCCTGCTGCTGAGGAAAGAACAGAGGTTTGTGGACCAGCAGCTGTATGGCAGTCCTCAAACAGTAGCAGAAGCTTTCCCAATCCCTAGAATCCACTAGTGAGAGCAACCACTGCAAGTTCTCCCTTTGACTTTTCATCCCAAGCCTTCCCATTCCCTAACTTTTCTTCTCTTTTCTCATGGTAGGAGAAATGTGGTCTTGTCACCATCCATGGAGCAGAAAAATTATGAATTTTTGTACCCGTCATTAGCCACAAGCTAGCTCTGACACGGTACACTGGTAATCACATGAGGACTAAATACAACCCTGGCCATGCAAGTAGACTTCAGCCCCTAGAATTGTTTACAAATCACAGTCAGATTTCCCTGAGGCAGGATCGTGGTCTGATCCTATTAGCAAAACAGGATATTGCATATACCAGTACCTTGCAGTATGGTTGTTTGCCTACACCACTTTTTCAAAACTTTACCTGAGCATATTAATATATTCTCTGTATAAAGACTCTATTATTGCTCTCCTGCATAGTAACTCCTCAGAATAGAAAGCAATTCATAATTTCAAAAACATTTTTACTTAACTCCTCCTCTTTTTTTTGCTCCTAATTTACAAATAGGCTTTGTACATCAGAAAGATCTATTTAAAAATAAATCATAAGTTACCTTATCTCTAGGCTGCTGATTCCATTCACTGGCTTTGTGTATTTTAATGACAGTCTAAGAATAAGAAACACATTTTTAATGTTAGAGTAGTCAGCTTTAATTAGATCATTGTGACATTTCAATCGGAGGGAATATTCTAAATCAATAGGCAATTACAAAAGTCATATAGCAAAGGTTCAGTACACAGAATAATATGACAAAATATTTCTAGAGGTTTTTTTTACCCAAGAGCAGGTGCTTCAAAGTAAAGGAAAACAGAGATCATGTTTCATTAATATACTTCCAGCTGAATTACTACCTAGTAACTGGCAATACTCCCCTTGAAGGGAGTTTTACAATGAAATGATGATCTCATTAATGCCAGTGGAGACTTCTGTGATTACGAGATTGGGCACAGAGAAACCTGTTTGGACCAAATATAAACAAAAAAGGAAGTAAGGAACGTAAGAGGAAAAAAAATTGTGACAATAAGAGCTTGCATCTGAACAATTTTTTGTGGTCTTGACTCGTTCTTTTTCTTCTAGGAATATCCAATTTAGTATTTTTTATTTTGGATGCTTTAGAAGAAGAAAATTAAATTAGTATTAACTTGACATTGCACCATTTCTGATTAGTTTTCAGAATCACATGTATTATGATATGAAATTTCTTGTGCTACTCACGTTGTGTTGATGTCTGAGCACTCAGAGGAAGAAATATCCACATTCTGCATTACAAATGTTGCATTTGTCAGATCTATAAGAACGGAACTGTTGGCTTTGAGGCTGAAATTACTAGCGTAAAAAAGGATGCATATATCTTTTCCAGCAGTCACATTCAGAGGAGGATATGATAAACTGTCTTCTTCCTCAGTGGCCATTAATTGTCGTCTTAATTCCCCCACCACATCAGTTCTTCTAGAAATCTGGAATAACAGCACATTAACAATTCATATCCTTTGCAAGAGATAATATCAGCTGAACACAGACCTTCACCATTCTGTACCATGAGCACCCATCCTTCTTAAATCCTCAGTCAACCTCAATAGTTATTATTGTCTATTTAATTGGCAGTATGGAGGCTAATGTGGTGGTGTTAGCCTAGGTTCCCATGGTCAGGTGTCCACATGTGAAAACAGGCGCTACTGATATTAGGCAAATGAACATAAACCCATGCTGTTAATGCTGCCTTAAAATAGTAGTATGCATTAGTGCTAACAGGTAAAAGAATTTATTTCTTTTTTACAGAAGAATATACTGAAAGAAATTAACTTTTTTTTCTGCAATAAAATCACAAGAAAACTTCAACTTGCCAGTTCAGTGATCACCCCCATTAGTAACAATAACAGGTTTTGCACTCTTCATTTTAACAGGTGTGAAAGCAAGCTACTTAACTACAGCAGTGTTATATTTAGACTCTTCTGATGGCTTCTGGAAAAAGAAGATCTATGCTCATTTGGCCGATGTGGTGAACTCCTACAAGAGACTTCACTGCATATAGACATTGGCTTTTAGGAAGTTTCCAGGAATTCCCTCTAATAGGTAATGCTTTTTTACAAATGTGCCCAGGGCATCCTTGGTAAAACAGCCCCTCTGATATCAATGGTAAAAGCTAGCCGACCTTATCAGATGGTAACTTAATCCTGTTGTTCATATCTTACTCTTCACTTCTTACTCTGTTCATACCTGGGCTAGTCCATCTATTTTTAAGACCCATGTCAGCTTTACAACTTTGTATTCTACAAGTGGCCTCTGCCCTTGGATAACTTTGGGATACGAGAAATGAGAGGCATCACAGGGGTTACCAGAACTATAATTATGTGGAGCTATTGCCTGGAACCACTTTTAATGGGTTTAAAGACAGGCAAGGACCATTTTCCAGTCTGGAACAGAGGCTATAATATTGCTTTATAACCTGCCTGTGGAGAGGAGCCCCAGAAGATTTTGTCACCTTAACCGCTGCTCTCTAAACGCTATGGGCCATCTGTTATTTACAATGCATCTTTGCGGATACCTCATTCTATGAACAAAGCAGAATGGGCTGAGTTAAAAACCTTTGACTAAACACTCAAATGAAGATTGCAATCTTCCTCTCCCATACATGCATACTTTATGAATTTCTTTTTAATTCAGAGTAGTGCCTTTTCAAATTCATCAGAACATGCATTATTTTAAATGAATACCATTTTCTTTAAAAGAAGAGTGTACAACAAAAGAAAATATTCAACTTTTGATATAAAACTTTTAATCTTCCCTTAGGCTCTCCTGAAATGTAATCATTTTATTTCAAACTGAGAGGAAGAGCTGAAGTCTAAATTATATCCTGTCTAACAATTGACTTCACTATGTGGGCCCCGTGTATCATCTAAAGAGGGCTTTAAAAACCACCTGCTAATAGCTGAACACAATGCTACATTGGAGACTGTGATTGGGCTAACCTGGGGGATTAGGTTTAAGTTTCTTAAAATAAAAAGCAAGCTATTAGAATATAATCACGAGACTACAGCTTTATTTCTGTTACTCTGCTGCCAGTACTTTGTCATGAAGCTCTCACATAAAGATTCCCTTTCGACTCTGAAAAAGCATATAAAACGACAGAGCATTTGCCTGTGAAGAAGGGGCGTCAGGGACTAAGAAATCCACTAGTTTCCCATGATTAAACCTGTTTTAACAAATTTACCCATGCTGGAGAAAGGAGGCAACACAGCTTGCCAGAAACATTTCTAAAAGTGGGCTTTGGTTTGGTCACATTTGCGGCTGAAAATACAGGTGGTCATGGACTGTGCAGCCCAAAGACTCTTTACTTGCACAGCTATAGGCAGGCAGACTGACTACACTAAATGGGAACCTGAAAGTATCAGCTCCTGCAGAACTGTCCCCCCAGACACTTACCAGCCTGTATATTCATCCCTTCCGCCTGGAGATGCATTTCTCTAAGTTACCTGTGGGTGAGGTAATTTAGCACATCTGAAATCAGAACACATTACCTCACAGAGATTCAAGAAAATTTAGTCTTGAGGCTGGAAGGAGGATCTCTGAAACACCCCGACCCGGGACCCACTGGAGACGGCAGTCGCTCCTTCCAGCTGACCTGCAGTGGGAGTGAGAGCTGCCCGGTACACCCCACCTCTCTGCTTCAGGCACACTTTCTCATTCTTTTGTTGCTGCACAAACATGAGCTTACTGAATTGAAATCATTCTCCCCGTGCCATATATTTCATGCTAAACTATAAATGACAAGATACTTCCTTGAGAAATGGATTATATTTACATGGAATTCTTGTAAATCAAATTAGATTATTTAGGAACAATCCATAGTGGCAGTGTTGTCAGTCATTAAACCATATTTTATTCTGTTGTTTAGTGTCCCCTTTGCCTTTACCTAATCTGAACCATGGGATGTGTGAGTCACTGTCTTGCTCCTCAGGGTTCCTCTGGATTTATCAACGACATATTTGATCTCAGATATGCAGTGAACAATCACAAGACCTGACTAAATAAGATACAGAAAATAAAGGCTGCCATTTACATTGTCCTAGACCAGAATTGCACACTGTAATTACCAACTGAACCTGCAATAGAAGTAGCCTGGACAAAATTCCTCCCTTTGATCTATTTTGCAAGCCTCCTAATTCAGAATCATCTCTCTTGGAAAGGAGAAAGACAGCTAATTTGGCAACATTTTGATGCACCAACATACTGATGTTTTTCAAAGCAAACAGACCTTACATCCAAAATTATTCATTTGTTTTGTTGTTGTTGCTGGGGTTTTGTTGGCTGTTCCAAAATAGAATAGCTAGAGACAAGAAAAAAAGATTTGGGGCCATTTTATACGTTTGAAATTACAAACAAATATAAATCGAATGGTTGCAAACACATATGAGAAAAATACAAAATACTAGGAAAATAAAATTTTCATTGGCTGAAATGATGAATGGTAATGAATCATAGAAACAGGCTACATTTCACACTAGTTTCAACGTGGGATTTGTGGGTTATCAGTTCAACAGATGGTTATGCTTTCTTTTCCAGTCTTGTACTTCTTGACTTTTTTATTGCTATGTTTAGGTGTGCACATCAAGAACAAGAAAACTGTCCTGGCGGTGCTTGTTACTCCTTTTCATTTCTAACAGTATGGGTCTATGACCACATCTTCCCTGTGGAGTTGTTGCTCTTATTGTAACAGCCAGAGGAAGGGGAAGGTCTTTCTGCACTTTCAAGGAGGGAGGCGAGGAGGAAGAAGGGTCCACTCCTTTTCTTTGTTTAGGTTGTATCTTAGCCTAGTTCCTGCCCCCAAACTGCACTGTGCACTACAGTGCGTTCTCTGTATATACCCTACTTAGATGACAAATGGTAATTTTTCCAAATTTAGTCATAACACGATTAAACCAGGTGTTGGAATCAGAAAACTACATAAAAATCTTAGCTTCTATTTTAAAAAAAAGTGCAGTATATGAACCAGATACTGCTTAATAGTATTAAACTTCACAAATGCAGAAAAGAGCTTGAAAATATTTAGGGCATGCAGGTATACACAAAAGCTCAAAATAAATACATTGTGAAATGGGAGGTCAAAGAATCCTTTTGGGTCACTTTTGATGGTCTGAATCATGAGGTGTAACGTCTGAGGAAGGGAGGGCAGGCACCCCAACTGCTACTATAGCACCCAAAGACAAATACCTGCTATCTGAACTAGATTTTGGTTTTGGTAGCTTGAACTTCATCTACCCATAAAGTACCATCAGTAATTCTTTTCACAGGATACCAGGTTGACTGTATGCTTGCATTTTCTCAATTCGCTTTAACAGGGATCTTTACAAATTTTTTTTTGCAAGATGTAATTTAAAAAACAATGCTAGGAGGCTGCCATGTGCTGAGTGCAGGGGTGCTGCTCCCCGCAGAATGGCAGATCATGCTGCTTGCTGGGGTTTGACTGTGGCACATCAGAAGCCACTCAGCATTCACATCCTAGCCAAGTATCAGCGTACTTCAAATCCTTTTTCTGAAATTACCATTTCAGTTTCCTTCCCACGCAAACAGGTCAGTTTTCCTCCATGTTTTCTAACTGACGTAGCATCATGGCCTCACTACGGACAGCATCACCACCACCCCTGCTAATACCTCAGTTTGTCTGAAAGATACTGTACCACAAATCTGTGATGCAGGCAATGGCTGTTTGTATCTCACTGCTGAAGGTCAAAAATTTGAAAGGCAAACATTAGAATTTGGCATAGCCACAAAGATGTTCTTTGCAGTGTCAAATTTATAGAATCACATGTATAGCAAGCAGAAAGAATGTATTTGATTACACTTATTTCATTCATCTGTCAGTGCAAGACTGTAGCATAACAGTGCTTTGAGCTGTCAAAATCTAGAACATTAAGCAAAGAGTTACTAATTATCTCTATTTTTGAGAGTTTGAACTGTTTACATTTTTATGATTTCCAATGTTTTGTGGGTTTCGGTTTTTCTTCCCCTCTAGGCTATCTTAAAATATAATTTCAATTTTGGCCCTAGATGTGGTGAATCTTGCATTCCGTATAAACCTCACGCAGTCTCCCTCTGTTTTGAGGAGACAGGGTTTGTCCTGGCTTCATCGTCTGACACACCAGAGGGTCGTGCTGCCATCCAGAGGGACCACGACAAGCTGAAGAAATGGGCTGACAGGACCTCATGAAGTTCAACAAGGGGAAGTGCAAAGTCCTGCCCTTGGGGAGAAACAACCCCAGGCACCAGTACATGCTGGGGGCCAACTGGCTGGAAAGCAGCTTTGCAGAAAAGGACCTGGGGATCTTGGTGGACACTAAATTGAACATGAGCCAGCAATGTGGCAAAGGAAGCTAACGGTATCCTGGGTTGTGTTAGACAAAGTATTGCCAGCAGGTCAAAGGTGGGTGATCCTTCCCCTCTACTCAGCCCTGGTGAGGCTGCACCCAGAGTGCTGGGTCCAGTGCTGGGCTCCTCAGTACGAGACAGATGTGGACATACTGGAGAGAGTCCAACAAAGGGCCACAAGGATGAGGAAGGGTCTAGAGCATCTCTCCTGTGTGGAAAGGCTGAGAGAGCTGGGACTGTTTAGCCTGGAGAAGAGAAGGCTTAGGAGGGGGATCTCATGAATGCATATAATTACCAGAAGGGAGATTGTAAAGAAGATGGAGCCAGGCTCTTTTCAGTGGTGCCCAATGACAGGACCAGAGGCCATGGGCACAAGCTGAAACACAGTAGATTCCATCTGAACATCAGGAAACACTTTTTCTGTGTAAAGGTGACTGAGCACAGGCTCCCCAAAGAAGTTGTAGAGTCTCCATTCTGAGAGGTGTTCAAAATCCAGCTGGACATGGTACTGGGCAACTGGCTCTAAGTGGCTCTGCTTGTAGAGGGGGGTTAGACTAGATGACCTCCAGAGGTCACTTCTAATCTCAATTATTCTGTGATTCTGTGTGATTCTGTCCTAAATCATCTACACATCTAGACCTCAGCATGACCTGAGTAGGACGCAGGATGAGGAAACCTTCTTCATCACAATGGTCAAGGTCTCAATTCCTATTTTTCAAAAGATACAGAAGCTCAATCTTGTTAGGATGTATTTTCCTGCCTACTAAGTGAACTACACATATTTTATCTACTATTTTTTCCAAGTCCTATTGTTTGAATTAACTTACCAGTACAAAATGTGAACCATGAGAAACTGTCTGTCCATAACCTACAAAGCTATGAAATTAGGCATAGTGCTGAAAAAACCCACTGGTTCAGAGCAGCACAAAATTTCGAGTAAGTTTAAATTCAAATGCAAGCTTTGATGCGGCAACTACAGTCTTTTGTGCTCTGTTGCAAAGGATCTTACCCACCTGCAACTAATTTTGATTTGCATTCTTCTAAAACTGACAGAGACAAAATTTCTGCTCTGCTGCAACTGAACCCAGAGGATGTTTAAACTGTATTTTCCATCAGGAATGTTTGTAAGGTGACCTAGTTATACTCAAAATCCTCCAAACATTTCCAGTGGAGATGCTTAGCTCATCAGGAATTATCAGAAGCTCATTAGAATACACCTTTCTTGCTCATTTACTTATCTTGTTCAAGGTGGTAGGTTATCACAACTTAAGGCAGTTTTTCAAATTTGAAATTTCTGCTTATACTAAATCACCTGAATTTTATAACTTGCATATAATACAGTAAAACTTATGTATCTAAAGATTGCACAAATCCCAAGTAATTGGTGTTATCAGAACCAGAATTCAATTTCTGAAATTGTTCTTTCCTTCCACATTAATTCTCTTCAATGCAAACAGCATGAGTTAAAGCTACAATACAGCTTTCAAGGGAAACAAAGCAGGTAAAAATGTGCATTGAATAGATTCAGGAAAATTTAGAAACCTCGTTTAGAAAAATCAATTTTTGTATGTATGTATAAGCTGCAGTAAGTTGACTGGATTGTGAGAGCCAAGCCCTTACATTTTTTACTCAAACATATTTCCTGTCAACATTAATGAATTTTTTCCCAAGTAGAAACTTTAAATTGAGCAGAATCACCAGTTTATGTAGAAAAAGCAAGCAGGTATGTAATGTGCTTATCTTCAGTGAAAGACAAAATAGAAAATTTGTTCTAAGTTATAAGCAAAGAGAGAAACATGCTTTAAAATAAAGATAATCTAATTCAAAATCCATGTATAATTGAACTATGACAATACTTGGCATAAGTATGGACTTGGATACCTGCATTGCTCACATACATATGTGCATTCACACATACACATATATAGAAAGAGTAGAGTGGAAATATACTCAGAAGTGGAGAATTTCTCAGAAATCTCATTCTTTTCCCTGCTGACTGCATGGATCTACAGGTAGATCCAGATGGAGAATGCAGAACCGAGGGCATTTACAAGAAGACTGAGAGAAGAAGTTTAAAGTGGTCATACTTAAACGCACACACAAAGAAAAATGTTTTCAACACAGGATTAAGTTTGCATTGCTGAAACTGGAATGGACCCCTCACAAAAAATGGAAATTAAACTTCCAGAAAACAGTCTCCTTCTTAACACTATACTTTCTCCTTCTCCCTTCCACTTCAGCAGCTGGTAGGGAATCATTAGGCCACTGCTTGTTGTCATACTGAAGTGAATTCTATGCTATTTCACACGTTTGTAAAGCAACAGTAAGCTTAACCAAGACATCAGAATAAAATGTCAATAGCATGACATTTTGCCCAGAGGAATCCTTCACCTCTTTTTCCCTTATTAATATTCTGATAAAGCAGGGGGAAAAGACTGCACAGAAATGAGGTACATTATATCAATAGCAATCATTTATTAATAATGATTACTATCATTTTAGTGCCCTGCAGGATATTTGACCAAGCTTACTGGCTCACATTACTATCTGACGGCTCTCCTGTCCAACCATGCATACTTCTACCAGCAAGCCAAATGGCTCAGGGACCGTGACACTCGGCTCCTCCCCGGTGTTGTGCATCTCCCAGGGTTTTTCACAAAAGCAAGGCTGGGACACGAATGCTAAAGTCAAAATATAAGTCTCACTGTAAGAGATAATGATCTCACTGTAAAAGATAATGTTCTCTTTTATAATTGATAGTACTGTTATGGGTTGTGGAGAGTATCCAAGTCATGACCAAGCACTTGGAGATCTTCTGTTAGAAGGGACAATAAAACTGCAATATTTATTATACTGCTCAGTTCAGTGGCCTGCGTAAACACAATCTGCAGTGTCAGCTCCTATGTTTATGGCTAGATGTGTTTCTTCATAGGCCTGTCCTTTTGCAGCACTGAGGTGTATAAGAGATCTCTTGACTGTCATTTACAGAGAATGTGACTACTCTGTGCAACGGAATATGGTGCAGAGATAAGTGAGTTAGCAGGGACCATGCACGTGACAGAACCCAGAGCAGAGGAAGGTGCTGTGAGGCAGCACTTATGATTATCATTCTGCTTGAAAGACCTTAAAATGAGGCAAGGGATTTTTGCATGTATGGGACATACAAGCACAACCATAAATGCCACAGTAGTCCCAATTTTCTGAAGAAAATGATGATATTTCTGGTTATTTTCCCACTCCAACTTTTACCGGGTTTTGTACCAAACTTTTTCAGCTACCTTAAGGAAGAGCAGGAATTGGCCTATAAAAAAGATCTTGATTTTAGAAAGTAAAACAGAATATGTATAAGCTGGAGTAGCAGTGGAAGGAGCTGCTACACTTAATTCTCCACTTTAAATTTCACTTAAGACAAATAACCCCAATACAATTATTCCAATGAAAACAATGTCTTGGTCATCTACCAGAGTGTTAAAACTAATTTACATCCTTTTAGCTATTCAGATTTTTCAATCTAATATACAAAAGAAAAAAAAAATGTATTAAGAGCCATTGCTTTGTAAAACAGAATTAATCCTGAAAGGAATCTATCAGATACACCATTCAGGGAGTATTTGCTTATGCCAGTCTCCCCAGCTTTAACGTTACATTTTGTGCCCTGTTTCAGGCAATTCTGCCATAAAGATAAAAGAAGCTACAGATTTTACATAATTTTTACACTGCTAAGGGAAATACCCACTCCAACCGGGTTTTTTCCCCACTTTCTTATGTCCATATGTGGAATCCAAGTTGCCATGGGAGATGTGGAAAAGGATGAAGAGACTTTGCTGCAATAAGAGGAAACAGATATATGTAGGGAGGGTTGGACTGAGGTTAGGGTCTGGTGGGCTACCTAATTGAAAAATGCAGATAGGGGCCGAAATATGTTACTCATGGTGCTGGGAGAGTTGCCAGCACTGTTTGTCCCAGATGTAGGCTGGTCACAGGGAAATTAAAAATCTGAAGATCCATAAAAGTCTCCCTCCCTCCACTTAATATTTTGATGCTGCAGCACTTTGGAGGACTAATCTGCAAAACTGGGGAGCTTGTCTCCCTTTTTTTTCTAACTTGAAGAAAGAGGTGTGGACAGGACGATAGTATTACATGTTACACTTCAAATTTTTATTGATACTTCAAGGAAATTAATTTTTAACTTCAAAAAGTTACGCATCATTTTTACAATTCCTCAGGTCTGTCTGTAATAAATTACAGTTTAAATACCAGTATGTTTTTCAGATGGTCAGATTCTCCCTGTAAAAATACTGTGTTCAATGTGACAACGTTGTTCTTTGCTTTTGGCATCTCCATCTGTGTGTGACAACTCTTTTGGAGAAAACAGAGAAAGCCAGAACTTGCACTGCAGGAACTTGTAAGGGGAGTCTGGCTCTGTCTTTCCAGTTTCGCTGAATCAAAAGGCAAAGACCACTGATTCTAGCAAACTGGATCTCTCTGACAGGGAAGTTAAAACAAGCATTTTTTTCACAGAAAATCAATGAAAAGGTGCTTACCTTCTGCTCTGCTTTCTTGCACTCAGTATCCACCTAATTTTTCTGACAGTAATGTATGTAAGCTAGAAGGTACATATATAAAGAAACCCACATCAGAAAGTCTAGGCAAAGCTAATCATAGAAATAACATCCATGCTTTTTTGAAGGAGATTATCACGCTTTCTTTTCTCTTGATAAACCCTTTTTCCTCTTCCAAGTTTGTCTTCACACAAACTTTTCCACCAAAGCCTAGTTAACACTTCCAGTTAACAAATCTCTGCCAATGTCATCAATCTCAATTTCATAATTTCCTTCATCCCCTACCAGTCTCTAGCCCATCAACTAAAACAAAATGAGAGCAAAGCATGCAACCTTTGCCAGCAGTTAGGTGTAACTGCTACCTCTGTGGCTGGAAGTTACTGACCCTTGTCATGATGCTTTGATATCAGACTTTGGAAAACTGAACTTTAGAAGGTGAGGGGTATTAGAAAACAAAGACCAACTTCCTGCCGGCACTCCTGTGGGATTGCTTTAGCAGCTTGATGCTTATTGCTGTGCCTACACCATAGCCAAGCTTCAATGCCAGGTAACGGCAAGCCTGGGTGGGGATTTGGTTCAACCACCATCAGTTGCTCCTGCTGGCAGTTCAGATCCTGAGAAAACCTGTGGAGCAGTAGCAAGGAATATCGTTAGGGTCATAAGGAAATCATGTGTTGGGGAGGAGGAAGGAGCTTTCAACAGTGAGGAGGCAAAATGGGATCCAACATTCACCTTGCAATAGTTCTGCTTAATGTAAGGCAAGAAATCCTGTTATTCTGTTCCCGGATTTTGCAAGTGATTTGGCTGAAAGCCCCCGAAGCAGAGACATCTAGCTGTTAGAATACTTGGGTTTAACTTTCATACCGTAGTGCACTAAAATGTAGAATGGTACTTTTTATGATTCATTAAATATCTATCTGTGAAGTCGCTCAATCATTTGGGCTAAACCAGAAATCCCGTCACAGAACAGCAGCTGCAATGTTTCAATAAAATTGTAAACATTGCGGTTTTAGTAAAATGAAAAGGACAGAACAAGAACAAAGTATACCATGTAATATGAAATTTGATGTCAGGCACTACTTTATCCATGGCTTTTACAGCAGTACTTCCATTAACAAATTAAATAAGAGGCCTGTGGCATTTTGGCAGGAAAAGGATGAGTTTCTTGCCTTTTTTTTCTCTACCAGTGACACTAAGGACATATGTCATACGACAACCGAGTAACAGAGATTCCCATGTGAGGCTGAAGTGAGCTGGTAAGCCTACGTGGAACAGTACAGTACTGTGATACTAAGTTGGATCCCAGGAAGAAACAAAGACTTGTCAACTCATGCTGGGCAAATTTGCCTCCTCTCTTACAGCATCCCCAGCTAACAGTCCAGGGGTCAACTGGTGAGTCCCAGAGCCCTCCCACCATTGCCTTGGGTCTCCTGTAGTTTGGCTGGGGCTAACACAGGTGACTGCACAGGGGTCTGACTGTACGGGGCTATTTTCTCAAAAGACATTAGCACCACAAATTTTTATAATCAGTCAATTTTCTAATTAGGCAACTTTCTAAAAAGAAAGATACCATATATTAGGTGACTGAAATCCAATTCAAACTTGTCAGCTACAAGGAATGGGATAATATGGTCCTCAGAAAGAAAAAAAGACCTGTATTTCAATACACAAACGCTGCTGTAACAGTCTGTCAACATTTTATTAACACCCTGGCCTGGTTCATAGCTTTGTCTGCTAAAGCTCTAATGTGCAAACTTTGTTAATAGAGGCTTGCATGCAATTCCAGGTTCACAGATTTTTATGGAAAAGCCTATAGGATTTAATAAAAGTAACTTTTAGAGAGAACATTTCAATAGAACTATCCATCACTAAAGCAAGGATATATTTCTCTGTTAAAGTCATAAATACACTTGAAAATTACACAAAAAAAATTATCCTCTATCCTAATTTTAGAGTCATGTATGCTGTACTTATGAGTTTAATGGGTGCATATGCACAATGGCTATGTATGAATAATGATGGCCCCTCTTTTCTGTTTCAAATGGCAGAAAATCATTAGCTGATGGCTTTAAACAGTCTAATACTTCAGGGGATTGTAGGCAGGGTAAGACTTAGAAAGTAGAGAAAAACACAACCACTAGATGCATAAATATAGCAGGTCTAGAACTGCGCAACAAAATGTCTTCCTACCACAAAACACTGAATTTCTAAAATCGAAACATTCTGTGGCACTACATAAGTGAATGAATTGTTTTCTAAAATGAAAAGAAAGATAGAATATAATATGCCAGTTGAAACTAAAATGAAATAATCTAGGTTTCTTCTAACTAATCTTAACTGTGTTACAGATTGGATGCACGAAAACTTGGGGGTTTGTTATTCTCCCATCAGATCTCACACACTTCCAAGGATCAGGAATCTGCATGTTACCAATTACAGGCAAATTTTTATGTCATGTGTTGATAAAGTGCGTGTTTGTTCCTCTAACGTCTATTCCTTTAGCACAGACAACTGAGGCTGCAGTAGAAATCAAATGGTGCAGGTTGTAAATGCTTTTGCCAGTGCATGCGGCATCCCTGTGGTTGCACCAGCTGGTTCTTTTACCAGCTTTATTCATTTAATTTCCTACAATGGGAAGGAAGACAAAAAGTACTGCAGGTAGATGTTTAGGTCAAGGCTGCTCTGACCACGTGCGGGGGCTATGTAGCAACACAGCACTAAGCTCCTGGCTGTTCAACCCTAGGAACATGTTGGGAGGGGAGACATACGCTGGGATCCTATGAGTGGATGGGATCATTTCCCATTTCTAACCCTTTGCTTCCCCAAACTGGGAATGCATGTCTGCCTCTGGAAAAGATCATGCCTATGGGCTTTGGTACCTGGAGAAGGTGCTGAAGATACAAGTCTCTGTGCTCAGTGGCAGCAATGAATGGAGAAAGGATTCAAATTCCCCAGAGGCAGCATGCAGGTCCTTAATCACAGGCATCTTGAGAATCCCGTTTCACTAACTGAAAGTAGGAAAAACTGCACCAAGTTGGGGTGCTACCTACTGGTTTTCCAGCTGACACAATCACTTTTTGTTATGTTGTTCTGGTTGCCAGTAGAACAATGATTTATGTGCAGCGATCATGTTTTTTGATGTGGCAATTATTTTCATTTTCAAAAGTGGCAATTCTACAGCAACCCGATACGTGAGCACGAGGAGGAATGTCTGGGAGTTTCCTTTAGTGGAGCTTTGTTTAGCCTGTTGGCTGCCTCTTCTGGCTCATGGCCTTTAGTTAAATAAGTTACATATTACCTTTCACATTCCTGTCCCAGAGAAATGCTATGCCAATATCCCAACCTTCCACTGCCAAGACACAAGACCAGCTGAACTGTGTGAGACCAAAGGTCCACCTAGCTCACTGCCAGTGCTACTGATAGTAACTGGCAGCTAAAAATAAGAAAAGGGTAAATACAAACAATACTTGTCCCAGGACACCCTCCTTGATTTCTGTAATCTTTGGGTTAGAAACCTTCAGAGCTGAAGGTTGCATTCAGACGAACACATGTAATAGGATCTACCTTCCATCCCTTCTTCCTATCTTTCTTTCATCAGTTCACCAAATCACTGAAATCCATGCACTTTTGCCACCCAAAAATCGTTAATTTTGTTTCTTTAAAGGAATTTAGTGCTCCTGAATTCCTATGTTATGGTCTGTGAGCGGTGATAATCATGAATGCTGGCCAGAGACAGTGAATAATTGTTTCCTGTTTAGCCTGTTCATGTTATTGGTGTTTTTATTTATTTTTTACCTCTTGAATTGCCAATTTTCCTAGCTAAAATATTTTCATCTTGTAGTTCTGCTGTATGCCTTTGGAGCTGGGGTGGCCAGAATCACACACGCTATTCCACTGGCTGACTTGCACCCACCAAGGACTTACTGAATTAATTGACGCTTGCTACTTTGCCCTCCTCCTTTCCAAATGACTGGTAACACTGTGCACTATCCATCCCACTGCTGACTGCTGGGATGTTCCAAGAGATCTACCCACATTTGCACCATAATCTCTCTTCTGAGAAATAGCATCCACTCACCACAGTGTAATATGTCTATTTAAGGTTTTCCTTATGTGTGTTACTTTCCTTCATACTGGATTTCATCTGTCATTTTATCACCCAGTAATGCAGTGCTGTGAGTGGTTTCTCCAACTTGTCAGAGTATCAGCAAACTCTGGCACCTTTGGATTTCAGCCCCCTTTCCATACTAACGCTGACTCTGTTGAACAGCACAGGTATCAACATCAGTCCACAGGGAATTCCACTGGTAATTACTCTCCACTGTAAATGCCGATCCTTTGGTTTTATCCTTTTTTCCTACCCTTATTTTTTTTATTTCTGTCCCAAAATAATTTTACTTTTTTACCTTTCTTACTGTAGCAACTGGATCACTTTTACTTATGTATTTTATGGCTCTCAAAGAACACCAAATCCATACTGTATTTTCTTCATATATGCACATATTTATTACTTTAGTTTCAACCAATTTTGTCAGTACAGAACATATGTTTCCTGGCTGTATTTGTTCAGAGATATGGAGCCTCTTTTTAAACCCCATGTCACACTTGCCACTTCCCGCTCCTCTGGGATTAAGGCCAAACTAATTTATAATTTTTATATATACATATATTATATAAATTATAATTTATAAATTATACATTAGAAATCTTGGCAATTTATAGTCTTGTAGATTCTTTTTTTATTTTATTTAAAACTTAGGTGAAAATTATCTGACCCTGGTAATATGATACTACTAATTTGATTGATTTATTCTGAAATCTCTTCTACTACCACATCAGTAACAGCAAAAGTTTTTGAGTCTTGATGATTACTGGAAAAAAGTCTTTGAAGTGAGAACTTCTTTGTGTTCCACCACAGAGATTATCAACAAACAGGCTCATTTGGCTTTGTGTTGTCACTCATTTTTCTGAGTTGTTCTTCGTCTTTCAAAAATGCTTTTTGACGTATAGTTTGAGCTTTTAATACATTGCATTTAAACAGTTTGAATACTATCTATAGACAGAGTCAGTCAACATAATTACAGGACTTTACCAGGCAATTCACCAAATCACAGATATATGGATCATTTCAGGTTTAAGATTAAATCTTTAGGTTAAATCATGTCACTTGGATGCTGTGTTTCGCCTCAGTCTTCAAAGACTCTATTCCTAGAGTAGGACTCTATAATTCCTAGAATATAACATGCCTACCAACATGCCATATCAATATGCTTGTTTACAGTTACACATTCTATTTATTCTACCCTATTTTAGCCTTAAACCTTTATTTTGATCTAAATTATTATGTTTATGACCTCTGCCTATATATTTTTGAGAATATTCTTTGCAATTTTTATGCCTGCATTTTACCAATTTCTGTTTTTTTCCTAAGACAGAATTCACCCTCCCCTGTACCCTTCTTTACCATCCCTCCCCCACTCAAATTTTCCTGGTCCTTGGCTTTAAATGCCCTGACCACTTTTTAGTTTGGTGTATACAGAACACCTGTATAGGCTTCATCTATGCCTTAAAATGTTAGTTAGCAACTGAAAATAAAAAAATTGTTCTGATCAGATAAGAATAATAGTTTAGTTCTATGCTGTCCTTCATTTCCCAGTTAAGTCAATAAGAATACATATTTAAAAACATAAATATAAAATGAAAGCTAAGGTTGCAAAAATGTTTAAAGTGAGTGAATCTTAATGCCCTAGGGCAAAGTCTAGGGTTAAAGGTAAAACACTAGTTTTCAGTTATTTCCCTGAATTCCCCACTAACACATGGAATGAATCATACAGAACTGCTAGCAAGCATTTCTGTCATCCTCGTGTTCAATTTCCAAGCTAAATGTTTGTTCATTTTTTCCCTCTAGAGTGACACCTAACTGGCTTCAACCAGCCTTAAGCAGTCCTTCTGTAATTATTTAAAAAGACTCTACCTCTATTAAGTAGAAAAAAAGCTGAGTTAGCTAGGAAATAATTAAGTGCATATTCTTCATCTACAAGTTAAAGTTTATTTTTTATTATAATGGAATTCTTTAAGTGGGGAGAGGAGACAACTAAAGGATAAGGAATTCTTGTGGTTTCTTCTTTTAGGTTGGAAGCACTGATGCTTTATTATACTATGTCAAACTATAATTGCTCCTTCAAATGTAAAAAATACAAAAGTAAATGAATAAGGCAATTCCCATGTTCAAGGATGCATGGCAACATCCACCCTGCAACTCCAACTCTAGCAAATGGCATTATAAGCATTTTTATGACATTGGGTTCATGGGAAAGATCCCATTATATAATGTTTGAGTATATTAAATGGTTAAAAGCATTTCATTAATCAGAAGCTGTGAAGTCAGTGGGGTGGCTGTTGTAGAGTTTAGTTTCCTCAGAGTGGTGAACTGAACAGTCAACAAAAAAGAGAGGAGCTGGATGTAAGTGGAAGACGCAGCACTGCAAAATGTAATGCATTTTTAAAAATGCATTAGGTAGAAGGCAGAAACAAAGAAAATGCAACCACAAGCACTTGTCAAAGAAGATAAAACTCTTTCATACTCTTTTCAGCTGGAGTGCACATCAATAGCACCTGAGGATACCTTCAAGAGACACTTTTCAAGAGTCAAATGCAACCACTTGCGCTGCAGATGCCCATGTTACTTAAGGCTGAATAAAATTCCTGTAACTCATGTTGCTTGGCTCTGAGTGGGATCAAAGACTCAACACACTTAAATGCCAACTAGAGGAGACAGCCTGTAGAATGAAGCAGTCAAAAGCCCACGGTAGCTGAAACTCTCTGAAAATGTGGAGGCAATAGAGAAAGTTTAAACAGCACTTCACAATGCATCTGTAAAAAGTGGAGTCAGCAAAATAAATATCAGCTGGGAAGTAGCCATAAATCTCCTTTTGACAACATGTGGTTCCTCAGCATTCAATCTAACTGGGAAGAAACAACTATGAAACTGTCTTGCAGAAGTTTCAGAAGCAAACTTGTAAAAATATGACATGGACACCATGAGGATCTGAAGGATGGGAAACGTGATGAGATTTATGATTTGAAGCATATCTGTCTTTCAATCACTGCAGACTTTTTAACCTCTCCAATTACAACAGCACAGGTAAAATTATGCATTACAACCAGAAGCCAAAAAACTAACTAGCAGCAAGCACAAGTAGAGGGGTGACTTTGATCATAGTCCCCAAGAACACAAAAATTCATATATTCATAAGATCTCCTGATGACAGAGTGGAACAAGGGACTGCAGAGGGGTTTGATTCTCCTGAAGAAAAACAAGCTATCAAATGAGTTTCAAAGGGAAGAAAGGTCTTGGCAGGAGACTCCTCAACTCTTGGGATAGATAAGTTTCTGGTTTTTTAATGGAAAAGATGAGAAACGTTGAGTGCAAGTTGTCTGACTAAACGTATATGTCGAGATCTGACCTAAGCATGAGGACTGCCTTTATGGTTGTCAGAGACAAAGGAGATTATGAAGGGTGAGTTTCATCTCATCCTGCAGCAGTCCCCTACAAAATAGGTCAGAGGATCATACCCTAAAAAGTCTTTGATTGTAAGGAGAACCCTGGTTGATGACTTCAGATGTAGGCAGTTACACTTCACTTGCCCAGAATTATGTGATTCAAATCACTCCCAATGTCAGCCCAACTCAGCCAGACCTCGAAAGCAAAGCCTTTTAGAACAAGAGTTGCAAGACATGGCAGTAGCCTTGTTGGAGGAAGGCAGCTCCTTTATGACATGATGGGATATCCAGAGGAATGATCAACTGGTTAGTGAAACCATTTCATGTAGGTCACCTAACAGCCTCTGTTTCAGGGTCTTAATTCTGTCTTCCAGCTTCAAATGCTGAACTGGAACAGAGCAAGAACCAGCCTGAATAAATCTCCATCATGCATTGAGGTAATTAACTGATAACTATGATAGCCCAAAGGGATCTGTGGCTGCACTGACTAAACTAAACAGCTCTTTCTCATCAAATCAGAAAAGAGACTCAATCATAGGGGAATTTTGCTTCCTGTCTCATTAATTCACTTTCTGCAAAGCCAATACCAGTCTGGAATCTTTTCCAATATATGCATTTCTCACATTTATTTTTCTCTGCTTGAGGCAATGGAAGAATGAGTGAATGTAATAAGATGATGCTATGAAGCCACTAACTGCCCAATAGCAAGGAGGTAGAGCTATCAGGAGAGAAGTATCTCATAGCCCCAGTGTTTGGGAGCTTCACTGCATAAAATTAATTTACCTGATCAGAAGGAGCTACCTTTTTTTTTTTTAACGTGTCATGCTTAAAGCTCATTTCCTTCATCAATGAGAAAAAGCCAACTTAGTAAATGCAAATCTTTCATACTTAATGATTGCTACTGATTCTCAAATGTACTAAGTAATGTAAACTCTTTTCCCATACGATCAAAGCCTTTTACTTCTCATATATAGTGATCTCAGTTATCACCGGGGAGTGACCCTGTAACTTTTAGATCATGGAATATAGTCTTTATAGCTTAAGCAAAGGTAGTTAGTCCTTTAGCTTAGGGTTGTGAAACAGTTCACACCTTCCGCAGTTCAAACACAGCCAAAGATAGGCAATACATACTAAGAAGAAGTTACATGCAAATGTACAGACCAATGAACCCTCAAAGGTACTTTCCATTTTGCCTTTTCTAGCACTGTACAGAAGCTGATAACCTTGAATGCACTGAAATAACTTAAAGTTATTGTGAGGGGAAAAAATATGTTTCAAATGGTTTTATATGGCATTGAATTTACAGAATTAAGAAAAGTTTAAAATGCTTATTTTTTTAAAATGCAGAACATCTTAAAATACATTGCTTTAATTATTTAAAAGTGCTCCAGTTGCTCAAACTAAGTCACTTTCATTTAGAAAGCCTGTTGAAATATGCATAGATTAAAAATTCAACAAACTTTTAAAATTGCTCAAAAAATTCCTTCTCTTGACACCAATTCTTTCAGTAATTAAAAATATTTTTCATTCCAATTGTTCTAAATGCAATTTTCAGCTAAGAATGCCCACGTCCCTTTGATTTCAAACAAAGAAAAGTAAAGAGCCACAATAACTAAGTAATTTTTATTTTTATTTTGGATCTTTGTTAAAAAAATTTACAAAAAAGGCAGATCAAAAATCCTGGACTCATGTCCTCGCCTTTACCACAAAAACATACAGCACAGGATATCAATGTGAGCTTCCTTCCTCATGCTGCTCTGTCTTTGTGTTCTAAGTCTGGTCTTCAAAACCCAGTCTCTGGAAATTTCACAGGGTGGATTATTGAAGAAAGTTCTTGTTTTTCTTCAGTAGAACTAGCCCTTTTCCCAGAGTCTGAAGGGACTATTCTGATCATCTTGTTGGATAGCCAGAGGTTCAAGATCCTACCTCCCTGCAAAAACCCAGATTATTTCTGATCGAACATAGAACACCTTTGGGGGGTTCATCCCCTTTTGGCTTAAAGAACATTTAATGAAGTGCAACCAAGTTGCATCTTACTCTTCTTTTGGATAAGCTAAAGGGACTTCACTCCATACTCATGTAAAACAGGTTTTCTAGGTTTTGTTCTTGTGTTAAGAACAGTTGTGAATTTTTTTTAGTGTTCCCTCCTGAAAACCCTCCAGCTTCTCAAGATCCTGTCTGCAGTGCTCACACTAGATCTAGACAATCCCACTAATGGCTTTCCTGTTGCCTAAACCAAGGAAATTATACCTTCTGTATTCTTAAATGACATTATCTTGAGTTTTAATTAAAATTCAGATTAAATTAAGCTTCATATTAGAAGCTCAGATGTGTTGCCACTGGAACATATAGATAACTTGCTTTCAAAAAGTTGTTGTTTTTTAAGACACAGCCCATCCCTCATATGCCTCTCTTCTTAGAGGAAACTGTATTCCGTTATCCTCAAGGCATGACTGTCTTCCATTTAATTGCATTAAAATTAAAATTTGAATATTTCTTGATTACAACCTCTATGCCATACAAAACAGATAACTCTGCATGAATAACTATCCTGCGTTGCTACTTACTGCTAACATAATGTGATGTGATCTATAAGTGATGTTCTGACTATCAGCAAGGGTGAAAACTTTACCTTCCAGTTGTAAATACCAAGCATTGACTAAAAGGAATTAAACCTGTTAATTTAAAAAAGGATACATTAGTAGCCTTCAATTAATTAACAACACTCCCTCTTTACTGACCAGGCACACTAAGAAGCTCGATAAGGTTCCACGTAGAACTTACTATAAAACCATTAGAGTTAAATGGAAAAAAAATCTAAAATTACAGTCCTTAAAAACAATAATAAGTTCTGAAGACAGTGGCAGATCTATGGTCTCCTAGAACACCAAAACTTCAATAGTTATGTGGTGTAGCTATTGTACATGAAAAATCATACAATCATTTCTGATCAAAACCTCATCTAATACAGACTGCTTGCTTGTGTAATCTTGAAAATCATCTACAGCATTCCTCTGTAAACATAAAGTTGTTAGATGCCAAAAATCTGGCAGTTCTAGGCACTGAAGATTACTCACCCTTGAAGGTCTCACTGCAGTATAAATTACTGAAAAATGAATCCCTCGTTCCTGCAGATCCATGGTCAGTCTTCCAATTATTTTTTCTATAAATAGAAACATGTATAATTTAACAAACTCTGTAAGCTGAGAAAGCTAAAATCCCACAGTAGTTGGAGAGAGGTAATGAGCTAGATGTTTAAGCTTATTTAGTTTATTTAAGCAATTTAGGTGCTCGTACCATTTATATGCCAATAGGTACAAATGGGATAAGACATGTTCAGTGTCTTGAAAAATGCGAAATTTCAGTGAGAAAATACAAAACAAATACATTACAACAGTTCAGAAAAAGGAGTGATTTTGAAACTGAAAAGTAAATACCAGAGAAACAATACCTGAAAGGTTGAACATTGGACAATTAAAAGCAAGAGCAGAAGAAATCACTTAAGAGATGACAGCAGGATGCATATACTGTTAGTCAAGTGACCAGTTAATAAATAAATAATAAAGCTTTAGCAGTATTATTCTGGGAATTACAAAGTACATAGAACCAATCACTGAGAAGCAATACACAAAACATAGTGCTTAGTTTGGGGCATGATATGCATAATATTGGCAGCAATATTCCTTTTTTCTTCAGTGGATTTAAAGCCTGACTCTGCACCCTCAACAGCATATGGAAAATTTTGCTGTTGACTACAGTGGAGGCCAAAGGAGAAATATGGTGGAATATTTCTGAAAAAGGAAGGAAGTCAAGTAAGGGAGGACCCTTCAAAGAGGTCCAAAGGCACCTCTACAGAAGATCCACTTTTAGTTCTGAAACCACCGGCAGTTGTGACAAATACTTACAACTGATAAATGTTTTCAAGCTGTATGCAGAAATTTTAACATCTGCTTATGGTAAGGAGCATAACAGTTGTCAGTCAAGAACCATGATTAGTGTTATTATTGGGACTGATAGAGAAATAAGCAAGCTGACCCACATTTACTGTTTCAGTGCCTTCCCACTTCTCATCCATGTACCAGTCTGGTGAATGGATGTTTTATAGCCTGGCCATACAGGCTTCTCAGATTTCGAGGTTATACATTACAGAAATTGTATTTCATTTTCAGGTACTGGAAGTCGACCTTATATTATTATCCTTTTTAACCTCTTCTATTTACAGTAATTATGGTCTCCTGGCTGAGTAAAATGCTTAGCTTTTGTAAAAATGCAAGCCTTGGTTTTTCTGCAGGGTTTTAACCAAATTGATTTCCTCATATCAGTCAAGAATCATAGCTATGTAAATTTTCCTTCTAAAAAATTATTGCTAAAAGGATCTACTATAAGAAATGGACTTACTCAGAAAAACAACTGCTTATGTACTACTACCGCAATTATATTGGGTGTGGAGGTCCAAGGCATTACATAATGTAGATTTTGTATTCTATATGCACGGAGTGCAACTCACTGGAAATTCTCAGCAGCCTCAGCTAACATTTGTGGAAGAAAAAATAATACACAGAAAAACGCATAGTTTGTCTTTGGTTTTTCTTTCATTAAAGGAACCAATTGCTGTCTGAAATAACACGTTATTTGCATTTCACTTCAGTAAGGAGCTCCGTGTAACTATAGTTACCAGTAACATCTATAACTCTTGCCTTTAGGAAGATTCTAGAGGCAATTCCTTCATTCGGAGAAGCTGCTGTGAACACCCTTATGACAGCAGAGTTGATATAGATCTTTGTTTGCCTGTGATCAAAACTCTACCTTGCTTATGAAGTATTTGCAAATTCTTCAAGGAAAGGGGTCCATATTGTCCACAGTATTTTAAAGCACCTAAATTACATGCCTACATGGGAACATTAGTCATCCCAGGCTCTTTCTTTAATGGAACAAGAGGCATCTCCAGATGGTGATATTGATGTTAGAGTGATTTTAGAGTGGCTCTATTGAAGTTTTTTTTTATTATTATTTTAGATAGCATGGATCAAGGAAACACTACATAGATCTATGAATGTAAAATAGTTGGTCTAGGTGTCCTGGTTTCAGCTGGGATAGAGTTAATTTTGTTTCTAGTAGCTGGTATAGAGTTATGTTTTGGATTTAATATGAGAGTATTGTTGATAACACACTGATGTTTTCAGTTGTTGCTCAGCAGTGTTTAGACTAAGTCAAGGATTTTTCAGCTTCTCATGCCCAGCCAGCAGGAAGGCTGGAGGGGCACAAGAAGTTGGGAGGGGACACAGCCAGGGCACCTGACCCAAACTGGCCAAAGGGATATTCCATACCATGTGATGTCATGCCCAGTATATAAACTGGGGGGACTTGGCTGGGCAGCAGATCGCTGCTCGGGAACTAACTGGGCATCAGTCTGTGAGTGGTGAGCAATTGCATTGTGCATCACTTGTTTTGTATATTCCAATCCTTTTATTAGTATTGCCATTTTATTATTGGTATTATTACCGTTATTAGTTTCTTTCTTTCTGTTCTATTAAACTGTTCTTATCTCAACCCATGACTTTTACCTTTTTCCTTCTGAGTCTCTCCCCCATCCCACTGGGGGGGGGGCGCGGAGTGAGCGAGCAGCTGCGTGGTGCTTAGTTGCTGGCTGGGGTTAAACCATGACACTAGGATAACACCTTCAATTAGCATAACTGCCTGCATCTATGCCTTGGTGGAAGGATTAAACCTTTTTCCAACTCATTGAAGACATATCCCTTGAATTTCACCAGGGAGTGCAGGATTAGTGCTATTATTAATTTCTAATCTACCATAATTTCTTTGTGTGATTTTACATGTGGATGGAAGGGATGGAAGAAACTAAATGAGAAGAAATGTTCTGGAAGGAGAAAAGTGAAAAGAAGGGAAGAGTATGAACTATGAACAAGAGTGAAAGAACAGAAAAGAGCAAGATGAGAGGGGGGAAAATGGGAGAGAAGAGAAAGAGCAGAAAGAGGAATGCACTGAGAATCAGACTGGAAAAAGGAGTACATGCAATAGCAATTAAGGAGCCTCATCTTATGCCGATGGAGTCACAGGAAGCTTTGCCATTGATTTTGAGGTATGCTGGATCCAGCAGGTAAGACTGACATGACAAAATGCAACCTTCTCCTGAGCAGAGAAACGTTTAGGAAAACAGGCAAAAACTGAGTAATAATGTCAAACTCTACTGCATGCAAAAGAAAGAAAAAAGAAATAGTAAAAAGAAGCATAAAGAAAGCAGTAAGTCTGAATCCCTTGAAACTTGAGCAGATTTGGATTCTGAATTCCAGTTTTCATTTTGTAATGAGCCTCATTTTAATAACGTGGTAAAAACCTCTGCTTACTCCAGCTTCTAGATATTTCAGAACAGCACATTTCTCTTGGGCAGTATCTGAGACCATTTGTTCTGTCTTACAGAGCTTCCTGTCTGCAGTGAGTAAAACAGCAGGAGAGATTTTTCTGACATTTTATTACATCAGATTTTAAAACCCTTTACAGCAGAAAGGAAAGAAGTTGCTGTGACAAACATAAGAGGCTTTGTGAACTTCTAGGCAGCCTACTACAGGTCTGCAGTGTTTTTCTATGGGTTTACTGTTGGTAACACAAAAAAAAGTTTACAAGCAATGTTTATGGGTTAACAATTCTCTTGTCACATAGCAAGTATGTGACAAATAGTATTTTATGTTGCTTACCTAGGTAGGATCTAGCAGCAGTCCCTCCATAACAAACACCAATAACTCATAACCTCGCAAGCAGTTCTGACCTTGAAGGGTGTCCTGACAGTAATATTTGGCAAATGACTGTGGTTGTGCTGCAAACAGTACCTAGATATCTAGACCAGCTGGAGCCCAGATTGCATGACTTCGAAGGCTGTGTTTGGGACACTTTACTACTTTTGCAATGCCTCTCTTCCGACACTCTCCCATCTGCTGCACAGACCTTCAGTGGGATAAGTTTAAGGAACTGTGGCTCAGTAACTTTCATTTGAATTAAAACTTCCTGCTGAAGTTATTTCCAGTTTTTATTCAGCAATGAATTGACTGGCTGCTTTGGCAAATAAATCAGAAGGTGAGGATTCAGCCCACACTCCCACTTTTCACAGTACAGCTGAGACGCAGAATACTAAGTGCAGATTTTGCACTTGGCCATACAAAGTGGCACATCTTCCCTGATCCACACACCTTTTTGCTGATAACAGCTAGTTGACACTAATTGGAAAGTTGGTATAGCCTGTTCCTCCATCATCCCACAGATCCCGCATTAACTTTGCTGTTCCAAAACAGAGTGGCCTGAGATGAGGTTTGGGAAGCTTATTCTCGAGTTTGTCCAGCTGATGAAAGAAGCGTCCCATAAAGAAAAAGCTAATGTTTAGCCAAGGCCAGCATTAAGTCAAGGCTTTTCCTATCTAAGATGCTCTGGGGACAAGAAAAGAGAACTAAACAACTCCTCTGCAATTCAGAGATGGAAATCCAGCTGCTTATTTGAGTATAAAAAACACACTCATTTTGGAGTAGTGCAAAAACAAAGAGAAAAGGACACACCACTGATTTCAGTACTAAGGTACTTTCCCTGGATTTTCAAATCTTCTTCTGATTTTACAGCCCCAGCTCTGGGCAGAAACAATCATAGGCACTAAGGACACTGTTTAATTGTCAGCCTACTACACTGCGCTACACTGCACTGTGTGTCCCTGAAACTACCACTACGGTGATTTGCAGACTTTATAACTCTATCTCTAATTTAGAGTAGTAAGCAAAAGCCGTGCAAAAACCCAGATGCCTCTCGGTGCCTCTTCAGTGTATGGCATCTCTTTTTCAGCCAGACACTAGGCAAGAAAACCAATAAAAGACTCTAAAATCAAAGGCTGTGAAGGACATCAGTATTGTTTTACAAAGACTAGAACATTTCCTATTCATTCAGACACCCTCTGTTGAGACCAAGACCTTCAAAGTGCTGGATGAGCCTGACACCTCCAGCTCGTGGTGTGCGAGGTAAGACGCAAGGAGGCAGCCCAGGCTGCCCGGAGATGCAGGGTTCATACTCTGAACTGGGGGATCTCAGAGCATGAGCAAAGGCCCATGCCTGAAGCAGAGGTGAATTATCATTACACTTCAGGTCACAGAGCTGTGTCCATTTCAGTGGATTTTGAATCAGACACTCAGTACTTCAACACTATGATAACTGACTGCTTGAAAGTACTATAGATGGGGGGGAAAGAAAACTTTTAAATATTAGCATTGAAGCAAACCCCAGGAACTAGAGAATACAATCTGCTCAAGTGAAAACACAGGCTTAAATTATGAAATGCTAGTTATATCTTGGTCATATTGCTTACCATTTTCAGCAACTGCTTCCAGGGTGGAAATCTTGTTTAAATCACTACAAAAAGAGTGGGAGAAAAAGAATTAAAAATCTTTCTAGGCAAGAACAGTGTGAACCGGAAATGTACAAAGATACTGACTGGTAAAAGGATTACTGTCAGCGTCAGTGCCCCCATCATTCTCTCATCTCCTCCTTATGACCCTTTTCTTCTGCAAAGCCATTAATAGTGCAAGGACCACATCTTCAGCTGATTCCTCAAACCGCTCAAACTTCCTCAGCTGCAGAGAAGCCAGTGATGTTATTTTGACCAATCTCTGCGCAGCTTTCTTTTCATTTGGTGTTGGCCCCTTGTGTAACACTTGTACGTGACCTCCTTAAAATGGATACCACCTCTTTTTTTGTGTAGTGACATGATAGCTATAACTGCACTTCCTTAGGACCCATTGATACATGCACCGTATACTGACATGTACAAATGCCCAAGTAATAGGCTGGGAAGAAGAAAGAGCAGGAGAAGCTGAGCAGAGGGACTCAATACACCCATGCTTTATATTTTCTAAATATACATTCACCTGAAGGAACAGTCTCTCTCTATCTCTGTTAGATCACAGTTGTCATAGGCCTAGAAACATGAAGAATTATAGCCCTCCTCTTCCTTCTAGAGTGATGAAAACCAGTCTATTCATATTAACTTCAGGTTTGTCTGTATGTTTATTTGCTTGCTTATTTATCCTGCTAGGTTTCTTGACCCCTGGAATGCCTCCTAGCAATTAATTCTGCAGGTTAATCATGTGTTGCGTAAAATAATTCAGCCTTTCTACTAAAAGTGTGTTGCCATTTAGTTTTATTAGTTGTCCTTTTGTTCTCATATAATGAGGCAGACAAAATAGGAATGCCTGACTGACTTTCTCAACATAATTCATCTATTACACCTGGTTAGCTCATCAGGGGACTTTAAAAAACACCCAATTCACCCTTGCAAGAAAAATAACTTTGCTAACCCTGTAAGCTTCCACTTTGGTTTTTATGTTTCCTGAATACACATGACATTTTCAAAAGCTTTAAAAATCGAGCACACATGTGGGTCAGTTTTGTTTGTGACAAGCTCCTACCTGACAAGTGGTTGTAGATGAACCACCAGTAAGTTTGGTTCAGATGTATTCACTTCCAGCTGAGAGACATCAAGATTAGTTATGTTTGTTAACTTCCAATATCCTGACTCCAGAAGAAAGCTCAGAAGATACTTGGTAGCCTCGCAGTCAACAGCTGGCAAAAGTAAAGATGAAGGAGAAGACTGAAGAATTCCCTGTAATAAATTTATAACAGTTTGTTTACTTGCTTAATAATTAAACACAAACTTTTTTTTTTTATGTATCCTTAATCTAATATTCAAGGTGAGGAACCACCATGGTAAACACTACCTGAGTTCTCACTAGCCTGATGCTGGCTGCAGGCTGCTCCTGGAAAGGGGCAGTGAAGGGAAAATTGTGTTCCTCTTATTCCTGCACCTTCTTGGGGCAAGCTTAAGGCACTCAGTGACATCAAATTCTTACTGTCCTTTCCACACATGTGGTGGAAGAGGAGAGACAGATACGTAGAAGTTCTCAAGCTAAGAATGTATTGGAGAGACAGGTTATGAACGCTGCCAGAAGCCAAGCTCATCAGACAATGAGCTAACTAAATGCCCTCAGAGGTGTGAAGGATCGATGTCAGACACCTCAAGTTCCAGCAGCTCTATTCAGTACAGAGTCATACTTTGCATAATAAATACCCTTCCTTTGTGTACATCCTGGTGGTACAGCATACAGTACAGCCAAGTGTCTAATTTGTAACTATTAATTAAAGCAAGCTACATGTTTCAGGATCTACAGAACCTCCAGACACACACAAACAAACTTCATGTCATGTACTTTCTGTCTTTCTACTCAAAATACAAATTATAAAGCTCAGGCTGAACTGGTTCAAATAATCAAGCATCAGGGCATCTATCACTTTATTTATAATTCTCATAGCTGAGTTTCTGATGAAAATACTTGAGTGAAATTAATTAAAAAAACATTCTCATTCTATAAATTTGAAACCTGTGTAGTCAAAAAACATCTTTCCAAAGATTTTTCTTGATAATAAAATTAACTTGAAATATTCAGGGAAAGAAAATGCAAGATGGAGACTTGAGAATGATCAAAATTAATGTACCTGAAATTTAATGTGAAAATTAGAATTTTTTCATTGAGTCCTAGTTTACAACTTGTTAACTTTGCTTTCCCATTTTCTACATTTAAGTCTAGATTGAGTCTGTCACTTGATCCAACATACAGATATTCAAGTTGTTATAGACTCTCCCCCTCTAACTGATGCAAGTGTTGTAGTGCTGCTAACACTTTTTTCCTCCTACTCTTTTTCCTTTTTGTCTGTTCTCTGGCTGCCTACCACTTTTCTGACCTGCTCTGGTTCTTTCTAATTGCTCACATGTGTTCCTTCGTAGGCAAAGGCTAGATATTTTCACATTTCTATAGATGCTCATAAGGGAGGATTATGCAGTATTGTCTGATTTGCCAGACTGATAGAAAAATAACTGCAGAAATTAAAATAGAGCAGAAAGAACAGATCTGGTTTGCAGGTCTTTGAGTAGCGTTTTTAGCACCGCCTGGAAGGAAAGGATGATACATTTCATTTTGGTTTGTCTGCATATATGAATTTAGAGCTAAAATTCTGAGCAGTAGTCAATTTTTTTATTTTCAATATTTTAATCCCTTGCCCCCTAGCAGCAGCCAGAATGGCAGCAGCCACTTCTTCCAAGGATATATATTAAGCAGATTACTCATTTATTGTAGAATAAGATATAAAATGCATCATTACTGACTAATATCTGAATTGTGCCTCTGCTCCTAACCAATCCTGCACTGCCATCTGTCTCAGCTTCCAGCCGCTGGTATTCAACTGTTTTCCACCTGAAGGGCAGACACAGCTGGATATCTACTCATTAGCCTCAGCTAGCCGTTCTGATCCCATGCTCCTTGCTTGTCCTCCTTGACATTTGGCCACTGCACACTTGTCTTTACAATACCCATACGTTGCTTTACGTATTTTAGGATTTCAACTGCCATGCATGTTCAAAACACGAGATCTCCAAAAAAAAGGTGGAGAATGAAGAGGACTACTGACAAACACCTTATTCTGCTTTCTGCTAAAGGACTAGACAAAGAAGTACAATCACAGGGTAGCTAGGAAAGGGAAAGGGAGAGGGAGAGGGGAGAGGAAAAGGGAAAGGGTAAGGGAAAAGGAAAAGGAAGAAAACCTCCTATTGTGCTGTTGGACTGATAGCAGAACTTCCTGCATTAAATGCCATTAAATTAAATCTTTAACCTGTCTATGGGCAGCTTACTCTGATTATGAGTACATTTACCTTCTTTAGTGTCCCCTGAAGCACCTCTCCTAAGTGAAGTATTACAAGAAGCTTCACTCTTTGATTACATATATTGCTGTTCCGTTTTTTTTCAAGGTAGGTGTGGGATGACTCTGTCCACATTTCTAGCCATCCTGAAGCTAAGTAGCTGCACTATGATAAAGCTGTGCTTGGACTTACTTGCCCAGCTCTGGTCTCAGTGTTACATTAACGGGATTGATATTACACCTAAGCAGTTTGAAGCTGGAATGGAGTACATTAGGTCTATCATTAAAAACCTATTGTTAAAATCTTTGTTAAAGACTCATGCATCCATCCATAAAAGATCATGTAGGCGGACTTGTTGTTCTGGACTAGTTTATGTTTGGCATCAGAGCTGATAGACAGTCCTATAATAAAAATATTAGTTGGGAAAAAGGCTCCTGTGTTGGCTCTGAAAATACCTGGGAACCTACACCCAAAGTAGGCAGGCTTTTCCATGTGAAAGAGATCTTTTAAATCTTCATCTTTTACCTGTGACTATGATGTCATTTAAAATATTTAAAAGTATTGTATTTATTTTCTACAGCATTGGTCGATGGGTTATCATAAAAGAGAAAAATCTATTCAAACAGATTTGGAAGCACACCTGTTTCTACACACAGTGGTAACTGCAAACAAAATTATCATTGTTGCATTTTAACTTTCTGATTACTATTAATCTTACAGACTTTTAAACTGTACCTGTGTTCTCCAAAGGTATGCATAAAGCTATATATTATGATTTTAATGAAAATTGATCTGATGTACTTTAGCTGCTAAAATACGTTGCAGCTACAAAAAGTATTGTTGAACAAACCTCCATACCACCGTACTGTATGGTGGGAAACATGACACCAGATTTTTTTTCAAGGGTTACAGACAGATCTGAGGAACTATAGAGAAGCAAACCTGAAGTGCAAGAATGGGAGGAACTATTCCAAAGAATAACATACAGACTACAACAGCAAGGAAAGATTACACTGGGAAAAAGCTGAAATGGCTTTTGCAAAAAGAAGTTGTGCCTCACAGTTCTGCTGAAAATCTCTGAAGGAGACAATAGGCATGTACACCAGGGAGTTCTAGCTGATAGATTGTACTTGGATCCACAAAAGGCACTCAGCAGAGTCTCGAAGCAAAGACTCCTAAATAAATTAATCTGCTTTAGCTTGAGTGAGGCAGTTTTCACATGGAAGTAGGTAAAGGATAGGTAAAGAGTAGGTAAAGAGATCACAAGCAAGGGGTAGAAAAAAGTATCTGCTACTGCACTAGGGTCTGTTCTGTTCCATATGTTCATAAATTATCTGGTAAAAAGGCATAAATGAGTTAACGAAATCTGCTGATTACACTGAATTATTCAAGATAGTAAAGGCAAGGGCTGACGAATTGCAGAAGCAACTTCTGGTACAACCTCTTGGGCAACAAAGTAACTGATGAGATTCAATGTACATTGATTTCAACAGAGCACAGGGTGAGAAAAAAAACCACTAAATTTATGTGCACAATAAGAGATAATAGACTCAGAACTGAGTGTTACCCTTCAGTAACGAAACCTTAAGAGGCAGAACAGCTCTTTGAAAATGGCAATTCAGTGGCTGATAGTGATCAGAATTGAAAAATCAAAAATTAGTAGTTTTTTGGAAAAGGCTAGAGAACAAAGCACTATCATGTCACTGAATAAATCTACAATGAACTTATATCTTGATTATTATGCAGTTTTGCATGCCCCCTTGTCAAAAAATAATATACTAAAACTAAAAGAGGTAAAGAGAAAGGAAACAAAGACAATCAAAACTACAGTAGGACCTCTGTACCACACATGACTAAATAGTACTCCTCAGTCTATGACCACTGGGTGAGGATACAATGGAGACATAGAACCACGAATGGCAATGACTTACAATAATAATTATGCAGCTGCACAGCTGGCCACTAATTGGAGTGTGTTACCATACAGTGCAGTTCTAAGGAGCTGAGCGTTGTTTGGGGAAAGCCAAAGCTAATATTAAAGAAAAATAGTTTGTAGGGTAGGTGACTCTTGACAAAATGTTCCCCAAGTGCTAATCTTTGTATTTTATTATTTAATTAAAAAGTTCTTTGAATGTTTAAGATAAATGATCTACCTGCAAGATTCCTTTTGTATTAACTGGAAATAGAACTCTTTTATTGCATACAAACCCATTGATCCCAAAAGCTCAGAACAGCTGCTAATGTAGCTGAACAAATCTAATATCTGCAAATGTCTCTGTGGTTTACAAGCCTATAACTCTTATACAAATAATACTTCCTTATTGTAGTACACATGCTGCTACATGCACATATACCTTCTAAATGACATCTCCAGTTTAGGTTTGTGAATAAATTTGCATTTCTGAAGTTCAAAAGGAGCATACTCAAGTGACACGGAACGTCTATTATAGCTTAATGAATCACTTGTATAATACAGAGTGTGAAGGTATAAAAATTTGTGATTATGCAACATCAAAGATTCTAATTTCCCCAGTGAGAAAATTCAGACCTGACCTTCACTTTGTCCTGTGTTCTGTGAATATTACGATAGAGTCTTTCATAGCATGATTAAGAAAGGATTTCTTTCCCAAAGTAGCTCAAGCGGAGTGCAACTGAGCAAATTTTTGCAGCCTCTGTTACATCCAAGATGGAACTGGATGATTATATAGATCCTTTCTGGCCCTAAAAGCTAGAAGTCTATGCAATAGATATTGACAAAATTCTCCGTATGAGCACCTAGGTGAAAAAGAAATATTTAATTTATACATCTCGTTTTCTTTCACTCAACTTACAGCACCTCACCCCCACAAAACTATGCTAGAAAAGTATTAAGATTGCCAAGTCCAACCGAAAAAAAACTAGGAAGCGCTGGAGTTAAGGAAAGCAATTTGTCAAAGAAACTTTCCAGTTTTAAAGAAGCTGTAATGAGAAAAATTTTCTCAGCTCCAAGACAGAAAGGGAACAGAGGCAAGGTCAGAAAGCAAACAAACTGTTACTGACATTTATTCAGCTTGTTGAAAACCTGGGTTTAAATCTTTGCTCTGCCAGATACAGACCAAAGATTTATTTAAACACGATCCTTTAGCTGAGGACCTCCTCACTAGCCCTCAGTAGGTCTCCAATCCACTCAGTGTACCACCCGATTTCTAAACCCATCAGTCTCTGGACTCATCTATAAGCTGTATCTACAGTGCTGATGGAGTCCTGATTACAAGTCAAAAGAATAAGGTTTTAAATACTTTAATTTCCCTCCTCTTAAACATCCAGGGCCTACTTAAATAAAAACACCACACCATTAGGAGCCTGCAATGCCATGTGTACATTTCACACAGCTTCCGAAATCAAACCAGTTTTGCAGTCAGGCAGCAACAAAATTTGCTCCAGACACAGCCTTGCATAGATTTTAAACCCACAGAAAATAAGGCATACCAGAGAAGTACCAGTAGATCTGCCTGTGGACACGACCACTGATCCTTACACTACGAATGAATATTACTCCCATTCATTCATCAGAAAACCCATGTACATCCTCTGAATAGTTGGTTTTGTGCCAGCATCAGCGTTACAATGCTGTTACACGGCAAAGAGATGAAGATCTCCAGTATCAGTGATACAAGGAAGACATGAGGTTCTTAGACAGTATAGATGCAGAGACAGGTAATATGTGAATATTTATGTATTTAATTACACATACAGCTTGCTGTGTGGTGCTTGGGAATTTGCACTTCCTCATGTGCTCTGATACCAGTTACATTACTAATAGCTCTGTTCATACTGCACTGCCTGCAGGAATGCCTTTATGACTTCCATGTGTGAACACTTCCTTTGCCTAGTTACATTTCAATAAACTGTCATGTAAGTACAACCATAGATGCTGTGCACAAAATCCATAAACCTCCTCAGTGAGGACAGAAGAAGTTGCTGACTGGCTCAGGACTCTGTGTTAGATGCTGTGCCCAGAGTTTATTTCAAATTACTCAAGTAGCATGACTTTTTTTCATGAAGATTAAAGCAATCCAGTATCTAGTCATATATTAACCACATTCAAATATGAAACAGTTAACTCCCTGCATGAGCTTCAATTTCTATGAAAATAAAATGGATGTTCAATTCTGAAAATCAGGAATAAATAATTGATTCCTATAATTTCTTTTCTTCCTATGTCTTCAAACCAAAATTTGGGGGTGTCAGTCTTGAAGTTGATATTGTTTTTTTACAATACAAAACTGCAGCATGTTTAGCAACAATTTTGTCAGTTACGATGAATTCTGAAAACTTGATCTTCAGAAATAAAATAGCTACAAAACACACTTCTGCAAACTTAGTTGATTGCCTTTAACCCATCTGCTTAAACTGGAATAATCTCGATAAATAATTTAAATAGGAAAACTGCCGTAATTCAGTTTAATTTTTCCAATTATAGTCTGTTTGCATCTTTCTCACATCTTTTTTTAATTTTAAATACTGCATATAAAGAAATAAAAGAGAGAAATGCTTGCCTGCACATTTTGAAATGGATTCTTGTTACCGTAGAATTCACTGAGGTATGTGAAATCACCTATGCTAAGCTGAAAAACAAAGAGAGTACATTGGTGAGATGGAGCCATGGCATCTCATTTAGGTACTTGGCATTGGTGAGAGAGAAAGAATTAATGTTACATACCATATCGTGCAGGAACAAGATGAGGTTTCTGGAATTCTGGGTAAAAACAGGTTGCAAGAGTACGGTCAGCTCCTGTGCTGAGACAACATGTCCTTCATGCAAAGCAGTGTCTGGATTCCACTGTGATCTACAAAGAAAATTTTTTTTTCCTGTAAAATTTGCTGCCAATGATGACACCTCTTCTTTCTTTAAATATGCAGCAGCAGGTAATGATATCATCATCTTTGGATTAAGATCAGGTTTACAGTTCAGTTTACTTTCATTCTACTCAAGAGGAAAAGAACTTGCACATTTATGCCCATATCACATTAACTCTGTTACAGCAGGGATGAAACTGGTCCAATCAAGATAACTGTCTCTCTCTACTTTCTTATTTGTGTACAACAGCACAGTTGCATCTTTCAAAAAAATTAGCTACTAAGTGGAATGAAGAATACATTGAAAACCTTCAGAGACAACTCCCAGAGGGAATCCCAACTCCCCAAACACTTTCCAGTGCCGTCAGACATCTTGGTGGCCAGAGAGGAGTAGAACTCTCTTCTGTTAAGTGAAAGTGGCTTTTTGGTGTTATTGTAAACAATATGTTCTCTCCTAAGGTTTTCACGATGAAGGAACCATTCTGCAGAAGCAGCTCAGAAAAGCCACCTTTCCAGAAGTTGTTCTTCGGAACAGAATGGCTCAAGACACCAAGAAAAGCTTATGATTCTTTTGCCAACCTGTCATTATGAGGACTGGACAGAGAAATAACTCATCTATTTACTTTTGCTGCTACAAAAACCCAGTTATGGACAAAACAAGAGGTGGCATTATTCTTTCAACACCTGATTGGGATTTTAACAGTATGCAACATGGGTCTATAGGGATGAAATTTATTATGAAAATTTTGGTCTTAGTGTTTTGACTAAGGTAAAATTGTAATTCTGTAGAAAACCCAGAGCTTGAAATGTCATCTCCCATCTTCCCCAAATACACATCAGTTGCTAAAGCCTGAGAAATCAGATATTCCAGACCCCCTAATTGGTTCTAATTACAAAGAATAGAATATAGAGAATTGCTGTGTGCTGTAGCATCAGCTATTATATGATTGCAATCTGGTGAAGTTGAGATGCTGATTAAATTTTCTAACCCAAAAGCAATTCAGAAATGACCCTTGCACAGCAAGCTTTTATGAAGGAGAACAATCTTTGCAGCCTCTTAAGATGGAGGCAGGACACGGGTAATGAACACAGAGGGTGGTTTCAGTGTTGTTTCTTGGATAAGGAAAATCTGTATTTCACTTCAAGACTTCCCAGTAATTCCCATCAAGACTGCCGAGAGTGAGTTGAAAGCTTCTAATTGCACCCACGATGGAGATAAAAACAGTGCAGTCCTGCAGTACTAGATACCTAGCTCACTTCAGATTTTGGCGTTTGGGAGAGTGTTAGAGCAAACCGTACATGTGGAAGACTCTTTCAGGACAAAGTGCTGTGAATGTTAAAATTACATTCTAGTATATCTTCTGACTGTCACTTTTCAAGTTTAGAAGTAAACCTTGCTGTGTAGGAAGGAAATTTTTTTCTATTTGGTTGAAATTATCATTTGATATTTTCTTAGTTTTACTCAGCATCTTCATTTCTTTGTTAATTTGTGCTTAGAAATCCACATTAACTTATATTTATGAAGCCAAATGACTTAGGAATTGTAACAGAAATGCTTCAACTTTGCAGAAAAGTCAAACCTTATGATCTCAAATATTTAATTATAATCTTTAAAAATAAGGTATTTGAAAATACAAAAACTCCCAAAGATTCTGAATGAATATTCAGGAACTGGCTTTCATACTGACTTTATGCATTGCACCGCCACACCAAAATACTAATGATATTAAAGGCAGTGGGGTTGGAACTAGATCTTTAAGGTCCCTTCCAACCCAAACCATTCTATGATTCTATGATTCTATACGAGATGTTAAAAAATAGCTTGTGTGGAGGAAAAGATGGTGAATATCCTGGTATATTTATTTTAAAAAGTAACTAAATAAATCTGTTTCATGCCTAATATTAGAAAAAAATGAAGATTTTGAGAGCTTTTGGGACTTGCAATTAAGAATAAAAGGTAACAGAAAGCACATGAAACAAAAGCGGCAGCACAATGGCAAAGGCTTTTGTTGTGAACTCAAAACCTCAGAAATTTAATGATTCTGTTTTAAAGCCTACTTGCTTCTAAGGTATTCCCTGTTCCTTGAAGCAGCTCTTGCTAGCTAGCTAACCTTGAAAAGTGCCTTTTGTGAGACCTTTTATCTTCCAGGCAGTCAACTTCAGTAACTCCAGCATCGTCATTAGAAAAATAAATCTACATCAGTTAGTTAATAATTCTATCATAATGCAGCATTTGCCTAATACTTATATTCACCATATTACACATACATTTATTTTTCTGCTTTTGAATCGTTTGCTGAGCACTGTGCATGGCAGTAGGCAAGGCTACACCCTTCATTGCATGGGCTGCTACTGTCAGCTGGGTGCAACAATATTCTCACCATGGTTCAGACAGGAGAAGTCTGTATGTTTTACATGCTGGTTTACTGTGAACTGGAGAGTGAGATACGTGACTGCCACAGACAGTGCATCGTGGATACGCTGATGGTGTGCCTTACTGAAGGCGATGAACCGGACCATCCCTTTGAACTCTTCACCCCAAGAGGTCAGCAAGAGATCAGTAAGGAATGGTGTAGGATGAAGGAGGCAGTAGGCCAACACATATATTGACTCCTACTATTGACTGCTCACACAAAATTTAATGTCCAAAGATGCACAGCCTTGTGCAGTCATCTGCATGCCAAGCACATCAGACTTTTAACCTCCCCACCGTAGAACCATCCTGGGGTCCTCAGGTGTGGGGGCTCAAAACAACCAGCATCTCTACTAAGGTGTGCGCTTTCCTGCTGGCTAAAAGGAGGAAACTTAAAACTCAGCTGCTCTCTCTTTCCTCCAATAGCCAGATAATGCACTAAAGAAAGAGAGGAAAGAAAGCTTAGCTTGGTATTTTGCTTCTTTCTTGTCCCTAACTGCTCTGGCATGACAACAGGTTTAAGCATACAGATTCTTCTCTGACCAGTGCTCTTTCTAGGTAGAACTGGGGTTTGAGCACTTAATTTTGATGGAAGCAGAGATTTCAAGATTTCTTGTACCTGGTTCCACCAGAAGGGCAGATGGTAAGATAACAGGACTTCTATCACTCTAACTTGTGAGCTTACATTTTTGCTTTGTAGCTGGCTTCTGAACTCTTTCCTACAAATTATTCTTGTCAGTTGTCTCTTTCCATCACCTTGTGATTACCATATAAGAAATAATATTTTCTCCTGCACAGCAGAAGTAAACTGGCATGCATGCTGGCACACAGTATCTCCACAGAAGTCCAATAAAGTTACAGCTAAAACAGTTTTCTGTTCCACTGTATACTTTTTATGTTCCACCTTCTTCCAGCAGATTTTTCAGTAAATTCCTTGCAGTTTTAGGAAACACGGCAAATGTACTATTTGACATTAACACCTTCTCAAAGTCACTTATAATCTGGATTTGCCAGAAAAGGATTAATTTCCCAATATTAGCATAGCATAAATGAAGGTAGCAATATATTTTCAATGACTGTAGGCAAAAATCATTCCTAAAACAAACACATGAGGGGGCAATTGCAAAAGCTAATTTTAATGAATTTATTTCCTCAAGCTCCCTCTCTAATCTGTGGAGGGAAATAAATTCTTTTCAATATTGGTTCAAAATGGCCAAATCAAGTTTCGACTGTGTATTGTATGCAAGAGCAACCTCTCCATCTCTTCCGCTTTGAAAAGCAAGCACGGCATATTAGTTTAAAGGCTAATTTAAGATAAAGGTCAATTTTTCCAGGCCAAAGTTATTTGGAGAATATCCACTGATATATTAGTATTCCTTTGTGAAAAGCAGGACACTGTGACCTACGGAGTTATTCCCACTTCATCCTTCTCCTGAGTTCAATGGAGAAAGGTTGTTGTTCAGTAGAACACACTTATTTTTCTCCAAGTAGAGATCTGCATTTTTCTTTCTAGAGGAAAGAAGTATTTGATTTACTAAAGACCCTGTAAGGATTTATATCACACTCTCCTTATGCTTTGCACACTGCATGTATTTGTCAGTTGCAGGTTTCATCTGATGTCTAACCTTATCTTTAATAACATGATCACAGTACAATAATAATGCATAAAAGAGAAACTTTGAAGTGTTACATTCTTCTAATATAGCTGTTCTGAGACACGGCCTTTCAAACACTTGTTAGTTTTAAAGAAGAGCAAAATGTATTATCCTTCAACTATTCGATATCATATCCTAACAGATAGCCTGGGAGAGGGTGATAGAATAGATTGGTAAATCTCAGCTTCTGTTCATTAATGAATCACTGAACTTTTAAACTGGTGGGACATGTTTCCACAAAGTGAATAGAAATCCATTGATAATTGCTGCAATTCTTCAGTCACCCTTCCTAAAACTCTTAATAGTAGTTTCCAGATTTCATAAGCCTGTAGATCACACACTGCAAACCTTGTATCACTGCAAAGTACCAAGATGTAAAGCACAGAGTTAAGGGTTAGCAACCAAAAGTTGCTGTTACTGTTTCTTTATTTATAAGATAACATAAATCTTCATTCCAGTTGCTTCATTGACTTTCACGAGAACTAATTTCTGCCCCACAAGAACTTCACCTTTCAAAAATGCAAAGGTCATGGTAGAAGGAACACTTCTTCCAGAAAATGTTCTATTCGTGGAAACATGAAACTGGTTTAATCAGTCCACTGTCCTGATTTTCTTGCCCTAGATTTGTTTAAACCTGAACGATCTGCAGTAGAGCAAGTTGCTAATTGCATCTTGGTGGAAAGTTTGCTTTTATGACCACTCAGGATTAACTGATAAGATTTTGCTTATATTGACAACAGGTGTGTTGTTTATATAAACTAGGAAGTAGGACAAAGGAAGCAGTGATCTTTTCTTAGACTTTTAGGATCACTTTTATCCTAAGAACAACTCTTTCCAACATTTCCTTTGCTTTTAAATACAGAGGTTTAGTACTCATACACATGCCTGTCTTATATAGAGATGAATCAACTAAGTATTTTGAATATAAAAAAAGTCTTGATGTTGAAACATCCATTTATTTCTTTCAGAGGAAAAAAAAAAAGTCAAAATTACCAAATCAAACTTTATCAAAATTTGCAGATTTCTGTATGCTGTAGCTCCCCAAGGACCAGAGGTTCAGTTTCTGGAAATGCTTAAGAGATGGGTAGACATATGTCAAAGCTGGTATTAATTACTGCTGGGAAAAGAATACAATGTCCAGGATACGTATGAAAGAAACACAATCAACACCTCCTGCACAGCTGTTTTCCATGGCCCTCAACATTACAGCATAACACACAAAACAACAGAAAAGTAGCATGCTTGTCTATATGGCACTATATGTGGAGAAAGACCTCCTGAAGAACTTAATCTAACTCATGATGTTCATAAAATTTCTGAATCCTCCTATTGCTGTCTTAAAATTACCACATTAAGACGCAACAGAAAAAAAGAAAAAAAAAAAAAAGATTAACAAGATTTAGCTTTCAGATTTAAATCTTAATAATCTTGCCTGAAGACAAAAGATTTACACTGGGATAAATGAGAGCAGAATTTAGTCTAATTCTCTTCCTAGTGACATCTAGATAATTCACAGAGTCTCAAATGTGTTGAAGAATGGCTCAAAGCCTCATGAAAGGTAGAGCAAATTCAGCGCAACTAGCTGAAAGGATAACTACCTCCCAAGAAACCATTGGTTTGGTTCCTTTCTCAGTTTCCAGAAGAGTAAATCACAAGTAGCACTCTGGGAATTAACAAAGCAATAAAGATGCAAAAGAATCAAATCCCATGAATTTAGACCTGGCAAGAGTTGATGACCAAAGGAGTTCAGAAGCAGAACTCCCCCTGCCCAGGCACACATGGCTTGGTCATGCCAGCAAAGGGACCCAACAGGAATCCCCATCGCTGCAGCTCCTTCTGTTCATCCCTACAGCAAAAGTGAGGCTTAACCTGCACACCAAGGCTCTTCGTGACACAGGAAAGCATTTTATGCTTATGAAGCCACCCAGCTGGATTGACAAATTCCAACGTGTTATGGATTATTTCTATTAGTGAAATGAATAAATACCCAGCTGAGATCAGGCCTGTTGAACTAGGTATATAATACGTATGTGCTTGCAGAGGGTATGAGATAAACTCTCCACGAGATGGTTTACAATTTAGGTAAACCAGGTTAAGAGTGTGGAGGATTTAGGAATTAGGAGGAGAGATTCAAGTGATTTACTCAGCCCAAAACACACCTTAGGCAAACCTAGAGTACAGCAGATCTCTTGTTGCCTTCCCACCCAGAACAGGACTTTGCCTTTAGCACTTCCAGTCAGTCCTGTGATCCCATAAGCCCCTCAGGAGCCTTTTCTTACAAATTTCTGACATCAACTTACTAGGTTTTGGGACACTACTTCCTAGACAAAACCAAGGTGTATGCCCTGCAGAGACAGCCTTGTGAATAAGTAGTGCATAGTCCTCTGACAACTTTACATCTCCAGTACCCCACCTGAAGCCACTTCGTTGCCCAAGCTACCGTATTTCTGGAAATCCCAAGTAATTATATAAAATCCTTAAAGTCTGCATGAATAAAATTCCTGGTTGGAAAAAAGAGGTCTATATCTGGCTCTTTCAAGACAGATTCAAAGTCTTATTTCATAAGTATATGCAAACCCCTGAATTTCACGTGTCTCTTTGGACGTGTCAAGACTCTGCAGTTGTTTCTAACGACTGATGTCTATACATACAGCGGTGTATTTTATTAAAAAACCTGCATTAAAAAGAACATGAAAGTGAAAAATCAGGATTCAGGAATTAGGAAATGCAAGGATTAAGGATCTTTACACACTTTTTGCTCAGCTCCTTTTTGTGAGACTGCCTTCTGTTGTGCCTTTAAGCCACAACATCTCTAACAGTGGAGTTCAAGGTTCCCTTAGGGTGAATAAAGCATATCTCATTCAGATTTGAAGAATATGGACTTTACTTCTTACTGTGCAGCTTAGAACCCTAAAATTATAAATAAAAAATGGTAAATTCATCTGTTAGGTTGTTTGATTGCCGAAAGGCAAATTTATTTATTGGGTAATTTTATTGCCCAGAGGTTATTTACCACAACTGACAATATACAATATATTCTGCACGCACACACACAGAGCAATAGCATAAATAGAGATGCTCTTTTATTAGATTTCTTACCTCTGAGTTGACCAAAGCAGCATCGGTACGTGGTCCACTGACAGCGACATTTTGAACAGCACGGCAAGGGTGCACACCAGCAGGGCTGCAGCAGCGGAGTAGAGCTGCGTCATGACTCCAGGCAAGTGCGGACATCACTGGCCAGCTGCACAGGGAAGTCCGAGCTCCTGCACAGCTGCACTTCCCGGTTCAGCTGCAGCTATCCGGATTCGGCCAGGCTGCTCTCTGACCACAAGGGGAATTTTCAAAACATCGACTTCCTTAGCTTGAAGTTGGGAGTTATACATATTTTTAATAACTTTCAGGTTTGTGATTTAAGCAGCTCATAAAACTCTCTGCAGTATAAGCACAGGTAGATTCCTCTAACATTCTAGTACAAGGGAGAGTCATGAAGTCCAAACTCCTGTCCTACTGTTTTCTAACTCCCTGATAACTGCAGGCTGATAACAGAGTTGCTCAACTTCAAAATGGAGTTTATAGAAAAGTTTTCTGTACTGCACAAAATGTATTCTGCAGAACTTCTCTCTTCTTCCCCTGCTACATATTATCATGTCCCTCAGCTTAGCTCTTTCACATGTATTGAGAGCTGGTGTCACACATTTGGGTGTTGACAGGTTTGAAATCTGCAATAAATCAATCCATTGCAGATTCCAGCAAGAAGGAAGAAAGTGAGAAAATGGTACGCTTGGAGTATATCCACTAAAACATGGAATTGTTCAGCTAGCTTTTGCATGGAGCTATGCTGTCCCAAAAATCAAGAATTTCAAAACTCAGGAGCAAATTATAATCACTTCAGAACCTGACATGACTTCAGTATTTCACAAGTCTCATGCAAGATCAAAACAGTCATAGAGAATTTCTTCATGCTGGGAAGCAAATTCCTCCAGCATACGTTTTTGCTCCTGCCAAGCACCGAGCTGTTTCTACGCCTTGTGACTACATTAGGCAGCAGCAGTCACTCGGCACGTGTTCGGCACAGTACACCGATGCTTCTTCACAATCAGAACGAGATGTAAGGGATAATAGACAAAAGAAATTGTTAGCTATATTAAAACAAGTTGTGATAAGGGAAAAATAAGGAAGCAAAATGAAAATTGTAAGAGAAGATATAAACAGATGTCAGAAGACATGCGCTTCTGAATCTGAGCACACGGAGCTTGATTAATTAAATCCATTTGCCTTAACTCACAGCATACTGTTACAGTGCTGTTGTCTAATATAAGGCAATTTGTTCATCACTTCAATCTGAAATCAGATTTCTGAGACAAAAATAATTTTGAGGGAAGCAATAAAACCAATCATCATCTACATGTTCCTTTTCTTCTCCATGTTACCTTTACATAACACTGAATTTAACTCTTTAATTGCACTTTTTTGTCTTCTCCTCAGAGATATATTAGAAATCCTTCATCTCCCTTTTCACAAGCTGGTGTTTGTTCATCTGTTTAAGGGTGCGTACAGGTAAGACAGCAATCCAGAGCACAAAGACAGGGGTAGAACTAGAACACCCTAGGGACAATTTAGTATGAATTGGAATAGCTCGGTCAACACAAGCAAAATGTTTTGTAATTCTCAGAGTGGTGACTCTTCCTTAGTATCTTCCAGAACACGAGAGATGGTTTCTCACATAACTGTCCAGAATAGTCTTGCCAGTTTTTGTGAGCATCTCCAGCCCACAAAGCCAATCGACTGTAAGTCTTCCTGTCTGCTTCTTACAATTAACCTTCATATAAGAAATGAATTGAAGGTCAGCATTATATAAATCAAGAGTGCACAATGTGCGTGCCCACAGAATACTAAAGGAATCACAGAATTTCCAGCAAAACTTTCAATTTTGCAGAACCTGCTAGATTTGCATTGCAGCTGGCAGTCTAGAGAAATACTACATTACTACAACACTTTTATTCCACTAAGCCCATGCCTTCTCAGATTGTGATTCCTTTCATTCTTTAGCTCGCACACTGCAGAGATCCTTGCTTTGTGAAACATAGCATTTTCATAGGGCTAAAGCATTTACACCGTTTCAGAAATTCCACTGCTGGCATGTGCAACTTCTTTTACCAGTTCATACTCAAATGCTGACACCCTGGATGAAAAGCCTAAGTCATGTAAGAGATTCCTGGCTTCTTGCAGCCAAAATGGCTAACTTAAAGTAGGTTAATGAAAACAAAAGAGAAGCTAATACAAGGGATAGAATTATGAAAGAAAGGTATATTGTCCCTGTCTCTTTCCAGCTACTAATATCTCAAAAACTAGATTATCCCTTGGTTTGAGCTGGATCTGTCAGAAGGTATTTGCACACGCTAACCAAATCACACACAAGTGAGACGGAGCACAGTTGGTGGGTATACTCTCTGTATTCTTCCTTATAGAAACAGTCTTAAAACTTTTTGAAACAAACCCAGATTGTTTTGTCTCAGATTACCATATTACTTACGAACAAACTTTTAATTGAAAGCAAACTGAATTTTCCTTTTTAATATTTCTCCAAAAATGACAGTTTGGGAACAACTGAAGTGAAGAAAGCTTTGAAAAAAAGGAATGAGAAGAATTTATTGAGTGGGATTTTAATTCGCCTCCCTCAGTAAATTTGGCTCGCAAATGCATCTGCATATATTTTCTCCTTTTTCTTTTTTTTTCTTCACTCCTAAAAATAAAGATTTTTTTTGCCAAATGATAAGAAAAAAATATTCCTATTGCAAAGAGATTTTTCAGAAAGATTCCTTTCTTTCAGTTAATTAAAATGAGATGAAATCACAGTGGTACTTTTATCTGTGAGCAGGAACCTAAAAACTTTTGACTGATGTCTGCTGGTATACACAAAAGCACATGCAGTTTACTGTTGCATTTTCCATAGGGCTTTTTCCTTGAAAACCCATAGGTGATCTTGAGTCCAGGTTTAGAACTGCTTGCACATGAAGATTTTTTTAAATCCAACACAAATTCAAAACACTAAAACTCAGACTACTGTGAAATCATTATGAAACTGCAATGAAGAAAAAAATACCTCCATTACCATGTATCTCCACTTAACTAAAATAATTTTATTAAGAAAAGCTATAATATTGATATACCATGTATTTACATTCTACTCCTACCCATTTCTCTGGATTTATACATGCTTTCTTTCACAATTGTATGCCTATCACATATCCTACATATTTCTTATCCTGTCAAAGCTGAAATATAGGACTTATAAAAAATAATTGGAGAGAAAAGACCATGATGGTGGAGGCTTAATTTCTTTTGATTATGAATCCTTTTCTTAAAAAGAAAAAAGAAAAAAATCCTGTCAGCCTCAGAATTCTACATTCCTGATGTAAAATATTTTGAATAAAAAGAAGTGTGAATCCCAGATTTGTATGTGATGAAGGTACATTTAGGACTGTAAGTCAGGCTAAAAGGGATGACTGTTGTAACAAGGACAATGTACAGTGCAAGATAAACCAGAAGAACTATCTATAGATAGGTGACAAAAATAAGTGCCATCCATTCTGCATGCAAATTTGATCCTTGAGCCATAGGTTTGGGAGCTAACATGGTACTACAGCAGCATATTAAAGAACCTCTTTCCCCAGCTCAGCTAATAGATATATTCAAATTTAGTCTCTTAAAAAAAAAAAAAATTGAAAGAACACAAGATTTGGATGATTTTTTTTTTTAATCTCAGTTACTATTAGTATCATTTCCTAATGAAAAAGTATTTTCCATATGCCAAATACTGGTCATTAACTACTTTGCTACCCTCACATATTTAATTTATAACCCTGTTTTATCACTTTTTACAATCATTTTATTATCTAAGAGGGGACTTAATGCTTTGTTCATTGGGACATCTTTGGGGGCAAGGAGGTGGAGGGAGCAATTACTCTGAGTTCTTCTTCCTTTGAGACAAATAGGGAAATTTACATCCTGGAAGAAGTATGGCCTTTCCTCTTGGGAGGGGGGAGGCAAAATGCATGCGCTGCTTTGCCAAATTAAAGTATTACCTACTTGTGCATGTGGGAAGAAAGCCAGAACTTTTCCCTCTGGAAATAGATTACCAGAGGTGTTGGACATGGGTAGAAGGCAAATTTTGCTTCATGCTTGAAGAATCTGCTCACAAGAGTCCTGTGAGGTAAGCTGCAGGTGTTAACTGGCCACATGCCTCTGCTTGTGCAGAAGGAGAAATACAAGCCATACGGAGCAATCCCCTTTTCCTGGTAGCGAGTAACTACATCTGGGAAAGAACTGAGGTGAACCCAGCATTTTCCACCAGTGTTTCAGGAGTGTGGACCCCTCATGGTCTCAACCTCTAAGCTACGATTTAAGAGATTTTATAAGCCTATCATTTTAGCCACTTCTCAGAAGTGAAGAGAGATTAGAATGTCACCTTACAGTCTATCCTCCTTTGAAGATGCACTGAGACTTTGCAATCATTTGTTGTCATTATCCAGGAAAGATTGAGGCTCCAAAGCAGAGGCCTTTTTACCAACAGATTCCAAAACCATTTTGTGAGTAACTCTCTGAAATTCAAGCAAAGATGATCAGCTGTGCTTTTGAAGAATTTACTCAGTTCTAATAGAAGTTGGCAGATCTGACCCTTTATCTGAACAGTTTTCTTCTCCTGATAAAATGCAATGACTTCTCCTAGAAATATAGTACCTTTAATCTGACTCTGATCTTTTCAGTCAGCTTTTCCAGTATTCTCCCACTGTCTGATACAGAGAATGCTTTCATTCTTCATACTTGTCCAGCACCTTTTGTAAGCTACATAAACAGGTGAAGCTACATGGTAACTATTAGAGAAAAGTTTTAAATCAATTCCTTTTCAAAACGCAATACAATTATAAATGTTATGTTTTTAAATTCAGTAACAATATCAACAAAACATTTATGATTATCAAAGTAGCAATTAAAGAAAACTAACATGAAGGATTTTTTAGTAACTTCAGTTATGCTAGATTCTAGAAAAAATTCTTATCCTATCTTAGAATTGTGTTGGCTTTACTTGGCTTTACCCTAACAAGAAGATTCAATCTGATATCCAAAATATTGAAAATACTTTTCCCATTTTTCAACAACTCTCTTTCAATACATCATGTCCTCCAAAACATTCAATTTCTATGCTTTCAAAAGCCATTTTTGGACACTGACTTGAAGGAAGACATTAGTTTTCACTTTATACAGGTAGTCACTTATTTTGTGGACAGCCATGTCCCAAATATTAGTCAGGTATCCAATTCACTGTAATTGCAACACAAATTTTTAAGTATTTACACAAGAGCTTTCACAGTGCGATCAAATGGCACTGCCATTATCAAGGACTACCTTCCGGACTTCTGCATAAACCAAAAAATTTGTGTGCGTGAGCAATTCTCTAGCAGGCCAAAACACTAGGTTGCTTGTGAATACTGAACTGAATATAGAATCTAGAACTCTTCAAGCATAAATCTGTAATACTGTGTCAGTTTTTGCACCCCTCAAACCAACAAAGGCTTTGATAAACTGGAGCAAGTTCAAGAAGATCAGGGGGGCAGAAGCACTTGACATGTGAGGAGAGGCTAAGGGAACTGGGCTGGTGCAGCCTGGAGAAAAAAAGGCTTGGAGAAAACCTGATAGCAGCTTTCCAAAACTTAAATGAGATTATCAAGAGGATGGAGCCAGGTTCTTTATAGGTGTGCATGGTAGAGGATGAGAGACAACACACTCTATTGAAATGAAAAACTTCTTTTAAGATAAGGACAGTCAAGCACTAGAACACGTTGCCACTAGAGGTTATGAATTCTCCATCCTTGAATGTTTTCAAGACCTGAATGGTTTAAGTCTTGAGCCATTCAGTCTGACCTTATAGCTGACTGTGCCTTGAGTAGCAGGTGGACTTCTGAGGCCCCTTCCAACTTGAATTATTCTATGATTCTGTACATTCCTTCTATGACAAGGTGACCCGCTTAGTGGATGAGGGAAAGGCTGTGGATGTTGTCTACCTAGACTTCAGTAAAGCCTTTGACACCATTTCCCACAGCATTCTCCTGGAGAAACCAGCTGATCATGGCTTGCATGGGTGTACTCTTTGCTGGGTAAAAAACAGGCTGGATGGCCAGACCCAAGGAGAGGTGGTGAATGGAGTTAAATCCATTTGGTGTCCGGTCACAAGTGGTGTTCTCCAGGGCTCAGTATTGGGGCCAGTTGTGTTTAAGCTCTTTACCAATGATCTGGATGAGGGGATTGAGTGCACCCTCAGTAAGTTTGCAGTTGACACCAAGCTGGGTGGGAGTGTTGATGTGCTTGAGTGTAGGAAGGCTCTACTGAGGGATCTGGACAGGCTGGATCGATGGGCCAAGGCCAATTGTATGAGGTCCAACAAGGCTCAGCGCTGGGTCCTGCACTTGGGTCACAACAACCCCATGCAGCGCTACAGGCTTGGGGAAGAGTGGCTGGAAAGCTGCCTGGCAGAAAAGGACCTGGGGGTGTTGATTGACAGCCGGCTGAATATGAGCCAGCAGTGTGCCCAGGTGGCCAAGAAGGCCAACGGCATCCTGGCCTGTATCAGAAACAGTGTGGCCAGCAGGACTAGGGAAGCGACTGTCCCCCTGTACTCGGCACTGGTGAGGCCGCACCTTGAATACTGTGTTCAGTTTTGGGTCCCTCACTACAAGACAGACATTGGGGTGCTGGAGCGTGTCCAAAGAAGGGCAATGAAGCTGGTGAAGGGTCTAGAGAACAAGTCTTATGAGGAGCAGCTGAGGGAACCGGGGCTGTTTAGCCTGGAGAAAAGGAGGCTGAGGGGAGACCTTATCGCTCTCTACAACTACCTGAAAGGAGGTTGTAGTGAGGTGGGTGTCAGACTTTTCTCCCAAATAACAAGTGATAGAACAAGAGGAAACAGCCTCAAGTTGTGCCAGGGGAGGTTTAGATTGGATATTAGGAAAAATTTCTTCACTGAAAGGGTTGCCAAGCAGTGGAACAGGCTGCCCAGGGAAGTGGTTGAGTCACCATCCCTGGAGGTATTTAAAAGACATGTAGATGTGGCACTTAGGGACATGGTTTAGTGGTGGGCTTGGTAGTCTTAGGTTAACAGTTGGACTCAATGATCTTAAAGGTCCTTTCTAACCTAAATGATTCCATGATTGCAGAAACCTCCAACACCACATGGCATTGAAATCAATGGACTAGTGTCTTTTCACACTTATTTGAACTATTTCCTTACTGTTTATTTAAATTATCCTTCTGGAGTTGTAAAGTACATTTTTTAAAAGCTGTTTAAAAAGAAAGGTGACAAATCTATCAAGAGTATCATATGATTCATGTTTTCCTTCTTGCCTTTCAACCCATAATTTTCTTCCAAAATCCTTTTATCACTCTGGAAGAAGCCCAATCTTAGCAGCCATTCCTATCTTAAGGCTCAGATCATGGAAAGCAGTAAGTCAACTGGAATGCTCATGTGCTGCAATTCTACAATTGGTTCAGAACTGAACTAAAATCCAGAAACTGAATTTAATGGTAAAATCAATGGAGTGATGTTAGAATGCACTGGTCAGTCAGGTACTGGTTCTACAGTTCATGTTCTGTTGAGGTTGTCAATCCAGTTTCCAGCTGTTTGCTGCCAAATATATGCTCATTTCTGTTTGTAAATACTACTGCTTTTTCCTAGACAGTTTTATTTGTCAGAGCAAATGGTTTTGTCCTGGGTCAAAAACACATCTAGAATAGAGGTTTCAAGCAGAACTTCACAACTTTCTGTAGGACTTCACTGAATGTACACCATATCATATTTTTCTCTGTAATTATAATCAAACATAAACATAACTAAATAAGTTTACGGAGAGAATTGACTTCTACTTTAAATATCACAAGCTCCTCAAAAAATAAAAAAGTTCCAAACAGTCTGCTTTGTGTATTTCAAATTATAAGTCTGATTTACCATAATTTCAAGATCTTGGATACAATAATTACATGCTGGCAGTTCCACTATGACCATCAAGATGAGCTATGAAAAGTAAGGTTATTCTTTTGCACAAATGTTTGCAAGGCAAAGCAGCTATATTTGGAAGGGCATATCAATTCTGTTGTTCTGTAGGAAATTAGGGTTTGAGGGTTTTTCTGTCTTTTATGCTTAAGAAGAGAGAAATAAATTTAATACTGTGTTTGTAGTATTATTTTTCTAATTAAAAGGTGACAAAGAATTAGCTAAATTCCCCCAACAGGAATATTACACTACAGACAGAATGTTCCAAGCAACACAGGCATACACAGAAAGACAGTCATTGCTCTATAAATTTAGAATTTACAAAGCTCATCAACATTTTACTTTTTAAATAATGAGGTTACAAAACATGAAATGCAGTTATATTGACTGGTCAAGACCAAATTATTTTATCCTCAGAAGTTTATTTTGATCCGCGTAATACAATTAAGATATTGATGAAAAGGTACATTTCTTTAAAACCAAGGAAATTGTATTAATCAATAATTCAGTTAACTTCAGTTAACTTCGCCTAAGAGTTATGTTTTTGTACCAGTAGGAATAGGTGTAGCTATTAAAAATTCATTTGCACTAGCCTGATTGTCACTCCTATGCAAAAATGATGTCATCGCTGGAATCTGAGCAAAGTAGTTTCTTGCCCGGATATGCTTATGTTTTATTCTGTGAATAAATGCCGCTTCATAAGCCTGAAAGGAAAAAAAAATACAAATACCATAAAATACAATTAAAATTAAAATTTCTAACAATCTTCATGTTGCTTCATATTTTAGGCAGTATAAATAGTGACCCTTCAATAAACTAAGACAGACAATTTATTTGTATTTGACACATAATGAAATATTTTATAGTTCTATACTGCTACCTTATGGCCCAATAGTGAAAATTACTAACCACTCCTTGTGAAATATTAGTCACCTTTTAAAAACAGAAAAACTTTGAGCGTTTTTTTATCCATTCAAGATAAAACTTATTTCTTTTCAGGTAAGAACATTTGTACTTATCTTTGAAAATTAAAAAAGGCAATGCTTAAATATCAACATTTGCAAGGTGATGAGTATAGGAAATTTCCTCAATATGAATCAGAGTGATTATTTACAAATAATGATGGAAGCAAGCATTTTGCAGCATTTTAGTCAGCTTTTGCATTCAGCGGTGACATTTTCCTAAACTTCTAGTGATTAGTAGTAGTTCAGATGATGCAATAAATAACCAGAATATTTAGCTGAAAAAACCCTTTGCTATCACTATAGTCATTGTTACGAATAATTGCTATTAAAGAAAGTGCTTGAGAGGCCTTTTTTTATTTCAGTGAATCAGAAACAATGATTCAACTTACAACATTCTAGTTTTGCCTTATTTTCCTTATTTCAAACACTTTTTTTTTTTTTTTTTTTTTTTTTTTTTTTTTTTGAAACAAAGCTTTGGCCATTACCAGTGGAGAAAGGTGATGCCTCACTATAGCTGGTCCACATCTATTTTTATAGCAAGAGCTAAGTGAAAATACCTTATGATTTTTATGTAGGCTTGCATACCTTACCTGTTGCTCTTCTAGCCTAACACCCACCTCCACTGAAGCTCTGGACCTAATCAAGTTAATGGCATCTCTTTGGCTGTGACATCCAGAAGTTAAACCAGATAAGTGCATAATCAGAATCTTTGCCTGCCATAATGCTAGTAACAGAAATTTATGGATGCAGAGAGCATTACTAGATTCAGACTGCCTGAACAGCCTTGTTGACTCAAAGAGAGACAGAGAAGTCAATAAAAGGATTTCCAGCTTGAAATTGATTTTACCTTTTAAAGCTAATGCTCACATAAACATGTGTCTGCTTGAAGACACAAGTTTGGCTCAAACACAAAAAATAGCATGGATGGCAGAATTTCCTTTACCTTTAGAATTCCCTGACTGATATATTTCGTCCCCAAAGCAAATATTTCATTAAGGGAGCAATTCATTTGCTCTGTCAGTTTAGTTACCACATACTCTTAAGACTTCCAAAAAGAAGGGCAATGCATTACAGCTGAATTTGCATTTGTGATGCACACATACTGTGTTAGAAATTGAATTAAGACCACCCTGAACAAAAGGACACTACACAACAATGACCTCAGATCACTACTTACATAAATCAATAACCTAGAGGTGAAAGGCTTAATAAACCATTACTAATTACGGGACAAACACAGCTCGCAGGACTCTCCTGTGCCTTAGAAAACTAAATATTCTACCATATGATGTCCAGTGGAGTGAGATATTTACCAGACTACCATGTTTAGATATAGAATTTGGGGGGAGTGGTGTAAAAATAGTTTCAATGACTTCTTTAACAAATTCTTAAGTTTTTTAACTCAGAACAGCAATTATGTTTTTATTGCTTACTTGCAAACTATAAGATTACATTGTCAGGGGTACTTAAATGACATCTATGTAAGAAAGTAAATTGAGACAAATTTTATTATGACAAATGGTTAAGTTCTAGGCAATGAGCCATTCTGTTATTTGATGAGAAAATTATAAGGCCAGAAACTAATGAGGCCAAAGCACGTACAAGAGCACAGGCACACAATTGTCATAGTATTTACGGTTAGTCTTTAGTATGTTTTTCATCCAGGCCACCTCTTGTCTGATCTCAGCTGAGGGAAGAGCATAGGCATGGCACTGGTGTCAGGTGGCAGCATGGATGAGGCCACTCAGCTGCTTGCATTTCGGGAGGGAGAATCAGGGCAAGACAGAGTTCAGGTACATGGATCCGAGTTGTACGTGCCAGCTGCCCTCTGGAGTAATGCCTGGTTTATTTAATAGTACAGATGCAATCGTTTAAATAGTCACAATGGGCCAATTTAAACATGGATGAGCGTAAGGACTAAATTTGGCCAAACATCAGTAGTCACAGGATTCTATTAAAACAGAACATAAATATTGCAAAAAATCAAGGCCATCAAATTTTACCTTCTGAAGGTTACACAGCTTAAGATGTGCAACTGCCTCATCTTTAGTGAGGAGAATAGTGTTCCACGGAGACCACTCATGCTGCTTATCCCATCTGACCATAACCAAATCATAGAGGTCACTGCACGCACTGAGAGCTGACTGACAGCCCCATATGATCTCTATCATATACTGCAGATCTTGATGCTGAAACAGAAAACAGAGTTAAGCAGGAAGAAGCACGTTTCATTTTACAACAAAAACATTGTAACCGTATAAGAATCCAAACAAAGCTTTGAGTAAAAAATTTTTCTGTGCATAGGTCATATAATCACTTTGTTAAAAAAACATCTAGACATACACATCTTCCTTTAGCATGGTGTGGCAATTATTGACTGCATTTTTCTTGTATCATCTCTAAAATATTATATTCTTACTTTGATTGTCTCTGCCAATGGAAATTCATACCTTCTGTTGACATCCTGATTGCTTAACTGCTCTTATAAAGCTTCTTAAATCTCATGTCTTTTCTCATATAGAATGCTTAAGCCTGTTCAGACCTTTTTGGTTAATAATAATAATCCACCTCTGTCATTACTGAGATGACATCCCCATTTCATTCTTGGATTCAGAATTAATGTTATTTGATAAATGAGTTATTACACTACTAAATTACTTAAAGTTTACATACAATCAGAATAATCTGGCCTAGAAAATGTGGGAAATTAGGACAAGAAAAAGTCCCACCTGTGACAGACCCCAAATCACTGCCTGCTTTGCTTTCTTCCCCTCACTCTGCTGTTGACAAATGGAGAGTTTATTGTGCTCATGATAGAGTTGCTTATTGTACCAAATGAGATTATAAGATCAGGTAGCTATGCTACAATATTAACAAAAAATAATAGAAGGTCTGTTTGTAAAGGTTCTCTACTACAGAAAGGCCTTTAAATGTACTTCTAATGTATATCTAAGGTTAATTTATGTCAATCTTAATTTGTTTAATTTATTACTAGCCATCTGAAATCACTACTAAATCTTGATAAACACAGCCCTTGAATGAAAGAAAAAAAAATAATTGGGACAGCAGTTACCACTGGACTCTGGCAAGTTTTTCTGTCACTCTCCATTAATTCTTCTCTGTATTAGTCACGGAAAATTATTACAAGATTTTTATCTACAGGAGTCTGTAAACAACAGACTTTTAAATAGGTTTTCCTCCAAGCTAGCCATTTGAAGAAGACTCATCCCCTAAAAAGAAATCTTGGCTTAATTAATTAAATAATGGTGTTTACATGTTACTTATTAAATTCCTGATAAAGGATGAATGAAACTATACCAACACAGTGCTTTAGTGAAATGTAGCCTCATGTATTCTCATTTATCTTATTTCCAAAATCCAGGAGCCCATGTAAATTCTTGCCAGGGAAAATGTAAGATAAAAGCTGGGCTTAGAACCCCGACTGGTAAAAATAACTGTGCCTACTGATTCCAAGAACATAGAACTGGTCCTACGTCTGGTCTTAAATCTGGTCCTACAGGACCTCCTTTATTAGGTTTCACTAATTAGCTTCTGTTTTCAGTATTTCCTCCTTTTCACAAAATTTCAAATAACTTCTGTATCTTCTTCTTAGAAGCCTGAAACTTCCAGGCAGACATATTAGCAAGTACTACTATATTTGTGCTAAGCTATACATCTCAAAAGTTACCAGAACTTGCAAAAATCTATACTGAGGCATATAAGGATCCATGTAAAACAGATCCATAATTTGACTCTTCCTTTTTCCTGGATTACAATTTTTTTCGTGCCTGAAAAATAGGCAAAATCTTGTACTATGTTAAAACCTCTCAGGTTATGGGGAAGAGTTTGATTTAAGAGACTTCTGCACTTTCTAAAGGTAGGCATGCATTTTGCTGTGAAATTTTACAGTTAATTAGTTTCAAATTATGCTCCCCACCCACCATTTGTTCTGTGCTCAAAAGAAACAAAAATGGCCTTCAAGTACTCTCATCTGACAGGTTGGGAGCAAGTATCACTGAATGCTCAGCAGGTAAGATTGGAAAACAAGGGTAGGCAGCAAAACGATAAAGGAGTTAAGTGTATTTGTAACTTCAAATGAATACGACATTGCCATTGGGATGTTGCTTATCAAGGAAAATCAAAGCCATTGTATGTACCATTGATTCTAAGGAGCATGGCATAGTTAAACCCTCTGAAAGAATAAAAGGCAGCCTCAGGACTTGACATATTTGCTGAACTAGTTCATTTTGATATGAAAAAGGTCTTTAGCTGCAGTAAGCAGAACTTACTGGAGCTACCATAACTGTCACCAACTGCTTTTTGCCTTTTAAACCTTAGCAGCATTCACATAGGTGATCAATCCAAACACAGAATCAGTATGCAAGAGATCTGAAGAAAAATCTTTTATCTTATCACAAAAGTCTTGCATCTGTCCACAGACAATACAATCAGAGCCAGTAATGGTACTGCACTGGGCAATGAATGAAGCTGTCATAGCTGCTCCAAAAGACTTTTGGTTGCGCCCAAGTCATTTCTAGATGCCTTAGAGCTGTTTTCTAGATTTAAGTGCAGAAGGGGACAGGCGGTTGTTGGGAGGGGAAGGGAATACAAGCAAGTAGCTCAGAAAAAATTTAATAATTTAAGGAAATGTTAGGAAAAAACCCAAGGAAATTAGTGATTTAAGATACAAACCTCTTCTGTTCAGATATTTACAACTCTAAAGAAAAGAAGTTAATTTGGATGAAAATGACACAATATCTAGAGATGTTGCAGTGGTACAACTACAAACAGAATGGCAAATGAGAGCTTTTGGTGTCAGCAGTTAAGCAGCAGTCATGTGTCAGTGCATCAATGGCCACCAGCCACCACAAGTGATGTGAGGTGAGAGAGGTCCAAAAGATTTTGGAGGATGTTTGCATATTAAGATAAACTAAGTTAGACACAAACAAAAAACTTTTCAGCTTAAGTGAAAACCAATATGGATGAACAACATCTACAAAATCCAAGCTCTTCGATAATATTTCTTAACACAGGTATGATAATTAAAGAATCCCAGTCTTCCTTTTGGCAGCAGCTATTGGCAAAGTGCTAAACCACAGCATGGCTTGTTTTGGTAGCAGTGGGATGCTGATGACTGGCTTTTGTTTGCTTGGTTGTTGTTTCAGACATACTGAAAATACAGTTCAAAAACTATTCTATTAATGTTGATGCTGTAGAGATTTTTATTACTAAATCTCAGAAAGTTCAAATAAATCTCGGCTGTTCAATATTTTCAATAGATAACACTTTGCAGTTACCTCAGATTTAAAACTTTCCCAGTGAATATTTGATGTCAAATTCTTTTGTTGACAAAATAAGTAATAACAACTAAAAGAGAGAATTTGGTGAAGACAGAGGGAAGAAGTTCTTTGAACTGAGTTGTTCTACTAATGATTATTAAGAAACATTAGCTACTTAGTAATATTGCAGAAGATTACAGATGATGGTAAAAAATTTAGTTATTAAAATTAAAATATTTAGTGAATCTCTCTCCTAATAAATGCAAAACACTAAAATTTCCAACTATACAGATATTCTACTGACGTAGAACAGAAATGTCAAAACCTTAGCTCCTTCATTTTTTTCCTTCTGAGAATACAAAACAATTTAGTTGTATTACTAAAACAGTCCAAATAATGGGGCTTAAAATGTTTTAGTAGCATTATATTTTGAACAATATTATAGTCACAAAAACATTATTGTTACTTTACAGATGATGCTAGTATCTTTAAGCAACAGGACGGCTGTAGCAGAACCAGAAGAAGAATTTGGATTATCTGATTCTTCGACCTGTCAGCTAGACTTCTGCCTTCTTTTAACGTATAGCTTGTAACCACTTTTGAAAGTACAGCTTTATGTCACGAGCTTAAGTGCTTCTTCATTACGGTATGGAACATCCTGTACCATAGGAAGAAGTTTTTGTAGTTTTTAGCCTATTTATTGCTCAACCTGTCAATGACATACACATAATAAAAGAAAAATTATAGCCAAAGCCACTGGTTTCCATTGTTAGCGATGCTCTTTCAGACAGTACCTGAACTAAGAAAACAATTTTAGCATCATCCTGATAATCAGCTTCAGACTTTCTGAGATTTTCTAGTATAAGTTTGTACTTCAAGAATCCTTCTCGTCGCCGAGCCTCATTATCAAGCTTGCAACACAAGCGACATCTGCCAATGGTGCGGGAATTAGCAGGAACAGAAAACTCAGTAGCTGGTAAGTGATTTCCGCAACTATGACAGAAGTTAACATTTTTATAAAGCTTTAAGGGATCTGGTGGAACCTAAAAGATTTAAAAAAAAAGTTAATTTACCACAAAGTATCTTTGTATTACTTGTGTGTCACCCTAACTCTGTCGGAATACGTTTTATGTACATTCATGCAAGTACTCTAATATGTAAAAGCTAGTAATTTTTATTTTAATATATGCAATAGGGTTTTTGGTTTTTTTCAATAGAAGACCAAAAGCCATTGTACTTTCTTACTGTACTTGTCAAAATCAGTTATATAAATCAGTCAATTCATTCTTAAGCTATATGACGATACTAGACATTATGCTCCAGTGCTCTTGCTGGCACTTCTATGTATGCAGATGGTCAGCCATTCTGGAAAGATGACAAACACAGAGAAAACAAACTAATTCTTCTGCATTTAATTTTCCATATAGAATCTACCCTTTATGTCAAAGATAAAACCCTGAGATTATGGGCATATTAATATTTTCGCATAAGAATATAAAATCATCAGAGCCACATGCCCAAAAAACAATATAGGGGAAAATAATAAACTAAACTTGCTAATGACCTCCTCATCCTCATACTGCTTCATGGGTTCTGGAAAGAATATAATGTAGTCTGTGCAGAGGGCCCAAGTCTGTAATTGGGTGGTTTGAGCAGTCTGATAATCCAGCTACTTATTGCGGTCACCTGCCTTTTTTGAAAGTACCCTGAGGATTTGGTCACTTTGTCTGTTGATGAACTGCCATCTTTTTTATGGTCTACAGAAGGTTACAAGATTCAAATACAAATATAGGTGCAATTCATCCTTCAACTCGAGGTACAGTTAACCAAAAGCTACAGAAGACAAAGATCTCCCACCTCCAGTCTCTGCTATGAAACATTTAGGTAACCCTGTTCATTAACCTAGTGTAAAATAACTGTTAGCTGGTTCTAAATCTGACCAACATTTACTGACAGATTCTCTACTCCTGAGATACCATCAACCACTGTAATAGGAATCCTGTTCTGACAGATGCAGAATATACATGTTGCTGCCTAAAGCAGCAACACATGACAGTGAATCATGTTTTTAGTTGTAATCTGTGGTCAGAAAAGAAAAACAATCACACAACTTTAGAGGCATCTACCACTTTCTCCACTTCCTAGATGTATCTTCTTCTCATGAAGTAGCAACTGGTTGTACAACAGAAGCTCATAACAGCTCTTGCTTAGGTGCAAGCTCCTTAGACATCACATGGCAATGTTTTTCCTTTCTGGATGCATGGGATGCTGCCCCTTGTCCAGTGGAAAAAAAGATAATTTCTCTTCCTGTTGGTTCCCCATTTGCTATTACATTTTACTGTTACCATCCCATAAGATCTACTATTCATAATTCGCAGATTTTTTATTTCGTACATAGCGTTCCTGGGCGCTCTGGTGCTACCAGCCACTTGTCAGGTTCTTACATCCATGTCTATGCCCCACGTTTCCTATATGAATATATAAGCTTATTTGTGTGAAGCCTGCGTACTTGCTACATTTTACTTCTTGAGGAACTCCTCCAGCAATTCTACAGCAAAATGTAAAATAAAAAAGCTTTCATTGTTTTCCATTCCCCTTCTCCACCATCCTTATTTCAATGGCCGCTATGTCAGACTGCAAAATAGGAATAATACCTTAAGTATCCTAGCAACTTCAGGGTTAAACTTTGGAGTTTTAATATACTGAAGAAATAATGTACAAATTCTTTTCCTCAGTCCTTCTAAGTTGCATTCTTTCACCTCCCTCGACATAAGATCAACTTCCCTGTCAATTAATTCCACTATTTCCTGTGTTAATTTACATTCATGTTCCTGAAAGAAAACACAAAGAAAAAGGAAAACAAACTCCACAACAATAAGGAAGCAAACAAAGAAAATAATTCTAACGCAGATATGAAAGCAAACTATGGATCCTATGCCAATCATCATTCATACCTCTCTGTATGTTCACTTAAGAACATGTTCATAGAAGAACCCCTTAGTGTCTTAGGAAAACAACCTCCAAGAAAACTAATGTAAAGAACTATAAAACTGAGGATGCTTACAGATTCTGCTTTAAGGGGCCTGTATACATACCAGAGCTGTGAGGAACTGTAAACCTGGAGGCATTAAAAAAATGCTAAGCAGAGACACACAACACATGCAAGATTTTCAGTCTCCAAAAGCCCCGCTAAGCAGAGACACACAACACATGCAAGATTTTCAGTCTCCAAAAGCCTCAAGAAATACCTCCCTAAGAAGCTTCCTTTGGCTATATGATAGGAGGTGTAATGTATATACACAGTAGATAGTTAAAAAAAAAACAAAACCAAAAAAACACAAAAAAACCCAAACAAAAAACCCACTACGCAAAAGGCATGAAGGACTTTATGAGTATGCTTGTAAATTAGTCATTTCAATATTTCAAATGCTTAGCAGGAGATTCTCCAGAGAGAGATAAGAGGTGAATGAGTTCAATGTTTTCTCACCTAAAATAGAGTGCTAATTTACAGAAATTCTAGAATTTGTTCACTATAGCAATATTGACATGTATTAAGATGGGCAGGAGTTCATAAGCCAGCAGTGCTCCCAATGCTATACTGGCTTTAGATCAAATTCTGGTACTACTAAAGCAAACAGCAAACAGGAAGCAGCATTCTATTCTAGTCTGATGCCAACAGCATCATCCTGAAAGTACCTTGAAACTTGTATTAGTCTTTTTGTACATTAATAAATAAATAAATAAAACAAATATGAAAGACTAAAAGAAATGCAACCAGCTTCTAATTCACTGGGAACACTGACAGCAGCAGTGGGGGTGGGGAGTGAGGGGCAAAGGAAAAAGAAGGAAAAAAAAAAAAAAAAAAATCAGTATTTGCCACCCACAAAACTGGTAATCCAAACCAACAGAGAGGTAAGGTTCTAAACAGACATTCCAAAGAACTGAGGAAGACAATATGGTAGTATCCACTTACATCTCTGCCATGGTTTTCATCAAGTTGTTATAAATATTAAGCTAAACTTTGTACTAAAATTGTATTATCTATTAATAAACAAAAAAAGTCTAAAACCATGGGGCTGAAATTCTAACACAACTTGAAGAAAAATGTGCACATCACAAAGTGAAATATGAATATAGAGTCTATCTAGAATGTAAATTACACTCTCATGCCAGGTGGCACACTAGGCTTTCTCTTGCTGCCAGCTGATCATCCTGGCACCTGTCTGCCAGAAGCAGCATTGCTTATGTGTCAACATAATTAAGTGACTGTATCTTTGGGAAGTGCAGCTTCAAGCTAAACATAAATAGAAAAATAAAACATACCTTCACTGTACGTCTGAGTGTTAAGAGCACGTCTATCCTCTCATCTTTTGGGATGTCATTCATGCTAATGCTGCAGTAGATTTCAAATAGTTCTCTGGCACGGAGGGTGTACTGTGTATCCATTTCAGTGACTTTTCCATCATATGCTTTCCATCTCTTAGGTTGTGCACACTTCAGAAACAATTTGTATAACTCTGAGCTATTATAATCTGATCACCAGCTGAACAAGTGCATTATGTTACATCAAGTTTCACCAGAGCAAATAGGGACTTAACATTAATGCTTGACTAATACAAAAGGCTAATTCTATTGTCGATATTTATACAGTACCTTTTCCACCAGAGCAAGTATTCAATTACACACTTTGTTTAAAGTTGCAGGTCATAAAAATTTTTACTTACAGTATATTAAAAGTAAATAATATTCTCCTACAGGGATATGCTCTACTTCTTTAAAGCAAATTTACTGACAGTGCTGTTAGAATACATTTGCTCTGTATCTCGTCTTGCAGTCATAAATCCCTCTAAACTATCAGTAAAAATCAATGGGACTGTTGACTGTGTATAGATTGCAAATTTAAGGTCTCGGAGACTACTGCAGTACAAAACATCTCCAGGGTACTGTTCTATTTATGCCAGCTATACAGATGGATAGAAGGCATAGACTTTGTTAAAGCTGACTAAGGCAAAGTATGAGTCTACAGCTTATCGGATACTTGACCTAGCTTTTTGTTTGCTAACAACCACATACCATATGCCTACTACTTCAGTTGTCTCTTTGCACATCTTTAACTTCTGTAGACAGCGAGAAGTTACATGGTGTCAGCTGTCCCACTCAATTTGAAAAGTCCAACCATTCTCCTCTTCCAAGAGCACTGGTTTTGGTTGCAGACCTCGCTGTTACATAGGGAGGTAGGTATTTAAATCCAGTAGGAAGATAGTATTCAAACCCCTCTCCCCACCGTTACCTAACTCCACTCCCTTTCCTTAATTGGGACAGCTATTTGGAACCTCATTCTGTGTATTAATTATTCTCTTTCACTGTATTTGGAACTTGAGAGTTCACAAACACTTGTGAACCTCACTTTTAAGTCTCAGTGCAAGTTAAGTACAGCAACACTCCATACAGCATTCACAAGCCTAGTAGTTTTCTGGATATGACCCCAGCATTGACATAATCATTATTTTGACCAAATATACAGGCTTGCTATGGTGATAAGTCATAAAAATACCATGAATATTAGACAGTTAGAACAGAGATGATTAGTCACCACCACAATCAAAATACAGCTTTCCTCACTTTTAAATAAAAAAATTATAAGGTTAGGTAAGAAAAAGAAAGAAAATAATTGAAAAAAGGATTTAACGCTGAATAACTGACATTTAATTACAATATCAGTGCAGGTGGAACTCTAATTAAAGGAGGCATTGTTAATCAGAGGTCACAATTCAGAGCCAAACCTGATTAAGAAATGCAATAGCAAAACCAGACATTAGCAAAAAAATAAAACTCTTAATTCCTTAGTGAAATCTCTGAACTTCTGCAAAACTAGAAAGAGGCGATTTTCTCTGTCATAAAAAGGGAGGATTCTACTGTAACTTCATCACTTTGTTTCACTATCTTTGTATAGCCCTAGAAATTCTAAAAAAAAAAAACAAAAACCAAACAAACAAACAACAAAACCCCAAACTGAGCAAACAACAAAAAAACCCCCACCAACTTAGAAGCTATATCATGCTGTAACTCCTTTGTATAGTAGGCTGGCAAAAATCACTGGTTTCCGCAGAATAGTTAATGCAGTACCTACATTTGATTCTCTTCAATGAAATCACTAAGACAGAAAGGTCATTTGCTTATGCTAGGGAGAGTCAATGGGCAGAGTTTACCCTAGGAAATGGTTATAAAAAATAGGTTTTTCTGATAAATTTGCAACAACCCATATATGAATTAGCAGTCTTGGTATGCCACTCTGCAAATGACCCTTAACACAGAACAACTATATTATGGAAACATCTAAATTATTCAAAGCAAGGCATCATATCTGTAACTTCTGCAGTTTTTCTTACTACCTCATCATAACTGGGTATTATATAAAATAAAATAATTTTAAAAGAAAGAAATTATGCAGCTTTTTACTAAAAAAAAAAAACCAACAAAAAACCCAACCAAAAAACAGAGGTCTCATCAATATGAAGATTTCCAGTGTTTCAGAAAGAACCACAAGCTCTTGGATTTCAAGACTATTTTCATGTATTCAAGATTGATGCGAGAAAACTAAAACTTTTTTTTGCCAGCTTTGTCTTGCCTTTTAGTCTGCTGGCAGTGCTGCAGAATTTACAATAAACCTGTTATCTGTATGACTTCAGAGAGCAAGACTACTGTAACTGCACTCTGCTGCCAATGCATGAAAGCAGAAAAAAGCACCTGAGGAAAGAAACACACCACCACAGACACAGAGAGAAAAAGGTAAGGAAAAAAAAAAAAAAAATCCATAGGATGGGTGCAGAAATAGAACAAAGCATGAAAGATATGAACTGAGTGATAGTTCATATTTACACAAATTCCTTTAAGAAAATATGATTGCTCTATAAAAGCTTAATCAAGTACTTCCTCTTCAAAATACACATGATGAAGAAGAATGAGCTCAGTGTAAAAAAGAACACCCTAGAATGTAGTGCACACATAACCAGCAGCAACCACTGTAAAAGCACACATGCATGAGGGGGTACATTCTTAAAGTAGCAAAGGGAATGAAGGTTTCCATGGAGAAGCAAGTTTCATATCACATTGGCTACTGCAGCAAAGTGAAATGCCTGCAGTCTTCAGATGTGAAAGGTGTTATTTCAACTTTAACTGGCAAGTGTCCAGATTAACATTATCAGCTCAAAGTTCAACAAATAACTGAGTAATCTATAATCTAGCACTCCAACAATAAATTTCATACTACTGTTTGAAGTGTTTAAATTGCACTGTTACAGTCATAACAAACCATCCATTTAATTTTGAGATTTCCAAAATAATTTTATTTTTTAAGAAATGCAGAAATTGTTACTTTCTTTACCTCTGAGTTAGGCTGCTATCCATGTCAACAGTTTAGAACAACACTCAAAACCCTACAGCTGACATGATAAAAGAACATGAAAAGAAAAAGTTGCAGTAGTTCACAAGCTCACTAGATTTTCAAATTAAAAAAAAACCAGGCTCTTCAATGAAAAACATAATTTCTACATTTTAAAAATGAATAAATAAATTAGTAGTAAGTGCTTCAGAAACATGTCCACTGTTTGGAAAGAGAGGGCATCTCTTGTCTTTCATGTGTCTCCTGAATCCCCAAACATCAATTGTCACTAAGAATTCTGGTACTGAAGAACATTTTGCTTCTGATTCCTAGATGTAAGAAAACTGTACAACTTGTGAGAATATATACTGGAAGTAATCTATCTACGGTAGGACATTGGAAAGCAATCTTTAAAGGAAAAATAGAGACTCAGTTAAGAGAGAAATAGATTTGCTTCAACTGTTCAAGGCTTCTTTTTCTGAGAAGATAACAGAATAGATTGTAAATAGTAGAAGCAAACATTTAACATAGAAATGATTCAAGGTTTTGATATCATTCCTAAATATTTAGTTTTCTGGGTTTTTGCACTCTTGAAAGCAGTAACAGAGAATACAATCACATCACAGCAATAAACTTGGTAACAGTTCCACCAACTTTTCAGATAAGTGATTTGTTCATAATGAATAAAGGTAATAGATTTTATCAGTAAGTAATAAAAAGCATGAAAAAAAGTCTCTTTTGGACAAAACTGCCATTTTTAGTTTTGAGCACTAAAAAGTCAAAAAAAAAAAAAAAAGATAATTAAAAAAACCCAAACTATTTCCATTGCAGTATTTCTTTTCATAATTATGTCACATACTATGAAAAGAGCCAGAAAATAAAATATGTTTTTTCTGAGGGGATGGATTGCTGGGACATCTACCTAAAAAGGGCTTTTTTTTTGTATTTTACATTAAGGTACCATTGAATCTAATGCCATTCTAAATCATCTTTGTGTATGAATGAATTCTCATCTTTGTTTTATAGATGAAAGCCTGAAGTACGTTGTATAAAATTCCATCCCCAAGATTATACAAGAATAAAATCTCAAGTTAAAGTTCTAACACAACTGAAACTAGGAATTAATAACCGAGTTCCATATAAGATTCAGTTAAAGCTCTTCTGTGTTTCTGTCCTGTACACGAAAACAGAATAAATGCTTTCTTTAAAGACAGACATATGATGACCAGAGGCCTGTGCTCAATGGGGAAAAGAAATGATAAATCTAGTTCCTGAAGGAATGTTTCTGAGAGAAGAAAAAAAAAAAAAAAAGAAAAGAAAAAAATCAATTAATCTATTCTGCAGGCTTAAAGTTTAATTTTGCAAATACTTGCTTAGATGTTTGCATTTAAGTTTAAATGCAACAGCAAACTTTTCACTAGAGAATAATGAACAGAACATACCAGAGGGAAAATCACTTAGTCATTAGTGTTGATTAGTGAAACTGAGTATTTTTGAAAAAGAAGCTAATAGGTAGATTTTTAAAGTTTCAAAAACAGATTAGGAAAGAGCATAGTTTCATGCATGAATTCGTACATCACTGTAATGCACCATACAAAATATAGAATGATATGCAATATCCTGATGCTTTATAACCTCAAATTAACCATTCTGAATTGTTAGAATTTGAGCCTTTAATGCTGTTAACAGTGCCATCAGAATCATGTTCTTTATGCAGAATAGTTACATAATACAAAATTAATCCACTCAGTGCTATTTTTTTATATTATATATACACACCTAAGATTTACCATAGACACAGTTAGTTAACAGTCTTAATGATGCACTGTTAGTCCTTCAATCGGTGACAGAGCTAGGAAATTCTCAGCTTGGAAATAGAAATTTACTGAGTTGTATTGACACAAACAACTAGATAATTTGGATATTTATAACATTATCATTCATGTGATTAACTGTTAAAGCTATAAAAGTTACTTTTGGCAGGTAGTTTGCAGATGTCTTTTCTGTTCCCATACTTTGGTATTCTTTCTGTTCAGCCTAAAATTACATCACTGACCTTATGCAGAAAGTGCAGTATTGCTCTTTGTTGATTCTCTTCATCTGCATTTAGTTTGTGTCTCCCAACGGAAGCAATCAGCTGTGCCTCTTGTTCCAGAAGACCACAAAATGCTGCCTTTCTTTCAGCTCCAGTAAGAGTCCTGTTAATCCGTTCGGTCTCCTCCTGCCTCCATACTACAGATACAAATATTTTGTGTATTTTTTACAAGATGTTTTCCAGTTAAACTTTGACTTTCATATTTAAGAAATAACATAATTAATTTTCAATATTCATTAAAAGCCAGTTTCTATGTTAGGGAACTGATTGTTACGCATATTTTCAATACATGCAAAATGGCCCAGGAATGAATGTAAATTATACAGATGTTCTGTGAGAGTAAGTGTGCATACATCAATTCCAAACTCAAAGATGGGTTAGGATAAAATGGAACTCTATGTGAGAAAAAGAATTTAGCTCCTGTGGAAACATGTGATGAAATCATTTCTTCACAATTTTGCATCTAAAATAACTGTTTGAGGCTCAAACAGCTCCAAAAGGTATGAGCAATAGGAAATTTTTAAACAATTGCTCATCAAAGTCACAAGAAAAGAAACCATGGAGATCTTCTCAACAAATTAAGGACAGCATCTTACTGTGGTACCACTAGTACTCAGTGCTGAGAACATTACTGCTTCTCCCTGCATAAATGAGTAAAACATAAAGAAGCTTGAAGTCCTCCAAAACTGAGCTAAAACTTGACTGACAGTCACATTTAGCACTCCAGGTCTTACACTGGGTATTTGAGTGGTATCATCTTTTGCCATCTAAGGCAGATGGATGCACATTAATAATTAGACAGTCATTGCTTTACTCTCCCTTTCCTCTTCTACATCAGAACAGTGGAAGTGGTATGCAAACCACAAGATAATAATGACCTCAGCACGTGAACCAGTACACGCTGTGTAAGAATAAGAATCTGGCCTTCTGACTCTTTAGAAACAAATCACCAAACCACAGGTACCTGCTGCACTTGTAAGTTAGACTACTTAACGACAGAAACATACAGATGTACATACGTATGTCTCTCTCATGGTTTACTTAGTAGTACTCATTTTTTTTACTGTAAGTGCTGATACACAGACCATATGCCCTTACAGAAATCTGTTAGTAAAATCAAACTGTGTTTACTGAATAGCATTTTCTTTTGCATACATTGTAACAATTCTTGGCTTTTCTGATGAGTCTGTTCCATTTCAAATACATCTGGAGTTTTGTAGGGAATGTTATATGATCCAACACTTCAACATTCCTGAATAGTATCTCTAAGTGTTGTTATTGTTCCAGAACAGTTATGCAAAAGCAAAACCCAACATAAAGAAAACAAGCCAATAAGTGATGCACACTTACTGAAAAAACCTATAACATCACATATCAGGTAAGATTAGAGGCAGAAGGAGGGAAAGAAGGAAGGTTTATTTTCTGCCTGTGGCTTGCTTATCTACAATACCTTATGTTTTCCATTTTAAAATATTTCAATTCATTTTCTTAAGGCTCTCCAAGCTTTCGTATTAATATGACAGCTGTCTGACAAGTTCTGAGTATCCAAAGATATATTTTTAAATAAAGCCATTTCAGCAATCAAAAGCACTGTACAGAATTAATTTACATGAAGCTTTATATGCCTGAAGGGGGCAGCAACTTCAAAGGTAGAGCTAATAAATACAGTAAGTAACTTCATACTTACATAAAATGAAGAAGCTCTCAGTTATCATCAATACTCACCTCCTGATTCACTATATAGATTCAATCAAGTTAAAAACATTCCTCTTAGATTATCTGTTCTAAAGAGATTTTACTCATTATAATTTTGATTCCAGTTTTTATAAAATGAAATGTAGCTCATGCTTTTTAAATAAATAATCAATGTCTCTATATGCAGACACACTGCATATATAGATACATCTTATTTGCACCATACAGTCAACAGGCAAGTTTTTGTACCAACAGGAATTGCTTGTACTGGCTGACCCTGTAATAGTATCCCCCTGTCGTGATCAGCAGCAGTAACCTTCACAGATCTCTAGAGGACAATAGTCTCATTCTATTACTGTCACAATGATTTAGCTTGTGTAGACTGTTGACACTATAAGAATGTAAAAGTAGTTTCAGATGCAGGTAGAAAAAAAAAACAACTTCCTAGAACCACTAAGCTCTATTAAAATAAAGAGCATGACCGCAAGTCTCCATGTAGAGAAGCAACTAGTCAACATGGGTAAACAAAAACAAACCAAAAAGATTGATGCCAGACCACTATTTTTAGCAAAATGTTAAAAAGACATTTCAAATACTGGAGTTTGTTCTGTTCCAGTTTTGAAGTGGCACGTATTTTTTCAGGTTGCCTAGATATTAAATTCCTCAACATGCAAAGCCGAAAGGTTTATTATTTCTAAGTCCAATGACACTAAATTAAGCAAAAGAGACACTTATATAAACATAAATTTTAAATCTAAAAAAACTGGGAATATCAACACTCATTCACAACTTTAACTCAGCTTTGTTGTTTCTGTTGCAAATAAGACTCATCACACTTTAAAAAAAAAAAGCGGATCATACATTTGATAGCACATTAGCTAGGAAGCAGTTTTTTAAACAAAATATTGCAGGAAATCAGATACCAAATAGTAGCACTTGCCATAAGTGGAGAGGAAAAAAAAATGATTATTTGAGTACCTTGGCTTTTAATTACCTAGTCAGACACACCTTTAAAAGGGTTTGATTCTTGTGAAGAGAAAAGCTAACTATGAAGAAAAAGGGCAGCAGGAGAAACTACCCCTAACAAACCACAAATCTCATGAAGACACCATTCCCAAAATTCTAAAGTTTAAGAACAGTAATAATTTTTACATTTGTCACAAACAACAATATTTGTAAGTCATTTATAGACTCAAAGCGATTTGTTCAATGTCACACAAAGTATTAAAAGATTAGTGTATAACCTGGGAATTCTTGAATCATGACCCTAAGCTCTATGAATAACACAAGCCACCAAATTTATGCTCAGTTTACCACAGAAGAAATAGCTAGGACGGCTTAAGGTAGGTCAGGTGGCTTTGTAACGAAGCAGGTAATCCACTAGGCCAGTTCTGCTATAGGGACGGTAATGTCCTAACTGCCGAAGACTTAAACCATAAGCAAACACTGTAGTCTTAGATAACATATGAGTTGTTACAAGTCACAATGCAAGCATCTTGCTTAGAAGGAGACATTTTAAAAAGAACTCTTGCAGTTTCATTATATGCTGGTACAAGTCCACTGCTTTCTATTTTTTTTTCTTTTCCAAAAGGACATAAGCTAGGTTTTTTGTTACATTTGCAACATTATTCTCCTGTAAGTTATGTCAATTACCTGCAGCATTCACCTTATTTTTCCAGGAAAGTTTAGAGGTGCTTGCCCATATTAGACACCATCCATTCCAACAGGAAAAGAAAGTCTTTCAGGATGCCCTGTAGGACTCCTAACAGAGTTTTAACATTTTGACCACACAGTTTTGTGAAACATAGAATAAATTAGAAAGGAGAAACAGCACAAGGAGAAGAAGACTAAGACAAAAGGAACAACTTCAGTCATATATTGTAAAATTCTGGGTAAAAATTTAATCCATTATAAAAAATGTCTATTAAATGATGAATGATGGATCTTATAGTAATTTCTTCACGGTAATATTTTCAGCATCCTAAATGTAAAGTAAAAAGATTAAAGTAACTCTGATCCAAAAACAACAGTTCCCATTCCTCTAGCTGACCTTAACTTCAGAGATTAATGAAAAAAACCAACGAAACAAACAAAACTGCCAAATAGTATTATTCTACAAGCTGAATATTTCCTAAAAAGGTGTGCTGGTTTTGGCTGGGATAGAGTTAATTTTCTTCTTAGCAGCTAGTATGGGGCTATGTTTTGGATCGGTGCTGGAAACAGTGTTGATAACATAGGGATGTTTTAGTTACTGCTAAACAGTGCTTGCACAGTGTCAAGGCCTTTTCTGCTTCTAGAAATATATGAAAGTCAAATAATTATTTCAAAATGAAAGAAACTCCACTGTAAGTCAAAAAAATCAAGTAAGTCTCTATAGAAATCTGTCAAAACCAGAAGAGTTTGTTTTAAACAAACTGTGTGTACTCTTTTGCTGATTTAAGAGTATCCCTTTAAGAAAAAACTTACATTCTAAAGCATGGTACAGCAGCTCAAAGTCGTCATTTGTTTTAGGGTTCAGTCTTCGTTCATGCTCCTTTCTCAGTTTTTCTTCTTTCTCTTTTTTTCTCCGTAACTCTTCTTGTGCCTCCCATGCCAGCCTTAACCTCTTTCTTTCCCTCAGATTCTGTACAACATTTATAGCATGCCACCGACGGAAATACGTCTGTAATACTATTACCTATATGGACACAATACCAAAGAATCATGAATTTAAAACAATACAGCATAATATTTTTTTCTTAACTGTTATTTTTTCTAGCTACTTAACTACATTTTATAAGATTTGTCTTGTACTCAAACTAATTTAAATGTTACAAAAACAGTCATGTACTATTAGTCTAAACAATAGTATGCTTACTTATTTAGGTAACTGCAGGAGTTTAATCAATGAGTACAGTGGAGAAACTAGGTTCAAATAATCAAGTATAAACTGCAATTACAAAATCTATTTTTCAAATTCCGCCTTAAAAAATGCCTTTTGTCACGTATTGGGTTTTTTTTATTCCTTCCTCTTCAGCTTTGTGGGCAAAAGTCCTCATTTACTATCCATTTATATGTGTCTAAATTCCCAATCTAGACACTATATTTGCAAAATTTCTTTTAAATTACTAAGTACAAAAATCAACACGCATACACACAGAATCAACTGCACTTTATTGGTAAGCAAATAATGAAAGTGAAATTACCAATGCTGTTATAACAGAACTTTAAAAAAAAAAAAAAAAAGTTAAAAAATCCACCTTCCAAAGCTGTGGCCATTAAAGACTAGGGAAATGTCCATACTAAGCTAAGGGAGCACAACACACAAGCCTGAGCTTCTGCCAGCTGAGTTAGCACTTGCACCACAAGCAGTTTAGCTAGGTCAATACCATGAGCTAATTAGCATTGTTCAGCATTGAAGGCTATCAAACACAAAACCACACTAATACAGTTATACTGTCTCTAGATGTATCTTAACCTAACATTTCTCTTGAATATGTCTTCAGCTAGTATTTCAGTATGGAACTACAGTGCACTGTGTGAATCCATCAGTTTGAACCAACACCAAACTTACGTTTCTCTACCGTGCATTATAGATTACCTACAGATACATTACAGATTTCAGTAAGCGGCAGTAATGATCAGAGTAAAACATACTGGCAGTCCTGAGGAAATGGCTACCTGTTTGGGTTCCACTTCTACAATATGCTTATTGCTGTCAGCTGATACTATCCAAATAAGAAGTTCTTGCAGAAAACTTCTACCCAGAAGATTTCAAAGCGTCTTGCCAACCATGTCAATACAATTATCCTACTTGGACACCTGGGGAACCAACTGTTTCTCAATTTAGTTAGATTCAGACTGTCTATTTTAAGCAATCAAATTAATAACTCGACCATTTACAAAGCAGTGCCCTGCCTAACATGATGTTGGGTATACTTAAGTTAGGCGTGCAGTCACTGAATACATGGTTTTCAAAAAGCAATTTGGAATGCCTAAATGGCCTCCTCTGCATGATGACTAAACAGAATCTGTCATCAGAATTGCCTGCATGAGGCGACTCAGTGCACCAAAAAACTCCACAGGCCCATTGGATGTGTTTGAACAGCCAGGATCTACCTTAATGTCAAAGCAGGAACTTGAACACAATCCAAAACAGAACAGTATGCCAAAGGTAACCTGTCAGGTCTGTTAAAACAAATAAACAAAGGCGAAAACCACAACAACCATAAGCTGAATGCAGGTCTCTTAAATCCTAACCCAATACTCTGTCCATTGGAAGCCATACATTAAGCATGTAGAATCACAAAATCATAGAATAGTTTGGGTGGAAAGGACCTTTAAGGGTCACCTAGTCCAAGCCCCTGCAACAAGCAGGGACATCTTTCACTAGATCAGGTTGCTCAGAGCCCTCTCCAACCTGACCTTGAATGTTTCCAGGGATGGGGCACCTACCACCTCTCTGGGCAACCCGTGCCAGTGTTCTACCACCCTCAGCATAAAAAATTTCTTCCTTATATCTAGTCTGTAGCTTTGTCCTTCTAGAGAGATAATAAGAATGCCATACGGACAAGCCTATTTTAATCCATAAGGCTCTATATGGAAACTTAGATGTCACTAAGACAGAAACCAGTAAAATCACAATTCTTAATATTTAAGAAACCACAAGGTCTCCAATGTCATTAAAAACACCAATATCATAAATAAGCAGACACATGCTTCCCCCATATCTGAAAGATTACAAAAGGTGAAGATTAAGCAGACATTTTGCAGTTGACTGTTATAGTCACTCTTTGAACACCCTGAACACTCATTAAATATTCCAATAACCTTCATAATACTTTGCTTAACAGATACAGTTTCAAACAGATGAGGACTTACTGCTTCAAGTCTACGTTTATGGAATTCTTCTGCTGTAACATACTTCCCAGGACTTATGAGTTTGTCAGTCATGTTTGACACATACAGGCCAATTTTAGTCATCTGTGTTGATGTTGTATTTTTTGTTTGTTGTAGCTTATTTTTTTCAAAAACCGTCTGGGGAAAAAAACGCATGTCAGATTATAACAAAATATACAGAGATTTTTTTTCCTTATTACAGTAAGTGGCAAAATTAGCTATTTATAACAAAAAAAATCAAAAGACTAACGATATTCACCCACTAAACACTTCCAATTGCACACTTAGTTCTCATCTACCTCCTCCTATTTCCTATTGGAAATAATCGTATCAACATTCTATTCTGTTTGGCAAAAACTACATTCTAAAAAGACACTACAAAGCCATTACCTGTGTTCCCCTACAAAATAACTGAATTCCTTTGTCAGGTCGTTTTTTGGGTATCGTTTGTGATCCTGCATTATGAAATTCCACTCCTGTTATCCTGTTCTTAAATCCACCCAGAAATGGTTTATGATAGGTAGGTCTTTCAAGTTTTACAACTACATCTTGGAATGAATCAGAATCTGTTAAAATGGAAGTTCCAAGATAGAAATATTGTTTCTTTTATTAACAGATTGAGATTAGAGCACAATTATATATATTGATACACATTTTAAAACAGCATTTACCTGTTTGTACTCTGACAGTTATGACATCAGGCATGTGGTAATCCTGTTGAACTGCTTTCCCAGGAAAATGTTCCTGATCAAGACATAACTTCTCAGACTGGATAGTTTCATCAAAGTTAGCCCTAGTCCTCCTAAGAGCTTCATCATCCTCAATCATGCTTCCTAAAAATAAAACCAAAATTAATTCCTAATTCATCTTGGAACTAGATGATCTTTAAGGTCCCTTCCAACCTAAACCATCCTATAATTCTATGATTCTATGATTCTCAAAACAAATAAATAAAATAACTCAAGTTTACCCTGAGATGATTTTATTGAAACACTGCAACACAGAACAATCATAGATTTTTGAGCTCTAAAGACAGTCTACTTGAAAGCTAAAACAGTATTATCATACACTTTTTAAAGAGATATCCAACGTAAAATTGTCACCACATAAGTCATTCACACTACAATTTTTAAAAAGTTACAGTAAGTAAACGTTTTATTTGCAAATGCATAATTTTACATCAGTTACCCATTTATACAGTGAACTTTTATTGAAAAATATTACCTAAACCTGCTCCAATTTAGACCTGATCTAAGCATACAACAGCTGAATCACTGTTGTCTTTCACAAAATACATGACGTGGGGTTTATTCAAAGACTACATTCTGAACCAGATCTACTTAACTCGAAGCTCCAGAAATTAGTTCCTTTTGATTTAGAGATAAGAGTCTGTCTGGCTTTGGTACAGTGCCCTTCCTAGGAAGCGATCGCCAGCTACTCAGAATGAGAGCACCTGAATGCAGCCCAGCCAAGAGGAAAGCCGTCAGCAGATCCATGCTCCAAAGGGTCACTCACCGTGCTCACCTGCTGAATGGGATGTGCTACCTTCTGCCCTGAAGACCTAAGAAAACAGAGCACTGAGCTGGGAAGAGGAAGGAACACAGGACACCCAGAATGGAGAGGATCAAGTGCAGGAAATGATGGAGTGTTTCAGGGACTGCAGGAAAAAGGCATGCATAATGGAAGAGTGGCAAGTAAGTTACAGGGGAATCTAAGAGACATAAAATAGTAAGGTGATAGCTATGTTCTAATCTAACTGGTAGTAGCCCATGTACTCATGTGAATTATGCACTGCTGTTTTTCAAATGCACGTACAAAGCACATGTACATACTCACGCACGTTTGTGGAAACGAAGATCACTATAAAATGCCATGTTAGTCTGTAAATTGCTACTGCAACTTGAGATAAAGAATACATTCCTCAGCTTTTCAAGCATGTTTTATATGAGAATTTAAAAAGCCACTTCAAGACCAAAAACCAGCAAACATGAACAGAATGAGGGTGTGGGGGGTGCAAGAAGCCATAATCAAGTTGAAGAAAAAAAAAAAAAATCTCTTTAAAGCCTTAATGTACAACATCTTAGTAACTTCTTTACCTGTTACTGTCCCACTTGCTGTATTCTCTGATAGTACTGAGTTTTTAGATGTTTGTTCTTCCCTTTCTGAATTTCTTAATTCACGTGAAGTAAAATAATTCTCATTGGTAACAGGAGATGTGCTCTCAGATGATGCACTGAATGGGGCATCTGGCTCAAATACATCTTGCTCGTTATTTCCAATCACTTCTTGGTTGCCTAGTCCTTCGCTGGGTAATTGCCACCGTGCTAAACTTGACTGCTCCTGTTCCTTCAGAGCTGACTGCTCCAGAGAAGACTGCTGCTCGCAGCCCTCCTCTGACTGTGCAGTGCCTGTAGCTTCTGAAAGCAGAGGCTTCTCTGCTGGGTCCACGTTCTTGGCCTCTCCGACTGCTCTTCTTTCTGAGGATGCAGATGGCTGCTCTGCACCTGACCCTTCCACTGTAACAACTCCAAAGCAACTGTCCGATGTATCTTCCATTTCCTAAAGTATCGGTTGCACGTTTTTAACTTTTCTGCAAGAATAATCACAGTATCTATTTAAAATGGCATGCTAGCGCATTTCTACTATCAAACATATGGGTGACTTAATATCCTGAAAAGCTTTTTCTGTATCTATTCCCGAAGAGCCTATTTAAAGTAGCGTGAGGTCTTTGCTTCCACCCAATGCAAAACACTTAACGTTTTCTCACGGGTGTTTAACAAACACAATATTCCATAGCATTGCCAGCAGGTGCTCAGCATAATTCTTTCTTTACATACACCTGTGTACGTGTGTAACAAGACTTTACAGAGCAGTGTTACCCAGAGACAGCACACCTTTAAGGTTTTCCGCGCTGCCGCTGAACTGACGTGGGCCGGAAGAGGCCGAATCCCGTATTCATGAAAACAAACCCAAAGCCCCAAAGAGGAGGCAGCTGCCGGCAGGAGCCAGGCGAACCGCCCGTTCCCTACCGAGCGCCCGTCTGGGCGGCCGCCGCCACGCCGAGCCCGTTGGGCCGCCACGCGCCCCCGACGCCCGCCCGGCCCCCGGCACGTGACGGCGGGCGGCCCGCAGGCACCACCCGCCGGGCCGGGCCGGGCCGGGCCTCCCGCCGCGCCGCCCGGGGACAGCGGCCCTTGGCACCGGGAGCCGGAGGGCTGCGGCCGCGGTTCGGAGCAGCGCTGGGGCTCCCCCGCCTCCGTTACTTTCCCCCCACGGCTCCCGCCCCGGGCGGCTCTCCGTAGCGGCCGCTTCCGGGCTCGGCGGCGTGTGGCGATAGCTATAGCAACCGGGACTGGGCGGCGCCTCGCGGAGCCCGGGGCCGTAGGGCGGGGAGGGCCGGGCTCCCGCGAGCATGCGCACTGGGAGGAGGGGCTGGCCGGGAGGCCGGGCCCCTCAGAGCCCGGGCTGCCTGCGGGCCGGGCCGGGCCGGGCCGCGCCGCGCCGTTGTACGCGGCCCGGGGACGAGGAAGGCCACAAAGAGGGGAAAGGGGAGGCGGTGTGAAAGGACGAGGGCCGAGAGACCTCCCCGGCTCCATTTTAGCCCACCGCGCTTAACGGAAGCGCCGCGGCACCTGCAGCAACCCGTGCTCGCTGCCTGCACTGCTGCCTTGCCCGGCCTGGCGTCGGCTGGTAACTGGGCCGGGGCACCACGCGGTGTCGGCACACCGGCAACGGCCACGTCCTGTGCAGTCATCCACGGCAAGGTGAAGATCAACTCTTACCGGTTTACAGTGGCGTTAACGTAAGAAGACGGCATTTTTCCTTTCAGTTCATACTGCAGATAGTAGCGAAATTGTGCCAATACCCAAAACCGTTCCCTGGATGTTAGGAAGAGTTGGTCTGTTGGAGTTGTGAAGGGCTGTTGATAACCCTGGCTGTCAAGGCCATCACTTGGGAGCTGTGAGTCAGCCCGCGCCTGTGCGGTGCGCTCAGCCCGACAGCGGTGTTCTCCCCTGGAAGGTCTGCGGTTCTGGTGTGCGGACTGAGGCTCTTGAGTGGAAATGAAGACACACCAGAATTAAAACCGTGTGAAACTGAATTTCCTGGTGTTCGATGTGTGATTTCTGAGACTGCTCTTGCAACTGTTTCAGCACGCTACAGGAAAACATACTACACTCACTTCAGGTGAAATAGACAGCTCTGTGTCACAACTCTGGGAGAATCCTGGAAAAAGTTGTATTTCAGCAGACATTGAAATCATATCCGTCCGTACTCGATAACAGTATGCTATGGTCACTGTTAACTTGTTTCACAGACATTGTCAGGCATTTGAACACAGGCCTGCTTCCCATCAAAAGGACAGAAATTTCCTGTTACTACCATTAATGCTATTTTGTTCTAAAACCTGGATCGAACTTGAACTCAGGGTAGAACAGGATCAGCAGTAACTCTATAGAAAGATACTACATCATTTTATGTCACCTTGTCACTAGTATATAGTCAGCTTGATTAAACATTCAAACTCAAGTTTGCAAGATAATTTATTTTCTAATGAAATAGCATATATGCTGTAAATAAACCCCAGCTTTCACTCATCTCCCTTTGAACACAATCAGAAATTGAGATTAAAATGGTGCCCTGCTCAGAACACAGCCACTCAAAATAGGTTCAGCAGCACTGACAGCATGTTAGGAATAACAAAAACCTCAGTACTGCTGCTACCTGGCAATCTGAAAGTTGTTTTTCTGGTTTAACAGGCTCCGTCTCTATTAGGTCTCATCCTTGCAGACAGGGTGATTTTCACTCATATGATGACTTCAGACAATCTCAAAGTGTTTTAAACATCTAAAGTTTGTTAACTCTAAGGCTCGCAGTGATTTACCTTACCATAGCACTGCAGATAATGATAAAATCTTTTGCATCATCATGTATTTCCAACATAGCCAATGGAGAAAAATCAAGCAAAATCATTACAGCCAGTCTCCAAATTATGCCTTGCTAGCACATTCGTCTTAAAATAAATTATTTGCAACATAGTGCTCCTAATATAGATTCTCTCTTGCCTGTAAAATATGTGTACTGTTTTGTTGCTACAGTGTGGATTTAAATATCAGATATATGGTTACAGAGTTAATAGCAAGGTACAAATTAGTTTCTCTTCTTGGCAAAGATGTATTTTTAAATTCGCCAGGAACAACGATGACGTGAACTACACAACACTGTACAGAAGGCACACACCGCTACATCTCAAAAGAGCAATCCATTTTCTTTCCTCCCTTTGTTCTCAATAACTGCTATTTAAAGTTGATGCTACAACATAATACTAATTAGTTTAGTAATCTTGTGTAGCACAAATGATTAATTTATGCTAAACAAAATAATGAAAATAAATCATAACATTCTGAGAATTTGATAAAAAGCTCAGAAAGCTGAAAAATCCTTATTAATGATTCCTAGAGTTGGCTTCAGTAGAACCTTTTTGAGACTCAAGTTAGTTGATTTCTAAATTAAAGCATTTGTGAAGGCTAATCCAGTGTTCTGGATAAAAGATTTAGAAAAATGATCCTATTTTGAGTCACATGAAAGAAACACTTATAGACCAGAAAAATCACTGAGAATATAAATTAGGAAATATAGCTCTAAAAAAAACCTCCAAGAACACCCCCCCCCCTCAAGGTAGCAAACAACTCGTATTAGGGTCTGTACTGAGGACATATTTGTGCATTTGTGAAAGGGAGAAGATGTGAGTATGCTTTTGATCAGCAAAACTCCATTTTAAAAGACCAGATATCAAATTTCAGCAGCAACGGGCCAAGAAAAAGAGACTTCCCTCTCCCCTACAACGCAACTCATGAGCTTATAGGAGAGCTATTCTAAGTCACAGGACAAATACAGCTTTGGAAGTAGAGAAAATAACTGAGCAAAAAGAGACTTCAACTAATGTCTCGGTTATGAAAGAGTAGAAAGAATTCCAATAGTTGTCACCATAGTCTGGCAACTTCCCGCCTGCCCCCAAAGTATTGCATGCCAACATCATTCATAGTAGACTTTGGCGGGGGGTGGTGGGGGTGGTGGTGGGGGGTGGTGTTTATTTTTTATTTTGCTTCCTCTCACATCAGCTAAATACTTATTACCTAAGACCATTCATCTTAATTTCTCATCTGACATTGTTCACCCTCATTCAAGTTTGTAATCCTTTATTATTTCTCATGTGAAAACTGTTCTTTAACTTCAGCAGAGTCCTCTTCTGGAATGCCATCTAGTGGTTTTCTCTCAGAAGAGACCAGCTTCTACCCTTCTGAAGACTGAAAAAGCCTTCAAAACAAACCAATGAAGCAAAATATTTTCCACTGCTTCAAAATCTAAAAACTTCTGTAATTATAGTAATAATAGTTAAAAAAACAATGCTAAAGAATGCAGTGAACATAGTTGCTAGAGTCAATACCCTAGGTATACTTACTGTTTTTCTCTTCTACTGTCCTACTCCCCTAATACCTTGATTATATGAAATATTATATAAAAGATATAATTAATCATTTATAGTAATAATAATGATGTTACAGGTAAAACTTATAGGCCTAATGACTATGAAAAAACAGCTATGACAAAGTATGTTATGTAATGTAACGTAGTGCAGTGGCACTCTATCATAAACATTTAACGAACTGCAGATTTTTGTCATACAGAGATATTCTTATCTTTAGACTTGCAAAAACTTTATTAATAGTACTAAAAAAATGCAAGTAAAGGCACACTCACACATTATCCTTAGATCTAGTTTGGGTATTTTAATCGGGGCTTATAAGCTTAAATCTGTAAACAGAAGTTTTCAGAAGAGGCAGGCACTGTTTCCATTTAAATGTTTGAAAGAACCTAGCCAGATGTGTCAAGAAAGATTCACTATTTTTTTCACATTACTAATTAATATTCAAGGTCTGAATCAATAATATACAAATAAATCGATAAAGTATATACATGCTTACATACAAAGCCTTTGTAAGACCCCACTACTAAAGTTTGTGCCATGTGTATTATGTTAAGTATGGTAACCTACCTGCTACAAAAAAAACCTGTTCCTGCTGTCACCTTAAGGGTAGCCTTCCTTCTCCCCCTCACCCCTCCAATCCTGGCTATTCCCAGGGCTTCCCCTGAGTCAGAATTAGCATCTATGTGGGCAGCAAAGTCAGCCAGTTCAAGACAGTGATTCAGCTGAAATCTAAAAAACTGTTGGTTTTGGTAAGCCGAGTTTTCATTACATCAGATCCCTGACCTCAGTATCTGCATGGTCACAAAAACACTGGCAGTGGCTGGCAAAAATACACAACCAAAGGTGGGAGAAAAGGCAGGATCATACTTTTCTACAACTTTTGATTTCAAACGGCCTATAATATCTGTATTTGTTAACATACAAATACAGATTATAAAAAATAGCACGGAATGAGGCAAAAATACCCTGTTACTAATAAATTACAAAAGGAAATAAACCAAAGGTTGTAAAACAGGTGAAAAGAATTTTCTTACAACCATCTTTGCAACAAACTGGAAGCAGTCTTTAGATTGCTAAATATAAGTGAACATTAGGACAAAACATGTTTTTATGAAGTTATTATCTTTAATTTAAAGATAGCTGTCAGTAACAATAGATTAATAATTAACCTTCTCCCCCCCCCCACTTTCAAGATGTTACACCATTTTGAAAATTATATTGGCCATCTCCACTGGTCAGAAGGAGGTTCTTCAACTAGAGGCTCCCATGGTTTCCACTGTATCATTTTTCTTGCCAGGGAAAGCTCATTTTCAGCCTGTTAATAAACACCATACACAAACTCTTAAATTCTGGACAATTGCCAAAGTATTAAATTACCTCTATTTCAGTTCATTATCTTGGTGATGTCACTACCTATCACGGTCAGGGACTACCACAAATTTAATCTATAAATATCAAAAGGAACTGTGTTTTGCAGGGGTTTGGGTTTTGTTTTTAAAAAACTTATTGAATCACCCCCAAATACCCAAACAGACAGTCTGTTCACCTAGTCATTCCCAAAGACAACTGCATGATACTTTCCAGTCTATTTGGATTATCCCCCAATATTATTCAATAACCTTCTGCCCTTTCCACTGATTTAGACTCTGTAAGAAGCAACGTAGCAATATGTAAGCGTAATACAGTAAACACGTGTTAAGTTGTGTTAAGTTTTAGCATGGTCCTCCTAATCACTACATGACAATTCATCTTCAGGTATTCCCCCCCTCCCCGTTTGATTGTTCTGCAGCAAAGGAAGATACGGAAAACTGCCAATTTTCTGAACAGAAGCTCAGCCAATGGAACACTGAAAACCACTGCTCCCTTTTGTACCTAACCTTAAATTTCCCGACTTTACCTGTACAATAACTTCTTCTATGTGACCACTATTCAGTTTGTCCTGTAGTTTTTGCACATCAGTCTCCTGTGTATTCAAATGCATATAAATAAATATTTAGTTTTACTGCAAAGCAGAAAGCCCAGATAAAGCATGAAAACAATAATGTAACCAGATCACACTCTAGTCTTCCTCAAAACTTACCATCAGATTAGCTGGCTTCTGTCATTTTACATTATCAAAGAAATCTCATGCACTTTTCTTATTGGAAAACAAATATCAAACTCTCAATGATAAATAGAAAAACCGAGTACTATTTAATGACATCCAAAGAAGCATCAGCAGCTAAGGGTTTTAGTAGGTATCTCGAAAGAAAATTTTGATATTAGATTTTTATAAAATTATATGTAACCTTCCAGTTATCACCTTAAATACACAATACCAGTATTCCACAGTTTAACGTAACAACAAGTGTTTTAAAATGTTGAAGGCAAGGACTGTGCTAAGATAATACATTGGTAAGAGTACATGCATTTTTTGTGCAAGTGTGTGGAAATTGCCACTGTTCTACAAATCTTAAAAAACCCATGTTTTCTTCTAATTTTCACAGAAAACGTCAGTAAGAAATTAACAATTCTCCAATTATTTCTGAATTGATACCTGAAAGTTACATAGACTCCTGAAAAACAGCCATTCTGAAAATCATTCTGCTCATCCTAAGAATCTTTTCATGCGTAACATTTATGAAACAGCTCTGTACTTACCGTTTGCACCAAATTAAATCGCTGATTTACAATCTGCTCAGTGTATTTCCTATATGCTGCATCTTTGGGAATCTTTTGCAGGACACCAAGGATTTTTGTGTACAGTATTCGCAGGCGCTGAAGTGATCACAAGACATGGTTAAAATACACAACTACATTTGTTTAACTTCTTGTCCTACTTAACCTACTAGCTAACTATCTATACACAAAATATAGAGCGTTATGGTATTCAATCCAGAATGTAGGATTAACAAGATAACCAAGTCTGAACCACAGAACTCTGTCTTGGGTAAGACTGGGATTTATCAGGACTGCGAAGTTACCACTGTCAGACTCCTTGAAGAAAAAAGAAGGAAAAAAAAAAAAACTAAGTTGCAATCTGAAGTATGTTTGATACAAAATGGAAACAATAAAAGACACCTTTCTAATACTAACCATACTTTGAGAAAATGAGGCCAATTCACATCTAAACCATCAGTTTCTGAAAAATTACCTGGGAAAGATATAAAGAAGCACATAAGCTACCAAAGCATATCTAGATTAAATTTTTTCTGGCCCTTCTCCTCATGCTGGTGCAAAGTTCTGAGTGAGAGGCAGATTTAAATTAAACTAAAGTCTGAAACTTTATTGCTGAATTTAAATGCAGTGATAAAGAACACATTGGGGTGAAGAAATTGCAGCTTTTGGGCCGTATATTGGCTGGGTATCTGTATCTAACTGAAGAGGAATGGATGTCCTATAGGAACAATAAGAAATAGAAGCCGAATACTGCAGTCAAAGAAATACAAATAAGACAAAACAGGAAAGAAAAAGGGGACTGGCACAGAATCTGTACTTCAACTAAAGCATTGTTGATTTCTTTACTCTTGGATTTAAGTCACTGAAAAAACCAAAATTTATTAAGTTCACCCAGAAGGTGTCTGACAAGGCTGTAGACTGAGCTAGAACCATTTGTACAGAATAACAATGATTTTTTTCAGTTGTTCTTTTTGACACTATTCCTAACTTCTGGTGGCAAAAGAATTTTTGAAATAGAATTGTTGTATAGTGGGAAATTTCAAAGCACGGAGAAATTAAAGAATTGCTTAAGTCCTCTTTAAAAGCTCATGCCTCCTGAATAAACAAGATGTGGCAAATGTACTTTCATTACTGAGCCCGAGGAGATAAAAAAAAGTACCAAATCACTACAAGAACCACCTACCGTGGCTCCTGAGAACCACTGAAGCATTCCAATCTCAACGGGGCTTGCCATCACAGGGCCTTGATGTGGCTTTGCACCACATGGTTAGCCTCTGTCATGTAAGACTAGCCTATCCCCTTAGTATAGGTGCAAGTTACTTCAGTACTTGTTGGAAACACAACATAGCAAGGCAGCAAAAATCTGTCTGCCTGTGAAGTAGAAATTTATTTTATGAAGAACTGAATTTAAAGAGTTCTTTGCTTTTACACTGAGGATGAGAGAAATCAAATATTGGTTCATAACAGTACTTCCACAAAGGAGGTTTTTGAAATCAGCACATGCAACAAAAAGTACATGCGCAAAATAACTCCTAATGATATGAATTAGACCTTTAAGAATTAACTTTCTTCCTGTATCACTTTGGAACGTGTTTACACTTCCATTAAGTTGGCACCGCTTTAAGGTACACAGCGTACCTACATACACAAATACATAACAAAAAGCTTTGATCTCACTGGCAATTTCCATTAAATACTGCGCAAAACACGTGACATACCTCATGAGGGTTTTCAGCTACAGCCAATCCTACAAGTCCAGTGGTCTGCACAGAGAGCATAAATATATTTAACATACCTAAGCGTCTATTTCCACGCTGATTGTTTTGCCTCAACATACACCTGACGGGCACCATTCTGTGACGTGAGCCTCCGCCTCCACCACACACACGCGACCCCACAAACTCGCAGTGTTTTGACCGGCGCACACGAGGGGAGGGAGAGCGCGAAGAGCGGGATCAGCTCACGTTACAAAGCCTTCCTGCTGGGGCGAACTGCGGCTCACCCGCCCCCTTCCTCCACACACCAGGAGCCCGCCCTCTCCGCTGCTGTCGCCGCTGCCCCGCCAGCAGCCGGCGCCGGGCCCGCCGTCCCCCGTGGGCCGGGGAGGGGAACCGGCCCCCTACGCTCCCCCCTCAGCCCCCTACTCGCGGGGCGCCCCGCTCACTCTCACGCCGCCGCTCGGGCACTCCCTACCCTCTCCCCAGAAACCCGTCGGGGCGGGGAGAGAGCCCCCCGCCCAGGAGGAGGAGGAGGAGGAGGAGGAGGAGGAGGTAGGCGGCGGCAGGCCGCCCGGCTCCAGGACCCCACCGGCGCCTCACCTTCCTCAGCGCCCCCGCCATGGCTGCGCCGGCCACTCACCGCCGGACGCGGGGCAGTACGGCGCATGCGCCAGCACGGCGCCGAGCGCCTGCGGCCGCCGGTTAGAGGACATGGCAAAGGACGCCGGGCTGCGCATGCGCCGCAGCTGTACCGGCTGCCGATCCCGGCGAGCGGAGAGCGCTGCGAGCAGGGTCGGAGAAGAACCGCGCATGCGCCAGGGCGTGTGGCATCACCCAGCGCATGCGCCGTCTGAAGGCGGCGGGGAAAGTGCGCGTGCGCTGAGGGCGGGGCGCATGCGCATAGCAGCGGCGGCGGGGTGGTGGGGGTGGTCGCCTGCGATTTGGTCGTCCCTGCCCGGGACGGCGCTCGCCGCCATTTCGTGCTCAGGCGGGGGCGCGGGGGGCTGGCAGCGGCCCGGCCCGGCCCGGCGAGGTCTCCCCCTCTGAAGAAAGCCCGTCTGTGTGGCGTGGCGGCCGCTGTGGGGGGGTAGGCGGCTAGGCCGTTGCTGTGGAGCCGCAGGGAGGGGAGGCGGGGCTGCCGCCTGTGTGGCGCCCGGCTGCCCAGTCTTGCCGGGGCCGGCCTGTCTTCGCCGGCGCGGCTTGTGCCTGTATGGGGAGAGAGGCTGGTAGGCCTGGGTCTCTCAGATCCCTGGCTCTGAAACCACCACGGGCCGGCCCACGTGCAGTGTTTGTTCAGGAGTGGTGTCTGATCTGTAGGCAGCCCAAGTTTTGGAGCCCAGCGCTTTTAGGTGGGCTGGTTGTGCTGTAGCAGTACATTACAGGCCATGATTTGCTGCAGTTACACGTAGATTTGAATATCCCCTTTTAAATATAAACATGTGTCCTGTTAGTGAAGTTTCCTACATGGAATTGCTAATGACAGCTTATGATCAATTTGCAGACCTTAGCAGTTTCTAAATAAGGAATACTCCATTGAAAGATTTGTTACTAGAAATGCATCAAACAGAAGTGAGTGCTGTGTGTTGCATTTAGATTTTCAGCGCGTTTCTAGTAAAGATGCAGTATGCACCTGGCTGATGTGTTCTGTGTGGCTGATGACAGTACTTGAAATCAACAGATTCTTGCTAAGTGATAGCTAACTAACTGCCAGTAATGAGTTCTCAGAACTATTACAGGTTTGCAGTTTTTTACTTGTTTTTTTCCAAAATGTTTTGCTGAGTCCAAGCTTAGTCCAAGCTTCAGAGTTGATTTCAAAGCTCCCTTTCATGAGTCAAAACAACTGTGTCAAGTCTTAAAGCTTCAGAAGTATGTTTGTTTGCTGCTGAGAGCAGTTTTGTGTGAGTTTACTTTGAAATAAAGCTGTGTATGTCCACTCAAGGTGAGATTTTGGTGTAGTAGATGTGATTCGAGTATGTGTCAGCTTCTGTCATTCTTTCATGAAACGTGTTTAGCATTTGCAGATGTTTCTAGTACATGAATTTTAGTTTTCTGCAACATATGTATAAAAAATAAATACTTTCCAATTGATAACTGGTGCAGTGTGTAACAGTAAGCATTTTTATGCCTGGGAATAGGGTCTAAGTTAAAAATAATGCAGAAGCTTATAAACAGTTAGAATATTATATATTTTTAGCAAAATTATTATATTAAAGGGTTGTATGTGCATGTATTTATCAGTCAAGTCTTCCTGAGGCTGATAATTTTCTACTTCAGAGAATAGTCACAAGTATGCTGGAATTTGTTTAATAAGCCAAAGCATGCATATACCTTCTATGAATTTTAGCTGTGAAATTGGTTTGACCAAGAAATTGTGTTAAAAGTAGCTAACTGCAGATTAAAAAATAAGGATCACTGTAATAGCATATGGCAAATAGGTAATTTCTGAGTTAACGTGATTGGTTAATAAAGCAAAAAAAACTTGTAAAATACTGACAGAAAATAGAAAACTTAATTAAGGGACTTGAGATAGAATGGGAGAAAAGAGCAATAAAAAGACAGTTTAAGTTATTGGTGGAGATAAACATGATGTTCATTTGAAGATCCAGTTGTCCTCATATTAAGTCTTTATGGCCTAGCTGCTAATTTAAAGGGTGAGTTTTGCATAGAAGGATTTGATAATAATTGTGTTGTAACTTTATGTAGTATTTATTGTGGGCAAATTTTTCTTTATAATTCCTTTGGCCTGCTCTTGAGCTCCTGTTTTCCATAACTGGTAAGAAAACCCAACAAACCAAGTTTCAGAATATCATAGAGTTCTACCTGAAAGTCAGTCTTTTAATAAGACAGACACGCACTACCGCTATTCCATAACTAAAGCAAAGTGACTAATACAGTTTATCTCAGAATTCAGAGTTTGTGCTTCTCCACTTCTGAGTGTTCTTTGAGATTGCATCAGAGAGAGCTAGGGTTCTTTACAAGGCACTGAGAATATCTCTTTTCTATCAAAATGACATTCTTTTAAAATTTCTGCCTTTTTTACTGGCTTATCCCTGCATTTTTCCTTCTCTGTGATGGTCCAACCAGATGATCTATCTCCTGATTACACTAACCAACCACAACACGAATTGTTCTGTGCCTGGTGATCTTCTTTAGCCAAATTAGCTCAGTTAGCGTCATTCAAACAGTAGTTCTAACTCTCTGTTTAGACAGCCCGAGCATGTAGGTGTCCTTGCCACGTCCTAGTACAAAGAGTAAAAAATAGTAAGCCATGTTGATGAGACAGTTCATGAAATCAATCCAGAAGTGATACAGTAGGAGGTTCCCCAAACTGCCAAACTCTTTTTCAGTACATAATTTATTTTAAAATATAACAACTCCAAGACATGAGAATTAGAGTGCATTCAATAATTACCTGGTTTTGAAAACAAACCAAAAAAAGAACCCCAAACCACCCACATAGCATTTCACAGTTTATTATCCGTTTAACACTGGGGAGTCTTAGGAGTATTATCCTGTTTGTTAATATACAGTGTGTAGGCACCCTAAGAAGGCCTTGCTATAGCTGTGACTTCTCTTCCCTTTTTTGTCTCACCAATGAATTTATCTCACTGTGAAGTCTTGCAAATTGCCATATGATTTGATATCTGGACAAGAGTCTTATTTATTCTGGCTTTACATGTATGGAACATAATTGACTGATGGATTTATGCCTAGTAACAACATAAGAGCAGAATCAGACACTGTTTACATAGCAATGCAAAATATTATTAAAAATATCTGAAAAGCGATCCTTGTAATGTGGATATGTACTAGTTCTTATAGTGTCCTGGTTATGTAAAGGAAATGAAAGAACTCAAGGTAAGCAATTTAAACATTTGTTTTCTTTACATAGATTATAAATACATATTTTAGATACTTTTTTTATTGTATAAGAATATATTTCTGTTCTTATCATCTCTTAGCTAACAGTAGAGCAGAGTCTCGGCACTGTCCTGTCTGCTTCTGTTGTACTGGTTTTTTTGGAGGCTCGCCACACTTACTTAGGTCGCGCTGGCAAAAGAAGTTGCAGTGAATATTATTTATCATCATTAAATGATTTTCTTGATCTTGTGTCCAAACATGAGATGCATGTAGTGCCTTAGTTAAGGTTACAGTTTTATGGTTCTATAAATGCAAGTGAATCATGGGCTGTGGAAGGGTTCACAGTGTACAATTTCATTTCATCAGAACAATTAAAGATAAGTTGGAAGTTTGTTTCAGTTTGTTTTGTTCCCTTATTGTCTGTTAATTTTGGGTAAAGATAGTAACTAATTGGTTAAAACTAAAACAAGACAGAGGTACTACATCAGTGGTATGTACCCAGCTTCTTCCTCATCCTATGCCTGTGATTTAACTTGCTGGGTACTGCTATTCTTGATCTTACTCTTGGGTTATTCTGCTTTTGCATCACTGCTGTCTGTGGTGCTGTGCCTCCTGCTTCTTTGTCCAATTTCAAGTTATTAAATCTAGTCAAGTAAGTACTATAATTGGCTGTGATTGACTGTATAAAGCTTTGCATCGTATCAGCCTGAGAGAGAGAGAGAGATTAGTGTTTGGTGATGTAATATGGTGGGATCTACAACTAGTTAAAGGCTAAACGTTCTCAGATTTGTTTTAATTTATGTAAATATGTTACCAGATTTTGTTAATGTAGTCCTTGAGACTAAATTAGCAAATAATTTATTTTCTTAATGAGAGTTGTTGAACCAATGAGGGCACAGATAATCTTATTATACCATCCAGACCTCGTGTTACATTTGACAAGATTTTAGAGAAGTCATGTGTAATACTTTCCTGTGGGTCGAGTCTGCTTGTGTTACAGTTGTACAAGGTCAGACCTTAATTTATCTAGCAACTGCGTATTTAATTTTAGAAGTATCACAGGACACATCAGCTTGCAGGGCACCATTCCTGGCTGTTCAAAATGCAGGCCCCAGAGTAACAGTGGCAAGATAATGGGTTGAAAAGGTGAGAATATATGGTATGCTCGCCAATTAGACTAACAGAGAAATGGTTTAAAACTGTAATATTTAATAGATTGAGTCCAAATTTAGACTGCTATTAATTATTTTATTGCTATGAATAACCTCTTTGCATGCCTAAGGGCCTTCTATTTATAGAGAGCAAAGCTAGGATTGTCTAGTTTATTTTAAGGATAAGAAATTAGAATAACATTAACACTCACATAACTTTAACTTTATACCTATGTGTTTAGAAGTGATGAACGCTTGATAACACTTCTTTCCAAGGAAACATGCAACTTCTGTGATTAGCAAGTAGTTCAGATTTTTTTCAATGAAAAAATGGTAACTTAAGAGCAAAACTTTCTTTTTTAAGGAAAACGGCAAGAATTAATACCTAGTTTTTCAGGCATAAATAGAAAAAAATACTAGACTACTCAAAATGTTGTTTAAGGCAAATATTCTTGGTAATACAAAAAATAGATGTTGTTTAGAGTAAGCATTTGCAACTGTTTCTAGTGATCTAGTGCCTGGGTCTGGTAATTGTGAAACTTCCATAGGTAAATGGAAGGAGATTTTGCTGCTGAGCTTTTTAGCCTTTTCATTGCCACATCACGTAATGTAGCAGGATGTCTCTGCTGCTGCTCAGTGTACCAGCCGTGCTGTTATAATTCCACTGTGATCCACACTTCAGTCAGACCTTGTCACCTCAGCACAGCGTATTACCAGCAGTGATATAGCAAATCAGGCTCTCGAAGCACGTATAGACCCCTGGCAATGTGTCCAGCACTTGTGCTGTGGTGAGCTGTTTGCCTTATACTTACTTTACCATGTCACAGTCACTTGCTACCTTACTAACTTTCTCATTTGATAATACATTATTAATTTTGGGGGGGTAAGGTAATTTGAAAACAGTACACACAACAATTCTGAAACACTGCTCATCTGAGACCCTTCTGGTTAAGTCTGTGTTCAAACAGAACTCTGTGTTGCCTGTGGCATAATCAGTTCTAGGGAATACAGCAAAGCAGGAGATAGATGACCAAATGGGTATGAAAGTTATATGACCAGAGGAAAGAAACAAGTTTCTATGATGACCTGTAAACTGATTTCTTCCTCTTTTGGAGGAGCTTTTGGAGATAAAGGGGAGGTAGAAAGGCAATAATTTTTTTTCTGAAAATAAAAGGATTTTCTTACTAAATCACTATCCTGCAAGATGCTCTGTGCTTTTAACTCTTCTTGGAATCAGTGACATTGAAGGGTATTGATCACCTCACAGGACTAAATCATATGTGAACACCTTCATAAAGATACTGCAATATACCAAAACAGCCTTTTTTTCAGAGAGTTTGCAATGTGAGGGTCTAATCCAAGGCCTGTATAAGTCTTCAGGAGTCTTTTTGGTTCGGGCTCCAGGGTAAATATAATATGATGGGCTGTAATATAATAATTTTCAGTCTCAATTCCCCTAAGGACAGCAACTTCAGTAGGGCTTGCAGGGCATGAAGGTCCATCCATGTGGATCTGATAGGGTGATCATGAATCATTAAAAAGATGCTTCAAAAATTTCAGCAATGGCATGAAGTCTTCAAATGGAGGGTTTTCAGAATGAAAGGTTTGAAGAAAGGGAAGGTAGTTTCTGTTTGCCGTTAAGCTCTTGTGGAGGAAATGAGATTATAAATGTTACACATTTTTCCTTAATAAATTATCTTATGTAAATTGACTGTTTAGTCTCATTAGGAGCACCTCCCAGCTGCCAGTGAAATGTAAATTTATTCTAAAATGTACTTTCCGTTTAGCTGATGGCAGGAAGAGGTTGTAGATATGTTTATTGAGATACACTTCTAAAACAGCTAATCCAAAAGAGATTTTATCTTTGCTGTCTAAAAGGCTTGTCAGTCTTCAGAACAGTGTATATTTGTGGGTTAAACAATGGAAGCTTTAAGGTGCCGTCAGAATTAGAAAAGCGTTTATGAAAACATGAAGATAAACGCACAAAAGAACCTAGACTCAGAATTCTCCTGCCTGTCAACAAAGCGCATTGCCAACAAGAGATGAGGAAGAGAGGGTCAGTTTCATGGCCTTACTGATGATGAAAATCTTATATTCTGGTTAATAAGAAACTTGTGGCAGCATTTAGAAAAAAAAGATGGCAGCATTTAGAAAAAAAAGATGGTCAGCTGCTTTGTTCTTTGTAGGTTTTTGAAGTTGCTATATTTTGTATTACACCTGGAAAGTTTGACATGGGATACTTTCCTTTCTGCATAAAGCAAACTATATTTAAAAAAAACCAAAACAATTTCTTATTAATTTCTTTTTGCTGCAACAAACTTCATGGGCTTTCATAAGCTTGTTTTGATCATAAGAGTTTCAGAACATCGTTATCATTGGTTTTTCGAATTACAGAGAAGTTCATCTTGTTCATACTGTCCAACAGCATGTCAGAAATCTTTTTTGCATGAGAAGTCCTACCTAAACTTCAGTATACCAGAACATAACTTTGAGAACTTCTAAGCATTAATACGATGTGCAACAGATTTAACATTAGGTAGTATGTGAAAGATTTTGATATGTGTGTCTGCATTGTGCTGACCAGTTCATCAGTCTAACTTATGTGTGAAAATTTCTTTTGGACTGTTACACTGAAGCCTTGGTTAGAGACTCAGAAGGAAGGAACAGAGAACCCTTCAGAAAAGCATTGTCTCTTATGAACAACATAAAGGTCTGTTCTTCTAAGCCCCAAAAGAAAATATGTCCATGAGTGTTTTTTTTATATGTGGAAGGTTTTTTTGCAGTCAGAGGTGGCAGTTGAGACCAAAGTTGTATATTTTTCCTTCAAAGAAAATGGAACTGAAGTGGAGATTTTTTCCACTTTCCTTCAGTTTGTCCATCCTTGCAGTTAAAAACCTGGGACATCGTTCCAGTACATATTGAAAGAGGTGGAAAACTGCATTATGTGGGAATCTGAATCCAAGAGGCCTTTAGCTTCTGAGTCAATCTGACTCTAAGCCCTTACCAATTTAATTTTGGTTTGCAAGCTTTATCATAACATGCTAGGTAGTAAAATATTTGTGGATGGGATTATAATATTGGCTGCAGTACTTCAGTTGACTTATTATTTATGGGAATAATGCAGAAATTAGTCTAAAAAGAAATCTGGTTAGCACTTTCCCTCGCAGATCATTTTCAGAAAATGGCCTCCAAATTTCTACAACATTCCGTCTTTATTTGCAAAATGACTAGGACATCCCACTGTCCTGGTTTCATCTGGGATAGAGTTAATTTTCTTTCTTGTAGCTGGAAGAATGTTGGTAACACACTGATGTTTTGAGTTGTTGCTAAGCAGTGTTTATATTTTGTATATATGTCAAGGATTTTTCAGCTTCTCATGCCCAGCCAGGAGGAAGGCTGGAGGGCCAGAAGAAGTTGGGAGGGGACAGAGCCAGGGCAGCTGACCCAAAGTGGCCAAAGGGGTATTCCATACCATGTGACGTCCCGTCTAGTATAGGAACTGGGGGGAGTGGGGCTGTGGGGGCGGATTGCTGCTCGGGAACTAACTGGGCATCAGTCTGTGAGTGGTGAGCAATTGCATTGTGCATCACTTGTGTTGTATATTCCAATCCTTTTATTAGTATTGTCATTTTGTTATTGTTATTGTTATCATTATTAGTTTCTTCCTTTCTGTTCTATTAAACTGTTCTTATCTCAGCCCACGAGTTTTACCTTTTTCCTTCCAATTCTCTCCCCCATCCCACTTGGGGGGGGGGTGAGCGAGCAGCTGCGTGGTGCTTAGTTGCTGGCTGGGGTTAAACCACGACACCCACAACAATCGTTCTGTGAGAAACATACAACAGATGCTCAGTATAATTGTTTAATATTTGTGCAACACTTTGAGGATGATAAGCATTCTGTGTGGTAGATACAGTACACTGTGAGCTGTGGGAGTAATAGTCTAAAACTTTTTTAAAAAATAATTCAACATCTGGTGTCCCCAGTCTGATTACAGGACAAATGTGTTAAGCCACCAAGATTGAATCAAAGAAAGAAACTTTGGCAAAACCCAAAGCCCACTTGTAAAAACCTAGGTAGATACAGACAGGCATATATTAAGTTTTTGTTCCTTATATATGTTTTACGATATATACATACTACATTTTACACTTCAAGAACCTACAGCAAGATGTTGTGAAGAGCAACATTCCTGATCTTCCAATTACAATTTACTAGCAAGGTGTTTGGCTGATGTGATGTCACTGGCAAAAAGCATAGTGAACGTAAGCCACAGTTAAAGTTGGTGATATGAGCAGACTGAATTTAAGCTGATGACTATAGTTAAAATGTTTTGAGATTCTCTGTTACTAATCCGCTGAGCCTTCCAACTAATCTCACACCTTGAATATAATAGCTGGCATGGCTTCACCATCACCCGGGCTTGTGTACCGAACTTCTGTGAATGTCCATTAAACTTCATGACTGCAGAATTAGTGCAGAGATTCCGAAGTCCTTAGTCTGCTTTGATAGACCGTGCTTTGGCAATGTAAAAATAAAGCAAGATTTGCAAGTGTTTGTGGTTGTTTGTTGGGGGTTTTTAAAATATATTAATGATCTTTAGAAGTGATAATTAATGACACAAGAACATTGTAATGTTTTGTTGTACAACGACCTGTCTGTGAAGTCCAAAAATCTTGTACATTATTATATTAACATAAAGTGGGTTTTGCATTTGGTATCATCTCTCTCAAATCCTTTATTATTTTTTTATTTGAGAAAACATCCCCATCCAGCTCCAGGAGAGGAGAGGTGAATAGAGGTTTACAGCTGAAAACTTTTCATAGAATCATAGAATAGTTTGGGTTGGAAGGGACATTTAAAGGTCATCTAGTCCAAGCCCCCTGCAATGAGCAGGGACATCTTCAACTAGATCAGGTTGCTCAGAGCCCCGTCCAACCTGGCCTTGAATGCTTCCAGGGACGGGACATCTGCCACCTCTCTGGGCAACCTGTGCCCATGTTTCACCACCCTCATCGTAAAAAATTTCTTCCTTATATCTCGTCCAAATCTACCCTCTTTTAGTTTAAAACCTTTACCCCTTGTCCTGTTGCTACAGGTCCTGCTAAAAAGTCTGTCCCCATGTTTCTTATAAGCCCTGCTTTAAGTGTTGAAAGATAGTAAAATTCTTCTGAATTCAGAACTGGATGACGTGTCACCACCTAAACTGTAGTCACATGCTGTGGGCTTTTGCATGCTAAAATCCTGTGTCCAAATGGCACTGACTGGTGGATGCATCTTGTATCTGCTTCCAGTACCACCCTGGGTGAAGGAAGCAGGAAAAAATGGTCTTTCCCCATGCTAAAGAGTCAAGTTAGTTCAGAGTTCTCTGAAATAATGTGATGTTTGTGTAAATCCTGAATAAGTACAATGTGTGATCACCCTTAGAACTGGTCGTGTGTTTCATTCCGAAATGCAGGCCCTTTCTGTAAGTAATTCTCAAACAATTTGAGTGTTTCTCTTTTTTGTGTCTATAATTTTTAAATGTATATGTATTTGTGCTTTATGTTCATGAATTCCTTGTGAATGCCTGTGTTTGATAGGAATCATTCATGAGGTGATAACTTTGTTTACTGTTCATTATTCATGCTTGTGTGGAAATAGTATATACACTGACTTGATGACCACAGCTTTATAAAGAGGAGAAGTTTCTTTTATGGCTCACAAATTGCCCAGTATTTGTCTGTAGATGACAAATGTAGCACGTGAACAATAAAAAGACTTTTCCTAAATGGCATGTCTAGTACTAAATATTTCCAGGGTTGTTTTCTATCGATTTTTCATTTTTAAATGGGAGTAAACTCACCAAAACAATATTAAATTAAAAGAAATGTATGGAAACACCTGATTTTATTATAAAAAATACCTTAAGCAAGATATGATCCTCAGCAGTGTATTTTTGTGTGTATTTCAAAATAGCTCATCATTATAGCTCACGATAAAAATGATGGATGAAAGAGAAGATTTAGTTGAAGATCTGCTCACTGAGTATGCCATACAGCTTAGCATTCAAGAATCAAATGGGGCCAAACCACCAGTGTCTTCCACCTATAATGACAGGTACTGTCAATTCCAGATGTGTTAAGAGATGCCATATTTTAACAGTGTTTTGAGGCATTGATAGTTAGTGCCTTATATCATGCTTAAAACAGTGCTTAGTTTGGGTATTATGCCTCTTTCTCAGTGAAGCACTGTCTGAAGCAATGCTTGAAAAGATTAAACAAAATAGAAATGTTGATTTTGTTTTTCTCAAATGTTTCTAAACCCTCAAACTTTACAGACAATAAATTTGGATTTGTTAGTAATCTGTCTGCCCTGTAATTGTAACAGTGTCCCAGTCTTTCCCTGTGCACTCGGATACATATGCATACAAGAAAAATCCAAACCAGAACAACAACGAAAAACCCACAGGGGTGTTCCAGCGAGGGTTCATATGTGACATTAATGTTATGGTTAAGAGTGGTTCCTGTGATTAGGAAATGTAGACCTCCGCTGAGCTATGTGGGGTGATGAGAGCTTAGGGAGATGAGATTCACTTGGCTAAACTAATACTTCCCTTAGCTTTTCAGGCCATTTACTGTCTTACTGAAATGTGTATGTCTTAAACAAAGCTGAACTTTTTCTTAATAGAAGTTCTTCGGCAATAATCCCGTAAATACATTTTGTAGATTGCCCCGTCTAAAATGGAAAGATATAGAACTCTAAGTCTTGGGAGACTGTTAATGTTTTCTTATTTCCTGTGGGATCTCATGAAGGTTTGGGTCCTCATGGAGCTCCTGTTGTAGGACTGGAATCTCCCTTTTCACTGAAGACTCTCAGCAGAGCCACTGGGTACTCTTGTTATTTGGCTGCTTTTCTTTTTTATTAAATCTCATCTATTTTTTAATATGCTTTTATCATGAAACTATCTCAAGGAACTAGCAGGCACCAGCATTTAAATTCCATCTTATGGAGGTTTAAATGATATTGGTAAAAACATTACAACTCTTTTTCAGGGAAAATGGTACCATGAATATCATCAAACTCTCCTTCATTATCGAATATTGACATTCTGACACCATCACATTCTCATTCGCTGTCTAAGGTTTCTGAATCTGAAGGGCTCATTTCTGTAGTGTGGGGTAAATACAGCTTTTTAGTCCACATCAGAATTCTTTAGTAAATTAGGAGATGTATAAGGTCAGCCTGCAGCAGAAATTGCACCTAACTCAAGAACTTCGGATACTCTGAAGGTCCATAGTACAGGTGTAACTTAGGAAGTCACAAAGTTCATCAAGATTGTCGTTGATGTATTCAAAGGAAAGTTGGCTCAGATGAGAAACTAATGGAAAGTATTGAATAAATAATATAATGCATCTACTTTTTTTTTATATTTACTATTTTCTGCTCTTTTTTGGATAGTTTTGTACCACCTAGTGAGGAAAACAGGAAAATTGTAACATCCATAAAGGAAGGTAAAAACCCTAAAATAAAATAGCCCCTTTGCAAAACTGGACTTCCCTTATATTATTTTTCCAAGTGCATCTTATTTATCTGTTGGATTTTTTTAAGGTCAAGTGTTTGGGCTCCAAGAACTTGTGAAACAGAAATATGCTTTGGATGAAGCTGATGAAAGAGGGTGGTTTCCACTACACGAGGCTGCAGCTCAGCCAATTCAGCAAATACTTGAAATCATTTTAGATGGTGAGTAAGGTAAAAATATCCCACAAGATAAAGGGAGCAGCAAAGAAACATAGAGCAATAAACAGCCATCCACAACAACAGGCTAGAACTGTTTACTAAAAAAAGTATGATCAAATCCTCCATGGAGCGTCTTGCTTATATTGTTTAAATATTCAGGCAAATTTTCTTTTTGGGAAAGTTGCATCAGTTTACACCAGCAAAGAACTTGGACAGTTTTTAATGTTTCATTCAGAAACCTACAGATGGAGCAAAAGTTACTGTCCAGTATTCAGTGTGGTTGACAGTGCTAGTTAGGTCAAGTTAAACATAATTACAAGTAATTTTCCTGAAGACTTAGCATTTAAGGATATGTGTATGTGTTAACAGACTTGTGCTTTAATTTTGTTTTTTCTCACTTTCTTACCTCTAGCATCTTATAAAACAATGTGGGAATACAAAACTTGCGATGGAGAAACACCATTAACTTTGGCAGCAAAAGCCGGCTTTGTGGAAAATGTAAGAACATTACTGGAAAAGGGTGTTTGGCCCAATACCACAAATGACAAAGGAGAAACTCCACTTCTTATCGGTAATTGCCTCCTCTCCCTGGGTTTAAGCAAAGTGAATGGCAGCGCTTCCCCTCCACTAAGTGCTCACCCAAGTGCTCCTGTTGACTTGTGTGGATTAGATGCTGGTCATCTTTTTAGATGAAACTAAATGCCCAGCACTTGGTGAAATGTACCCAACATTCAGTTCAACATTCATGATGCTTTAGGTGATCACTGAGCTGATCTTAAAGGTGTTCCTTATGCTTTAGGTGATCGCTGAGCTGCTCCTAAGAAAATGGAACCTATTTTTTTGTTCAAGGTATCTTCTCTGTATCTTCAGGTGCTATAAGACCTTTATGAACCTGGGCCTATTTGACCACCTTAAGCTACAAGTATGGTACAAGAATAAGCTGTTGCTCTAACTTGAATGTGCTTTTTCTGGAGGTCTGGAGGTTATTGGAGATTTTTGGTTTTATCAGATGATTTCTTCAGGAGTAGGCAGGCATTTTCAATTTCAGAATCTCCCATCTCATTTCCCTCCCCTCTTGCACTGAAAACAAGCTTCAACTGCATTTCTAAGCAATACCCCAATCTAAAGAAAGATGATTTCTTTGGAAGATTTTATGCTATTGGTAGACTTAAATGAGCTTTACTGTATGTTAGTAATTTAGCTATATTAACTTCTAATTTCTGTTGAATTCTGTCTGAATGTTCTTTCTGAACTTCTATTCTCCTGAAGAGAATCGATCTGTGAAATTAATGCAATATAATAAAATTCAATATATAATACAATTATCAGTATTAGAATATTCAGTTCTCTGAATTTTTGTTAACTTTCATTAGATGTGATTACCGTATTAACATTTTAAGGCCCTGAGGCATTTCTAGAGTGTTCCTCTGCAATGTCTTGCTTTGCATTATTTCAGCTCTTTGCAAGAATTGTAAGTCTGTGAAACTTTTAAGCTATTTTCAGACTTTGCTTTTAATGAATCCTGCAAGAAGTTAACTAGAGCTTATGAAAAGGGTCTTTCCCCTTACAATGACAATTTATTTTCCTAAATATTTATCTATACAAACTCCTGAAAATGAGATTTGTCAGCTATGTATTGTTTATGTGATGCTTTTTATGTTTTTTTGTCACTTAGCACTGAAAACGTGGATGTAGATATTGTTGTGCGTCATACATTCCAATCTTAGTCTCAGTGAACTAGAGGATCAGGTGCTTAACACTTAATAGATGATGCTCATGATTTAGTTACTCCTTTTAATTTTAAAGCTCTGGATTAAAGGGCTCTTCAGTACAAAGGTAAATGCTGAAGAAGTATCTATCTAGTGGGATGATTTCTGCTTCCACGTACATTTGGTAATACTCTACTTCAAAGCAACTGTGGATAATTACAAAGACTGTTGCCTCTTAAAAACCTTCTTACTTGTGTAATGGGACATTCACAAAACTTAAATTTGCAAACCCTATGATGTTGATCTCCCTCAGCTGCCCCATCAGTCATCGGAGAGATCTACTATTCCAAAGGGTAGTTCAGAAATAAAATTAGACTCTTACTCAGGATCATTATTTTATATATAAATAATTTGCAGGTGTAGTTATCCATGAAAATTTCAAACCTGGAACCTCAAAAGGGCAGAACGTAGCCTTTAAGTATGACAGATGTCAACTGTACTTTGGCTGACAGCAGCCACTGAGTACACGCTAGGATTAGAGTTACCAGGTGACAAAGGTCACAAGTGGAATTTTCTGGGGACACTGTAATGTTTGCCCCAACTTTAGAAGTAAGGACCATATTTTATTGTTGCTTTTCCTTGTGATACACCTGCTTCTGCTTTCTCAGAATCGAAGTGGTGCTGCTTTTGCCCTCCATGCTCCAAACTGGCATTTTTTCCAGCTTGTGTCGCTTTACCTTGATTTCCCAAGCAGCTGACATTACCATTTGTTTACCAGTAAATTGGATTCCCAAATTTCTAGGACTGGAAATCTTTTCAATTTCCTCATATCACTACACAAGGAAAAGCTTTTCTAAACTTATTAGATGTCTTTAAGTTTCAAGATGACATACCTGAAAATGTAATTGTATTTTCTTCCTTTTTAAAATATCTTCAAGCTGTAAGAAGGGGCTCTTTCGAAATGGTATCCACTCTGATTAAACACAACTGTAGTATCCACCAGCCATGCGTAAAACGTTGGTCAGCAATGCATGAAGCTGCAAAACAGGGACGCAAAGACATTGTTGCTCTTCTTCTGAAGAATGGTGGAAATGTGAACCTTAAGGATGGATATGGAGTGACACCATTAGGTGTTGCTGCTGAATATGGTCACTGTGATGTGCTGGAGCATCTTATTCATAAAGGTATGTGGTCAGGTAAAAGGGAAATACACCTCTGCACTGGCATGCATCTTGCCTGGTTGCTGAGGTGGTTTAGGGTCATCATGGAAAAGGAAAGAAAGAGTAGTGATGAATGAGAAGATTTGGTTTCTTGGAAGGAAAGGAAGCATATATGAGTGTTCCTGCTAGACTGGAGTGATGCTTACATGTTTCCATAATGCATGTGAGAGGAGTGGCAGAGTTGATACCAATCTATTTCAGTCAAGGAGGGACTTACTGCTATACATGCCCTTCTTGCCCTTCTTTATTTCTCTTTACTCCCCCTCCCTCCCCTCCCTCTCTCCCTTCCCTTCCTTCCTCCCCTCCCTTCCCTCCCTCCCTTCCTTCTTTCCTTTCTTCCTTGTACAGAATTATATTGATATTAATTAATGATATTAAGTATTTTTAAAATATGCCAGAATTTTGAAAAGTCTCAGTTACAACACGTATGGTCAAAGCAGACCCCGCTCAGGTGAGCATTTGAACTTGTATCTGTACAACTCTTGCCTTTGAGTTTTAAATTTGCCACAAGAAATATTTCTTGTTTTAGTAAAGTTTTAACTTAAATACTTCTGAAAATTAAGAGGTAAGTACTCTGGGCTTGTTTTTCTGGTGATCTGCAAATCACTTTGGATATAATTGTAAACTCTATCCTCCATCAAGGTGGAGATGTCCAGGCCTTAGCAGATGATGGTGCATCGATACTGTTTGAAGCAGCTGGAGGAGGTAATCCAGACTGCATAGCCCTTCTTTTGGAATATGGAGGAAGTGGCAATGTGCCTAATAAGGCAGGACTGCTTCCCATACACAAAGCGGCTTATGAGGGACATTACCTGTGAGTATGAGCTTGGACTTTACATTTTCTTTAAGATACAGTGTGGCACATGGTCACATTGAAGACGACTGTGGTAAACTTGCAAATGTATAGATCATTTATATTTCAGAAATGCCTATGTGGCATTAGTTTGAATTAACTTTTAAGTGTTTTTTAGTATAAACAAAGCAAAATGCAAAACATACTCCTTAGAACTAAGTGAAAACCACTGAAACAACTTAAACACAAGGTCCTATTGACAGTGCTCAAAACTGGTGTTTCTGTGTTTGGATCTTCTTGTGTAAAGAGTCTAGCTGGTGATTTAGCATATAGCTGGATAAGGGTCATTTTCTTCCTGCAGGAAAGCGATGCCTAACTAGTTTTATTCACTGTTTCTTAGGGCCCTGAAGTATCTCATTCCGGTCACATCCCAAACCGCAATCCAGAAAAGTGGGTTAAGCCCTGTTCACTCAGCAGCAGATGGCCAGAACTCGCAGTGCCTAGAGCTTCTCATTGAAAATGGTTTTGATGTCAACACTCTCTTGGCTGAACACATTTCAAATAGTTACGATGATGAAAGGAAAACTGCACTTTATTTTGCTGTTTCTAACAATGACATTCTTTGCACTGAAATACTGCTCAAAGCAGGGGCAAATCCAAACAAGGATCCTTTAAACTGTCTTCTTGTGGCAGTGAGAGCTGGCAACCATGAAATTGTAAGGCTGCTCCTATCTTATGGAGCAAATGTCAATTGCTACTTTATGTTGGTTAATGATACGCATTTCCCCAGCGCCATTCAGTATGCTTTGAATGATGAGGTGATGCTGAGGCTGTTGCTCAACCATGGATATAATGTGGAGATGTGTTTTGACTGTATGCATCAAGATATCTTTGGAAATTCTTTTGTGTGGTCAACTCCAGAAGAAGAGATTCTCCCTGGGTGGACTTCGTCTGTAATAAAGGATAATCCAGTAAATACATACCTTCCTTCCTTCTCTTCACTGTGCTCTTTTCATTAGTTAGGTTTAAACATTCCAAATTATTGTGCAGAATTAAGATTAACATACGGGCGAAATCCTTCTTTAAAACACCCTAAAAATAAAACAGCCATTTTTCATTTTCTACTCTGGGATAGAGAAAATTAGGTACATAGAGTGGTTTTATGTTAGGGTTCATATATTAGAGATTTAGGAAGGATGTTTTAGGAAATCATGAGGCAGGATTCTGGAATTCCCGTTTGTGTCCTAACCAATGGAGTAGATGTGTTTCCAAAGAGATATCGCTGTTGAACAAAACAGTGCTGCAAATTATAGCAATGTTATAATAATTATTGGCCTTCAGGCCTGTGCAGATGAATTAAGGGATCGCAAAGGTTAAGCATGGAAGAAAATGGCTTTTAAAGTAACCTACCTAGGCATCAATTTATGACTGTTAAAGGTCATTGCTAATACTTTAAATTATCTTGTGTAATTGCTTTAAAATGTGTTATTTTGGCATTCCTCTGCACAGATTTTGAAATTATGACATGATGTGTTTTCCCTTTCAGTTCTGTGACTTTATTGCTGTTCCGTGGTTGAAACATTTAGCAGGAAAAGTGGTTCGTGTTTTAATAGATTACATGGATTATGTTCCTCTATGCACAAAAATTAAATTTGTCTTAGAAACACAAAAAGAATGGACAGAGATATGTCAGATATTGGGTAAATATCTAACTTCTAATTAATGATGTTATGATTTATTATAGGAGAATTTAATTGCTTATGTCAGGTCACATTCATCCAAAGTGTTTTAGCAGTCCAAATGTGTACTAGCTAAGAACCAGGTTGTGCCTGTCATCCAGTCCTCAGATCGAGACAGATCTTTACTTCTTGCCACTGGTCATAAATTAGTTAATCGGACTGGAATATGGCAAACGTGCACCTGGTGAGAATTGATCTCATAAGGAATGTCACTGTTGTGTGGGAAACCCTTTTGGTTAAGCAAGACCACTGAGGTACTTCTCAAACTCCTTATTAACCCATGTGACACTAGTCATTGCACAGCTATGGGGCACAGCTTTTTTTATTGGGGAATATTGCTCACACTTCCATCCTTCTTTTTGCTCCCTTGATCTCTCAAGTCTATTAATCGTTCAAGGATTATCATAAGAGCATGTTTTAGATCCCACTATGTTCAAGGTGGTAGGTGGTGACAATGCATGTAACATCACAGTCTGTGTATCATCATTTCCTAACTCCGATTTACATGATACACACCTAGACTTGCAATTACTAATACAATAATTGAATAATATTTCTTATGTATGCTTCACTTTTGAAGTTCTACACATTAGCCTGGACCTTTCCCCATTGGTGGCATCAGCAGTAGGTTTCACCCACCTTAACTTAAAAAAATCTGTTGGGGAATGTATTAAATGTTCTCTTTGCATGAATTAATTTTATTTGACTTTTTTTTTTTTTCATTTTAAATAGAATTGGATTTAACATCACCTGTTAAAGAGCAAAATATTTATGTTTAAAACTGGTACCCTGTATTTAATTTTGCTTTGGTATTTTACACTGGAATGCAGAGGAAGTCCTTTTTGTTAGTGTCACAGGAACATCAAAATAATTTGGTAGTCTTAACTACTGATATTTCAAGTACCTTGAAAGGTTTTTTTATGTTCAGGAAGACTAAATTAAACTGAGCTCTTTGACTGATGTAAATTCTGATAAGAAGTATTTGTTTAGAAGACTGAGCAGGCCCAAGCATGGTAAGGTCTGGTCCTGGTGCCTTACTGATAAAGCAGAAATGGAAGGTGCCATGGCTGGCCTCAACATGCAATTTTTAAGATATGCACCTAGGGAAAGGAGAGACCATTCATCAATTGCCATTGATTATGCTAAATAAGGTCCTCATTTAGGTGTTCAGATGGGTGCCTTGGAGACAGAGTACAGTGTGCATATTTCCAAAAGTAAGACAAAAAGGCAGATATTGGATGAAAGAAGTTTGATTAATAGCAGCAGCATGTATCATCACAGTTTTGAAGTTAAAAGACTGCTATTTTATTCGGAAGTGGCAAAATAATAATGCCCCAAGGTAATAGATTTTATTATGAATTTTATTAGAGCAAGTTTGGGGATTGTGACCTGGCTTAGAGTCATTAATAATGGCATTGATTTTTCTACCATTTCTCTCTCACTATTATTTTTAGATAATCCTCGCCCATTGAAACATCTGTGTCGTCTGAAAATACGTAAACTCTTGGGGTTAAGGAGACTCCAGAAACTGTCATCCATGAAGAAGTTTCCACTTCCACCAGTTCTCAAGAACTATATCCTATATAAAGAATATGATCTGTATGGAAAAGGGATACGTTTAGAATAGTTTTTAAAAATACCTGCATACTGTCTGTAGTTTGACTCATTTCCTCACTATTTTCTTCTAGCTAAAGAGCTGCTTGGTGCTTTATATACATTCACAACATTCTGATATTTGTTGTTAATAGCTCTTTTATGGGAACAAATTTTTCTTCAAACTAGAACATTAAAGCTCATGTTTTAATACATTGTACCTTCTAAATATAGGCTAAAATCAGAATAAGGACACTATAATAATTATGTAGAACAGTACACTTTAAATGGGAATTCAGATTAATAAAGAATAGAAGAAGAATTTTCCTGATGGACTTCCCAATGAAGATGATAAATACAATTGCTGCTCTCAGTTTGTAGCGTTAGTTTATCTCTAAAAGAAAATAAATGTCTAACTTAGCTTGGCAAAGAAAATTAAACCACTAAATCCATGTCTCTGTCATGTAATTGGCCTGAAATGTAGCACATTTTGTACTTTGAAAATCATGGTCCTATTATAAAATTGTCCAAACACTTCAAAGATTCTTTTTAGCTGTTTTTCCAAAGTGTTTGCTCCAGGTACGACTTGTATGTGTGCCAGTACTGCATGTTTTAATGCTTGGCAAAGTTTGAGGGACTTTAAGTAGGCTGTTATAAAGAAAAAGTAGATTTTGATGGATGAACAAACCAGGAAATCGAGCAGCATATCCCCTTGGTTGAGACATGTTGCAATGTCATAACTTTAATTATGTTTCCTATGGAGATTTGACAGATCACTTCTTGACCAGACCTAACAACGCCCTCAGTCATGCTGTGATGCACTTGGCAGTATGTTTCTGCATGTCTAAAGAAACACATCTGATCAAATATTCTTTAAATTACTCTATTAAAAGTGGATTGCACTTGCTCCCTTTGCTATTCTACCATCCCTTCCATCTTGGGGGAAAAAAAAGACAAAAAAGAGTCCAAAACCCCGAAATTCAGAAAAGATTTCAGGTGGTGGATGTCAGGATTACGTAGTGCATAGTCAGAGTTTAGCTAAACATGTAATTTAAGAGATGTGCTGGTTATCGCACACATACACGCACTCGCATAAACCAAAGGTCAGCTCAAGCATCCTTCTGCCCTGCTCCCTACACTGGCTCTCCCTGTTCTTCAGAAATTCTCCTTATTTGCTGGATGTCATTGTCATATATAACTTACTAAAACTTCAGTCAGGGATGTAAATTTCACTTCCAAAGGCAGCTATATCAGTCCTTTGTGGTTCTGTCCTTCCTTGCAACAGATTTACAGGAGCAAATAGGAGTGAAAATTACTGGTCTGGGACATGTGGAGGGTTGAACAGAAGGCTTAATTACTGCTTCTTCTCTCACTAGGGCTACTATTCATCTGGCTTTCCAAGACATGTCCTCTGTTTTTTTTGCCAGAAATTTTGACCAGGATGAAAAGGAAGAATTTGGTCACTTGTGAAAAATTTCTAGGTATCTGGCATCGGGGCCAGGCCCCTGACAGGAGGATGCCCCGGGTGACTGGTGACTCCAGGCATGGCCTGAGCACAGAGCGCCCAGTGAACCCAACACAGCTGTCCACAGTCAAGTCTCCACCGACCAAAACATCCTGGACATACCAGGCTAAATGCATGCATGCTGCATAACCTATAAACTGATATTTCTGTGTGGGAATTCCTAAACAGAAATATAGGCTTAATAATAGTATGTCTTAAATAGTGGTAATTTTAATGAATACAGTGACCACAACACAAGAATCTGGGTAGTCACGTATCTGATACAGTATACTGCAACCAGCAAAGGAAACATGATCAAATAGAGCTTTAGACAGGAGATTTTAAACCCTTTCTGTGGCTAGAGCCAAATTCCATTAGTAATTTTAGTTCATGGGCCAAGGTTTATATTTAGGACTTTATACACGCCTCAGGCAATAGTTACATTGCCTGCGGCATCAAAGCATTCAGCTCTAGGACAGAGCATTGCCCCAAGTGTTTAAAATATCATGAACTAGTCCTTAGAATATCATTAGGTAAGCTAAAAAGACATAATATTCCTGTGTTTATCTTTTAAACAACACATCTGGGCTCTTTTTGTTGTTTGGTAGCCTGTTATAGAAGGTGGCCTAGTGCTGTTTTAAAGCTTTTCTGTCCTTCAACGTTGAAGTTGTTTATTTATTGAAGACTTTTTCCCCCCACTGGATGCTAAAGGAAATACAACATTATGAGAAAGCATCTTTAACGCTTTCAAGTCATCTGTGAACTGAATGGAGGCAGGAGGGGCAAGACTTTGGTTTAAATGGAATATAAGGCCAGATAGACTTGGAAAGGGAGCTGTATACCCCATGTTATGCTTATGGCACAGTTAGGAATTGAACACAAGTCTTTTGACTCCCATGTTTTGCAGCCAGACCATTGAATACTACTTTTATGGAGTTGAGTATGTGCTGGTGGGAGCAGGAAATGTAAGTGGTCCAGGACTGGTGGTTGTGTGAAAAGAGGCAAAGGCAGCAGCCCCAGATGGAAGAAGAAATTGGTAGGAAAAAACTAGTCCCTTTTTCCCTGCTTGGACTTTGACTGAACCCTTGCAACACTGGGGTTTAATTTTCTCTGCTATTTGGGTGTGCCTCATGGGGTGTTCCACCGCAACCGAATTCCATGGCATGTCCACCCCGTGGACGACGTTGGCTAGAAGTAATTAAATGCCCTGGCATTGAATCAGGCATGCTCTGGGGTAGGGACTCCTATTGGTTTGGGGACAATGTTTGAAAGCAGAGGTATCATTTGGTCTCTGTTTCTCATAAAATCTGACACAAGCAGCTGCAGCAGACTGATGAGCTCTCCAAGGAGCCAGACATTCAACAGCAGTTACGTCAGCCTTTGCAGCACCAGCGAGACGGACTTTGTAGCTGTAAGTGTTTTCATAGCTCGGTGAAGGACCAAACCATAGCCATGAGTTCTGTATATGACCAGCTATTCCCTATAGGGACTGTAAAGTTGTGTGCCTTCCATAAAACTTCTATGCACTGGCTAACATCTAACCTTGGGAGCTGGCACGGCAGAACCTTGTTCTGGGTATCAAGGGGAGTCAATTTTAGTGTTTCACAGCAGTTACTGTTCTGGCTCGGGCTCTTTGTGCCTGCGCTGCCCTTTCTCAGACTGTTGCTGATAGCACAGGAGTCATGCATGGAAAAACACAGTCACAAAGCCACGGGCTCTTTTGTATCTACCCTGGGGTAGGGCAAAGGGATTTTTTCTGACCCTTCCTTGGGGCAGAAAAAAGCTTCTACAATATCCAGCTGTTTAGCTATGGTGTGCATGGAGAAAAGTAGCATAAATTCATGATTGCTTATCTCTGTAGAACAGGTCTCATCTCCTGCTTTTCCATCACTCCCTTTAGTATGCATGTAATCAACACTCTTTTGCCCTCACCTCTGTGTCCTCTGTGTAACCAGCTTTGCCTCCCTGGTGTACCCTGCCACAGCTCTGGTCTACCTGCTAAATCAGTCCTTTTAAAGCCTTCCCTGTACTTTTTTTTTCATGTGAGCCTTAGGACTGATAGACCTCTGTTCAGGAAAATGGTATCAAGAAAAGTAATTCCAACCAAAGTGATTTTCAGCCTTAATGGCCCTATTCAGCCTTCTTGTTTTCCTGACCTTTCTACTGGAAGTTGTTTGTTTAGGCTGCAGTAACTAAAAATGGCACCTTTCCCCCCAAGGTGCCTATCCTTCAGAGTCCTCTTTTGCACCCTACAGATAATGACCTTCATTCAAAAATACACTGTCTGTCTCCAAATGCATGGAGCAGTCTTCAGAGAAATCCATCCCGATTCTTTACCAGGACAAATGCTGGATAAATCAGAAAGAAGTACATGGGTAAGTGCACAAAATTACTGTATAAATATTTAAAGGTATATATTGCAATGGGAAGCATTTTCTCTCTGAAATGCTCCTGTAAGTGTCACTCATACCAGCAAAAGAGGTACTTAGATCAGAGGAAATACTCTCTGAGGAACCTGTGTTTTGCAGTTCTCATGAAAAGCTGTTAAAAATGTATTAGTAAATTGTTAGTAGTCCTAAGACTGATATAACAGTCTAGCTCTGGTGACACGTACAACGTATTTGCATTTAATTTCCAAAATTTACAATTTCAGTAGAAATCTCTACATTTGATCAGGCAAAACCATTGCCTTTTGTCTGCATATTCTGTGCATGGTAGATATAGTGCCCAGAACTCCCATTATCATTAATATGGACTATTTAAAAAATAGACATAAATAAAGACAATAAATTTGCTTAGTTAGTACTGCTGCTTGTATTTAATTCCCTATGAATTACATCACTTGTTTATATTGCTGGGACCTCCTTTTTTAAAAAAGCTTAATAAACACACACTGTTAAAAAAAAAGTGACAAAACCCAAGGAAATGCTAAATATAGAAGTACCTGTGTTGCTGTCTGTGTATAAAGAAATAGAGCAATTTTTTTATCTGAATGACAAACTGTAGGTTTGGCTAAGCTATATGGGAGAACTGTCTGGGACTAAGGCATTAACAAAAGATTAAATCCATGCACTTTTAATATAAATCACTTATAATTTAATAACTACCCAACCTGGACATACAAATATGTTATATTTGCAAATACCACCACAAATAATGTAATGCTTACAATGGCAGATGTTACCTATTTTATCATGCTTTTTTGGGAAAGAATAGGCTAACTGCAGATGCTTAAACAGCATCCCATTCAAACTGCACTTCCAAAACCCACATTTTTTTTGTGCATGCAGCAGTTCCTCTGCTACTTTCTTTGCAATACAGTGGCCTCTACTTCCTGTCCAAAACTGTTGAGCAATATCACCATGTAATTCCAAACAGCTGCTGTGGTCACCCTATGTCTGTACATCAGTAGCGAGTGAAATTATTTCTATATATAGTTTGTAAATCTGTTGGCAATGTTTGTAAAGCACACTGAGATTCTTCCTGAGGGATAAGAGCAGCTATATGAAAGCAAGAGCATTAAGATCATCATTGCGTACAAAGCAGTTTATCTTTCGGTGTGGCAGAAACTGGCACTGAGGAAATGGCCAGTCTGCAGAGATGTGGAGGAGCACTTGCTTTGAGCAAAACCCTGACAGAAATAGTTTGTGCTGTCAAAGATAAGCAGGTTCATCTCGCGCTGTTATTACAGAACATGACATGGTACTGACACAAGATGATTAAAAAGTATTGGCTGTGTAGGAAGGAAAGAAAACTGGGAACGGGAATGATGTTTATTCAGTAAAATTTATTTGTCCCTCTCGCCTTCCCTATTTTAGTGTGATTCAGGTAGGCAAAAGGGGCAATAAACCCTGAGTCTGCTGCACCCTTGGCACTCAGCTGCATGCCTCTCTGTATAATCAAATAGACCTTCAGGATCCGTGGACGAAGGACACTGGGTGCCTGTGCAATGTGGGTGGTGAGTTTTCCTTCTTTTAATCAAAGGTTGAGGAATTTGGTAGTGCAGAAGCGTTCTTATTTGCACCCAGATGAATTATTTCCCCCAGTGCTTCCCTGCAGCCAGGTCAGCCTCTTGACTCCCCTTCCAAGATGCATCCTTAGCTCTTCCCATCAGCAGCACTGTCAGAGCCCATTCACTTCTTCACTCGCCATGATTCTTCTGTCTTCTTGATAAGCAAGGCAACCCAAAGACCCCTGCCATCAAAATACATCAGATTAGTGCTTGCCCCATGGCTTGTTGGTACATAGTGTTGTGTATAGACTTCTGGTTATGTCTCCAGCAGCTGTTGGGAACGCTGTTTTCACAACTAATCTGAGCAATAAGGCAGCCCATATGCACATGTTTCTGAGTGAAAGTTGATCACTGTTTGTGATGGGTCTGAGTTGTTAAGCTACGATCTGGACCTGGAATCTGCCCTCCTGGTAGCCTGGGGTGTGCTGCAAGGGATCAGCAGGAAAAATCCATCTTCGAGTTAGGATGCTGAGTCCGATTCCCAAGAAAAGACTGGTTTTGGATCAGGGTCATCTCTAAACTTACCCCACTTTTTCTTTCCCCAGCATGGATGAAGGGAAAGATCTTTTTCTCCCATGTGACTCCCTGTTTACGGCATCACCAGGAGAGATGGACTGGACAACAGAATCATCTGGCATAGAGAAAAGCAGCTGAAAAATTGTTCCTTCAAATGCCTTCAGCGCATGCTTTATCCCATTTGCTCTGCTGATACCACTGTTAAATGTAGGTGATGACACATCCTTTTCAGGAACAGCACGATGTCCACAATTGCCGCAAGTTACGCTAGTCTCCCAGGGGAAAGGGCCACAGCTTGTCCCATCCGTCTGCCTCGCCGTCCTGTTCAGGTGCCAGGTTGCTGGCCCTTTGTCTCTCCGGGACGGTTTGGGCTCTGCGTTCAACCTGGGCCTGTACCAGCAGCGTCAGAAACTGAGAGAGACGCACACGTGTACGTACGCCTGTCTATGTCTCTCTCCGCTGACCTCGGCGGGAGCGGGGCGGCGGGCGGCGAGGGGCACGGGGCAGGACAGGGGACGTGCGGGAGGGGAGGGAAGCAGAGGTCGGCCAGGAGGCCGCCGAGGCGGCCGAGGACAGCGAGGGGCCGTGCAGGGAGGGCAGGCGAGGGGCGGCCGGCGGGGCCGGGGGCAGGCGGCAGGGCGGCAGCAAGGAGGCACGAAGGGGGAAGGTGGGAGAGCTCGGGGGCTGGCGCCCGGGGGGCCGCGCACGGGGACAGCAGGAGGGAAGGAGCTGGCTGAGGAAGGAGGCGCGCAAAAGCGGCGGGGGGAGGCGGGAGCGAGCGCCGCGGGCAGGAGGGCAGCGGGAGAGATGGGGAAAGCCCAGACGCGCTGTGGCGCATTGTTTTTAATGTGCTCTATGGCAATTGGACCTGTTCCTGCAGCGTGGGACTGCAGCTCGGTACGAGCCAACGCATCTGTCTGACAGGCTGTCCTCAGGAGCCGTGACGGAAATAGCCACCGTCCTGGGGCCGGCCGTGTCCCGCGCCTGAGGACAAGGTTGCGCAGCCCTCTTTGCTTGCCTGTTGTTTTCCCTGCGCTCACCCACGTGGAAGTAAAATTTAAACTGTGGGCTTTGCCCTGCTGGGGGTGAGTACCACCCCGCCGGTGTTGCTCGCGTCCTTTCAGCCTTTGGGCCTGCGTGCCCGAGGTGTGGAAATGCGAGAAGCAGAACAGTTTCCTAGGCTGCTGCTTGAAATAGTTAATTGCTTGGAAAGGGAAGGAAAAAAAGAAAAAATATTTAGAAGTGGTTCTTCTTTTAAAACCAAGAAAACAGATCACCCGGGCTGGAAAAGATTGAAAGTCTTGTCTGCAATCGAGCTGCCGCTGAGCGGGCTCCGTCCTGCTTGACTCTGGGAACCTGGGTGCCAAGTATCTGCAACGGCAGAGTGAATCCTGCTCCTGTTAAATGGGCGCTCCCAGTTCTTGTCTTCTCTCAGCTTAGCCCAGGTCCTGAAGGGAACAGACCTTTTAATAATTCGGCTGATTGAGTGATGAGTTTTCATGACCTATACGTGAAATGGTTTATTCCCTGCATACAGGATTTCAGCAGGGCGTTACAGAGGTGAGTTTGGGTTTTCTGTTAGGAGGTGGCAAAGCACCTTGGAGGATTCATCCTAAACAGCCGTCAACGCAGACAGCGTAAACCTGCCCTCACGTACTACGTATGGCTCACGCTCTGCTCTCCTGCCTTCTGTGATGGAAGGAAGTTCACTGTGCCACCTCACTAGCACAAGGTCTCTTCCTAAACTGTTTATAATGGTGTGATCGAGCACGTAGCCTGGGATGTATAACAGGATGCTCAGACTGCTAATTTTTTGCTTGTTTTTTGCAGAAATCCGAACATGTATAATGCCTGAGAAATGGGACTGTGGAACAAGAACAAAAAGTTTCAGGCAGGGATGCTAATAACAGGAAAACACAACCACTCCTGTCTTTGCAGCAGAATTCCTCTCAGAAGTTGGACAAGTCAATTTAATCATAATTAAATCTTTTGAGTGTTAACCTGTGATCTGAACTGTTGAAGCGGCGGGCAGCTTCAGCAGTGGCTGGTGCCCACAGGAACTGAGCCCTGACCAGCCTAAGTGCTGCATAATGCCAAATACCCCCAAACAGGGAATCCTAAACTCCAAATTAGTGGGTACTTTCAATCTTAAAGTCTCTATACCTCTATTCTTCCTCCTCACAAAGGCGGTAACACCTTCACGTCTCCCGAAGCGGCCGCTGGAGAAATAAGGCCATTGGTAGTCTTGATATGCTGAAGAACAGGGGCAAAACAAAATGCTGAAAAGCTATTTAATAAATATGTGCATGATCTCTCCCGTACACTGAACAAAAGTAAAGGTTCTCGGGACTCATGGGTCTAGGATCAAAGTATATGATTACAGAATTATGGAATTAAGGACCGTGTTTCAGTGCTCATCAACAGGCAAGGACAAATACTGTCTCTGCATTTTCTGACCTGTGAGTACTTAGCTTTACAGTTTTAGCATCCTTTCTTTTGTGTGTAATTTGCCATGTGCCACAGCCTTATTACTTTTATTAAAATTGTTCTAGAGAGTGTTCATGGGTCTTCACCCTTGGCCATCTCTGTATAAAGAATGGGTCCTAAATTACCATGAGTGACATGTACCGGATTAAGAAAGGACCCAAACCTCTCATAACCTCACCTAGCGGTGTCAATTTCCCCCCTGCTTCAGGAGAGACATTTACAATAAAATACCTTGTCCATCTTTAGTAACATCTTTAAATTCTCTTATCTCATGGCTGGAATGAACATCACTGGTATTTTATATATAGAAAAACATCACCAACATTTTATATATAGAAAAACATCACCACTGGCCCAGTGTTGTATCATGCCTCAGCAAAGAGTAGCATTGAAGGTAATATTCATGCTGCTGCCAAGGACTGGACTAAATCTTCCTTTGGAATATTATTTTACAAGTGAGTAATGCATGTTGTTTTTTGAAGTTCCTTTGAGTTTGGAAAATTTGAATTATACATAGAAAACTTTAAATAGACAATTCGGGTATCTGTGTGTTTTTACTTTGTACTATGGACTCTCAGCCCAGGAAAATTCAGAGACTTACAAATTTTGCTGTAACTGAGGAAAAAAGAAAAAGCAGAAAGCTCAGAATTTTCTGGGAAAGAGTATATTTGAATAGATTTCATTTTTAACAGCATGTTTTTGCTTTTAATATTGTACATATCAATGTTGTACATGTCAGCATTGTACTAATAAAATATAGCACATTTCTAAAAGCATTTCAGTTTCAATCAACATTTTCCAACAGAAGACCTGTCCAGTGCGAATTTTCTAACCAACTCCATCTAAAAATGTTTGCAACAAAGTGTTGTCTGCAAAAATGCGCCCAAGAAAGATAATTTTATTGTGCTGCTTCTCTGGCTAACTCCAATGATAACAAAGTGAACCGTTGTCCTAGACATACTGAAGAAATAAAATTGCTTGGAGTTCTGTTATATACATTTAATTAATGTCAACATCAGCATTCACAATGCAAAGTTAAAAGAAAAAAGGTGCTTATTATTTTTCCCTGCTATTTCACATTTTACAGAATTTGGCCTAAGCATCATTTCTGCAAATGCAGCTGAAAAAGTGAACAGAACTTCTACTGACCCACTGACTTGTCTAGACACAGGTGACCCATGACGGTATCTTATACCGTGAAGGTAACACTCTTAGCTCCATAAGCCAAACTGTTTTGCACCTTCCTCCTTTTTATTTTATGCAAAGATTTGGTCAACGTAAATGACCTGCAAATATTTATTTTATTTGAAGATGCACAATATTCTTTAGTCTGCTTTATTAATGTATTTTGTGTGTTAGGGAAGACTAAGCTTGTAAGCTTTCATCCCACTCCTTGAGCAAGCTAAACTGCATGAAATTCATATAGAAAAATGATCAAAGGAAAAATATAATTTCTTTATCAACTCTGTTTATGAAAATCACGCTCAATCTCCTCTCCCCATTGCCAGTAAGGCAATACGCATAATAATAAAACTAAATGAGCAATTTGGCTAAACATCATACATCAGTTCAGGTGTCCAATCCATACTAACAAAAAAGAGATGATGTTGGACAAGAACAATACTTCAAATTATTTTCACTTACATTTCCATTAAATACTGACTTGACTACCTAAAAATAAACACACCATGTGTTGTCATTTAATAAGGTTGATATATGTTGTTATAGATACGCTCCTACTTCCCTGTACCAAAACCAACCTTTTCTCTTTCTCTCTTCCTCTCCTTCTCTCTCACTCACAACAGATATTGCTGGCCTGCACATTTCAGAAAAAGTTGCTAGTTCACCATCATTCACTGCTAATAGAGAAATAAAAAACCAGTATGAAGTTTAACCTTTCATTCTGTAGTTTCTTACGTTGGAAGATACCTGTCTATAAAAATAATGTCAGAATAATATATCATTTATTAGCAGACATGGTAATGTAGGTATACATTTAAAATTAAGAATTGAAGAGCACTCTCCAGCTGCACATCCGTCAGCTGCGGCAAGCAATAGCCATTAAGTAAAACTGCCACTAGAGGCCTTCATTTGCTAGGGGCTGTCAGAAGTGATGAAGACAGAGCCCCGCTGCCCACCCAGGGCTGGTTCCCCCTAAAGCTCGGGGGGATTCTGCTCCCTCCCCCAGCAGAGCACAATTCTCCGTGTGAACAAAAAATCTCACAGGAGATGCAAATGGACATGTCAAGCTGATTCTCCCTCCGATCATCCTCGGAAAAAAAAAAAGGGGGGGGGGGGGAATTAATAAATAATCCAGTTGTGTGATTTGTTACAGGCAAGGCGTGACATTGCGGGAGCCGGCACGCTGACCTCCTGCCCTCGGGCTGCCTTCCCACCGATCCCAACCTCCTGCAAACACCTTGGCGGGATAGCAGCGCGGTTCCGCTCGAAAACCGTGAAAACGAGAGGAAGTCCGGTGAACAACAGCGAGGGTGTTTTATTTCCAGCCTCTGTGGCAGCTCAGGATTAAATGGATTTTCATTGTTCTTTCTCTACTGCAGTTTGGACACAAAGTCGGTGTAAATGCGCCCGGGGTTTTACTTGCTGCCGCCCCCCCCCGTCCGCAAGGCTGGTATTCTCCCGCTAGCCGCCTGCTCTAAATATGGCCATGGCCAGTGTGTCAATAATCCCCCTCTTTAAGGGACCTGCAAACAGTAGTGTTGGGACATTCTTGCTGTTCAGATGTCTAGCTGACGTCTGATGCTTAAAACGGAGCATGCTTTCATCCCTTCGTGCATTGTCGTAAGCCCCCGATGATTACTCTTAAAAGGGTGCCTCTGCTACGCAGGGAAACAGTTGCTGACCAAACGAGACACAGCTTGCTTGCTTCAGCCTTCTTGAATGCCTAGTCACTTCAGGTTTGTACCAGCCTAACCAAGCGGGACCATGTCTACCTTTGGCTACAGAAGAGAGCTCAGTAAATATGAAGACATTGATGAAGATGAGCTCCTTGCTTCTCTCACTGAAGAGGAGCTGAAGGAGCTGGAGCGGGAGCTGGAGGACATAGAGCCCGACCGTAATCTCCCGGTGGGACAACGGCAGAAGAGCCTGACGGAGAAAACACCGACGGGGACTTTCAGCCGGGAAGCGCTGATGGCCTATTGGGAGAGGGAGACCAGGAAGCTCTTAGAGAAAGAGAGACTGGGTGCGTGCGACAAGGTAAGATGCTGAGGCATTCGCTGTTACCTAGAAATATTTCGGCTTGTTCTTCCCTGGCATAATCTTGCTCGCTGTTTTCATTTTCTTTTAGTCTCTTGTAGCATTTTTAAGAACATTTTTAGCCATACTTTTGTGTCTGCTAAAGCGCTGCATGTTAGCTGGGGGAGGTTTTGCTCTCTCTCTGGAGTTACCTTAAAAGCTTAGTTGAGAACAGAAGAAAATCCCATAAAAACTATCGTTAGTGATTAAAATAGGAATAAATTTTAAAGGGCATGTTAGAAATTATTGCCAGGTAGTGATGTGGACTTTGGGGTAATGTTTGATTTTGTTTAAAAGCTAAAATTTGACTTTTCTTTTCCTTTAAAAAAAAAATCAGTATTGGTTGCTGACAAGCACGTCAGGAAAGATAATTCTGAATGCATGTTATATCAGAAGTCGAGTGAGCAGCCGCCAGGCTTCGTGCTCGCTGGAAGGAAGCTGCATTGCAGTCAGCAGCTTATGTTGCTTTGTTCCTGCTAAGGATCCTTGGCACGGCTCGGGAGTCTTCTGGCAACTGTGGTCAGAGGGTAGCTGTAAGTTATTTAAAAAGTGGCTGGGGTAGAGTCATCAGCCAAACCATTTATCTGTATTCCCCCCAAAACAACCAATAGTGCTTGTTAGGCAATTCACCCCCCCAAATAAAAATACTACTAATAAAAGCCGGTCCCTGAACTGCAAAGGAACAGTACAGCTGGGCAGCAGTGAAGGGCTCAGTCCTAGCAGGCAATGAGTGCTCTCAGTCTAAGCGAAAGTCCATGTTGGCATCCCGTGCACCGTTGCTAAAACAATTTGTGAGACTGAGATCTATCAAAAAGCAACTTCTGTTTTCATGTTAGCTCCATGTAATTTCAAAGCAAAGTGGGGACTTGGGGATGTGAGTAGCTTTTTGATTTTTAAGCACTGCTTCATACCGAGTTCTGACTCTGTTTATAAGGACACATTTTCCCATGTTTAAGTAGAAAATAATACAACAAAAGCAAAGACAGAAAAACTGGACTCAGAACTTCTAACAGCCTTGATTCAGGAGCTTGGTTTGTTTCCAAGGAAATAATTGCAATTTGTACATTAGATAAAATATTCTCCCAGAGAAAAATCACCTGAATTAAATTAGCCTGCAATAATAATATTCAGGATTTCTTTACACATAAGTGTTTTCTCCTGCTCATGAATGGTAGTGTAATGAATTTGCAGGCAAGTGCACAGACCACTAGCTGTCATCAGACCATTAGTATCAGCTTGCAGATGTTGACTTCACTCCCTGTTTGTCAAGTCCTAGGGAGGCAATGGCAAGATTAATGTTTATTTCCAGCTGAGCCTGGAACTCAAAACCTGGACAGTTCCAAAAAACCTCCAGAACAGGTCTAGTGTGGTGCCTTATATAACGGCAGGTTTTTTTAATTTTTCCATGTCTATACAGCATTAAGAACGGGTACTGCCTAAACCTCAAAGTGCTAGCAAAAGCCTCTGTAATTTTTGATCTGAGAAGAAACTTCCTAAATGCATCCGTAAATATGAAAATGTTGACATGCTGATGCAGAGAACACAAAGGCTCTCTTCACTGAAGGCAGTAAGAAAGCTCCTTCTGAGTTTCTTGAAAGCAATTTTCTTCTTGCCCTCAACTGTCTCAAAGTTAGACACCTCATCTAAGATGGTTATTTGTGCTCCTTCTACAGTTAGTGATGAGAGATCAGCCCCTCTAGAAGGCAAACATCCTGCAGATAGCCTTTTAGGGTGAATGCCTTGCCATCCAGAGATATTTACCTCTCTGCATGGACCATCTTAGTCCTAACTTTTCATCAAGTTACTACTACAAAGTAAGATGAAGCCCTGCAGGCTGCCTGCAGCAGTCCTCTACTGAAATGCTGCCACAATAACAGAGCATGCCTCTATGGATCTGCAAAGAGAAGAGTACTCGATTTCAAAATTATCATGCGGATTGTTATGACACCAAATGATGTATGTGACAGGAAAATACATTCCCCCTTTGACCCCAGAAATGCCACTAAAAAAAAAATAAAGTATTTTTTTTTATTAATCTAGTGTCATCAAGCATATTAGCAGTCCATTTAGAGGCACCAACTTCTGCTCATGTGCAGCTGTGTTGAAGGCTGTAGTATGTATTCCTGAATAGATAAAAGCATAGCCATGAAGACGTGTTCCTGGATACCTGGTGTTTTCAGTTTTCAAGTCTGCATATATGTATCGAAGCTACAGATTTAAATCTTAGTCCCATAATAAACTTGGCTTAAACACAGCCCCGTTTCTATATGTAGCACAGCATCCCTCAGTGTAAGGGCCTTACCGCACATGATCCACAGGACCCTGCAAGCCCTCCAGGTGCTGAATGCTCAGGAACGACAGGCTGGAACAGCTCAATGTCCTGTTTCATTAGAGTCAAGCTTCTGCAAACATTACAATTACCGTCTGTTTTGTATGTGTCCCAACACAGAAATCTGTTTAAGATTGTGAAACAGTACCATGCAATCTGTCATAACTATTATTTTAACCTTTCCCTGCATTTTTAGAGCCAGATAATTAAGCAAACCTAAAACTGCACAGGTTTTCTAAAAATAGGCTGTCATGTTAGTAACACTTGTTTTCCAGAAGCACAAAACAGAATCACTGTGTTTCCGCAGAGTCTACTTACTTTGTAAAATACCCTTTAGTATTAAAATATGAACATTGCTGAAGTAGTGCATACAGAACAATTACATTTCATCAAAATTTTATAAACATTTACAAATGTAAATAAAAAGACATACGCTATGGCTTGTTCAGTAGACAAAACAGGACGTGGGAAATCTTTTTGGGTAAGAGCTTTAAGGTTGATCATAGCGTGTGGGTTCAGTCATGGCCCATACAACACTACCGTGCTTCTGGAGTCCTCCAGGTGAAGAGTGAGACTTTCCTGGGGTGCAGACCTTTTGCTGCTCCTGTGCAGAGAATTGTCTTCTGCCACTGTAACTGCTAAGGGCACCAGGCAGAGCTTTGAGGAGCGGTTCCAAATTTGCCTTCTTGGTGCCCACCAAACACATTAAAATAACCTTTGGTTTTAGAAAAACAATCAGTTTACTCTGTAGGCAATGAGTTATAACAAGTTACAGTACAGCAGCGGACCTGTGACAGCTGTCGGTGAGCACAGTCTTAGCTCTTGCCAAACATGAAGAAATTAGGGGATTATTGACATATGATTACTTGTTACCTGTGGGAATGTGTCTGAAACTTTTCTTCACCAATAACTTCTGTGTATAGCCCATATAGTGCATCCAGAGTCTTTTTGACATGACTCCTATAATTCTGTATTATTTTGCATATCAATATGCATGTTTACACATGCAGACACTATTTGTATTCTAAATCATGGCAGTCTTTAGCTTTTTTAGATGTACTAACATATGCAAGGGAGTCTGAGCATTGACACAGATGTCTAATCATTATGAAACGAAGAAACTTGTTGCTCATAGATCATGTCCATTCTGAAATCGCTGTCTTGTGTTTCTTCTGGCAAGGATCCAAGTAATATCCCCTTGTGGACATGCCAACACTTAGAAAACATGAAGTATGTCCATGTTGCAGTATCTTTTATCAAATTTTCTCTTGGCAGGAATCACTGACGTCAGTAAAACTGTTCCAATTTATGCTAAGCATTTGTCTCCTAAAGAATGTGAAAGAAATAATGTTAAAAAGGTGTTAGGTGCAGGAACATTTTCTGTTCTCCTGTCTCTGTTTCTGGGGATTTATTTTTAGCTTTCAACATTAACATATATAGTTTCAAGATAATTGTTTTTGTGCCAAAAGGCAGTAGCTACATTACTGCAATCGTGTATAACACCCACACCTACATTCCTGTTCAGGATTCTGAGCAAGGAGATGACAATTCAGAAGACATTCAAGAAGAGTATTTCACAGAAAGCAATAGTGAAGTGTCTGAGGAGGCATATACTGAAGAGGATGATGAAGAAGAAGAAGAAGAAGAAGATGAGGAGGAAGATGAAGATGAGACTGATGAGGAGGATGAGGAAAAGCTAAATGCTGCAACTGGTGAAAGACCTGAGGATGGCAGGAGTTCTGACCACATCAGACACAAAAAGTGCAACAGCGCAAAGGACAATGAAAACTTACTCAATGGCCATGATGAAAAAGACACCGACAATCTGAGCTTAAAAAGCAGC